>NC_064639.1:646981504-647606504 GCF_023864345.2 Schistocerca serialis cubense
ACCTAGGAGTAGTAGGTTACATTGATTCTTGTTTTATATCAACAGCGGTTCTTGAAAGTGCACGTCATAGAAAATCGAATTTCGTGATTTCCAAGACGACAAAGGCAAACTTAAACCTCCTTCTTGTTTGTAATTCCCACACATTAATACCCACAGCTAAAAGTGTTGACCTTTACGCTGCAGTTAATTGATCCTAAAGCGGCATTTTATTGAAATAAATAATGATATTCATACGATAGCATGCTCCGGCCTAATACTAAAACATAAAAAAGTAACACCCAAATATAATGTAAATAATGCTGAAGGATCGCAGATACTAAGAAGAAAGAATTATGGTCATGTTCCGTAACCTTGAAAAAGTCTGGATACTAGTGAAAGAAACCGAGTACTGTATAGTACCAAACCATCTGCTTACAAACGAAACGACTTTTTTATTTCTTACTTTTCGATAATGATAGAAAAACTAAATTTCCTCTTAAGTGACATTCGGAGGATTTATTTGTTGCTATATCCGTCTCTGTTATGGTCTGATCTAAATCAGCTTGAGAACGAAGTCAAGTCTTTTGCGACGACACTGATACGTAAATCATTCTCGATTTTCTTGCGGCGTCAGTCAGGGATAAAAACTCGAGCATTCGACGATAGCCTCCATCGTCATAGTCAGGAGCAACTACTAAACATTCTCCGTGGTGTCTGTTTGTTCTATATCATGTCGCCCTACCACTTTCGCGCAACGACGCTCTGAGCTTGTTTTTTAGGGAATTGACTAGTTTGAACCTGGGACCTGTTCCTGGTAAGGAGATGTCAGACCACACATGACATGTAGAATTCAGAAGAGTTCAGTCAAACTTTTTTTTTTTTTTGGTCATCAGTCTACTGACTCGTTTGATGCGGCGCTGATAATGTCTTACATGCTACTGAGGCTCGGTTCTGCTCTTTATTGGCGTTGCCGCAATGATATTGCTATTGCGACATAATAACCTGAAACATAAAAGCGCCGTGTTGCGTACGATAATTTACCATTTGCCGAGAGAGACAACACCCTGTTCACTCGTCGTTCTCTTCATTTGTTAACAATGCTCTTAGAACTCCTTGCATTCACAATGGATGTTTCATAAAACTGATCACTCTTTAACCATACCACAGGCACTACGCATTTTTTTTCAGTCTACTGACTGGTTTGATGCGGCCCGCCACGAATTCCTTTCCTCTGCTAACCTCTTCATCTCAGAGTAACACTTGCAACCTACGTCCTCAATTATTTGCTTGACGTATTCCAATCTCTGTCTTCCTCTACAGTTTTTGCCCTCTACAACTCCCTCTAGTACCATGGAAGTCATTCCTTCATGTCTTAGCAGATGTCCTATCATCCTGTCCCTTCTCCTTCTCAGTGTTCTCCACATTTTCCTTTCCTCTCCGATTCTGCGTAGAACCTCCTCATTCCTTACCTTATCAGACCACCTAATTTTCAACATTCGTCTATAGCACCACATCTCAAATGCTTCGATTCTCTTCTGTTCCGGTTTTCCCATAGTCCATGTTTCACTACCATACAATGCTCTACTCCATACGTACATCCTCAGAAATTTCGTCCTCAAATTAAGGCCGTTATTTGATATTAGTAGACTTCTCTTGGCCAGAAGTGCCTTTTTTGCCATAGCGAGTCTGCTTTTGATGTCCTCCTTGCTCCGTCCGTCATTGGTTATTTTACTGCCTAGGTAGCAGAATTCCTTAATTCTAAAATGTAAACTTTCACGGCCGGAAATATCATGTCCATTATAATTATCCGGGCTGTTATGCCGTGGTCGGTTGATGAATTCTGTGGTGATTGCCAACGTTTCGTCTCCGACTGCGGCAGACATCTTCAAGGGGGTCCGTAGCTTGATGGGAGGTCCAACACACACACTGGCTCGCTACTGACTGTCCGGATAATTATAATGGACAGAATTCCTTAACTTCATTGACTTTGTGCCCATCAATCTTGATGTTAAGTTTCTCGCTGTTCTCATTTCTACTACTTCTCATTACCTTCGTCTTTCTCCGACTTACTCTCAAACCATACTGTGTACTCATTAGACTGTTCATTCCGTTCAGCAGATCATTTAATTCTTCTTCACTTCCCCTCAGGATAGCAATGTCATCAGCGAATCGTATCATTGATATGCTTTCACCTTGTATTTTAAGTCCACTCCTGTACATTTCTTTTATTTCCACCATTGCTTCCTCGATGTAGAGATTGAAGAGTAGGCGCGAAAGGCTACAGCCTTGTCTTACACCCTTCTTAATACGAGCACTTCGTTCTTGATCGTCCACTCTTATTATTCCCTCTTGGTTGTTGCACATATTGTATATGACCCGTCTCTCCCTATAGCTTACCCCTACTTTTTTCAGAATCTCGAACAGCTTGCACCATTTTATATTGTCTAACGCTTTTTTCAGGTCGACAAATCCTATGAAAGTGTCTTGATTTTTCTTTAGCCTTGCTTCCATTATTAGCCGTAACGTCAGAATTGCCTCTCTCGTCCCTTTACTTTTCCTAAAGCCAAACTGATCGTCACCTAGCGCATTCTCAATTTTCTTTTCCATTCTTCTGTGCATTATTGTTGTAAGCAGCTTCGATGCATGAGCTGTTAAGCTGATTGTGCGATAATTCTCGCACTTGTCAGCTCTTGCCGTCTTCGGAATTGTGTGGATGACGCTTTTCCGAAAGTCAGATGGTATATCGCCAGACTCATATATTCTACACACCAACGTGAATAGTCGTTTTGTTGCCACTTGCCCCAATGATTTTAGAAATTCTGATGGATTGTTATCTATCCCTAGTACAATGTTATCTACTTTATCAGTGAGACTAGCGGTAATATAACCACATACTTAATGATTTCAGCGTCAGCTCCACTGCACTCCCTGTAAAAGAATCTTAATAGTAACTAAATTTAGTGGAAGGGGTTCAAGGCTTTTCTATTTTTAGTTAGCTGGTAAAATAACGTCGAAAAAGCAGTTAAGTTTACCATTGGAAATTTTATTCTACTCACAAAACATTGTTTATAAATTGCGCTATTGATAAAAGGAAATGTTTTAATACAGGATGGTAAAAAAACCGACTTCGTTCAACAAAAATGTGAACGAATATTCCCTGAATGGGTTTCCAAGTTCTACAATGGATCGAAGGCTGACCTATGCCATATCACATCAATAATCTAGGTTTAATTTAAGTTTCACAAAAGAGAAAACTATCAAAATGGTCTACAGTGACCCTCAATTATCTTTAATTACTTATCTAACTTGTCGTAAATTACACTGGCTGCTGTGGCTTCTCAATAACTATGTAACAGAAAAATCATCGCGTTTCAGATTTTTACTTCAAGTGGCAAATGTGAACCATGAGCTTTAATTGACTATCGACACTAGTATTAGGAAAAAGGGGATGTAACCGATGAGACTTCTGCAGTTCTGAGTGAAGCTTTATGCGCTGTTATGCGGCATTGCGTGCGTTCATTTCCTTGTCGGTGTTCGTCAGGGGGCGGTGGGCAGCACAGCTCTGCTCAACTCGCCATCTCCGAAGCAACTCCCTCCTAACTTCTCCTTACTACAATTTACCGAACTTGGTTTAAGAAAAAACTATCTGGCTATGTTTTCATCTGACCAATCAGGGTCTCAATGTTAACCTTAAGCTCCGCCTACAAAAATTCTGTCTATCCAATGAGAAACATTATACTTTCCGTGGCGGGGCAATGTTTTTAAAGTTTGCAACGTAACAGAGAAGCGAAAAAGTCTCACGCTAAAACTTGCAGCTGGTGTGGTCCTTTTACCGTTATCGTAAGATCTATACTGTTCTCATGGAGGGCTCTATCTTTTATCATGGGCTGGGGGGTGGTCCTAAAGTAACAGAGACGCGAAAAAGTCTCACGCTAAAACTTGCAGCTGGTGTGGTCCTTTTAGCGTTATCGTAAGATCTATACTGTTCTTCTGGAGGGCTCTAGCTTTTAACATGGGCTGGGGTGTGGTCCTAACGTAACAGAGGCGCGAGAAAGTCTCACGCTAAAAACTTGCGGGTGGTGTGGTCGTAGCGGTTAGCTGGCGACGTGGGTGTCCGTCCCTTATCGTAGGGCCTTCTCGCTTAACACGGTTCTGCTCTCGGCTTCTGTTCTCGTTTCTCCCCTCGGAACTGCGTCTGTCTCACGGTGGGAATGTATGACATGCATTTAGGCATTCTTGTGTCAGTCTGTGGTATTCCATTTGCTCACTCGTTATTCGTATTACTTTGGTTAATTTAATGTCACGATTTATTCGGAGCTATGTGACATACTACTGGATTTGCTTATCATGTCAGGGTGTTCATGGAAGGTGTTGGATTTGCCTGACACCTTACATATCACCACCCTTCGAACTTAATTTTTGCACTGAAGTTAGGCAATGATTGAATCGTTGTCTAAGTCAGTCAAAAATTATTGCTTTATCTAAATTTTGTTGCCTACTGTTCAGGCATTTTATTCTGGTTCTATGCTAGTTTGTATTACTAATTTATATTTTTATATTCTTCCACATTATTCTTAAAAATTACAAGAGAAGAATATTTCGATGCTATTATTAATTTTTAATTATTTTCTTTCTTTATTTATGTGTGAAGTCTGTTGTTTAAGAAGTTTGTTATCGAAAGTGAGGAGTCTTTCATATCAATTTTCTGAGAAATATATTTATTTATAAATGTAGTAACTAAGTAAAATCTATTCCTAACGCATTTTCTAAATATCATGTACAAGTAAAATGTTTTTGTTTCTAGACACTCATTTCAACATTGTCACACTAACAAATAAGAATTATTTCCAAGAATTGCTTTGACAAAGAAATATACATACACAAGTATTGAGATATTATCCTAACAAATGGTACAAATGTTAAAAAATGGGAAAACATCAAACAAGATAATTTTTATTCTTTCTTTAAAGGAGAAAATAAGTAAAATATAGTTATTCTTTTATTTTTATGAGAAGAAAATAAGTGGCATATAGTTTTAGTGTTTATTATGCCTACTTTTGTTCTTTATATACTGTGCATTTCAGAACTAATGACTTACTTTTATCGATAGTCTATTTTTTACTTAAGTCCATAGTAAATGATTGTTATTTTGTAGTTTATTAGCTGTCTGGTGTGCTTAACTTATTTAGTTTTTCACACGTTTCTTTTGCACGATTCCTACATCACATAATTTGATTTCACACGTTCACCCAATCCTATGAATGTTTAAGCATGAGGTTGGCAAATGTTTTTGCACGAAGGTGATGGACTTGAGCGAGATGGATGTGGGCAAGTATTTGATGTACAGCTTCGTTCGTCGTTCCTTGTTGGCTTTGCAAGTGTGTGTTACTGTTGTGGAGGTCCCATAATGGAATGGAGCTGTGAGTGCAGAATCTCGTGGTTTACTGGCTTTGTATGCGTGAAAGTCATCGTTATGTGTCGCTGAAAGCGGTCGTTTTTCGTTGCAATACTTCGCAGACGACTAGTTTACAATAGAATAGGGATTTGGGAAGGTATGACGTCTATTCTTCACCAATCTTCTTTCTTGGTCTCAATCTTGCGAATCTTCAACTTCTGTTCTTCCTGCTTTTTCTCTGCTTCTTACTTGCTTCTTGGTTCTTCTCTGGGCAGGATATGGAAATATTTATTGATAACTAGTCGCTTTGAAGTTATTGGTACATTTCCTTTTATACATAGAGATTAAGTGAATATGAGTAAAACATAAGTAATCGCGAGTGTCTACGAACTGCTGCGTCAGCAGTGTTAAGTGTTCCCCACGCGAGTGGTATGTCGCTCACAATCTCGACAGCAATATCGTTTGCAGCCATTTATACAGAATCTCGCCTCGAGGCTCTGCTGTGGAAAATAACTTCTAAGCAGCTTTCTGGGCGATTTAAATCTGTGCACTGGGCTAAGATTCTAATCGAAACGTTGCCTTTCGCGGTCAGTGCTCTTGCCGTCAGAACTATCCAGACACGACAAGACCTGCCGTTTGCTGTGTAGTAGAAAGATTTATTCGGCAATGAAATTCTGTTTAACAGTGGTTGGGGCTAATTTGTGTACGTCGACTATAACTCGTAAAACCTGGTGGGCGGAGAGGTGGGTGGTGGAATAGTCAAACTCATTTTGGAACGCTGTTTCTGGAAACTGTGGGCTATCCATTAACGAGGATTTGCCGAAAAAATCGTGTTAAACTTCACTTTTTAGCGGCGTGCTCCCTGAATGATTAACGCCGTTACACAACGCGTCCATAGAGAGAAAGAATAAAACAACACAGCCACGCATAATGTCTGAACAAACGGGCTGCAGCCATCGAGCCACGTTCCTACACACGAGCGATAAACGATCCATCACTATTACAAACTAATTATGTCCTCACGTGGACAGAACGTGCAAACTAATCTCGCAGATTGCTACGACCCGTTATAAGAGTGCCCATCCCAAACTTACAGGGTACTACAGGTACTATTGGTTACACTGGCTTGGCGTACGTAAAGACTGTTTGACGGAACATTAAGTCGCGTACGAAAAATTAAGTTGACATTATAAGTCACACCACCTACGTTGAGAAACATCACGTTTATGAAAAGGAAGCTATGTACAGTTCGAAACGAAATACTGGATCAAAGATCTTACAGACACAACTAAATCGATAATGAGCGGCCCAGAGAAGTATCTCCACAACTTAACTTATGCTGGATAAGAGTAATTAAAGAAAAATAAGGAACAGGACAAGATAATGGGAAGCAAGATTTCGTCTGTTCGGGTTTCGATTACGTGAAGTGTTGGAAGTTTGTGGTAAGATCTTATGGGACCAAACTGCTGGGGTCATCGGTCCCTAAGCTTACACGCTACTTAATCTAACGTAAACTCACTTACCCTAAGGACAACACACACACACACATACACACACACACACACACACACACACACACACACACACACACGCCCGAGGGAGAACTCGAACCTCCTACGGAGTCAGCCGTGTGGACTGTGACAAGGTCCCTAAGCCCACGTAGCTACCCCGCGTGGCATAAAGTATGACACTGTTCCGTGTATTTATGTGTAATTACTTTTCTGAGCTCCGGCAGCATCAGAGCGCTGATTGACACATTGATAAACATCATTCTAAGAAACGTACTTCCTGTCTTCCATCACCCTCTTGAGAAATGATTACAATGAGGTGGTTATCGCAAGTAGATAAATAATACAGCTGCTTTTCCACTCACTTTAGAATCGTAACACAGAGATGAACTTGGAGTAGAAAAATATCCCTGTCCATTCTCAGTAAACAGAAATAGATGACGCCTGTTTCTGAGTAGTCGTTGGCATATAAATTTTTACATCTTCTGGAAGCCTTTGGTGATAAGCTGTTCAAGAGACTGTCATCGTGGCAGTCACAGGACGTTGTTGATGGAAGCACTGCACTTGTGACGCCGACATGCAAAGTTAGTGATGTTCTTGAGGTTTATTTTTAAGAATGTGTCTTACAAATACGAATTTCCACTCTTAATTTACGTATTAAGACAGAGGACGAAGGTGATTTTATATATAATTGTAGCGGGGCACTAAGGCTGCCGAAAACATGAAAACGGATGTCAGGAGAAAATGAAGAAACGGCGGTCCTCCACGGCAAGGTAGAAATGTCCTGCCACAAAGAGAACGGGGTGGGGGATAGAAAGAATCCATGTCTGCTGGAAATGGAACTAAAATTAGAAACATTTTAGCATCAGAATGTGTGAAAGTAACCACTTCAATTTTACTGTTTAATCAAGAAGTGTGTCAGAATTTATTGAAAATGAGCTAATAGTCTTATCATATCCATTCTGGATGTCGAACTGCTACTGCGATCTAAAGTGGCGATTCATCTCGATATAAATATGCAACCATTCACCCCTTTGGATTCTAGATACGAGTCATTCTACCATTAACTGGTTTTCGAACCACTGCAGACTCATTATCAAATGGAGGTGTTACACCAATATTATACCTTGGATCGAGTGGTCAAGGGACTGGCAAAAGTGACGGAAATATAGTCATCGGTAACTAAACGTTTATGAAACGAAATGTTGTAACGTTTTGGGTACTTACAGAGCACTGAATCGTGGTATGCAAAGCATATTGATTCCCACAATGCATGCAATCAGATGTACGGACAAATACGCACAGTATTTATCTACATTAGTTTTCGCACGTAGTCACAGAATGTAAACACTGGATATGAATACGAAGAACATGTATACGAAATTTATAACACTTTGCTACAGCATTATCTTTGGTCTGAGGTGCATTAAATTACAAAATAAATATTTCATACACTGGGGAGCCAAAGAAACTGGCACACCTGCCTAATATCTTGTAGGGCCCCCGCGAGCACGAAGAAGTGCCGCAACACGACGTGGCATGACCTCGACTAATGTCTGAAGTAGTGCTAGAGGGAACTGATGCCATGAATTGTGATGAGCTGTCCATAAATCCGTAAGAGCACGAGGGGCTGTTGATCTCTTATGGACAGCACGTAGCGAAGCATCCCAGATATGCTCAATAATGTTCATGTCTGGGGTATTTGGTGATCAGCGGGAGCCTATAAACTCAGAAAAGTGTTTCTGAAATCACTCTGTAGTAATTCTGGATGTTTAAGGTGTCGCATTGTCCTGCTGACATTGCCCAAGTCCGTCGGAATGCACAACGGACATGAATGGATGCGGATGATCAGACAGGATGCTTAGGTACGTGTCACCTTTCAGTCGTATCTAGACGTATCAGGGGTCCATATCTCCCCAACTGCATACGCCCCCCCCCCCCCCCCCCCACCATTACAGAGACTCCACCAGCTTGAACAGTCTCATGCTGACATATAGGGCCCATGGATTCATGAGGTAGTCTCCATATCCGTACACGTCCATCCGCTCGCAATTTGAAAGGAGACTCATCCCACCAGACAACATGTTTCCAGTCACCAACACTGAAGTGTCGGTGTTGACGGGCCAGGCGAGGAGTAAAGCTAAGTGTCGTGCAGTCATCAAGGGTACACGAGTGGGCCTTCGGCTCCGAAAGCCCATATCGATGATGTTTCGTTGAATGGTTCGCACGCTGACAGTATATTGCGGAATGGTTGCACTTATGTCACGTTGAACGATTCTCTTCAGTCGTAGTTGGTCCCGTTCTTACAGGATCTTTTTCCGGCCGCAGCGATGTTGGAAATCTGATGTTTTACCAGATTCCTGATATTCACGGTCACTCGTGAAATAGTTGTAAGGGAAAATCCCCACTTCACCGCTACCTCGGAGATGCTGTGTCGCATCGCTCTTGCGCCGACTATAACGCCACGCTCAAGTTCACTTAAGTCTTGATAACCTACCATTTGTAGCAGCATTAACCGATCTAATAAATACGCCAGACACATGTTGTCATATATAGGCATTGCTGGCCGTAGCGTCGTATTCTGCCTGTTTACATATCTATGTATTTGAAAATGCATGAATATACCAGTTTCTTTAGCGCTTCAGTACGTATTTAAGTGAATCCTGATAGCTGCAGATGTTTTCTTATATCAACAATATATAAATAATATGAATTAAATTTCTATGCCAACGACTACTCAGAAACAGGCATCATCTATTTCTGTTTACTGAGAATGGACAGAGACATTTTTCTACTTCAAGTTCATCTCAGTGTTACGATTCTAAAGTGAGTGGAAAAGCAGCTGTATTATTTATCTACTTGCGATAACCACCTCATTGTAATCTTTTCTCAAGAGGGTGATGGAAGACAGGAAGTACGTTTCTTAGAATGATGTTTATCAATGTGTCACTCAGCGCTCTGATGCTGCCGGAGCTCAGAAAAGTAATTACACATAAATATACGGAATAGTGTCATACTTTATGCTTCGTATTTGTTGAAAAAGTATTTTTTTTCGATATCCTCTCTCATTCATCATTTTTATGGTCCGAACAATTCTGTGCTTCCTCATTACCGTACAGAGCTACAACAATGATACAACAATAATGTATAACAGTTTCAGATATACGATAATTAAATCTGTAAAGGTTACAATTTGAAAAACATACTCAAAATATACAGTTTAAGTAGCCTTTCTGAATGTTGGCAACGCTATAGACGGTGTTAATATCGCTGACAGCGCTCTGCGCACTCGGCAAGAGATTCTGTGGTTGGAGGGACTAGCAGTTAGCGAGTGGATTGAGAAGTTTATGCACATGGTTTTTTTTTTTCTTAATGCAGACTGTGTTGGTAGGACATGCATTGTGAAGTGAGCCGCAAGGAAATGTATGTTTGCTTGGTAATATCTTGGCAGTGGAATTATTGACAACTATATAACTTTTAGAACTAGATGTCACATGAATAAGGTAAAATTTTCTAAATACATTGTTTGCTCTTCAACAAAATCTTTCTTTTGCTGACCATATGCCTCCTAGTAGTTAAAGTCTATAGTAGTTAGAATCTTTTTATTTAGCTGGCTGTAGTTGTTGCTTGCTGCAATTGCTGTATTCGTGTTACGAAGATTTTCTGTGAGGTAAGTGACTTATAAAAAAAATGGGGCTCATGACTGAAATGAGTTTAGGCAATTAACACGGTTGGAGGTAATTTCATATTTTTTGGATTTTTATTACTTTTAGGATTTCTTGCAATTCAGGGCCATTCTTTTGTGTTAATTATTGAAAGTCATGTCGTCACTTTATAGCAGTCACATAATGTTGGGCTTGTATATTGTGGGTAATAAATGAATAGGTTAAGTCTGATTGCCTTTGTGAGGGAAAATTCTGCAGGTCAGTGTTCAAATGATTAAAATAATTAAAGACTTAGTTTCAACAGTAACACATTTACAAAACAGGATATTATACCTCTCATAAAATTAAAAGAAAAATTTATAAAGAGTAATACATGGAATATACATTTAGAATATATTTATCTGGGAACGACTTATTAAAAAACCGAACAAGAAAACTGGCACTGAAGCGCAGGCGTATCGGTTGCGTGTATAGCGATACAGAGATATTTCTGTCTTATTTCTGAAAAGTGTTTCCTTAGAATAGCACTTCCTCTTATATACCTGAACTTGGTATTAACGATACTATAAATTATGGTATGAGTCAGATCTCGGAATGAAAATCAAAACAATGTGGTGGAGCAGATTCCGAAAAAAGACTTTTCCGACAAATATGGATGCACCGATGTAACGTACATTAAGAATTATAGTACTTTTATTTTAATTCTTTTCGCATTTGGTACCATTTCAACGGTATTCATTCAGAGATATTAAGTAATCTTTTTCAAGATTCCATTACATTCCTTAAGGCCGTATGTTTACTTAAAGAAAACAACTGTTGTCTCTTATTTTTCTCTTCTGTACAACATACTGAAAGCCGATCAAAATCTAAGTGTATTGTTTGGGTAGGTTTCTTCTTAGTACCTCTCTTCGTGATCTTTGAAATTGCTCGGTAAGACAGTTGTACTCAACAATTTGACAATGTCGGACCCGTATTTCTTTATCCATTTACGCTTTTCCTTCTTTGACTTCCAAGCTCAAATAACAGTATCACGTTGTAGGCATTATCCTTCGTAAGCTTCGCGAACATCTCTTTCACTTCATTTACTGAAGTATTCACGTTGCCCTTTCTCGCCAGTTCATGTACCATCAACCAAGTTAATACACTCATCCCGCATTAATGATCAAGCTTTTCCTCGATTTTCTACATCACTTAGAAAAGGAGAGCCTTATTTCTTTTCTCCTCTCCTAATGAATCAGAGCTAAGGCTCCTCTGTATTGACACAGAATTCGGCGAGATTTCAAACTCTGTTACTTCTTTTCTTTCACATAAAATACATTTCAACTTCATCTGTTCCACCAGACATACAAAACTACATCTATAAACATGTTCCTTTATATTTACATCATCTGTTCCAGCAGACATACAAAACTACATCTATAAACATGTTCCTTTATATTTACATCAGGAAGGATGGATTCTTTTTCAACTTATTTTTCGGTAACTGTGGAAGATATATCAGTGAAAGGACTCACACAAATTTAATGCAGACTTTGTCTATGTGGTTGTACAGGATGAAAGCTGTTTATTTCCAATCTTTATTAAGCGAATGATGGTGTTACTATTTTTTACTACATCATGATTCTTTTTTATGGAATTACCTAACTGTTAAGAATAACTGTTGTGGTAATTAAACCTTTACAGACTAATATCGTCCATACGAAAGTAAGGTATGTGAGAGTATGTAGTTAATAAGAAAAAGCAATGAATGAATAACGTTAAAATGTCAAGTGTTCATAATTTTTTATTTTAATTGATTATTGCCCAGGGGGCGAAATAGCATTTAGGAATTGTGTTTACTTTTATTCTGTACTTCTCATTAATATTCGTTAACAGACCAGATATTATTCATATTGACACTGATTCCACCATCTAATAATTTCATTACGGAAGACTTGTGGCAAACATATCAGAAAACCAGCACATCAATAACACATATGTTGACATTGATTCCATTATCGAATAATTTTATTACGGAAGACTTGTGGGAAATATAATATAAGAAAACCAGCACATTAATAACACATATTTCAAATCCTTGCGCCTAAGGGCACACGTCCTGGGCATGGGCTACATGAAGAAATGTTTAATTGTTGTACCATTATAAACATATTTCGACCACGAACTGAAATAGGCGAATTCCAACCCCTAACACAATATGTGGGAACGGATTTGACCTTACGAAGTTAAAACATTACACCACATTTGAAGGTGTTTAAGTAACTGCTGAAATACGTGGTCTGAAAAAAAAATGAAGCTCCCAGATGGGGAGAAGGAAATGGAATGTAACTTTAGAGGTTGAGAGGATATGTGTCGTTATTTCAGTGATTAAACGATACACTTAAATCTACAAAGAACTTTGTAGTGCGAGCCCACTTAACAGTGTGACGGTACTCCCTCTCTCATTCGGACACATGCGTTTATTCGGTTAGGAAGGGTGTTCTAAAGCCATTGTATCCCCTTTTAGAAGTGCTGGCCCATAACTGTTAAAGCATTTTTTCAATCCTGGCTACAGACAATGGGACGAAGTTGACGTCCGAGCTGGTCCCACACGTGTTCTATCGGCGACAGATCTGCAGATCTTGCTGGCCACTGGAGTACCACAGTATCACGCAGACAATTTGTAGAGGCACGTGCCACATGTTGACACGTAGTGTTCTGTTAAAAAATGGCACAACCACACTGTTGCACGAGAGGTAACACATGTGGGTGCTGGGTAACCACGTCGAACCATTGCCTTACGAGAGTTCCGTCATTCACTACCAGCCGCGACCTGATATCATACCCGATAGATTCCCACACTCTGGCGCCTGGAGTAACACCGCCATGTCTGTTCTAAACAGTGGGACAATGGGACCTCTCCCAGGTCTCCACCACCAAAAAAATGGTTCAAATGGCTTCTCAGGTCATCAGTCCCCTAGAACTTACAACTACTTAAACCTAACTAACCCAAGGACATCACACATTCATGCCCGAGGCAGGATTCGAACATGCGACCATAGCGGCCGCGCCGTTCCCGACTGTAGCGCCTAGAACCGCTCGGTCACTTCGGGCGGCTTCTCCACCACCCTCATCGACGATGGTCATTCAGGGTACGGTGCTTTAGAACCACGATGCACCGCTAAACACATTGTGACGCCATTCACCACCTTCTCGGTCTTGACACCTCACCAAACATAACCGTTTTCATTGTGGTGCAAACGGCAGCACACGCATGGGGCGGTAATTCCACAATCGGGCTACTGTTAGTCTCCGAGCAGTGGTGCAGGACGAGACTGAGAGTTGCAGGTAGTCAACTACTTGTTGTCTGATGGCAGGCGAAGATGTGAGGATATTACAATGTGCTTGGACCACAAAACGACGATCGTCCGTTGTGGTGCTCAGACGTAGTCGACTGTAACCTTCACGACTTGTACGTCTGCCTTGACTTCCCATGCATTCCAACATCGAGCGACCGTCACATCCGAGTGCCCAACAAATACCACTGTTCGAGCAGCCGGCCTAATCGAGACCCACAATGAGGTCCTTTTCAGACTGTGGCAGTTGCTGGAAACGCTGTTCCACGTAAGTATGCGGCACCTCCGTGCCATTCACAGCGCTCAGTCAACATGTGACGTTGCGTCTATTTTATACCCTGCCACGCCTTATAATAGCAACAAACAGAAGCACAGCACACTGGTGGCGTTATACCTGACACACACAATTGTCATTCCAGTTACATAACCGCCATGGTGTGTACGCATACGAAGTTGCATTGGCATCTGATCGTCTCTTATGGGTGTTTCACTTCTTTTCTCTCTCTCTCTCTCTCTCTCTCTCTCTCTCTCTCTCTGTCTGTGTACATTAAGTAACTGATACGTTTGCTGCCCGCTGTAACGTGTGATACATCACATTAGTATAATGTGTCCAACGATATTTTTTCCAGTCACAAATACAGGGTGATTCAAAACGAAAGAACAAACTTCACTTGCTTATTACAGAAAAATTGCAAAATATAGAAACACATTGGACATCAGTGGATAGAGGGAAGTTCAAATTTTTATGTTCGCACAGATACTATACCCTACATTAAACAAGAGCACAATGCGTTGCTCGAAATCACCGAAACCGTAGTCCATGTCATTCCACACACGAATCAACAGGTCCCTCTATACTGAATCTACGGCTTCAACAATTCGATTAGAGTAGCTGTGATAGATGGGATAAATACTCTGTCTCTTATGTACCTCCACAGAAAAAAATCGCGAGGTTTGAAGTCTAGTGACCTGAGAGGCCAAAAGCAATGAACAAGATGATGTTATGTATTTCTTGCAATTCCAACGCTGTGGAGCAGTGTTGTAAAGATAACGCAGCACCTCAGCATGAAAGTGAGGCAGAGCGCCGTCATGCATTAAAATGAAATCAATGGAACCTTCGTGAAGTTGTGAATCCAATTCTGATGCATGTGTGACATTACTGTCAGTTTTCTCTGCAAAAAAGGAAGAGCCATAAACATTGAGAACAAAAAAATGGCTCTGAGCACTATGGGACTCAACTGCTGAGGTCATCAGTCCCCTAGAACTTAGAACTAGTTAAACCTAACTAACCTAAGGACATCACACACATCCATGCCCGAGGCAGGATTCGAACCTGCGACCGTAGCGGTCTCGCGGTTCCAGACTGCAGCGCCAGAACCGCGCGGCCACTTCGGCCGGCATTGAGAACAGAAATGAACACAAAACATATTAAATTTCGGTGAGTCAGTTTCACGTGCGACGATGCAAGTATTCTGATCTCCAAATTCTTACAGTATGGCGGTTTAATTTACTCAATAAGTGACACGTCGATTCGTCCTAAAAGATGAATCGTTAGAAGAAAGTGTCCTCCGCCTTATCCTGGAGAAGTGAAATGCTAAATTCTTAGCCGACCGGAGTGGCCGAGCAGTTCTAGGCGCTACAGTCCGGAACCGCGCGACTGCTACGGTCGCAGGTTCGAATCCTGCCTCGGGCATGGATGTGTGTGGTGTCCGTAGGTTAGTTAGGTTTAACTAGTTCTAAGTTCTAGGGGACTGACGACCTCAGAAGTTAAGTCCCATAGTGCTCAGAGCCATTTTACTAAATTCTTACCTTCCATTACGATGACCGGGACGCAATTGCTACCTTAACTCCAACATGTAAGGCATCGTTTCAGAACATGTCACTCCGTTGTTTGAGGAAGCTGAAGTTTCTGGCCTGCCTGTCTTGACGAATTCTGACGGTTCCGTGTGGACATTTTCGTCAGGCGTGTTTGGCCGATCACTCCTCCCATTGAATGTGAACCAACTTACTAATTTGATATGCCAGTCATAAAGGTGCTTCTGCAGGGGCGACTTCTTGTTTTATCGAAAGTGGAAGGTACGTTACACTTAAAGAACGGATTGACTTCGCGCAAATTCCAACACAAAAAATGAGTCATCTTGTGATGTAGTCGCCATATTGCTACAAACAAAAAACAGTGCAGCCGTGTAAAAAATTTGGACCTTCCTCTATCCAATGAGATGCGCAATGTGTTTCTATCTTTTATATTTTGTAATAGTCAAGTGAAACCTATCTTTTTTAAAGCATCCAGTAAAAGAAACTCATTTTTACCTTCTACATCCATACCCAACCAAGCGATATGACACTGTCACTCATAAACAAGACTCTTAATTAGAGAGCAGCACAGCTAAGACCACCGTCTGATTGTCCAGTGTAATGTTTTATGTAGACTCCTTAAATCGTATGTGGCAAATTCCCGTATGACTCTATTGAAAGCACTGCTTTTCCCTTTCCCATCCTTATTCATTCGTCTCTGAGCTCTGTCACCAACAATCCTATCGTCAACAAAGCATTAATCCTTCACATTCCTGCAACTGTTAAGTATAAAAACCTCTTCACTGTTGCGGAGTTTAAAAGAACTTGTAAAATATCGGGGTAACTCCTTTTTCTAAGATGCCGGGATCCAATAAATGGTTAGGGAGAAAAAACTGGATATTGATGCCGGTGTGACCAACTCTTCTCAGACTGCTGTTTTTTGGCAGCTCTTTAACGCTTTCCTTCCTAACTAGACGCTCATATGGTGAACACATGAAGTGAATGTAATAGTACATTACAACCTCGCAATAGAAGAACAAAAAAATGACTATAGTATTGACTGTAGTTAACGAACTGCTCACAGCACACTTACCTCAAAATTACAGTTGTTGTAATACGAATGCTGAACAGCGTGCGATGGGGGAGATGAACACTTCTAGTAGTAACGGCAAGTTTTGAACTTACGCATGTTAATATATATGGGCTGCATCCGTGGATACTCGTTCTCATTCATAGCAAGTGAGAAGAAGACACCATGAGTAGTCATTGTTGCTTGTTTTCTTATTGGATCATAACATATTTCGAAACGTGAGGCCTGAGCCTCACAAGTCTATTATCATATTCGCTTTCTTCAGTTTCTTCTGTAATTACTTATCAGCGTTTCAGTACCTCACAAGTATTTGTCCATGATTAATACCAGTATTGATTCCAAAATTTTACTTTCGTTTAGCATTAATGTGCGTTTCTGATGACGCACAAAGAAAGCATTTAACTGCTGTGACTAGGAGAAAATACTGATGTATTTGATTGGTTCTTAACATGTGTGACAATGATTTATACTTTTAGGTAAATAATAATACAAAATTCTCAATGTAAATGAAAATGCGGTACCTAGTCATCACACTTTACGTTAAACTGCCACAAATTGAAAAATTCCAATTACGCGGTCTATGGAAATGATGAATTTAAACAGGCAGCCGTAAACAAAAAGAAATGGATCGATTGCTTGCCCTTCTATGAAGAACCCATTTTTACCAGTACATGACAGCATTTAAACAGAAACGCAGTTAACCCACTCACACAATATGATGAACAGTGTGACAGAAAGTAAATAATCAAAGAAAATAGTGGCTCTCTGAATAAGCTACTAGATCCACATATCTCATGTAGAATCAAACTATCCATCACACAGCCTTTAAAACAGTACATGCAGCTCCAGTGATCCGAAAACAGTCAAAGAAACAGTTACAACAGAAAACAATACACGATATTTCTTTGCACTAAGGACGGAACATCATTATTACGCCTCTCGTATTCGTGCCTTCCTCTCGTCCACCGGCCAGCCGTGGAAGGAGATTCGCCGAAGTTAGTTTGTTGAACAAGATGAGTCATTAAGCAGGTCCGTTCGTCATATCAACAATACGAACGCTGCGTTGCTGCTGCGGCCGGGGTGGTCTATCAGCAGCACCCATGGGCATCGTATTACTGCTGTTCGCGTTCATTTCATTATTTCGTGCCGTACTTGGCATCGGACTCGGCAAATTGGACAATTGACAGCATTCACATTCTGGTTTTGGTTGCACTACTGATTCGGTGGTAATTCTCTATTTTGCTGTTTATTTTCATTAAAGTTTGTTTACATTTTAGTTTACGGCTACAATGCTGTAGCCGGCCACTGTGGCCGAGCGGTTCTAGGCGCTTCTGTCCGGAACCGCGCTGCTGCTACAGTCGCAGGTTCGAATCCTGCCACGGGCATGGATGTAGGTTTAAGTAGTTCTAAGTCTAGGGCACTGATGACCTCTGATGTTAAGGTCCCATAGTACCTAGAGCCATTTGAACCATTTTTGAACAATTCTGTAAATTGTTATGACCCACGTTGCTGTTAGTGCTTTCGCCGTTTCTATATTCGCTACCGTAATTGGCACTTTATCCTTGAGCAAAACGAAAACCCCCGTTGCCGCTTCCGTTTCTATAATAAATGTTATTATTATTGTTTCGGTTACCGTTGTTGTTATGGTTCCTACCATTATCATTTCCATTTGGACAATGATTACAATTATTTATTCGCCATATGTAAGCGGTCAGATCTTGAGTGCCAGTAAAATGTTTAATGCCTTCCCAGACAATATCCAGGGAATCGACAAAAACAGAAACAAATCTAGGTCGTGGTAAAGTACGTATACAAGCTGCTCCCTTAGGCGAACAAAGAGATTTTAATATTCTTAACTCCTCACGAGGAGAGACGAGTGTGTCGTAATATCTTGTTTTAGTTACTTGGCTGGTTCAAATGGCATTGAGTACCATGGGACTTAACATCTGAAGTCATTAGTCCCCTAGAACTTAGAACTACTTAAACCTAACTAACCTAAGGACATCACACATATCCATGCCCGAGGCAGGATTCGAACCTGTGACCACAGTGGTCGCGCGGTTCCAGACTGAAGCGCCTAGAACCGCTCGGCTACACCGGCCGACTTTAGTTATATATCACTCAAATTATTTCCTCAAACCTACTTTCTTTTGATAATAAAACTTCGAGATAGGAACTTGTTTACTATGTTTCTCCTGTTTGCTGTGCGACTAATATTTGGAGATGAATATGCATTCAAACTCCACACAGTCATTGCACATAGTGGACACGTCGTTTACCCACAATGCGGCTCCTGCAGTTTCGAAAACTCTTAATCACAAAATCTGATGTGGCTCATCCTTTTCTGCAAAATAGAAAAGAAATTGCCTACTCTTCATTATACTTTGTTCTAATTTAAACGTAAACGGACAGGGAAATTCTCTCCGCGTTCCACCCACTTGGGCTACATGATGGAGCAGATTCCTTACCATATTCATACCCATTTGCAAACGTAGGATTATCCTTCCCAGTTTGCTTAGTATCTGTTTCAGGCTTACCCTCAACAGACTCATCACTTTAGATTTTATGTTATCGGTCATTAATATCTTTTTGCCACTTGGGAGCTGCAGATAACTTTGTTTTTTACTAGCTGAAATTCTTCCTTGAGTTACTAAGTAATCACCAACTTGTTTTTTATTATTTACCTCTAGATTCTAGAACATGGGCCATAAATTGTCTGCAGTCGTTTCTGCCGTGGACTGTGCTGTTTTAACAACCTGTACATCCCTTTCAGCTGATTTACTAATTCAAGAAGACCCCTAATTCTGATTTACTTCGTTTGGTTTGGATCTAATCTGTTGTAGATCAGTTAAGATCCTGTTATCTCTTTCAGTTCGTTTCTTTTCACGCTCGGTTTCTAGAGCGGCATGTCTTGTATCTCGCTCACCCTCTACAGCTTTAAACATTTCCCTCTTTTTCTCAGCAAGAGTAGCAGATTTTTCCTTTGTTTAGGGGAGAGCGGGGCAATGCCGTACAGCGGGGTAATACCGTTCACCGCTTTATCCAGTTTCCCAGAGAGCGCAAAGAGCGCTGCATGGTGCTGCCACATAGCGGAAGTAACTATAACCAGATACAGAGGGGTCTATATCGTTCAACGGCGCAGACGTTTTCGACAATCGGTTTCAACTGATTTCGACTGTTTTCTTACAAAATCTGAAGATAATAAGTCTATAGGTGTGCGAAATATTTTAATAGCAACAATACTTAAAGTAGCTCTATTTAATTACACATTCCTTGATCTTCTTTTAAACATCAAATGTTAGACGTAAAATTTCGTGATTGTTGGGTTAGAATTTACAATGGCGAGTCATGTTGTCTCGGGGCAATACCGTACCCGATGCACGGTATTGCCACGTAGTGAACGTTATTGGTCCATCTGGTAATTTCTTTTGGTATTTTCGTGAACCATAAATTTGGAAGTGTGTGTGTATGTGTGTCATCTTACAAGTTTTCTTTCTTTTTTTAAATAACAGATGGTGAGAAACAGAGCCAGAACCGCAGAAAGGGGCAAAGGGTGGACGGAAGATGAAATGAATTGCGCACTCCACGATGTTATAGAAAATGCAAAGCCACAGAGAGTAGCTGCAAGAATGTACGGAATACCTCTTTCTACCTTAAGAGATAGACTAAAATAGGAGATTGCTCTAAAGTAAATTTGCGAAGAAAACCTATATTTTGAAAAGAACAGGAAGATGACGTAGTTAAACATGTTCTTTTGCTAGCAAAGGCATTTTACGGAATATCGTCGGTGAAGTTGAGGAGATTAGTTTATGAATATGCCGAGGCAAATAATATACAGCATAATTTTAATAAAATATCAAAAAGAGATGGACAGGATTGGCTCAGGGTTTCTTAGAAGAAATCCATCAGCCAGCATTCGCAAACCTGAGGCTACCAGTCTCAATCGGATCTCAGCTTTTAATTCAAATGAAGTTAAGCTTTTTTTCTGGAATCTCACCACTGTGATGGACGTCCATAAGTTCGATACCTTCAGAATTTACAATTTTGATGAGACAGGAATATCAACGGTTCAGAAGCCAGGAAAAATTTTAGCACCCAAAGGAGCTAAACAAGTTGGCTCAGCAACAAGCTGGGAGCGTAGGAAAAATATTACAGTGTGTTGTGCAGTGAGTGCCAGTGGGGTATATGTGCCCCCAATGTTTATTTTTCATAAGCTTAGGATGACGCCTGCCCTACAGAGAGGAGGACCACCAAATTCAGTATACGAATGTAGCAAGAATGGTTGGTTGACTGGTGAGTTCTTCCCAAAGTGGCTGAAACATTTTGCTAACCTCACCAAAGCCACTAAGGGCCACACCACTTTCTTGATTTTCGACAATCACACCAGCCATATCTCTCTAGAAGCCTACAGCTTTTGTAAAGACAATGGAATAGTAGTGGTAACACTGCCACCTCACTGCTCACACAGGCTACAACCTTTAGATGTGGCCTTTGTCAGTAGCCTGAAGGCTGCATTTCATCAAGAATGTGACAGTTTTATGAGATCTAATCCCCACCAGAAAATAACTCCTTACGACATTTGTCCTATCTTTAGCAAAGCCTTCATGAAGATTGGTAATGTTGAGAAGGGTATCTCTGGCTTTAGCAAAACAGGAATTTTCCCTCTAAATCCTACCACATTTAACGACGAAGATTTCATGTGTGTGCACTCAGACGAAGAAATACGCCTAGCTTTGCCAGTTGTTGGTGATTGCAGCGCTAATAATTATGAAAGTAGTGACATAGTTGTGCTCTGTTCTTCAGAGACAGCGACTGGTGTCCCCGATGACAGAGACAAAGCCTTAGGCCTACGCGTTCAACCCGAAGTTGGGCTACAATTCAAAGACATTTCTCCCTTACCAGGACGTCTTAAACTGAAGAAAACTGCCAGACATCATCATTCCTCAATTTTTACTTTGACTCCTAACAAAGCTAGTTTAAAAAAAGCAGCAGAGATCAAAAAGGCAAAATTAACAACTAGAGAAAGGAAATCAGTGCTAAAGCCTACAGGAAAAAGCAAGTTGAGAAAGTTTGCTTCAAGGATAAGACCTCAAAAATTTGAAACAAAGAAATGTCGACGGAATCTTTCTTTTGATTCTTCATCGGATGATGATTTGGATCTACCATTGCACAAACTTTGTAGTGACGATGAGATGGGTGACGTTGACCCTTTCGGAGAAACTAGTGTTAGGCCTATGAGCAAGAATGGAACTTTAAGGGACGACGGCTCTGTTGCATGCTTTGCAGAGAGTTTGGGAAAAACAGGGAGCTGTGGGTTTCATGTGTGATTTGCAGTGGATGGGTTCATTCAGAGTGTAGTGCATGTGACATAGCTGAAAACTATATTTGCGACTACTGCCATTAAAAGAGGAGATAAATGTGTTCAGAGATAAGTTGACACCACAATCCAATAATTTTGTTTTGCCAGTAAAAGGATTTTCTGTCTTTATAAACTTTAAAAAGTTGTAAAATTTATGTTTTTCAATTCTAAATAAATTCTGAATTTCGAATTTCTTAATTTGATTTATTTTTACAGAGTTTTTGTCATTTTATGTGCTATGCTGTATCATAAAATATATTGCGCGGTGTTACCCCACCACTCGGGGTAATACCGTGCAACATAACACTTTTGTTAAACAGCTGTAGGAACGTAAATCGATTTAATATAGCAAATATGAAGCAATAAACGTGTGGTACATTGATTTCTTGCCCAAGAAAAGGTGTTCGAAATTGCAATTGAGTTCGAAAAATACAAAATATTTGAAAAATGGCTTCCGTGCACGGTATTTCCCCGTTCTCCCCTACGTTAGCCATCTCGTTCGGCTTCGAGAGCCGCAAATTTCATATCTCTCTCCCTATCTCCTTGCTCCAATTTCATCAAAAACTCGTAATAGGGTCCCGGGTTCTAGTCCAGCCAGTCGTGGCTCCTGCCACGTCGGAATTTTGCAGTGTACATTCACGTACATCCGACGAGACGGGACCAGACGCCTCGTCATCTCGAGCTAATTGGGACGTTGATTCTTCTAGGTAGGGCTGACGAGCCTCAGCCACTCCTACCTGATTTGCCACTGATAATGCCTTCCTATTTGAAAGATTCAGCTCATTAAAATTATTCTACTAAATTCGCAGCAACTATCTTCACTTTGCAAATTTTCTTCGCCGTTTCACCCGAAATAATTTCTTAAAAAATCTAACGTCTTTGAAACAAAAATACTAGAAGTATTCTAGTTAAAACTCACTTCCAGATCTGCTTTTTTCCTTTAAAAAAATACTAACTACAAAAATTGTGAAGATCTTGCCTTGGTCTTTTATTTAAAACAACACAAAATTAGTTAAATAACCAAATGAGAAAAAGTTTTTTTAAAGCTTTACTTTTTTAAAGATACACATCTTTCCTGTTCTTTTCCATAGATAGGCCTATTATGTTAAAAAGTTATCAAAATGTTCCAGCAGGCTCGAAGTTTACTTCCGACCATAGATTCTAACAGCTTTTTTACGTCCATCCATTTAACAGGAGGTCTCTGGGACGATGGCCGTTTACAATCGTGACAAAAAAATAAAAACACTGGTAGCGACAGAATGAAATTAAATCATAAGGACTTCTGTAGGTGTTTTTATTTTTTGTCACGAAAGATTCTAACAGTTGTAGTACTGAAATTTATACGAACACTTGAGTGTAAATATCGGTACTATTAACTTTCACAAATATTCACACTAAAATGCAGTTAATTTCACCATTTACTTTTCATGTGCTAGTTTAATTTAACGTTATATATCACAAATGTCCTAATCAGTGAAGAATCTATCTTTCTCTTAATTTAAATACGTTCAAATCTGAAACTATTTTTTTGGGTGATGAAAATTGCACCGACTTGGCGCAGGTAACACTTTTCTAAAATTATCGGCACACTTCGTAAGTAGGCTGTTCAGGTTTTTATGTTGGTAACGTCACCTAGCGCTCTGTTTGAAACTCACTGGCTGTACTGTGTGCACTCTGTGGCTAGTGGGCATTGTTGAAATAGTCGCTATTGTGGTGTTGGGCAGTTGGCTGTTAATAGCATGTAGCGTTGCGCAGTTGGAGGTGAGCTGCCAGCAGTTGTGGATGTGGGGAGAGAGATGGCGGAGTTTTGAGAGCGGATGACCTGGACGTGTGTCCATTAGAGAGAGTAAATTTGTAATACAGGATATATTATGACTTTTGAACACTATTAAGGTAAATACATAGTTTGTTCTCAAATCTAAGATTTTTGTGAGATAAGTGGTTCATGAAAGGTATAGGTTATTGTTAGTCAGGGCCATGCTTTTGTAGGGATTTTTCAAAATCAGATTGCGAATCGCTAAATATATTGTGTGTTAGTTTAAGCACAGTCATTTATAATTTTTCTAAGGGGACGATTCAACTTCTTAAAAATACTTGGTATATTTTCAGTACTTCACTCTACACAACACGCAATATTAGCAGTCGCACAACAATAACAACAGCAATCATAGGGTGGGTATCGGACCGGGAATCGGAATAGTAATGACCTAACAATGATGGTTAAGTGCATATTGAGGCAAAAAAAATGCATTACAGTTTTGTTCGCTTATAACTTCATATTCTTAGTCATTTTACTTCCTTTTAATTAAAATTTTTACGTCAATATTTCAAATAATGCTAATTAAAAATTTTTCTGAAAGAAAGTATTACTGAAATATATCCCTAGCACTTACGGAAATGCGAGAATGGTTACAACTATAATACAAGAAGGGTATTGACTTTGGTTGGTATTCGATGATGATGATGATGATGATGAAGGTTTGTGGGGCGCTTAACATGGTGGTCATCAGCGCCCGTACATGTTTCAGTCGCTCCATTTCCAGTTTCGCCACTACGCCAATCATGATGAGATTATGATGATATGATGAAGACAACACAAACACCCAGTCCCTGGGCGGAGAAAATCCCCGACCCGCCCGGAAATCGAATCTGGGACACCGTGATTTCGGATTCGAGTAATCATTGACGGCTGCTTCCCAAAACAGGTATTTGGCAAAATAGCGAAATCGATTTCGCTCCAAGAGTTACAAAGATGAATCATAGACACAACAGTGTCTAATATCAGACTTGGGAGTCTACTGACATCGAAGGTAATAAAAGGATTTACTCTTCCAGTCACTTGTTAGTAAATGGCGAAATTTCTTGATCAGTTAGAGATCAACATGCCACTTAGCTCCACGTCACTTTCTGGGAGTGGGACGATGTCGCCTTACACGATGTATACTTATCATTACCGCCCGCTGGAGGTGTTTGGTTACGGCGCCTCTCCCGAGATGAGACGTCCTCAGCAGCGCGGCGAGAATTAATGCGGAGAACAGCAGGCAGCTTGCACGCTATCTGCGTGTGCGCCGCCGGCAGCTGCTGCTGCGCGCGGCCGGAGGATAAATCTGCTCCTTTGCCGCGTGACAAACGACGAACGCCGCGGGCAAACAGAGCCGCCGCGCGGCGCCGCCGTTCGGAGATTGATGCCGAGTGTCGCGACAAGTCGCCGCGTTCAGCTCAGCCGCCTCTGGGGAAGGCACACAGATCCCTGCCGAAACGGCACCAACTGACGTCACTCACTACCGTGGGCGGCCGTAGAGAGTTTGCCTTGGGGGTGGCAAGATTCTAAAAATCCCATTTTTCATGTAACTTTTCGCCAGTTTGAAAACTTATCGATATAGAAGAACTACACTACTGGCCATTAAAATTGCTACACAACGAAGATGATGTGCTACAGACGCGAAATTTAACCGACAGGAAGAAGATGCTGTAATATGCAAATGATAAGAAGATGCTGTAATATGCAAATGATTAGCTTTTCAGAGCATTCACACAAGGCTGGCGCCGGTGGCGACACCTACAACGTGCTCACACGAGGAAAGTTTCCAACCAGTTTCTCATACACAAACAGCAGTTCACCAGCGTTTCCTGGTGAAACGTTGTTGTGAAGCCTCGTGTAAGGAGGAGAAATGCGTACCATCAGTTTCCGACTTTGATAAAAGTCGGATTGTAGCCTATCGCGATTGCGGTTTATCGTATGGCGACATTGCTGCTCGCGTTGGTCGAGATCCAATGACTGTTAGCAGAATATGGAATCGGTGGGTTCAGGAGGGTAATACGGAACGCCGTGCTGAATCCCAACGGCCTTGTATCACTAGCAGTCGAGATGACAGGCATCTCATCCGCATTGCTGTAACGAATCGTGCAGCCACTTCTCGATCCCTGAGTCAACAAATGGGGACGTTTGCAAGACAACAACCACCTGCAGGAACAGTTCGACGTTTGCATCAGCATGGACTATCAGCTCGGAGACTATGGCTGCCGTTACCCTTGACGCTGCATCACAGACAGGAGCGCCTGCGATGGTGTACTCAACGACGAATCTGGGTGCACGAATGGCAAAACGTCATTTTTTCGGATGAATCCAGGTTCTGTTTACAGCATCATGATGGTCGCATCGGTGTTTGGCGGCATCGCGGTGAACGCACATTGGAAGAGTGTATTCGTCACCGCCATACTGGCGTATCACCCGGCGTGATGGTATGGGGTGCCATTGGTTACACGTCTCGGTCACCTCTTGTTCGCATTGATGGCACTTTGAACAGTGGACGTACATTTCAGATGTGTTACGACCTGTGGCTCTACCCTTCATTCGATCCCTGCGAAACTCTACATTTCAGCAGGATAATGCACGACCGCATGTTGCAGGTCCTGTACGGTCCTTTCTGGGTACAGAAAATGTTCGACGACTGCCCTGGCCTGCACACTCTCCAAATATTTCACCAATTGAAAACATCTGGTCAATGGTGGCCGAGCAACTGGCTCGTCACAATACGCCAGTCACTAATCTTGATGAACTGTGGTATCGTGTTGAAGCTGCATGGGCAGCTGTACATGTACTCGCCATCCAAGCTCTGTTTGACTCAATGACCAGTCGTATCAAGCTCGTTATTACGGCCAGAGGTGGTTGTTCTTGGTACTGATTTCTCGGGATCTATGCACCCAAACTGCATGAAAATGTAATCACATGTCAGATCTAGTATAATATATTTGTCCAATGAATACCCGTTTATCATCTACATTTCTTCTTGGTGTAACAATTTTAATGGCCAGTAGTGTATATTTGAAGAGATGTCCAAAAAACTTGAGTCACAATCAATCGATACTTATTTACTATGTTTAAGGTAAACATGTGAGTAAGCAAAAATTTGCCTAGTGGAAATAAGATTCCAAATGTTTCATTTTCGATACACTTGACAAATTGAGTCTGACAAGTATCTTCCCGGAAAAGTAAATCCGACGTTAAGTAGACCAAGTTTATTAATGGTTAGTAGCTACTCAATCAAATTGTTTTGAAGGTACGTTAGTGCTATACCTTAAATGTAAGCGTAATTCGTTAGTATATCTGAAGTTTATCTACACAGTTGGTTCAGTAACAGCAGAAGAGACGTCGACGACAGGCTGCATCTATAAACCGATGTGATGAATAATTGCAAGCAGCAGTTCCGGTGGAATCTGAGCAACGTGTTCCTTTATATTGCCCTTCGCAAGAGGTAGAGGCAAAGCGTGACCCTGGTAAATGCTTTTTCTAGGCATCAGCAGAGCCAAAAGACACATGGATTCAGATCAGCTGATCTTGGAGTCACATGTGCTACTGTCCAACCTTGCATGAAAACATTATTTCCACACAGCTGGTCTCTTCCAGAGCAGAAATCACGTACTGTATAATGAGGTCACGATAACGTGCAGAACTCACAGTGCACCTGACGGGCCCTCTGGATGTATTCCCTACAAAGAAGGACAGTCCCAGAGTACAGGTGCTTGTGAATCCATACCACACAGTCACATACGGCTAGTGCAATAGCTATTCGTGCACAACCCGCGGTTTAACGGCACCCCGAATTTGTCATTTCTGCATATTCACTGCATCCATAGGCTAAAATGTGCCTCGTCACTCCATACAATATTAGCTGGCAACATATCATGACTTCGATCCGTGCCAGAACCGAAGAGTAAATTCATACCGTTGCTGCGCATCATGAGGATTCAGTTGCAGGAACCAATGTAAAAAAGACTAATAAATTTTCTGCCTGTCGACCATGGACTGACAAGTGTCGTGGCACTGCACGGGCACTAACACTGCCTGGGGCACCTGCTGCATGGTCAGTTACAGCAACAGCCACCTCGTCTATAACTTCCACCGGGATAGGATGCTTTCCTCTTCCAGGTGCCACACTGTGGTGACTCTTGTAATATTGATATTTCTTGTCCGGTTGGTAGCGGTTATTTGTCGTTACTGTTTGTTTCTTTCTGATACCCGCGGGTGGTAATTGTTAATTTTCTTTGCGAGAAGACGCCACAATTTACTGTCTTTAAAATTCATCACACAACAGGATTCGTAGTGGAACTGAATATTTCGCAGTATCTCCCTCTCTTTAACATGGACGGATTAACCAATGAATAAAGTCTACAATTCTTAAACCAGTCCTGCCTACATTAATTTTACACACTTGCAAGTAAGTTAAGTTCACCTCAAAAGTTGAAATTTGCGAGTTGTTATAAAGACAATGTTCATTCACGCTGGCAGTCGAAGATCCTATGCCTACGCTAACTTCCGTTGATTTGATGAAAAAATGATGATCCCTGTTCTGCGTTGTGTAATGTAACGATCGAAAATAATTAAAGTACTCACAGTTTAAGCTTTGAATTAATTCCTGTCCACTGATACTCCCTATCTCACTTCCCCGAAATCGCTAAAGAAAATATAATTATCAGTTCGTTATAATAATAAAACTTCACATTCTCACAAAGGTAATGATTTTCAGGAAACGTGGAAGGTACTTCTGAAATTGAAGTTTGGAATACGTAAACTCCATATATTTTCACAATTCAGCGCCCACACGAGCTAACGCAATACAGATAACGTGAGACACAATGAACAGAGACAGAATGACAAAAGGAGTACAAGACACTATTGTCTCGACTATATACAGACTTCAGAAAACAGAAGTTGACGTATCTACAACTTCTAACGCTTAGACGTGGTTGGTTCAGCAGTAATTATGTTGAAGTGGTTATTCTTAAATAATTCACAATCTACGTTTACGTCTACATGGACACTGCAAACCACACTTAAGTGCCTGACAGGGGTTCATCGAACCACTGCAAAATAATTCTCTGTTATTTCATCTCAAACAGCATGCCGTGCGAGCTCTAACTTCCCTTATTTTATCATGATGATCGTTTCTCCCTTTGTTGGTCGGTGTCAATAAAATATTTTCTCATTCGGAGGAAAAAGTTGGTAATTAAAATTTCGTGAGAAGATTCCGCCGCAACGAAAAACGGCTTTGTTTTAATGCTGTGTCTTGTCCGTGACACTCTCTCGCCTATTTCGAGATAGTACGAAACGTGCTGCTCTTCTTTGAACTTCCTCGATGTACTGCGTTACTCCTATCTGATAAGGATCCCAGACCGCGCAGCCGTACTCCAAACGAGGACGGACAAGCGTAGTGTAGGTCAGTTACATTTTCTAAGTGTCCTGCCAATAAAACGCAGTCTTTAGTTTGCTTCCCCACAACATTTTCTATGTGTTCCTTCCAATTTAAATTGTTCGCAATTGTAATTCCCATATATTTAATTGAATTTATGGACTTTAGATTACAATGATTTATCTTGTAACCAAAGTTTTACGGATAGCATTTAGCACTCTAGTGGATGACCTCACACTTTTCATTATTCAAGGTCAATTTCCAATTTTCGCACATTTCAGATAACTTTTCTCAATGGCTTTGCAATTTGATTTTATCTTCTGATGAGTTTACTCGACAGTAAATGACCAAATCATCTGCAAACAACCTAAGACGGCTCCTCCGTTTGTCTCCTAAATCGTTTATATAGATAAGGAACAGCAGAAGGCCTACAACACTACCTTGGGGAAAGTCAGAAATCATTTCTGTCTTAGTCTGACTTTCCGTCAAATAATACGAACTGTGACCTTTCTGACAGGAAATCACATAACAGAGATGATGTTCCATAAGCACTCAGTTTCACAACAAGCCGCTTGTGTGGTAACCGCATGGTCTACGGTGGCTTGCCACGATTCGTGCGCTACCACCGTCGGAGATGCGCGTCCTCCCTCGGACATGGGTGTGTGTGTTGTGCTTAGCGTAAGTTAGTTTAAGTTAAAATAAGTAGTTCGTAAGCCTAGGAACCGATGACCTCAGCAGTTTGGTCCCATGTGTGTGTTGTCCTTAGCGTACGTTAGTTTAAGTTAAATTAAGTATTGTGTGAGTCTATGGATGAATGACCTCAAGCCATCTTCTGTGTCCGAGCGGTTCTAGGAGTTTCAGTTCGGAACCGCGCTATTGCTACGGTCGTAGGTTCGAATACCGGCTCGGGCATGGATGTATGTGATGTCCTTAGGTCGGTTAGGTTTAAATAGTTCTAAGTCTAGGGGACTGATGACCTCAGATATTAAGTCCCATAGTGCTTAGAGCCATTTGAACCAATTTTGACCTATTCAACGCAACCCGAAACCCAACCACCCTACGGCGGAAGTGGAGAATCTGCAGCCTACACTATTGCAGAACAAAAATATTAACGAAACTGTTTAAAATAATGGCCGTTGTAGAGTGGCTTCAACACAAAACTCACGTGTGTTTTCGAATTTCACTGTTATCTTCTTTAAGCGATTTAATGACATTGGGCTTCTCCTCAGATATTTCAGTCGATAATACACTCTCAATGCACCAAAGCAACTGATGCAGTTGACATAAAACATTTTCACTAACAGTGCCCCGGTCTCTCTTCTCGACAGGCATACTGTTCACTCACATTATGGCTTGTCAAACCACACGGTGGTTGTCATACTGTCAAAAAACAGTGTACAGCGCCAGATTTGCACCTTTTAGCCAAAACTGGAATAATATTTTTTCTGTGTAAATCGATTCCGCATTAAATCATTAGCATATCTACTAAGTTTCACTGCCATACGATAATTACAGCCAACATTGGACCTTCGTGAGTAGATGCCCTTTAATTATAATCATACGTTATGAATGTGAATAAGGATGCAGGAAAAATTCCAAAACTACCATCAATCTGGTCAGTAGAACCAGGCCGTAACAGTCTAGGACTCAACCAGAAGTCTCAACCAAAATGGTTTTCGTCTCCCCGGTTTGGTACCTTATTGTGTAGGCAGGGTAACGGGACTACATAATTAATAACGACTTGACTCGCGCACAGTTGCGCCACATCTAGTTTTGAGAACCATATGGTTTCAAAAGGTGCAGACACGTTTTCGACCTCTCTCTCTCTCTCGCTGAGTGGAGAAATTTATATATTTTTCTGTACTTGGACCTGCAAGGCCATGTTCATACTCTGCCGTGTAAAACTGAATGACGTGTCATCATCACTTGACGGGTCAAATGCAAACTTGCTGCTTAGATAAGAAGTGCGCGAGCGAAGGCGTTGCACTTGTGCGAACAGGGGACGGGTATATGCCTGGTGTAAGGTACTTCTATTTTTACAGTGGTAGGAGTTGCAAATGTAGCTTTCTGTAAATCATAAAGGGCTGTAAAAGGAAGCGACGGAGAAAAGATGTGGTACTGTTTTCCGGCAACGTTCTATAAAAATTCATATCCCCTAAGAACACAAAAACGTCAAAACAACCACCTCGGTAAGAAAACAGTATAATTCCCTTGAACAACATGACAACCAAACGATTTAGAATTTACTTAAGCAACTGTGTTACCCCCTGCACGAGGCTGAACAGAATCAGAGACAATCATTTCTAGAAATATAAGAGGATCTTAAAATTACTTTTAAGGTTGTCACGGACAGCAGGAGGTGGAAGTGCCTGCTCTTGCACCTCTCCCCCGGCCCCCTTTCCCCTCCGTCCATCCCTTCCCGTGTGCACGTATGTGCTCACCGCAGGCGGTAACAATGAAATAGCAGAACCATAGACGGAAATTCTGATACTGCGAGTTTCCAATTTTTGCATGAGTGTGAATGTGTGACCATCGATGCAGTTTCTTTGTAATAGATAAGACCTAATGTTATTATATCACATTTGTAAGCATGCACTGAGCATTTCTATACATGGTATGTACAAAAACAAAGAAAAGTAATCATTCAATGAGTGTACTTTTGTTCGTCCTCAAAGTAGTCTCCGCAGCTCACCATACGGTTTTAACAGTGAAGGGAATTTGTTTGGGGTGGTGGGTGGGGGAGGGCGGGGGAAGGAGAGTGCAAAATGCCATCCACTTGTCCTTGAATCTCTGTCAGATTGTGGGGCACAGATCTGTGAAATGTGACAACAATCGGTACATGTCGTACTCCGGATAAAAATATTAGCACGATATCTCAGCCCGCGCTCTACCGGTTGCAGAAAGTACAGAAGTTAGCCACTCGTGTAAATGAAACCAGTAGTTACTTCGCAATGAGTTGTTTCTGTTCTTACGTTTACGCACATCCTGATGAACGATAGCTTTATTTTGCTAATCCTCGATTCCTGTGATATCAGTTTCGGACAGTCGCCTATGTCGTACCAGCATCCTGCTACGTATCTAGTCTTTGTGCTGGTTTTCTAACGACCTATGGTGTCACGCCCATACCAGCTTCCTTCCCGCGTCGAAAGTATTTGAGACATCGAAGGCACATTAACTACTCATGGACCCTATACATTTAGTTTGCACAAACAACGTGATCCGAAATGAGTGACAGCGTTACATTGTTATGTAGTACTAAACTTCAGTTGTTCATTATGGACTACGTTCGAATGGTAGAACGACTAAACTTCAATTAAGTTCAGTGTGTTTGACGCTATACTCGTATGGATATGTCTCTCCACACACATGGGTAGACAAGCGTTCCAAAACTTACTGATACATACAAAACAAATAGTTCATGGAAATGTTATTTCGCACCTTCTCCATGTGATAATGGCTGTCTTAATACCTCGAATGGCTTTACACACCTCGTGTGAAATATGAATCGCCAGTAACTGGTCCAATCATTGGTGGAAAAATAGTTAACTTTCAATCAGTGGCACAAAATTTACATTCTGACTGATTAATAGGACACTGAACAAAATAGAGAAAACCATCAGAAAATCTATACATAGAACAACTGAGATAATACTGTTACTAGATAGTTATCGAAGTATTATCTCGTCTCTCACTGGACGTTATTCCTAGCTGAGTAGTTTCAGCTGTTCGCCGGATGATTTGCTGTAGTGGGCTGTGATTTGTGAGAAGCCACTGCGTTCAGGGATCCACATGGAACAATGTTAATGTTTATCACGCAGTCCATTGGCTGTGAAGTATACCAGATCGAACACACTCATCTTCTTTAAAAAAATTAAAATATTAATGCATTTGTTTGTTTATGTGTTTGCAATTCTCTATCAGTTATTTGTTATCTTCACACGGCCTGATTCTAGAACAATAAATTAGTTCATTCGTGGCTCTCCGCCTGCGATCTGACGACCAAGCATGAAGACAGCTTATGTACGGTAGAGGATACCACATCGAAATGCGCTATTTATATGGCTGCTAATAGAAGAGGCTAAGGAAAGTAGAGAAAAATGACTTGAAGTACAGTAACTGGAAGTCAGTTTCGAAAAGTAATTAGAAGGAAAGAAGTGTGTGATGTCCTTAGGTTAGTTAGGTTTAAGTATTTCTAAGTTCTAGGGGACTGATGACCTCAGAAGTTAAATCCCATAGTGCTCAGAGCTTTTTGAACCATATGAAGTTAAAGTCTTTGCAATCGATCTGTTACACAAATGACTGATCGAATTCTACTATGTAAAATAAACTGTCACTAACCCAGTGGATTATAGTGAATAACACAGTACAAATATAGCCGACAAACTTTTTTCATGAGTAAATTTTGTTCATGACATTAATGGCAGACAATGTGTTCCTCTAAGATTCTTCTATATATGCATCAAACTAACCAATAAAATGTTCCAATATCGCGCAAAGTAGACGGATTTTTCCTTTCACGAACCGTCTAAAATAGCCCGACATTGCACATAGTGACCACGGAGTATACTGTCGGATGTAACTATTGTTCATAAAATGTTCCAATATCGCGCAAAGTATACGGATTTTTCCTTTCACGAACCTTCTAAAATAGCCCAACATTGCATATAGTGACCATGGAGTGTACTGTCGGATGTAACTATTGTTCATAGAATCTTATTCGTGGAGGACATTCATTTATATCTGACGTAACGTCTTTTGCAACAGGTTTGTATTAAGAACTGATGCAAAGAGAAGGTTGGAATTTCTGAGGAAACAGCAGAGAAAGTAGGACTACAAATATTATTTGAAAAGATAGAATACTTGACAACAAGATCAAGAAAACAGAAAACTTCAAATTTTGATGTGGAAATACGAACATTAAAAGCGAAAAAGAGGAAGATAAAATCAGGACTGAAAAACTGAAAAGAGCATACATTAAAGTAAAAATTCTGTACAATAAAAAACATTTTTCTAAAGATGATAAATTAAAGCATTATAATACAATTGTAAAACCAGAAGTCCCCTAAGGGTCGGGAATACTACACCTTTCCGGATACAAAACGGCATTAAGAAATTTGGAAAAGATAGAAACAGCTTCTTTCTTTCTTTCTTTTGGTGTTAAACCCTGAGTTTGCTTTGCAGTAGAGCGCCATTCCTTTCTTCTGTCTGCCTTCCTCTTCATTTCCACGTATTTCTTACATCCAACGTCACCCATGATCTTGGTCGCCCCCGCCGATTCCTTTCCTCAATAGCTCCTTGTGCTATTGTTCCAATGATGTTGTGTCGTACGATGTGCCCTACAAGTTTGTCTCTTCTTTTTTGTATGTGCCTCCACAGAGATCTGGTTTCTTGTACTCTTCTAAGCACCTCTTCATTTGTTACTTTGTCTCTCCAGCTGATCTTCATCGTCCTTCTATAGCACCACATCTCCTGGGCCACTAGCCGTCTTCTCTCTTCTCTTCCAATTCTCAAAGTGTCACATCCTTATAGGGCCACAATCCAAACGCAAACTTTCATGATACGTTTCCTTATTTTCAGACTGATGTTACTGGTGAGTAAGTTCCTTCTCCAATTAAATGCAATTTTGGCCTTTTGTATTCTGCTCGCAATTTCTTTTTGGCTTCTACCATCCGTTGTGATTTTGCTTCCCAGGTAAGTAAATTCCTCTATCACTTCCAGGAAAAGACATGCTAAACCCTGTCGACGTCTAGAGAGAATGAATGAAGGAAGACTGATTAACAAAGAAGTTCCACACATTCTTTCAAAATAGAAAAACAGATCAAAAAACAGGGTGGGAAGCATGACAAAAGAGGCCTCAGGAAAAATGCAGACTGAACAGCAGATATCAGTCAACAGCGACTAGAAATCAAGAAATTCGAAGGTTCTCAGTAGGCTAAAGCAAACAGAAAAACAACTGATGTCAAATGGTCAGACGACACAAAAAAGAGCTCGTTCTGACAAAACTGAAAGAGTTTTGCAGGAGGATGAACGAAAAAAGAAATAAAGTTATACTGACGTGGTCCTTAGATAATATAAAGAATAAATAAAAATCTCGTCAAATGAGCGATTTCCTTTATTCGTAACGTTCATTATGATCGTGAAGTCAGTCCAGGAATATATTTACTTTATTGGAAAATGTAAGTTTCGTGTAGTTTTTCTAAATTACTTATATAAAAGCCTCGTTAGTAACTGTTATAAGGACGTGTCTAGTTTCGTTTTCCGTACTTGTCAAACGAGTATCTAACGTCCTTGTAGTTGACATTAATATCACTTCCTTGTTTTTTCTTTGTCACATCTTTTGTCGTGCTTTTATCTGATAACTTGAGAAACACACGTGATTGTAGACCCACTGACTTACATTATGATTGGCGATGTGTAATACGAGATTTCCATCGCGCTACGTCGTTGTTCCCGTACACCATACGCGAATGTAATGGGAAGTACCCACCGCCATGCACTACGCTGCGGTTTCCAAAGTAAGAATGTAGATGTTCATGTAGAACTGTTAAACGTTTCTGGAGCGTTTGTTTGGTGAAATCCACACATTCGCTGATGATCTGTACTTTGAGTACATGAAAGCTAGAAAGAATAGGCGTGGGATAAAAGTAGCAGAGTCCCTAAGTTATGTGAACGACTTTTATCTTGTCAACCTTCAAACGCGATGATCTAACGGCCTCTTCTGATGAAGATATTTATCGGATATACAAGTTACTTTTCAACGACAGACTATCTATAAAACACCGTTGATAAGAGCATTTTTTTGTACTGAGACCATCCGTTGCGCCATTTCTTTCAAAGTAGTACTTAAAGGAATTCCAAAGGTACAGTTTTGCTCTAGCAGAGTCCTTGGGAAAACTACAAGCAAACCAGCAGAACGTCGTTTTAGAACCAATGAAATACCTGTGACATCTTATCTATACATATTACCATTCGATTTCTAGTGTTTTTACACTAACACAAAAGTCCAATCTGGACGTAAATAGGTAGTCTCCAGTTTACTGCTGTAATGTATTCACTGGCAGAAAGGGCCTCATCTATACTGACGTTATGGACGGGAAGAATTTGTTGTGCAGTTAACTTGCCGCAGAGTGTATTCAAATTAAATTAGCCTTATAGTATTACCACTTTACAGAATATTTATCTCTTAGTTTGATTTTAACCGATATATGTTGTACTGATCTTCAGACGATGCATCTTCTGTACTACTTTTTATCAGTAGCTTACAATATTTTATTACCGTCATTGGATATATAGACGCCAGATTTTTACAAAATTTTACAATTTGTGAAAACCTCCGTGCCTGTGTTTCCTTAGTTACGTTATCATTACCTTACGTTTCATATATATAGCTCATTAATTTGAAATTTATTCTTAATTTATTCTAATCCTATTCATTTTCTGGGTAGCATTCCTCATCAGTTTTGAAAACGGTGCCTCGGTTTCCACGTGAACGCTCTTTCCAAATGTACATATCTTCTTATTTGGTTTAGATTTTAAGAGCTTCTACTTACATGGATATGATCTTGGCGATGTATCCAAGTTAGTATATAGTTCTGGCAACACCGGCCGTGACCTCCTTCTTCTGTGCGGATGCAAACACATTCCCAGAACTCTTACGGGAGTTGGTAAGAATGTCTTCCACGAGTAAAGAGTGTGTTGGGGTGGGACACTACGAATGTAGTGTGTGGACATACAAGGTGAGAGTTGTGGGTCTCGCGGGAGGCTTGCGCGAGGTAGTCCCTGCAGTCGCGCTATCCTCTGTGCCCTCGGTGGCTGAGGTAGATGCCGGCACGGTAGCTCAGCGTGTTCCGTCAGAGGGCTGCTCGGCTTCGGTAATAAAAAAAAAACTTAGTTAATAGATCAACAACGAACTTAAAAGGGTGTCTTACAACGTCCACCCCGATCAGATGCAGCGAACGAAAACGAACTAAGTGAAAAATCTGCCGGCACGGTAGCTCAGCGTGTTCGGCCAGAGAGCTGGTTGGCCTCTGTAATAAAAAAAACTGAGTGAAAGGATCAACAATGAACTTGAACGGATGTCATGTGACGTCCGCAACGATCAAAACACAATGATCAACAACGAACAAAACGAAAAAAAGATTGATAGAGCGTCTCACATGTCAGCAGGAGATCCCGGGTTTGAGTCCCGGTTGGGGCACACATTTTCACCTGTCCTCGTTGATATATATCAACGCCCGTTAGCAGCTGAAGGTATTAATATAATTACAATCGCATCAAGAGTTTCCGTTTTATCGACCGCTAATTGTATCAACGTACAGGCAGTTTCCATAGAAAAGAGGCAGGAAAGAGGCATCTGGGAACCTCGTACGTTACTTGTATGTTATAGGTACCAAGAGCATAGCAGCGTTGCCGTATACCAACCACTACTGCTTCTTAAGTTTGACGAATCTTCCTATCATTGCTTGTGCCGCATATTTTAAGTAATCCTGTCTTCCCATTGAGAGTTTTGTTTCCCGAAGACGATTCTTTCTTAAGAGAATGCTTTTAGAGAGCAACAACCACAATCATGTGTGAAATTTGAAAAACTCTGCCAAGGCAGTTAATACACATCCTTCCTTCGTATGTAGTTAGTTCGGCAATATCTCACTGCACACTCACTTTTCAGATATAATTTACGTCATTCTGGAGGTTGGAGAATGCCTGAACCAAGCAGGAACTGATCTGTGCGTTTTAAACAAAAAGTAAGTGATACTCTTCATCAATTCTGTTATAAAATATGAAGGTACATGAAACAATTATAAGCAGAATGTTTAGTTAAGACGATGTATAAAATTTAATTAAGGAATACAAGTGGGAGTGATATGTATCGGCAAGATAAAGTGGTATTTGTGCTGGTGGCCAATTTCTCCGACACGCAGCACCAGCGGCCCCAGTGTGAGAGAAATTTGGACGCCAAAAAGTGAGTGCCAGGGAAGCATTTTGCAAACATTCGCGGGGTAGCATGGTGGATGCTCGCTTAAGAAAATACACCTTTCAAAGAACCTGGCAGACATAATGAGAATGGTGAAAACTGATGGACCCCTGCAGAAACTGGGACGGAGCATAGACGCAGAAGTGTCAAGAATGCACACATGGAAGCGTGTGAATATTCTGGTTCGCAGCAGCCGTTTTTACCTGCCTTAGACAGAGAGAATGTGTCGACAGTTCCAGCACCCCTCAGGCACAGGGGCTGAGGATAGACAATGCGCAAAGAATATAGCCAGACATGTGAAACTAAAGAACTGCGGAAGAAGTCAACCTGGTTAAAAAATGTTTGCTGCACGGGAAGGACGTTAGTTATACATCACAAACGCCAGCAGATTCCTAGACGAAGCACAAACATGAGACTGTCCAGGCCTCACACAGAGGTATCTGTTACAAAGAAGTGTTACGTGGCTGCTTTCACAGCAACTTAGGGATGCCGGAAAACATCGAAACAATGTGTCACCAACGCTGGGAAGAGCCTTAACTGGGAATAGGTGAGGAAGACGCCATTTACCGAGTCACATGTCGGACGACGCAAGTAGAGAATGTCCACCCTGCACGCGGTCACGAAACGGCAGTCACTCACTGGGCGGCATTGCAGATTTAGTCAGCGAACGACAACATCGACAGATCTCAAAGTTCAACGAGACATTAAGGTTAGGAAGGTACTGAGATATGAGCGGAGTCGGCGAGATAGTGCGGAAGAAAGAGGGCATGGCAGCCTCTTTCTATATCGCTTGCATCCGCCTACTAACGCCGTGATATCTCAGTTTCGGCCACGCAACCCACATCGAGCATTCAAGGCGAATACTGGTACGGGCCACGACGCAAAGGCTGGACTCTGAGGAGAGCGACCGACACGCAATTGTAAAGCTCCGAGGAGATGCGCCGTACCGAATCAGCGCCTGCTGCAGTCATCACCACACGACAAATGACTGTGAACAATGGTAGAATGATTAATGCCCCCCCCCCCCCTCATTCCCCTTAATAACTGAATCATGTCCATTTAAGTCAAATTGGACCTGAGATTTTCAATTTCCTTTTAATGGAAAAGATATTATAATAAACGGAAACACTTCATGTTCTAATGCTATACCTAATCTGTTCCGTTCGTACATCAATCCCTCATTCTCATTAGCTTTATTATTTCAGTTAATTATTAACGTCATTTTATTATTGGCTGCTAACGTGGGACAATGTGATTAATAACCTGCAAGTCATTTGCAAGAGATCAAAAAGCTCTCGATTCAATACATTTTTGGTACCTAACGTGGATCGATCTCATTAGTAATTAACATGCTTTGTGATATCACAAAGAATTATCAGTTCACTACACTTTTAGCGACCAGTGTGGGATTTCTCTTTGATTTCAGTCTTACGTTTTTCCTCCTGCGAGGATTTCTAAATTTCAGACACGACTCAGGAAGACGAAACTTCCAGTACCATTACTGTAGTCCGCCAATCTCTTTTTGTGTGATGTTGGCACACTGACAATGTTTTTGTGTGCGCTGACTGCGTTGAAAATGTCCAGTATGAAATATACATGCGAGGAAGTTACTGTGTTTAGTTTTGGTTCCCACACCGTTGCCCGTATTTTGTGCTGTAGTTTTAGTTTGTTGTTGCTCTGTTTGCCGCTACCAGGGTTTCCATCAGCGTCATGCTGTATGTGTCACTTTTTTATTTCTTCACAAGTTTGTTTGCGTGGCCATCCCCGGCAGTAAGCATAGAAATACTTGTTTTGTAAATAAAACTGACTTTTCCTGCTGCCGCTTAATTTATTGATCGTAGACGCGTTTCGCCTTTTTCTTGTTCTGAGACAGTATCAGTGGGATCAGTAACGACACAGAGTTGTTAGTTTTAGATTATTAAACAGTTCACATTTCGTTTGTTCTCATCTGGTCAGGAGGTCGCACTACCACTTTATTACTGACATATAAGCAAAACTTTGCGTTCTGACCTTCTTCACTCTGATCACCTTGTTTCTCCTTCTTTTTGTGGTGTAGTATTGTTCTTTAGCCCCTCGATATAACTGTTTCGCCGGACACTGCTTTTCACAATGTATATACTGCAACTCCATTGCGTGTTTCCTCCTCTTTGGCATGTTTACCTACTTGTTGCCAACTTCAAATGGTTCAAATGGCTCTAAGCACTATCTGAGGTCATTAGTCCCCCAGATTTAGAACTACTAAAACCTAAGTAACCTAAGGACATCACACACATCCATGCCCGAGGCAGGATTCGAACCTGCGGCCGTAGCAGCAGCGCGGTTCCGGACTGAAGCGCCTAGAACCGCTCGGCCACAGCGGCCATAGTTGCCAAATTAACGAAGTATATGTTCAAGACTAACTTCTATTCATGATGTTTTTACCTTGTATGCATATGACATATATATATATATATATATATATATATATATATATATATATATATATATATATATAGAGAGAGAGAGAGAGAGAGAGAGAGAGAGAGCTGAAGAGGTTTTCTTTTTGTTGGGGTAGGTTGGTGTTTTGAATTGAATGATGTACTAGCTGTTAGCGAGTGGCTGAAGCTTTGGTGACAGCTGATTTGACTCATCGTTTCCATATTCTGTGGAGGGTTTCATGGATCATGTAGTGTAAAGATGTTGGGTGTTATTACACTACTGGTCATTTAAATTGCTACACCACCAAGATGACGTGCTACAGACGCGAAATTTAACCGACGATAAGAAGATGCTGTGATACGCAAATGATTAACTTTGCGCAGCATTCACACAAGATTGGCGCCGGTGGCGACACCTACAATGTGCTGACATGAAGAAAGTTTCCAACCGATTTCTCACACACAAACAGCAGTTGACAGACGTTGCCTGGTGAAACGTTGTTGTGATGCCTCGTTTAAGGAGGAGAAATGAGCACCATCATGTTTCCGACTTTGATAAAGTTCGGATTGTAGCCTATCGCGATTGCGGTTTATCGTATCGCGACATTGTTGCTCGCGTTCGTCGAGATCCAATGACTGTTAGCAGAATATGGAATCGGTGGGTTCAGGAGGGTAATACGGAACGCCGTGCTGGATCCCAACGGCCTCGTATCGCTAGTAGTCGAGATGACAGGCAACTTATCCGCATGACTGTAACGGATCGTGCAGCCACGTCTCGATCCCTGAGTCAACAGATGGGGAAGTTTGCAAGACAACAACCATCTGCACGAACAGTTCGACGACGTTTGCAGCAGCATGGACTATCAGCTCGGAGACCATGGCTGCCGTTACCCTTGACGCTGCATCACAGACAGGAGCGCCTACGATGGTGTACTCAACTACGTACCTGGCTACACGAATGGCAGAACGTCATTTTTTCGGATGAATCCAGGTTCTGTTTACAGCATTATGATGGTCGCATCCGTGTTTGACGACATCGCGGTGAACGCACGTTGGAAGCGTGTATTCGTCATCGCCATACTGGCGTATCACCCAGCGTGATGGTATGGGGTGCCATTGGTTACACGTCTCGGTCACCTCTTGTTCGCATTGACGGCACTTTGAACACTGGACGTTACATTTGAGATGTATTACGACCCGTGGCTCTACCCTTCATACGATCCGTGTGAAACCCTACATTTCAGCAGGATAATACACGACCGCATGTTGCAGGTCCTGTACGGGCCTTTCTGGATACAGAAAATGTTCGACGACTGCCCTGGCCAGCACATTCTCCAGATCTCTCACCAATTGAAAAGGTCTGGTCAATGGTGGCCGAGCAACCGGCTCGCCACGATACGCCAGTCACTACTCTTGATGAACTGTGGTATCGTGTTGAACCTGCATGGACAACTGTACCTGTACACGCCATCCAAGCTCTGTTTGACTCAATGCCCAGGCGTATCAAGGCCGTTATTACGGTCAGAAGTGGTTTGTTCTGGGTACTGGTTTCTCAGGATCTATGCACCCAAACTGCGTGAAAATGTAATCACATGTCAGTTCTTGTATAATATATTTGTCCAATGAATACCCGTTTATCATCTGCATTTCTTCTAGGTGTAGCAATTCTAATGGCCAATAGTGTAATTCTTTGCAGTGCACACTGTAGTAAATGATTATTCGCGGGTTGTGGTAAAGAATGTTTACAGCACAAGTTCACAAATAAGTTAGTTCCAATAACTGCTAGGTGATCGTTCGTGATCAGTCGAGAATAAAGTTTGCTGTTTAAGCAGCCAGCACCGAGAGAAGTCTCATCCTGAATGTCCTGTAGAGCTGCGTCTTTGAGGCCATGTCGTTGGAGGAGCTGTATGGTGATGATGTGCTAGAGAGCAGAGCCCCCTGACTCGTCTTGGCGGGTTGCAATCGATGAGCTACAACGGCAGTCGGTTCCTGGTCCGAAACTGTGTGAGCAACGAGTGCCTGCTGCAGGCTATGCCTGCCCATAAGTTCCCAGCAGAAGGAAATACGTCTGCGACCACAGAACGCGCTGATGGTGCTTGTTTCCTCGAACGCAGCACTGCTATTTTTCTGTCCTCAGAATCGTGGCTGGTGCCCTCTGGTGGAGACTGTAACAGATAGTTTATCGTTGGAATATTTGTAGACAGTATTGTGTCCATAGCATGTGATGCTCAGGTGATAATAGTAGATAGTCTTAGAAAGTAAGACGTCTGCGGGCGACAACTAAGCAAGCCCAAAGGGCGAAGAATTGTACTGGCGGCCTGCCTCCCCCCCCCTCTCCCTCCCCCTCCCTTATGAAGGAGGCTGTGCTTCGGGAATCTGGTTTCTGATGAGCGGAGATGGCGACACTGGGGAGGGAGAGTGAAGGTGATGGGTGTCCACCCGGAATGTAGCTTCCACGGACAATGAAGGAGACCCCAAAGAATGGGGAGCTTGGGGTGGCTGCGACGCAAGTCCAGCAACCAAGAACTAGAGGTTTTAAGGGGGAGGTAGCTCAGTGTGTGGCCGACGCGGGTAGCACTGTTAAGAGAGAATGCAGGAGAATTAACGAGCGCATAGACAGCAACCAAGTGTGAGTGGCGTAGCGGCACACGGTAGCAGCTCCAGTGACACACCGTTGCTCCAGTGAGAGGCAAGGAGATGCCGGCAGCCACAGAGCGTTGGCGGTGACAAGGGTGGAAGCGCTGGAAGCACTGGGAGCCTGTGGATCGACCAGTATAACACCGTGAGTACGGTAATCCCAACGACTGATGGATCACGGGCAGCTGTCAATGGTTGTGAGAGCGGCGGTAAGACGGCTGCGGGAAGTTGCAAAAGGGAACAGACATAACGAGAGCAATGCATGTTGGCGCACGGAAATGTAGGATGTAGCCCGAGAAGCAACTAACAAGTTGCTGAATACAGTAACACAAACTTGCATTCCACAGGCATTGAAGAGAACCAAACATTACACTATAAATATGGATCCCTGAATTGACAGAACATCTGAATAAGAATGCAACATACAAGGAACAAGGCCGCTGAGCGTGTGTTCTACAACGACTTACAACTGACACAAGAATGGCATAATCATTTCACAATAACTTCCAAAACTCAAGGCAAATGCTTGAATATACAGAACTGCGTCACATCCCAAGAAAATAAGCACACTGTGCTTACAAAGGGGAATGGTAACAGTCCACTGAAAGTGATGAAGACCAATGAGTGTAGGCAGGGCTTGAGGCAAAACTTCGATGAACTCGCAACCCAAGGCCTGGAAGAAAACCACATGACACAGGATCGACAGCGACAGCGTGGGTGATAGACTAGTGGCATGGGCAACAACGATGGAGAGAGCAACCGCTGGGATGGCCGTGGTGGCGCCAGCAGTGGCGGCCGGTCAGGCCACTGAGACGATAGTGGAGGTTCTGACAGCTATGGTGGTAGTGTCAAGTGGGCCGTTGATGACAACACCAACAGGAGAACTGGCGTCGGTGTCGATAGTGCTGCCAACCTGGCCTTTTCAGGACCAGCAACGTTTGAACTGACAAGTGTGCTCACCTTGTCGGCAACAGGGGTACTGATGCCAGGAGGGCCGATCATGACAGAGGCAGCGGTGACGGTACGAATGAGATGGCTGGTGTCATCAGGAGGGCCTGTCCTGGTAGATACAGTGACAACAGGACTGACAAAAACGCTGGCGTCGTTGTCAACAGGCTTCGCAATGACAGGAGGGGTGGATGGGACAGGGCAGGTTGCAGCAGGAGGTCCAGCTTCGACAGGAGGGCTAGCTGCGACAGGGTCGGCGTCGACCACAGGGATGCCGTGAAGGCCGGCGTCTGAAGGCTAAAAGTGCAAGAGCTGGGCTGAGAGCAGAGGGACTTCCACCAAGCAACTCTGTGAGAAAGAAATGCAGTGCTGCATGATACGAGTGTATTGCAAACAACCGGTCTGAAGGCTTGCCACTCACAGAACTGGTACATGACGGATCTGGACACTGTTCTCAAACACACTCACTCGAATAAAGTGGGAAAGACCTTATGTCACTAACTATAAAATAAGTAAATCAGTACCCACTCGGCAGGGCCGAAAACTAATGTCACTAAAAATGCTGCTATAGCTGTTCCACCAGTAAGCCATAGTTTATTTTTTGTAGACGAACGTCTAGCAGAAACTGACAACACAAACGAATAAAGTGAGCACTTCCTGTGTACCTTGTATGCTATATGCCAGCAAATGCATCTCCAGCTGTTGACGGTTTGTGCTCCAGTCCTCTTTCTGGCCACCAAACATCTTAAATGTCGGCACAAATATGGTGCGGCTTGACAAGACATTCTGTAAGGTGGCGTGATCTTCTGACCTTCATTTCTTACATATTCCGACCTCACCATCGTATTCTGCGTATCAAGACGTCTCATTCGAGCCGAAACTCGATATGGTAGAGTCAATTTTAGGTATTTCCACTTAAAGGATATGCCAATCTAATAAATAAATCGCAAGGGTGCACCGAGATTAAAAATTCGAGGCTGGCGTACGCAAACATTCAAGATACAACGGCCACAGGAGTTTTTGTTCAGCAGAGGCAACCAGCCCACTGGAAAGTCCGTAGGAGAGTGAGTTAGCATACAGCTGCGCCAGCCGGCCGACTGCCCAGGGACCAAAACAGTTTTTCCCAGAGAAAAGGGGTAATGGCCTGTGTGTTCACCGTAAAAGCAAAACCCACTCTATTGTTTGGAAGAGCCCCAGCATACCCTTTTTTTTTTTTTTTTTTGTTTTTTGATGGACCTAAGGCGCAGTTTCAGAGTTCTCACAGGTGGACAGTAAACGCCTAACGCAGATGCTATATATTTCCGGATTGGTCGGCTTAAACGGAGTCGGATAATTGGATAATTATTCAAGTTGAGTAGGCGCGGCTCTCAGCCATTCTGCCAAGTAAATAAGATTCTTAAAGTGAAGGGATAAAAGAGTTTCCCCACACTTTGTATATAAATTTCATTAACAGGATTCCTATCCATAAGAGGTACTCTCCTATTCCGAAAAGAACCCAGAAATTTGTGTATCACTTTATAAGATTTTGCAATAAATAACAGTTTCCGTTCGTTTAATGTTTTTCTTACACTAACTAGCAATACTCCAGTACCCCAGTATCCCACTAGTTATGTAAGAAAACAGAATATTTTTGTGTCTTTTCCTTACAGCAGGCGACTCAGGGAGATATTTATTGCTGAAAGTTTTTTAGGCATTTGTTTTTGGTACTACTTCTGTAGTAGTGTGGGTTGTAAATTGCTTCTTGCAGGAGCCAAAGGGTACTTGTCAGATCAATCCGGTGCCAAACTCGCCAACATAACACCCACACACTTACAATTCTTTCCACCCGAATATCTGGATCCCCTTAGTGACGCCCTGCAACAGTTTCTGAATATGCTGCTTCTGTAGCTGAGCAACTTAACGCAAATATAGCTCTGACGCTGGGACAGACACGATAATTCAAAAGGACACTCAGACCATACGCGAGAATACTTCGTTAGTTGTGGAAATTGAACTGCCACCAACGTACAGAAAACTCACCAAATAACCACTAAAAACAATGCAGACCAACAGCATCAGTTAACGTTATTAATTATACAACATTATATTAAGGGATCGACCGAACTATACAGAAAATAAAAAGCATAGGAAAATATAACTCCCAAGAAACTTGTGTAATGAACTTGCATCTGGTGAAAACTGAGACGCCATGCAAAACCATCTTCAGATGAACACCTACATAAATCTAGACAACCATTTTGACACAGCTACTACGTAGGAAGATTTGCAGATTGCGACTGACACCACTGAATATAGACTGTGACAACACATTAAGCGTGAATACTCTACCAAATTAAATCAAACTTACACACAAGCGAAAATCAAGTCGTTTTCAAACCGCTAGAACTATTGAGAAAAAAAATGCAATACTTCTCCAGCAAACAAACCAACACACAGGAAAACGCAAGTGAAGAACAGTCTCATTGACATTTTCAGGGAGAAAAGACTACTTCAAAACGCACTTGAACACACGCGAGAATCGGATTCCTCACCATTGTTTCATCCTTCTTCTTGGTGGTGCGCTCTATAGTAAATATGAATCCCTGGTTGAAGTAAAAAACTCTCCATTCATCGGACAGGTTCACGAATATTTTATTTCCATTATGGAAGACCATCCCTGACCACTTGAGAACTACAGAAATAAGGACGAAGGGAGAAAAGACAACTTCAAAACGCACTTTAACACACGCGAGAATCGGATTCCTCACCATTGTTTCATCCTTCTTCTTAGTGGTGCACTCTATAGTAAATATTAATCCCACGTTGAAGTAAAAATCTCTTCATTCATTGGACAGGTTCACAAATAATTTAGTTACAACCTGAAAGATCATCCCTGATCACTTTAGAACAACAGAAACAAAGTTCACTGCAATGCTAGCAGTACGGAGGAGAGCTCATCCCAAATGATTTGTGGAGCAACACCTGTGGGGGCCGCACCATTGTTTCATCCTTCTTCTCAGTAGTGCACTCTATAGCAAATATGAATCACAAGTTGAATTAAAGAACTCTTTATTTGTGTCACAAGTTCACAAATAATTTATTTCAAATCAGAAATATCATCCCTGATCACTTAAGAGCAACAGAAACAAAGGTCACTAGCGTGCTACCTATACAGAGGAAAGACCCATCCCAAATGACATCTGTGTGAGCCGCACTATGTGAAGTAGCTTCGAGCACTACAGAGATGATGACATAGGGAGCAAATCACCCTGGCTCGTCGCGGCAGGTTCCTATGGATGAGCTAAAAGGACAGGCAGCTCCTGGCTCAGAACTGAGTAAGCGACTGACTGCCTGCCTGAGGTTGTGCTTCATCTTATGTACCCACCAGGCAGAAGTACGTCTGTGATCACGGGACATGCGGATGGTGCTTGTTTCCTGGATAGCAGCACCGCTGATTTCCTGGTGTGTGCACTGCTTGAAAGTGTGGCTGGTGGCCCCTATTGGAGCCTTCAGCAGAGACTGTATAAGCGAAATGTTTGTATATAGTGTTGCGTCTATAAAATGTGATGTCCTTATGATATTAATAAAGTCTCCAGAGGAGAGACAGCTGCACGTGACGTGTAGGGAACCCACAAGGCGAAGGCGTCGTATATGTAGTGGGCATGCTACTGATATCCCACAAGTAGATGAAATAATAAATGAAGTAAAAGAAGTGAGGGGAGAAGTGAAAAACAAAACAGAAAAGGCTAGGAGAATAGTTGGACAATCACTGAATGAGGTACAAGAAGCCAGGAAAGTAGCTCAACAAATGATCAACCAAACAGACCAAATAATGGAATCCCAAGACGAGACGAAGAAACTAACCCGTAAATCTGAAAACGTTGAACAGGAATAAGAACAATTTTTGGATATGCAACAATATCAAACAGAAATGCGTGAGTGGCAGGAAAAGGTGGAGAAATGGGTTGATAACAATAAGGAGAGAGGTGGGAAAGTCAAACAACAGATTGGCAAGAAGTTATAAGTGCCACGAATCATTTTAAAGACGCAAAATAGTTAAGCAGTAGAAGAAGAAATACATAAAGCAGGTGTGGGTTCAATCACTACTTACGTTTCAGAACAAACAAGAAAGCATCAGTGAGTGGCAGTGGAGAAGTGATGAGTCAGATAGGAATTACAACTGACTTCAAGGAAAATGGCGGTTGTTAACCTAGAAGACAGGAACGAGTGAAACACATCATTGGGTATCACTGAGTAGAAGTCGTGCTCGTGGCAGAACCGAAATTAGTTCTGGAAACAGTAATAGCAACAACTTTAATGGTAACGCAAGAAATGAAGAAACTATGAAAACTTCACAAACTGCCAATAGGCCACGTATCATAGAAGAAGAACCGTTAAACTTCAAACATTTTATCTTGGTCTAAACGTTCAAACATTAGAAGAATAATGGGAATACACATTATCCCAGAACCAATACTGCTCAATTTAATCTATCATTACCATCTTCATGGCCTTTGGAATACAAGCTAGAATTCGTTTGCACACCTCAAAAGGGGGAACTGTAGAGAAGAAGAGAGGGATACAGGACAGGCACCACAAACAGAGAATTTCGGAATGCTTTCCTCACGATTTATTGACCATGAGAAATGCAGGAGTGGATGAAACAAGAAATAGTAATGTGCAAAGATTTAGTAGCACCCAGCTTCAAGAGACACGAAATTCCTTAAAACAATAGAAAAAAACTTCTTACATGTTCCTTGTAGTACAGGCGAGGTCATTGGATTCTGTTACATGAAACTGCTGCTTTATTGCGAGAAAGAGGTAGCAGGAAGATGAAGCAAAGATGTTGAAGCATTTAAAAGCATGCTACATTAAATATAATTTGCTTTTGTTGAGCATAATACGAGGGAGAGAAGGAGAGATCAAGAAAATAATTTCGATGGACTTCCATGTGGCTATAACAATAGGTGTAACATGAATTGGCAGTCTGGAGGAGACAGTGATTTCTGCAGCCACTCACCACACAGAGGAGGATGGAATGACTATCAGGAACATAACAATCAACACTGATTCGTGAAAAATGGACGCACACGGGATTGAGATAGGGAAGAGGCAATAAGCACTGAAATCATAGTTTGAAGAAATGCGTCTCTGAGCCCTCACCTGTACATTACACATTTATTTTCAACCAGTCTGAGTTAAGTAACCATCTTTACAGGAGGACTATAAAATTTAGAAACAGGAAAAACATTTGTAGTAATACAGACAAAAGAAGCACATGCGCGAATAACAGCCAGTGAGGAAGTACTTACAAACCTGTGCAATGATGAGTCATAAATACAACATCTCCAATCAACTCCAACCATAAGTTCACAAAATTCTTCCATAAGCTCCGATCAACTGAAATTATTTCGTCTGATACAAATACAGTACTGTATAAAACATAATCCTTACCCGTCACACCTGATTATTTCAAACTCAAAACTAAACTCCCCCCAGAATGTTACGGAAGCCCAATGGTATCGACCGGCCGCCGTATCATCCTTAGCCCGAAGGCGTCACTGGCTGCGGATAAGCAGGGGCATATGGACAGCGCACCGCCCTCTTGGCCGTATGTCAGTTTATCAGACCGATATGTTTATTACAAGTTCAATGTCAAAGACAGTATTGTGAAAGATCATGGAATACAACAATCTGCCGTTCAGAGAGTTGAGGTCGCGTGTTGTAGTCAAGGTTGGCAGACGTCAAAATCTTCATCAACAAAGATGCCATCCGAAACATTGCTACATTTTTAGGATCAGTAGTAGCATTACATCTAATCGTAACTATCGCATGAAGACAATATTACTGGATGTGTTTAGATGTACATTATGTGATTAATGCCTATGAAGCAGGTATTTACCTACAGAGCTGCCACATGGCGGAAAAAACATAATCACATTTCAAAAATAACATAGTACAAAGTACATCATGCCTATCAATAGACATCATAGGATCATTTAAAAATCTGTACGGTAGGCTACTGTGACATCTGCTAAGCCTTTCAGAGTCAGTCAACTAAATTTGGTTAAGTATCAAGATGTGTCAGAGATGATATTGGAGGAAAAAGGAGCAATAACGAGACATGATCTGCATCCAGCGATTAAAGTAACAGTAAGAGATGTACAATTAAAAGAGATGCTCGACAGCTGAGTCAAATTTCGGAGGAGTCTGACATCATTTCAAAGATGAGTTAAGAATGTTTGTTTACCTGTGCTGCCTGTGATGAGAATCAATATACCATGTGGAACATGATTTTGAAGGAGATTCAAGATGTGATAAATAAGATTCCACTCAGTACAACGATGCGGTACTTGACTGTCTTAAGCAACCCCCGGCCACCTGACAGAACGAGGGAAATAGTACTAGTAGATTTTCAACCACGGATGCAACAACAACGTAGGGAATTGATCGACTGGGCAGTCCCAAAAATTCAAGGAGCAACCTAGAAGACAAAGAATCACACTGTTAAGAAGGCTAGAGTGTGAGAATATCATGTAGGGCAAAAAGTACTAGTAATATTTTTCCAACTTTCAAACAAATAAAGGAGATTATGTAAGAAATACTTTCTTGTGTGTAATGGACTGATAAGGTTAGGAAGAATTTCGAAGGTCAGTGCGTTAGAGTTGGAAACAATTAAACCAAAGAGCTCTGTTGATGAGCACCACTTCAGCCACATCAAAACGGTCTTGGAATAAATACAAGATAAGGAGACACGACAAGCAGTTGAGGCAAATTAAGATTTTATTTCCAGATACAACTGTGTATGAAGTTATAATGTACAGTTACGGTGTGCATGATGTATGATTACAATAGATTCTTTGTGTGTAAGAAACGGCATAAGATCTAGAATTACAATATATATCGTAGTAAAAGGGTACCCTCTCTGAGAATGATGATGTCTTTAAATAAAAACTTATTTGCCGGCCGAAGTGGCCGTGCGGTTAAAGGCGCTGCAGTCTGGAACCGCAAGACCGCTACGGTCGCAGGTTCGAATCCTGCCTCGGGCATGGATGTTTGTGATGTCCTTAGGTTAGTTAGGTTTAACTAGTTCTAAGTTCTAGGGGACTAATGACCTCAGCAGTTGAGTCCCATAGTGCTCAGAGCCATTTGAACCATTTTTTTAAAAACTTATTTATGGCTAAGAAGGTGATATCGAAGTTTTCTGCGATGAATCAACGTCCGCAAAGAAGAGTGATGAAACAGGGATATCACAGGGATGCGGATATCCAGATATAATGCTGTTAGGGATGAGTTGTGAAAGTAGGAATGCACCTTGTGTCTGGTTGACTGCTGCATTGAGAGGTTGCCTGTTGATCCAATAGACGTGGTATTAGTACTTTCAAGATTTTTTGTGGTTGCCCTGGGTTGGTAAGTAGTGTTTGACTAGAAGTTTTGTATTTCGCCAGTGGTGATGGAGCGTTTTGGAACAATGGGCTATCATGTATTTTGGGTATAGGTTATGGTCAAAGTTGTGGTAGGAGTTTGTTTTATGAGGAAGAGAATATATTTTGAGGTAGTTCAGTGTAAGGGCCCTTTGAATAAATTGATAGTTTAATGAGACATTTTTTAATTTTTTTTATAAGAGCACAAAATTTGCACGTTACTGTAGGGTAAGTAAGATTTCTTAGCTTACGAGCTATCGAAAGGAGGACCTAAGGAGAAAAGAGTAAAAGGTACATATTGGTGAGTTAGATGAACATAACTCTACAGAATCGTATAGAGAACAACAGGATCATAATCTCGATCTGGAGGATACTGTAATAATGTGTTTAGAATATTAGCTGATATAGAAGTTCAGCGGAGTGGAGACGCATAAGAAGAAGGAGGTCACGGTGTCACAGAATGATCACAGACACGACAGGCATTCACAAAGTTAAGTTTCCATGTGATACAGAAAGGTAATTTAGAAATTTGATGCAATAATTACGGCTATGTTTTCTGTGAGATACCGTTCACAGGTGAGGGATACGGCATGGGCCGCACATCAGAAGAAAAAAAAACAATGTGACAAAAGTGTAAGGAACGTACCAGACACAATATGATAATAGTGGAATAGAGGCATGAAATACGCTACTGGCCACTAAAATTGCTACAACACAAAGATGACGCGCTACAGGCGCGAAATTTAACCGACAGGAAGAAGATGCTGTGATATGCAAATGATTAGCTTTTCAGAGCATTCACACAAGGTTGGCGCCGGTGGCGACACCTACAACTTGCTGACATGAGGAAAGTTTCCAACAGATTTCTCATACGCAAACAGCAGTTGATCAGCGTTGCCTGGTGAAACGTTGTTGTGATGCCTCGTGTAAGGAGGAGAAATGCGTACCATCACGTTTCCGACTTTGATAAAGGTCGGATTGCAGCCTATCAAGATTGCGGTTTATCGTATCGCGACATTGCTGCTCGCGTTCGTCAAGATCCAATGACTGTTAGCAGAATATGGAATCGCTGGGTTCAGGAGGGTAGTACGGAACGCCGTGCTGGATCCCAACAGCCTCGTATCACTAGTAGTCGAGATGACAGGTAACTTATCCGCATGACTGTAACGGATCGTACAGCCACGTCTCGATCACTGAGTCAACTGATGGGGAAGTTTGCAAGACAACAACCATCTGCACGAACAGTTCGACGACGTTTGCAGCAGCATGGACTATCAGCTCTGAGGCGATGACGGCGGTTATCCTTGACGCTGCATCACAGACAGGAGCGCCTGCGATGGTGTACTCAACGACGAACCTGGGTGCACGAATGGCAAAACGTCATTGTTTCGGATGAATCCAGGTTCTGTTTGCAGCATCATGATGGTCACATCCGTGTTTGGCGACATCGCGGTGAACGCACATTGGAAGCGTGTATTCGTCATCTCCATACTGGCGTATCACCCGGTCTGATGGTATGGGGTACCATTGGTTACACGTCTCGGTCACCTCTTGTTCGCATTGATGGGACTTTGAACAGTCGACGTTACATTTCAGATGTGTTACGACCCGTGGTTCTACCCTTCATTTGATCCCTGTGAAACCCTACAGCCGGCCGTTGTGGCCGTGCGGTTCTAGGCGCTGCAGTCTGGAACCGAGCGACCGCTACGGTAGCAGGTTCGAATCCTGCCTCGGGCATGGATGTGTGTGATGTCCTTAGGATAGTTAGGTTTAAGTAGTTCTAAGTTCTAGGGGACTGATGACCTCAGATGTTAAGTCCCATAGTGCTCAGAGCGATTTGAACCATTTTTTGAAACCCTACATTTCAGCAGGATAATGCACGTCCGCATGTTGCAGGTCCTGTACGGTCCTTTCTGGGTACAGAAAATGTTCGACGACTGCCCTGGCCGGCACATTCTCCAAATATTTCACCAATTGAAAACGTCTGGTCAATGGTGGCCGAGTAACTGGCTCGTCACAATACACCAGTCACTACTCTTGATGAACTGTGGTATCGTGTTGAAGCTGCATGTACACGCCATCCAAGCTCAGTTTGACTCAATTCCCATGCGTATTAAGGCCGTTATTACGGCCAGAGGTGGTTGTTCTGGGTACTGATTTCTCATGATCTATGCAACCAAATTGCTTGAAAATGTAATCAAATGTCAGTTCTAGTAAAATATATTTGTCCAATGAATACCCGTTTATCATTTGCATTTCTTGTTGGTGTAGCAATTTTAATGGCCAGTAGTGTAAGTATAGAACAAGGAGCGAAGGAAGAGTAAACAAGAAAGAATGAAGGGCTGAAACTACAGCACAATTCCAGTTTCATACAGCATAATTGCACAAATTACTGGTGATGGTATTGCTATTTACCGACATCTAATTTCTTATTTGCTTGGTGGAAAATAGCTAACTGTTGCACTTCAATCATGTACCTAATTACGTTGTTTCTACAGGATGCCATGAGTGAGGTTAAATAAAGATACGACTAATCTACTAACATAATAACGATACTAACCATTAAATAAACATTGCTGTATGTGTGTGAACGCATATTGAGAACCTGATACATAAGAAAATAATGTGTGATGGCAGCAATGGTTGCTAAGAAAATTGCCTGCTTAATAGCTGATTAACTTCATGGTTTAATTACTGCAAGGGATGTGAAGTTCTATAGTAACACATTACGTAAGAATGTGAGAAGTAAATACATAGATTTTAAAATATGTTTTCATTGTTGTTGTCTTAGGATAAGTTTTTTGATGGACCTGGTTTCGATAACTATGCAGGGTCACGAGTGTAGGTTGGGGGGGGGGTGGAGGGAGAGTTCCCGAAACAGCCAGGGGGCGAGGAAGATGGCTGAAAATGGCATGGTGGCTGCCATCAAGTCAAGCTGCAAGATGCACAGCAGGACGTTGGGTGCCAACCACTAACTTACACTAAGGACAATACACACCCATGCCCGAGGGAGAACTCGAACCCTCGACCGTGGCAAGGCGCCCCAGCAGACCGCGGGGCTACCTCACGCGGCCCTGCGGCATTATTATCGTTATCGACTGGAGAATGAAAGGCAAAACAGCGGGGTGGAAGCTCATCTCAAAGATGGTCCCACAAGAGTGTGAAGTCAGAGAACTGCAGAATACCAAAACACTGAACGTACCGTAACTCGGGATAAAAATGTTGATGTTTACACTGGCAACCTGCTGTTACAAGAGCGACGGTATGACTTGTTCTGTTGGTTCTCTGTACACTAGGAAGTGAACAATTCCTTGCAGCCTTAATTGTACAGAGGGATTACATTAAAATGTTGACTAGGTATACCTCTTCTCCTTGTGGAAGATCTATAGTGTAGCAAGTTCACACCACTCTGCAGTACTGTGCTACAAGGCTACTATTCTATTAACATAATTTTCTCTCCTAGCGATAGCACCCAGTTGCTATCAATCATGGTAAACAGTATTGACCGGCATATGCACTTCAATCTAAACACATGGGTAGCAAGCACCTACCTATTCGCGCTACTCCAGAAATGAGATGTTTTCTTGTACATTTACATCTACATAATTACTCTACAATTCTCAATTTAGTGCGTGACAGAGTGTCATCCTACCACCTTCAAGCTACTTCTCTACCGTTCCATTCTCGAAAATCACACGCGAAAAACAAAGACTTAAATGTTTCTATACGCGTTCTCATTTATTTCATTATGATGATCATTTGTCCTTGCGTAGGTGGGCGCCAACAAAATATTTTCACACTCTGAGGAGAGAGGTGACGATTGAAATTTCATGAGAAGGTCCTGCCGCATCGAAAAACTGCTTTGTTTTAATGATTACCACCTTAGTTCGTGGATCATATCCGTGGCACTCTCTCTCCCCTATTTCCTGATTACACAAAACAAACTGCCCCCCTTTGAACCTTTTTCGATGTCCTCCGTCAATCCTATCTGATATGGATCCTGCACCGCACAGAAATACTCCATAAGGGCGGACAAGCGTACTATAACTACTTTCTTTAGTAGACCCGTTGCAATTTCTAAGGTTTCTGCCAATGAATTGCATTCTTTTGTTTGCTTTCTCCACAAAATCATTTATGTGATCATTCCACTTTAAGTTATTGGTAATTGTGATCCCTGAGTATTTAGTTGATTTACAGCCCTTAGATTTTTGTGATTTCTCCTGTAAACGAAATTTAGCGAATTCTTATTTGTACTCATGTGGATGACTTCACACCTTTTGTCATTTAGAGTCAATTGCACTTTTTGCACTATATAGATATCTTATCTGAATTCGTTTTGATCGTCTAATGATTTTATAAAGATGGTAAATGACAGCATCATCTGCAAACAATCTAAGAGGGCTGATCAGATTGTATCCTAAATTGTTTATACAGATAAGGAACAGCAGATGGTCTATAGTATTCCCTTCGAGAACGCCATATATTACATCTGTTTTACTGTTTCCGTCAGCTGTTACGAACCGTGAACTCTCTGACAGGAAATCACGAATCTAGTCACACAACTGAGACAATACCACACAGGCACCCAATTTCATTAGAAGTCGCTTATGATGTCAAAAGTCATCTGGAAATCTGAAAACGTGGACTCAACTAGACATCCCCTGTAGACAGCAATCATTACTTCGTGGGAATAAAGAGCTTGTTGTGTTTCACTAAAGCGATATTTTTTTGATTACGTGTTGAGTATTTGCCAATAAATCGTTTTCTTCGAGGTAACTCATAATGTTCGGGCACAGTTTATATTCCAGAATCCTACTGCAGACCGACGTTAGTGACATGAGTCTGTAATTCAGCAGATCATTCCTATTTCCTCTCTTGGGTATTGGTGTGACTTGTGCAACTTTCCAGTCTTTGGGTACGACCTTCCTACAAGCGAGTAGTGTTGTTTTATTGCTGACTCGTACATAGTCTGTACTGGAAGCTTTGCCTTTCGTAAGTGTTTTAAGGTGCTTCACTACCCCGAGGATATGTACCTCTACGTTACGCTTCTGGGATTGTTCTTTATTCGAATTCTGTGTATTTATTTCGTCTTCTTTTATGAAGGATTTTCGAAGAACCATATTTAGTAACTCAGCCTTAGCCGCAATGTCATAAATAACATCACAATTTTCACCGTGAACTGAATGTATTAATTGCGTCTTGCCACTGGTGTACTTTCTGTACGACCAGAATCTCTTTCGGTTTTCCACCATATTTCGAGACAGAGTCTCAGTGTGGAAACTATTAAGAACATTTGGCATTGAATTTCGTACTAAATGTCGAGCTTGAGTAAAACTTCGCCAGTCCAGGGGATTTTGGGTTTCTTTCTTTTTTTACGTGTTTTTTCGTTGTTTTTGCAACAGTTTTCTCACCTGGTTTGTATACCATGGGGGATCAGTACAGTCTCTTATTAATATATGTTGCGTGTAGCTCGCAACTACAGTCTATATTATGTCTCTGAAGCCAAACGCCATATGGTCTACTTTTACATTGACTGGAGGGAGTGGAGAATGTCTCTTAGGAAGACGTCAAGAGAAATTTTATCACCATTTTTGAATTGATGTATTTTGGGTTTGTTTTTGGTGGATTTGGATGTTACGGTATTCAGTCTAGCTACATTCATCTTGTGGTCAATAAACCCTGTAACTGTCACTTTGTTTTATTCACCGCGATTGCTCCTCCAAAAGCTAGTGAATGACACTACGTGCTATGTCACATGCGATAGAGAAATGGAATGAAAATTTCCTACTGCAGAACTTAAACCTACGTCTGTGTTTATTCGGTTTTGATTGTCAAGACTGAATAAGAACATATGGTATTCAATAGCACATTACATTCACAAAATAAATCATCTGGAAACGTAAAGAAACTCCATATTCACAAGAAACGTGTTTGCTTATCAAACCATAGCAGTTGCCTTCAGTCAGATGCTAACGAAAACACAAAAAGCAACTCGGTACAGGAAACAGTAAGGAGGTTTGGTCAAAAGTAATGCTCCAAAATTTTTATTCTTTACTCAAAATCGGTTGAGCTATTGTATGTCACGTGTCTTACTCGGTCGACCTTCCCATTTAGTTGACGCAAGTTGCAAACCTGTGCCAATAGAGTGTTCCGACACGTAGCGAGTTACGTGGCTGTGTGTAATGTAACTACGTCGGTGCTTGAGAAACAGCACACAGTAATCGAGTTGCTAACCGCAAGAAACATTCGTCCACATACGCAATACCCTTTCCTTCAGCATGACAATGCCAGACCACACAGGAGCGCTGCGACATTTGCCACAATCCGACGCCTTGCTTTCACTGTCATCAGTCATCCACCATACAGTCTTGATTGGGCCCCATCCGACTTCCATCTGTTGCCAGGAATTGAGGAACACGTTCGGGGACTTCACTTTAACAGAGACGAAGTGGTGCAAGCAAAGATGAGTTTGTGGCTCCGTCAACGAACTGAATTATTCTACAGTGACAGTATCAACAAACTTGTCTCTCATTGTGAGAAACATGTTCATCGCCAGGGTGACTATGCAGAGAAACAAACATGTCGACATATAGAATAAAGATGTAGAATTTCAAAAAAGTTCGTTTTATTCTAAAAATCTTCAAGAGTTTTCACATAAATATTTCGGAGGCATAACTTTTCAGCAGGCACTTGTTTTTTTTTTTTTTTTTTTTTTTTTTATAATGTTTTAGTTTCATAAAATCAGGTTTAGTGAAAGACATATCACTAAAGGATATGAAGATGGTATCTGTTCTTTCGGACGTGTCCGAAAGAACAGATACCATCTTCATGTAGATAAGGCTTATTGGCCAGTTATCTTCTTAAGTGCGGATGCACTCTCATTGCCCGAACTCTTACAGGAATCGGTAGACTGACTGCTACGAGTAATGAGTATAGTGGGCAGGGGCACTGCAAATGCAGTGTGTGGACAGTAAGGTGAGAATATGGGCCTCACGGGAACCGTGCCAGTGATAAGTCCCTGCATTCGCACGATAATCCGCGTCCTTGGTGGTTCAGACAGATAGAGCGTCTACCATATGAACAAGAGATCCCGGGTTCGAGTCCCGGTCGGGGTACACATTTTCAACTGTCCCCTTTGATATTTATCAAAGACAGTAAGCAGCTTAAGGTTTGGATTTCATTGTAACTTCATATCACTGAGGATCGGTGATACATATCGCCCTTGATACCTTCATTTATCTCCATTCCGTAACGCAGCAGTGTCTCCTAATGCTTACACGGTTTTGTAAAAGACCTAATATGTGACTGGGGTGCACATTTGGTGTTACATTGGCCCTGCTGTGCAGCAACAATCACTGAATAACCTCGGGGGCCTTATACGTGAGCATTACTTGTTGTTAAGTAATGCTGTGGAAAGTAACGTAGGCCTTGACACTGTATCGGCCCGAGGGAGAACTAGCTTATCCAACCATATGGATTTAGGTTTCCCGTGATGCCTCTAAAACAATTTATCTGAGGAGCTTACGTGGCTGAAAACGCGAGGTAATAGTTTGACTTGTCATACCGTCCCTTCCCCCCCCATGAACAATGGACCGTGCCGTTGGTGGGGAGGCTTGCGTGCCTCAGCGATACAGATAGCCGTACCGTAGGTGCAACCACAACGGAGGGGTATCTGTTGAGAGGCCAGACAAACGTGTGGTTCCTGAAGAGGGGCAGCAGCCTTTTCTGTAGTTGCAAGGGCAACAGTCTGGATGATTGACTGATCTGGCCTTGTAACATTAACCAAAACGGCCTTGCCGTGCTGGTACTGCGAACGGCTGAAAGCAAGGGGAAACTACAGCCGTAATTTTTCCCGAGGGCATGCAGCTTTACTGTATGATTACATGATGATGGCGTCCTCTTGGGTAAAATATTCCGGAGGTAAAATAGTCCCCCATTCGAATCTCCGGGCGGGGACTACTCAAGAGGATGTCGTTATCAGGAGAAAGAAAACTGGCGTTCTACGGATCGGAGCGTGGAATGTCAGATCCCTTAATCGGGCAGGTAGGTTAGAAAATTTAAAAAGGGAAATGGATAGGTTGAAGCTAGATATAGTGGGAATTAGTGAAGTTCGGTGGCAGGAGGAACAAGACTTCTGGTCAGGTGACTACAGGGTTATAAACACAAAATCAAATAGGGGTAATGCAGGAGTAGGTTTAATAATGAATAGGAAAATAGGAATGCGGGTAAGCTACTACAAACAGCATAGTGAACGTATTATTGTGGCCAAGATAGATACGAAGCCCACACCTACTACAGTAGTACAAGTTTATATGCCAACTAGCTCTGCAGATGACGAAGAAATTGAAGAAATGTATGATGAAATAAAAGAAATTATTCAGATTGTGAAGGGAGACGAAAATTTAATAGTCATGGGTGACTGGAATTCGAGTGTAGGAAAAGGGAGAGAAGGAAACATAGTAGGTGAATATGGATTGGGGGACAGAAATGAAAGAGGAAGCCGCCTGGTAGAATTTTGCACAGAGCACAACATAATCATAACTAACACTTGGTTTAAGAATCATGAAAGAAGGTTGTATACCTGGAAGAACCCTGGAGATACTAAAAGGTATCAGATAGATTATATAATGGTAAGACAGAGATTTAGGAACCAGGTTTTAAATTGTAAGACATTTCCAGGGGCAGATGTGGACTCTGACCACAATCTATTGGTTATGACCTGTAGATTAAAACTGAAGAAACTGCAAAAAGGTGGGAATTTAAGGAGATGGGACCTGGATAAACTAAAAGAACCAGAGGTTGTACAGAGATTCAGGGAGAGCATAAGGGAGCAATTGACAGGAATGGGGGAAATAAATACAGTAGAAGAAGAATGGGTAGCTTTGAGGGATGAAGTAGTGAAGGCAGCAGTGGATCAAGTAGGTAAAAAGACGAGGGCTAGTAGAAATCCTTGGGTAACAGAAGAAATATTGAATTTAATTGATGAAAGGAGAAAATATAAAAATGCAGTAAGTGAAACAGGCAAAAAGGAATACAAACGTCTCAAAAATGAGATCGACAGGAAGTGCAAAATGGCTAAGCAGGGATGGCTAGAGGACAAATGTAAGGATGTAGAGGCCTATCTCACTAGGGGTAAGATAGATACCGCCTACAGGAAAATTAAAGAGACCTTTGGAGATAAGAGAACGACTTGTATGAATATCAAGAGCTCAGATGGAAACCCAATTCTAAGCAAAGAAGGGAAAGCAGAAAGGTGGAAGGAGTATATAGAGGGTCTATACAAGGGCGATGTACTTGAGGACAATATTATGGAAATGGAAGAGGATGTAGATGAAGATGAAATGGGAGATATGATACTGCGTGAAGAGTTTGACAGAGCACTAAAAGACCTGAGTCGAAACAAGGCCCCCGGAGTAGACAATATTCCATTGGAACTACTGACGGCCGTGGGAGAGCCAGTCCTGACAAAACTCTACCATCTGGTGAGCAAGATGTATGAAACAGGCGAAATACCCACAGACTTCAAGAAGAATATAATAATTCCAATCCCAAAGAAAGCAGGTGTTGACAGATGTGAAAATTACCGAACTATCAGCTTAATAAGTCACAGCTGCAAAATACTAACACGAATTCTTTACAGACGAATGGAAAAACTAGTAGAAGCCAACCTCGGGGAAGATCAGTTTGGATTCCGTAGAAACACTGGAACACGTGAGGCAATACTGACCTTACGACTTATCTTAGAAGAAAGATTAAGGAAAGGCAAACCTACGTTTCTAGCATTTGTAGACTTAGAGAAAGCTTTTGACAATGTTGACTGGAATACTCTCTTTCAAATTCTAAAGGTGGCAGGGGTAAAATACAGGGAGCGAAAGGCTATTTACAATTTGTACAGAAACCAGATGGCAGTTATAAGAGTCGAGGGACATGAAAGGGAAGCAGTGGTTGGGAAGGGAGTAAGACAGGGTTGTAGCCTCTCCCCGATGTTGTTGAATCTGTATATTGAGCAAGCAGTAAAGGAAACAAAAGAAAAATTCGGAGTAGGTATTAAAATTCATGGAGTAGAAATAAAAACTTCGAGGTTCGCCGATGACATTGTAATTCTGTCAGAGACAGCAAAGGACTTGGAAGAGCAGTTGAATGGAATGGACAGTGTCTTGAAAGGAGGATATAAGATGAATATCAACAAAAGCAAAACAAGGATAATGGAATGTAGTCGAATTAAGTCGGGTGATGCTGAGGGAATTAGATTAGGAAATGAGGCACTTAAAGTAGTAAAGGAGTTTTGCTATTTGGGGAGCAAAATAACTGATGATGGTCGAAGTAGAGAGGATATAAAATGTAGGCTGCCAATGGCAAGGAAAACGTTTCTGAAGAAGAGAAATTTGTTAACATCCAGTATTGATTTAAGTGTCAGGAAGTCATTTCTGAAAGTATTCGTATGGAGTGTAGCCATGTATGGAAGTGAAACATGGACGATAAATAGTTTGGACAAGAAGAGAATAGAAGCTTTCGAAATGTGGTGCTACAGAAGAATGCTGAAGATTAGATGGGTAGATCACATAACTAATGAGGAAGTATTGAATAGGACTGGGGAGAAGAGAAGTTTGTGGCACAACTTGACCAGAAGAAGGGATCGGTTGGTAGGACATGTTCTGAGGCATCAAGGGATCACCAATTTAGTAATGGAGGGGAGCGTGGAGGGTAAAAATCGTAGAGGGAGACCAAGAGATGAATACACTAAGCAGATTCAGAAGGATGTTGGTTGCAGTAGGTACTGGGAGATGAAAAAGCTTGCACAGGATAGAGTAGCATGGAGAGCTGCATCAAACCAGTCTCAGGACTGAAGACCACAACAACAACAACCGTCCCTTGGAATGGAGGTTCAGTGACTTATTGTTCTTCCCCAGGTCGGCAGTTATTAGACTCCATTGCTGATCTCAATTTATAGACAGCCAGGAAGTAATTTGCTAATGTGATATACTTCCGCCGTGTCTCTAGGAATTTCTGAAATTTAACAAAAGCGCAAACCTGCTATGGCATATTGGCATTTTGTTGTCCCGTTACAATCAGCAGTCTATGAACTAACAAATCAGTTATCTAAGCTGTCACAGCAACGTACTGGAAACAATGACGTATTGTCAAGCGTTCAGCACACCTAATTAAGGAGATGAAAAACAGAATGTTTCACGAGCAGATCGCCTCGATATTGTTTACGTTTTTATAAAATTATACGCTAGAGAGACCTTAATAATTTGAATAATTTATTTAGTGAGGATATCATGGTATTATTCCGTCACTGAGTAACGCAGGGTTAATTTCTGTAACTACTTGACTAGTATGTAGTTCATCAACCCAATAACACCTCAAAACGCCATCATCACACATAAAAACACTCACACAACTAGCTAAGTTTTACATAACCATAACATAACCGGACTTAAAATTTCGATGTAAGTAAATGTTCCACTTTAATTTTTATGAGGCTGCAGGTGACAAACTGTGACAGAAAACAACTGTAATAAAAAGCATAGAAGTCTAGGGTAACCACAGCATTTCATTATAAGGCACATATAAAAATGTTTGTCTGTTTTTCAAATTTGTAAATACTGTCTTAAGAACGCTAATTTATGGATGTGTTCAAGTAGTAAAGACCATTTTTACTGTTTAATAGAAAGACAATAATAGCCCACTGATGATGGTGATGAAACATATATGAGAAATATGAGAAATAAAATACAGGATAACACTGTGTTTTGCGAGAGGTGAAGACCATCCAAAAACGAATCTACTTGTAATCGCCGGCTGGTGTGGCCGTACGGTTCTAGGCGCTTCAGTCTGGAACCGCGTGACCGTTACGGTCGCAAGTTCGAATCCTGGCTCGGGCATGGATGTGTGTGATGTCCTTAGGTTAGTTAGGTTTAATTAGTTCTAAGTTCTAGGCGACTGATGATCTCAGAAGTTAAGTCGCATAGTGCTCATAGCCATTTGAACCATTTTGTAATCAAACGCGAACAGAAGAGCTTCAATCTCAAGATGATCTTTCTATACCGTTCCACATTCGAACAGCAGGCCGGGTAAACGACAAGTTTATCTTTACGCGCGAGCTCTGATTTCTCTTATTTTAATATGGTGATCAATGTTTTCTGTGTGGGCGATCGCGCACAAAATATTTACGCATTCGGAAGAGAAAGTTGGTGACTGAAGGTTCACGAGAAGATCCCACTACAACGAAAAACGCCTTTGTTTTAATGATCGCTACCCTAATTCGTGTATCATATCTGTGGCCCTTTCTCCCATGTTTTTCGACAGTACAAAACCAGCTGCCATTCCTTAAAATTTTTCGATGACATCCTTCAATCCCATGTGATGTGGATCCCACACTGAACAATAGTACTATAGAGGAGGACGGACATGCGTAGTGTTGGCAGTTTCTTTATTACATCTGTAGCATTTTGTAAGTGTTCTGCCAAGAAATCGCAGTCTTTGGTTCACTTTCACCACACATTATCTAAGTGATCGTTCCCACTTAAGTTATTCGTAATTGTAATCCCTAAATACTTAGCTGAATTCCAACCATTTAGATTTGTGTGATTTATCGTGCAAGCGAAATTTAGCGGATTCCTTTTAGTACTAGTGTGGATGAGTTCATTGTTCAAATGGCTCTGAGCACTATGGGACTTAACTACTGAGGTCATCAGTCTCCTAGAACTTAGAACTACTTAAACCTAACTAGACTAAGGTCATCACACACATCCATGCCCGAGGCAGGATTCGAACCTGCGACCGTAGGGGTCGGGCGGTTCCGGACTGAGCGCCTAGAACCGCTAGACCACCGCGGCCGGCTGATGAGTTCATTGTTTTCATTTTTTAGGCTTAGTTGTCACTTTGCGCACCTGGCAGATATTATGTCTAACACCATACTGCAATTTGTGTTGATCATCTGATGACTTTATAAGACCCTAAAGCGTCATCGTCAATCAGTCTAAGAGGGATGATAAAATTGTTTCCTCTGTCGTTTATGTACATCAGGAACATCAGACGGCTTATAACACTTCAGGGGGAACACCAGATGTTACTTCTGTTTTACTCGATGACTTTCCGTCAATTTCTATGAACTGTGATCTTTCTGTCAGGAGCTACGCATCCAGTCACACAACTGAGACAATATTCCGTAGGCACGCAATTTTATTACGAATCGCCTGTGAGAAACGGTGTCAAAAGCCGTCTGGAAAATTAAAAATAGGTAATTACTTTGAAACCCCCTGTCGATAACACTCAAAACATCATGACAATAGGGGACTAATGACCTCAGCAGTTGAGTCCCATAGTACTCAAGGCCATTTCATGACAATAAAGATCTAGTTGTGTTTCACAATAACGACATTTTCTGAATCCGTTTTGCCTATTTTTCGGGAAATCGTTTTCTTCAAAGTAACTCATAATGTCCGAGCGCAGTTTACGTTCCAAAATCCTATTGCAAATCGTCGTTGGTGGTTTCTATTTCCTTTCTTGGGTGTTAGTGTCTTTTGTTCTATTTTCCTGTCCTTAGGTACGGATCTTTCGATGAGCGAGCAGTTGTGAATGATTGATAAGAATGGGGCTATTGGAAAAGAAGAAGAGCTTCTGAGAAGTTTGGAAGGTAGGAGATGAGATACTAGCAGAATTGAAGCTGTGAGGGCGGGGCGTGCGTCATGCTTGGGTAGCCCGCGAAAGGCAAAGGTTTCGAGTACGAGCCTAGGTCCGGCACACAGTTTTAATCTGCCAGGAAGTTTCATGGAGCTATTGTATTAGCACACGCTGAAAGGAACCTAACTGATATACAATCTGGACCGCAGGCCTTGTCTTTATCAAAGGATCTAAGCTGCTTCGCTACATTAAGAACATCTAGGTCTAAGTTTCTTAAGTTCGCAGTTGTTCTTGATTCGAATTCTGGAATATTCCCTTCATCTTCTTCGGTGAAGGAATTTCGGAAAACTATTTTAGTAACTCTACTTTAGTGCCTCTGTCATCAATAACACAGCCATTTGTATAGCGCAGTAAATGTATTGACTGCGTCTTGCTGTTGGTCTGCCTTACCTACGACCAGAATCTCTTTGGGTTTTCTATCGGATATCGAGACAGAGTTTCATTGTGGAGACTATTAAAGGCCTCTGGCTTTGACGTTTTTGCTAAATATCAAGCTTGAGTAAAACTTCGCCAGCCAGTTCAAATGGCTCTGAGCACTATGGGACTAAACTTCTGAGGTCATCAGTCCCCTAGAACTTAGAACTACTTAAACCTAACTAACCTAAGGATATCACATACATCCATGCGCAAGGCAGGATTCCAACCTGCGACCGTAGCAGTTGCGCGGTTCCAGACTGTAGCGCCTAGAACCGGTCGGCCACTCCGGCCGGCGCCAGCCAGTCTCGGGGATTTTGCGGTCTCTCTCTCTCTCTCTTTTTAATTTGACTAACTTTTTTCACCGCTTCTACAGTAGTGTTCTGTCCTGTTGTGTGTACCATGCGATATCAGTACCATCTGTTTTCAATTTATTTGATATATATCTCTCAACTACCATCGATACTACTTCTTTGAAATGAAACCACATTCTGGTGTATGCTTACGTAGTTAGATTGGAAGGTGTGGAGACTGCCTCCTAGGAAGGCGCCAGTCGAATTCTTTTTGAAATAGATATATTTTGCGTTTATTTTTGGTTGATTTGGATGCCATGGTGTTCAGTCTTTTAACGGAATGAGTGTCATTATTCATAGAATGGTTCAATGAAGTTGCAAGGTTTTGTAAACTATACTGCAGCAATCTACTTCGGGAGGATGAATTTGAAGAAGTCCTCAACGTTAAGACCGAATGTGGTGATATGTCGCCGACGCATTTATTACACAGGCGTTTGATGATGACTATTAAGAAGTACTTTTGACACTCGTGAATAGCACTAGCAGTAGCGTTCAGTTCACCATGGAGAAATAAGATACTTGCCAGTTTTGTTCGTGGACGTGGTAATGAAATGAAATGCCAGTATAAGCAGCAGCCTGCACTTTATGAAAACCAACAAATAAGGACTCAAATTATCATCCGTAGTTGAGAACATGTAAAACTGAAACATTTATCGGAGAAGTGAGAGATATTCCTTAGCTATAGATACATAAACACTAAAATTTCATTACAAAAGAAATATGTCAAAAAATACAATACCTGTATTCCAGGTACACATTGATTTAAAGAAAACATTATGTTAATGCATTATCGAGGGACCGCATGGAGTACCTAATACTCATAAATAATTTGTCACCACAGCAACGATACCGTAATAAAAAACAGACACACGTCAAATAAAAGCTGGTAGTCTTAGAGGACAAGACCCCTGGAGATACCCAGTACGGTTCTGAACGAAAATAAGATAGGAGATATAGGCTGCCTGGGCAACCTATCAGCGTGGTAAACTCTTTACATAACACTTGATTTTGGAAGGTGTAGCACATTTATTACCCCGAATCATTTAGGAAAAAAGCTGGGAAGGTTCCTTTCAAAAAGGCATGGGCGAATTCCCTCCCCTTCCTTGTCCTCTTACACCAAACTCTTCATCGCTACCCCCCCGTCGGAGGTTCGAGTCCTCCCTCGGGCATGGGTTTGTGTGTGTTGTCCATAGCGTAAGTTACTTCAAGTTAGATTAAGTAGTGTGTAAGCTTCGGGACAGATGACCTCAGCAGTTTGGTCCCATAAGACCTTACCACAAATTTCGAAATTTCTTCGTCGCTAAGGAACTCGCCGTCGTCGTTACGTTACACTCTAACTTCTTTTAGCTATCTTAGTCGGCAGAGTGACACACTTCCGCATTACACAGTAGGGCGATAAGTGATCTTGCCATATAATCGGTCGAGGATCATTACAATTGTAAAAGGCAAAAAAAGGCAAAAAAATTTCCTGTATAATCGCCATGTCTTCGCGATGGTCTAGGTCAAGTAATATTACCACCGTTCTAGTGTAGAGCTGCCTTTGGCACCCTAAGCGGTCTGTGTCATTATGGGGTCCCTGTATAGTTAACAACGAGATTTTAGGCCATTCAGCACAACAATAAATCCTGGAGATATAGTGAAGGATGGTAGATGATTTAAAACTGCAGATGAATCCATATATATTCTAAAAATGTATACATATGTGTGATCCTAAATCACTAGACCGACTTATCCAAATTTGGTACATGTCGTTTACTGTCAGACAACAACTGATGTTTAGGTAAGAACCATCCACACATCACAGTTCAGGAGATACTGTATGACGTCATAAACAATGAAAAGCGTGAAAAACTGCAGCAGAAAGCATGAATTTTAAATCTATTACTTCCGTAGTACTGATTCTATTCGCAATAAATTTTGCAGACAGTATCCACATGCGTCGCTAAGTGCACCTTCACAAACACATCATTGTATGACATATAGTTCAAAAGATATGACGTCATAAACATTGAGATGTGTGAAAAACGCCGCATCATGAAGAATTATTACATTTAGTCTTTAATACAAGGATACTACTACAGTTGAGCCAACTCAAGGAAACCCCTGACACTTGGCAGCGCTTTTGACAGCTTCCAACTGCGAAACGCAAGTGGCTGTAGGCGAAAACAGTAGCCGTCTTCAGAACTATGAAATGGCATTGCCATATGAAGTTTACAAGCGAAGCATCTGTACTTATACGTTTGTACATTTTGCGTATTTCTTTGTATGTTTCGTAATTTCAAAGGTGTTTTCACGAATACATTGAAACGAAATTTTTTCGATATTACGCTATAAACACAGCACATTTACTGTTTCCGTTTATAACAGAAGACTGGCAAAATGAATACCTGGACAATGCCGGGTTTGTCAGCTATTTCAAAAATAAAAATTAACGAATAAAACATGTGCGGTGCAAAGGCTGACGTTGCACGGACAATCAGCATAGCGTGTTTCCTTTCACCTCTCTTTCAGAAATAATGGCGTAAATATGATTAAAAATCATCACAAAATGAGAGCAGCGAATCCCCGCTGCACCCTTAAAAGTCGTTTGGGAAGTTTACATTGAATCTAGCTCTGAAGCACTCCCTCAGAGCCATCCTAATTCTGGCTTTCGGCCTGGAACATATTATCAACAAAAACGTATATACATTGATGGGCGAAAGTAACTTCCACGTGATGTGTCACTGTCAAGTAACATAGCTGCATGGAACTGTAAACTATACATAGAAAGAACCGCTGCAATTCAGTACAGAAGGTAACTCAATGAAATGCGCAAAGCAACGAACAGCAATATAACTTTTGTTCAAAGACAACAATTAAATTGACGTCACCACGATTTACAATTGTTTCCCGGACATTAGGAAAGGCGGAACGTTGTTCTTAATAGGGTGTGTGACCTCCATGAACAGCAATGCATAGTCTGCAACGTACTCCCGAGCAGGCCACAAGTTTGTTATGGACTTCTTGTGGTAGGGTGTCCCATTTTTTCACCAGCGAGGTTGACAACTGCTAAATGGTGCATGTGTACGTGCTCCAGTATGTCTCCCCAACGCATACCACACCTACTCGATGGGATTAACGTCGGGAGAACGTGCATACCAGTTCATTCGCCAAGTATCTTCTCGTTCCAAGAACTCCTCCACCTTAGCCCGATGCAGTCGAGCATTCTCATCAACACGAAGAAAGTCAAAGTGAGTGCACCCCTGAAAATATGCACATGGGGAAGAATTAGGAGAATTACGGTGTCGTAATATTGCTTAGCGGTGACTGTACGGTTTTCAAACATCTGGATGTCACTAAACCAATACAGCATTATGCCTCAGAAATCACAGCACGTGGGCAACCAAGACAATCACGTTGAACAGTGTTTCCACCTCTCCCTACATGAGGTTACATCCAGAATCACTTCTCACACTGAATCTGCTCTCATCCGAGAACACATAAATCTGCTTGTCGTTGGTCCCGTCCTTATGCTTTAGGCATAATCCCAAACGGTGCCTCTGATGTGGTGGTGTTAATGGAACACAAAGCATTGGTCGTCGGGCAAAGAGAATAACCCCAAGTAGTCGCCGTGCCCGTGTGGAACGTGAGATTGCGTGTCTCGAAGACCTGATGAAAGTAGGTACAATTGCACCCACTACTTGACGTGAGTCCATTCTTGCCTGTCGCTCAAGGTAGCGATCATCTCCTGCTGTAGCTGACCACCTCCTCTACAACGAGCTACAGTGCCTATAGTTCGGAACGCTCCCCATGCACCTGAAAACAACGTTGTGAACAATACCAAACTGAGAGGCTACACTCATCACATTTCACCCTTCTTCCACTTTCCCGATGATCCTTCCCCGTCTGAAGTCATTCAAAAGCTGCCTCAGGTGCAATGAAGAACACCACCACATTGCACCGTAACTGCTCACTGACTGACACCTTTCATCTGCGTCGTGTTCCATTGCCAGCCCCATTTGGCGCTACAGTTCCACCAAGGTGGCGGTGATCATGAGGAAAAGACTGAAAACCAACGAAACGGTAGCATTCTACGAATAGTTGCGTGGAATGTCAGAAGTCTGAACGTAGTAGGGACGCTAGAAAATCTGAAAAAGTAATTGTTAGGCTCAATCTAGGTTTAGTGGGGTCCAGTGAAGTGAAATGCAAAGATGATAAGGAATTCTGGTTAGGGAGCACAGGGTTACATTAAAAGCAGCAGAAAATGATACAACGGGAGTAGGATTCGTTATAAAAAGGAAGGTAGGACAACGTGTTACTCAGAGCAGTTCAGTGATAGGGCTGTTATCATCAGAATCGACAGCAAACCAACACCGACAACAACAATTCAGGTATAAATGCCGATGTTTCAAGCGAAGACGACGGACGGATGATTCAGTACGTAAATAGAGATGAAAAATCTAATAGTCATGGGGGATTCCATTGCGGTTGTAGGGGAAGGAGTAGATGAAAGAGTTACCGGAGAATATGAGCTTGGTATTAGGGATGATAGAGGAGAAAGACTAATTGAATGGTACAATAAACTTCAGATGGTAACAGCAAATACTGTGTTCAAGAATCACAAGAGGAGGAGATGTTTTTTGTAAAAGGATTAGAGATTTCAGTTAGTTCACTTTACGGCGTGGCAGAGATTCCGGAATCAGATATTGGATGGTAAGGTGTACCCAGAATCAGATAGAGACTAAGATCAGAATTTGGTAATGATGAAAAGTAGACTGAAGTTTCAGAAACTAGTCAGGAAGAATCAACGCACAAAGAAGTGGGATACGGACGTACTAAGGAACGATGAGAGGCGCTTGAAGTTCTCTCAAATTATAGATACTTGGACAAAGAATTGTTCGGCAGGCAGTTCAGTTGAAGAAGAACGGGCATCTCAAGAAAGGGCTCTCGCTGAAACTGGAAGAAAAGTATAGGTACAAGGAAAGTAGATGTAGCTACGAAGAAAACTTGGGTAGCGGAAGAGTACTCAGTTGATCGACGAAAGAGGGGAGTACAAAAATGTTCACGGTTATTTAAGAATAGAGAAGTAAAAATCACTAAATAATGAAAAAAGTAGGAAGTGCAGGTAAGCTAAGAAAAAATGACAGCACGAAAAACGTGAAAAAATAGAAAATGAAATGGTTTTCGGAAGGACTGACTCAGAACACTGAAAAGTAAAAAAAAACCTTCGGTGAAATTATCAGTTCGTAGCAAATGCAGAGGACAGAACTTATAGGTTGAAAGAGTACTTTGAAGGACTTTATGAGGGGGAAGACTTGCTGACGACGTGATAGACAAAAAGCAATAGTCGATACGGAAGAGGTACGGGATCCAGTATTAGAGCCAGGATTTAAAAGAGCTTTGGATGAATTAAGTTCAAATAAGGCAGAAGGGATAGATTGGAATTTCTAAAATGATCAGGGGAAGTGGCAACAAAAAGATCATTCACGTTGGTGTGTAGAACGTATGAGACCGGCGATATGCCATCACACTTTCGGAAGAACATCATCCACACAATTTCGAAGATAGGAAGAACTGTTAAGTTCGAGAATTATCACACAGTCAGCTTAACAGCTCATGCATCAAAATTGCTGACAATAATAATATGCGGAAGAATGGAAAAGAAAAATTTTTAACTGTTACCTGACAATCACTTAGGCCTTGTAAAGGCTCCAAAGAGGCAGTTCTTACTTAAGGTTGATAATGGAAACAAAACTGAAGAAAAATCATGACATGTTAATAGGATTTGTTGAAAGCGTTCGACATTGTGAAAACGTGTTAGATGTTCGGCATTCTGAGAAATATAGGGGTAATCTATAGGGAAACATGGATGATTTACAATATGCTCAAGAACCAAGAGCACTCAATATGAGGGGAAGACCAAGAACGAAGTGCTCGGATTAAAAAGTGTTTAAGACAGGGATGCAGTCTTTCGCATTAGCTGTTCAAGCTATACATCGAAGAAGCAATGACGGAAAAAAGAAACGTTCAAGAGAGGGATTAAAGTTAAAGATGAAAGGATTTCCATGATAAGCTTCGCTGATGGCATGGCTATCCTCAGTGATGGTGATTACAGTATGTATTTAATGGGATGAACAGTCTAATGAATACAAGATATAAATTGAGAGTAAATCAAAGAAACACGAGATGAATGAGAAGAAGTAGAAATAAGAACAGATAGAAACTTAACAACAGAACTGGTATCAGGAAGTACGTGAAGCTAAAAGAATCTGATACCTAGGCAGCAAAACAGCCCATGATGAACGGAGCAAGGAGTACATAAAAAGCAGACTAGCAATGACAAAAAGGGCATTATTGAAAAGAGAAGTCTTCTAGTATCAAACACCGGCCTTATTCTGAGGAAGAAGTTTATGAGAATGTACGTTTGTAACAAAGCATTATATGGCAGTGAGGCATGGGAAAACCTGAACAGAAGAGAATGGAACACGCTAATGTTACCCTCTGAAAGGATTTCGAAGTTCGACCGCGCGTGTGTCTTTGGACATGGGTATCGGATAATGATTTCGAATTTGGTGAAATGAGAATCTTGAATAGTGGTTATTGAAATTACTTTTGTCAAGATTTCACATTCAATAGCAAACAGGATACAAACTGGCACAGTGCACTCTGTACTGTGTGTAGCAGCAGTTAACAATAACATACACACCAATAAATTATGGGCACCAAAGTTGGACCAAACTCATACTAATGACAGCCACACTCACGAGCATTACTTAATCAAATACTGAAATGGCACTGCCTGAATTGCAGAACTAATTTAGGATTTGAGGGGCTTCAATCTTGACAGACATAAAAAACAGAAATAAAGATGAATAACGTCATAAATACGTTGTTTAAACTGCTATACATGTAGCAACTTTCCTTAGTAACAGTAATAGTTCAGTTTCTTCTTAATAGGTGGAGAATGTGAGGGGGGCCCATAAACTAGTATAGTTTCCTAGTCAAAATCTTTGATTAATACAATAGTAAAGACTAACTATAAAAGCTAATCATTCACTTAAATTACTTTGCAAACCAGTAAAATACAACACTGGGCTTAATTAACTTCAAAAAAGAAACCTTTCATCAGGGATACCAAAACTATTACCTCTTTGAAGTTGTGCATCATTTTACTTCTAACAATACTACCGTAAATCTGTTCATGAAAGATTTATATGTACCTGAACTTTTATTACCTGTGAAGCAGCTATTCTTTGCAATAATATTTACACAACCTTGCACTGTAATCCTACAAAACTATATTTTATAATCACGTGGAGTAGTTCATTAACAAAGCATCCAAATGTTACTCTTACTTTAACTTTTACTACGCCTTTTGCTTTAGACAAAAAATCACTTTAAAACACAAGAATGCAAGAATTGTTCATTTAAATCAGGGTACTCGGTTTTAGTAGCACTTAGCTGAAAACCCTGCGTAGGTTCGTGATCAGGATTGGAAATATGGTTCCGGATACGAATTTATGTTTTATGTGATAATTATTGAAACAACACACAAACTATCTGTTCCTTGCCCATATACAGTACATAAATGAATGTATGAAGTTTGTAAAGCAGTGGCGAGGATTGGTGGCAGACGCAATGGCGGCTAACAGTATTCACCGCTCTTGATGTGCGAATGCTCTAAAATTCTCCTCTTGGCGTCGGATTTTCAACACGTTAGAGCCATTCTATTATTCCGTTAACACCAAATAATAGCCAGATCAACATCCGAGGCAAATCCCTTCTAATGCAGCTTCCAATTGCCTCTCTTAGCACCGTCGAGGTTTACCTTGCTAAGGCTAGCCACATACTGTGCATCGTTCACACAAAGGAGCCGCTCAGCTTGACCGCCAAACCCACCCTTTACATCGCGCCATGCCACTTTCGTTGCGCAGGGACTTCTCTACAGCGTTTATATGTTACAAATACAAATGCCCTAAGCATGAACCAACTTTTAACAATTATACATTTTTTTTATAAACGTATTCATATTATAATAATTTAAAATTTCAACAGATCTTTTGCCTTTTTTCATATATGCATTACTAATCTGTGCTTTCTTGCCACACATCAAGGAGTTTGAACAACACAGAATATGCATTTATAAAAAGCAAATACAAAGTTACATAAAATAAATCTACAACTAATCGATATAAGTGTTACATTGGATCTGCATGCAGCATTACAATTGTCGCATCCGAGTGTGGATATCCAGAGGAAGAACGCCATTGCCAAATGTCATTCGTCTTTGTCATGTGGATGCAGCGTCTGGCGTAATTGTGTGGGGCCCATTGGGTACACAACAGGATAAAGTGTGGCTCACTACCCTGTAAGATGGACAGCAGCCATTATATTTATGACACGTTAAGGTCGATGGTTGGGTGCTATCTTCTAGGTACCCATGTCGTTATATTTCAATAGGATAATGCGAGAAAAGAAATGATTGTCGGAAAAGAAAAAAAACAGTCTTTGGTCGAATTAAAAGCAAGGGCTGTAACATTAAGAGTGCAATGGGACTTCCACAGTTGAAAGCAGAGGGGAGAAAGGATGGGTGGAAAGCGTACACTGAAGGGAAAGACATGTCTGATGACGTGATGAAACAAGAAACAGGAGTCGACACGGAAGAGATGGGGGATCCAGTATTAGAATCAGAATTTAGAAGAGCTTTAGACAACTTGTGATCAAATGCGGCAGAACGGCTACATAATATTCCGTCGGAATATCCAAAATCATAGGGGGAAATTTCAACAAAACGACTATTCTCGTTAGTGTGTAGAACGTATGAGACTGACGACATACAATATGACTTTCGGAAAAACATCATCCACACAATTTCTAGTATAGCACGGAGAGGTAAGTACCAGAACTATCTCACAATCAGATTAACTTTTGGAGTGTAGCATAGTATGACTACACGGGCTGTGGGAAAATCAAAGCGTTGGAGATGTGATGCTACAGAAATACGTTGAAAATTATATGGACTGATATGATGAGGAATGAGGACGTACTTCGTAGACTCGGCGAGGAAAGGAATACCTGGAAAGCACTAACAAGAAGAAAGGACAGGGTGGAAGGACATCTGTTAAGACAACAAGGAATAACTTTCATGGTACTACAGAGAGATGTCAGGTTCATGGTTTGTCGAGAGAAAGGCACACCACCACTTGTCAACCAATGCGACTGATGAACTCCAGCACAAAGTTGAAGCAGCATCTGTCATCATATTATTTTATTACTGTATTCGATATGGTCATTAAATAAATTCTTTATTTGCTATTCTAACTATTGTTGAAATTTTGTTGACCAGCTATGTACATTTAGTATACATTTCGAAGCTGTACAGAAGATCATAGTATGAAGGCTTTCACGACCGGATGACATATCTTCTGGTAAACCTTCCGGGATGTAAGGTCGTGGTCCATGAAACTCTTCAGCTCCTAACGTTTCGTCCAGAGCTGCGCTGGACATCTTCAGAGGGGTGTTTCTCCTCCGGTGAGTCTCCGGACTCACCGGAGGAGAAACACCCCTCTGAAGATGTCCATCGCAGCTCTGGACGAAACGTTAGGAGCTGAAGAGTTTCATGGACCACGACCTTACATCTGTACAGAAGACCCATGTGGTGGCAATAAAATCATTTCAAAGTGGCATGAAGACTGGTAACTTGCTTTCACCGTTCAGAAGTGTGATATAGCGTTTATCCCAAAACGTAGTAAAGTAGTGGCCGGTGATCAGACATTCAATGAATCACAATTGGAATCAACCAATTCACACTAACAAAGTTTGTAATAACATGTAAACAGAAAAATCGGAGTCATAGTCTCTTCTGAAGACAAAGTGGGTGCTAAATATTTGTAAATTGGTAAGATACTGGCCAGTTTACGTGTCACCAGTTATACAAGTCCCATAGTGCTCAGAGCCAACCAGTTATACAATGTTACACAAGAATGCGGTACTAAAACCCAAAAAGACTATGAGCGGTTATTGAAAATAAATAAAGAAGAGCTGCAGGAATGGTATTATAGTTATTTGAGTCATGGGAGAGCATCACAGAAATGGAGGACAATTGTATCGGCGGACGTTTGTAAGTAGATGCTATAATGCGACGGGGGTTATATGCTTTCCTTTATTGTTAATTATAGGAAGCAGACAATGAATGGTTGAAATGACAGCAGTTACCGGCGGATCACATATTGTACGATTTATTAATGAAGTTATTACCCGTTTCAAACGAACTTAAAGACACTCAATTTTAGCAACGTCGTAATACACCACAATACGACGTTAATCGCCTCATACTGAAACATAACCCTAACAATGCGGCACGAATAATTACGTCACTTTTAAACACACAGGTCTCACGCAAGTACCACCGAGGAACGATAACGACAGTCTAACACAATACTGTGCTTAACAACATACGAATACAGCGCGAATAGTCAGTCCGAATACACTATAGTCATTTCAAAAATCATGCACACTGCGCATGAGCGACCTTTACGGTGCCGTGATAGATTTGAAATTCATATCAGTTGAGAGCGAGACCTTAGGTGTGACGGTCGTATATTTGTTTGCTGGTTCGCGTGACTGTTCCGTGAGGAATTCAGTTTTAAAATGGAAGCTTAAACCGAGTCAAATTAGATTACACTTAGTGACCAATGTACCTGAATCAAAATCTAATCCTTACGTGCAAAGAACACCGTTTGAAATAGGTGAGTGGGAATAGTGTAGAGGATCGTAGCACATTATCAACATGGTCTGCTCGTTTCGGAAACCACTGAGGCAACCTACTAAAATGGAAAGCCGTCAATTGCAACAGGCCACACATCTCAGGTTATCGCTAACGACGTTCTGAGAGACGATCGGCGAAAAAATGAGAGAAAATTGCTTCTGTCACTTCAGTTTACAGAATAATTACCGAAAAGTTAAAAATCAGAAAAATTGTTGCCATATTGATTCTGCATGATCTGAATGAACAGATTAAAGCAGGACGCAAAATAATCGCAGGAAAACTGCTGCGACGTTATCGAACAAAAGGAAATCGCGGGTTCGAATCTCAGTCCATTGCACATTTTCACTCGTCATCGCTGATACCGTGTTATGTCCCATTGCAGCAGACAGCAATGATCACCCTTTAATTTGCATAGAAAGGAAACAGTTTCTAAAATGGACTGCTGCACTTAATGAAGCATGGATACGAGATTTTGAGACAGAACCGAAGTCTCAGACCTCACAATTTAGAAGTTCTAGCTCTCCACGACCGAAAAAGTCCCTCCGTCAAAAATGAAAGTGGACACTAATGATGATCTTTGCGTATAACCTAAATAGACTCAAAGCTACAAAATAGGGTGCCCCAGAGGACGCCTGTGAGAGGCGCGCACTACAAGTTATTTCTACAAAAGTTTTGCGCCCAGAAATTCATCACAGGAGGCTTGATATGTTTGTAGCTGGTGTCCTCATTTTGCACGATCTTACAGGACGGCATATAGCCTAACAGTGGAACATGGTTGGACAAGACTTCCTAATACTGAAATTTTTATTCTCTGTTAAAAACTTCTCATTTTCTTCCTACTCTCAGTTTGCATTTTATATCCTCTGTATATCCCCTGGCTGTTACTAGTTACGTTGGGGTTCAAATAGCAGAACTCATCCGCTACTTTTAATGTTTCATTTCCTAATCTAAATCCCTCAGTACTGGTTGAATTATCTCGCCTTCATTCCATTACCCTTGTTTTACGTTTGTAGACTACTCTTGCAAGTCCTTTGCTATCTCTGCCGGAGCGCCGGCCGCAGTGGCCGAGCGGTTATAGGCGCTTCAGCCTGGAACCGCGTGACTGCTACTGTCGCAGGTTTCGAATCCTGCCTCGGGCATGGATGTGTGTGATGTCCTGAGGTTAGTTAGGTTTAAGTAGTTCTGAGTTATAGGGGACTGATGACCCCCGGTGTTAAGTCCCACAGCTCAGAGCCATTTGAACCATTTTTTTCTGCTGGAGCTACAAAGCTACCGGTGAACCTCAATGTTTCTATTTCTTCTCCGTGAACTTTAATTTCCTATTCCAGTTCCTCCTGTGTTTCCTTCACTACGTGCTCACTGCGCAGGCTGAATAATATCGTAGATAGGGAGAAAGCTTATCTCAATCCCTTCTCAACCACTGCTTTCTGTTCATGTCCTTCAATTTTTATAAATTCAGTTTGGTTTCGCTAATAATTGTAAAAGCCTTTTGATCGATGGATTTTATCCCTGCTTCCTTCAGAATATCTAAGACCGTGAACTAGTAAACTTTCCCAAAAAGAGTCAAAAGCTTTCTCTATTAACGTTTTTCAGTTCTCTGTGATACGTCAAAGGGCTTGTATTACCTCGTGTCTTGCTACATTCTTTCCAGAACGCAAACCGAGGTCGTCTTCTACCTGTCATTCAGTCTTTGAATGAATAAATCGTGTCATTATTTTCCTGCTATGAATAATGATCAAACGTTTGGCGAGATTCACACTTGTCAATACCTTTCCTCTCTGGAAATAGAATTATTACATTCCTTCGTGAAGACAGAGGGTCTTTCGCCTACATCATATCTCATGCGTACCAGGTGAATTATTTTATCGTGGTGTGTTCTCAGAAGTACCCTCATATCACTGAGGGAACGTTGTCTATTTCTGATACTTTGTTTCGACTTAGGTCTTTCAAAGTTCCACCAAATTCTTCTTGCAGTATCATATCTCCCATCTCATTTTCATGTCCTGCCTCTTCCCTTTCCATGATACTGTCGTCAAATTCGTTTCCCTTAATTACCCCATACTCATTGGTGTGCAAAGCCTAAGGACGAAAATAAGTTTCGTATGATGTGCCACTGCCAAATAACAGAACTCGATTAAACTTGGACTATGCTTAGAAAGAACCGCTTTAGTATAATACAGATGGTAACTGACGAAGTATGCTACAATACAAACAGAAATGACACATTTATTCAAAGACAGTAATCAGACTGAAGTCATCGCTATTCATGAAATTCCCCGTGATATTACAAAGGCGGGGCGTGGTTCTTAACAGGCTGTGTGAGCAGCACGGACCAAAACGCATGCTCTCCAACAGCAACCAGTTAACGTTGTCGTGAGACTGTACTCCTTCCCCATGTGGGTCGTCTCAGTGGTTCCTTCGGTCCTGACTTTGTTTCTGTGGATGACAATGGGCGACCTACTGGGAAGCGTAGGTGGAGGAGCTGTTGGAAGGGGAGTATATTCAGTGAATGGTCTTTCTTGCCCGTTACCCCGGCTTAAATCGCATCGGGCAAGCGTGGGATGTGTTGGGAAGACGTACCACAGCAGGTGCTCATCCACCAACGACCATCCAGCAAGCCGCGCTGGTGGAAGAATGCAGCGCCCCAACACTATTCCTTATCCACCTTGTGGTCAGCATGGGAGAACGTTGCAGAGCATTCACTTCCGTGCGCGGTGATAGCACACCATATTAGAAACCACGTTCCGACTCTTTTAATGTCCAGGGAACCACCATGAATCTCGGTGAATTTGTCTTCGAGTAAATTTGATATTTCTGTTCGCCTACTTGCGTATTTCTTTCAGCTATCTTCTTTACAATACTGCAGCAGTTGTTTCTATGTGTGGTCCAAGTTGCACAGAGCTATGTTACTAGACTGTGATAAATCATGCGAAAGTTACATTTGTCGTTAAATTTTGTACACATTGATTCAAAAAATGGTTCAAATGGCTCTGAGCACCATGGGACTTAACTGCTGAGGTCATTACTCCCCTAGAACTTAGAACTACTTAAACCTAAGTAACCTAAGGACATCACATACATCCATGCCCGAGGCAGGATTCGAGCCTGCGACCGTAGCAGTCGCGCGGTTCCGGACTGAAGCGCCTAGAACCGCTCGGCCACCCCGGCCGGCTCTTGTACACATTCCATCACATTTCAGCCCTGGCTTCCTTGCTTAGTACTGGCTTGCTATCTGAGCTGTTAATATTCATAGATACTTATCTTTACCCCAAAGGTCTCTTTAATTTTTCTTTAGACGGTCCCTGTCTGCCCCTTAGTCATGGATTCTTCTATCGCTTTGCATCTCCCCTCTAGCCGTTCCGTCTTTTGCATTTTGCACTTTCGCTCAATCTTGTTTTTCAGTCGACTGTGTCACCTTTTGTCTACTTCATTTATAGCTATATGCTTTCTCCTCCATGAAATGGGTGCAGTATCTCCCGTCTCATCCATGCATTTCTATTGGGATTTACGTTTTTTCCTGTTTCTTCCTGTTCTGCTTTCTCTATTTCATCCCTCAAAAATACCCGTTCGCTTTGTATCGTACTCTTTTTACTTGTTTCAGCAAATCTTTGTCTAATTATCCATTAGAAACTCTCAACAAACTATCGTCCTTCAATTTATCCGCTTTCTCTCCTTTTATCTATCTGTTTTCCTACTTTTCGGTAGTTTACTAATTTTTAATCTGAAATTCATATCCAGTGAATTTTGACATTCCTGGGATTGTTTTGCAGTTTAAAATCTAGTTTAGAACCCTCTTACTTACTGCTATATAATCTATCGATAACTTTCCGTTCCTGTAGGTCTCTTCCACGTACAAAGCCTCCTTTTAAATTTTGCTAATTGCGAAATTCTACCTGCTGATTGACCATTTCATTTCTCTCGTCAGTCCATGATCCTTACAATTTTTTCTTCTCTTCATTTCCATACTGTCGAATTTCAAGCACCCATCAAGATTCAGTTTTCGTCTCCTTTAAATATCTAAAGAATTACTTTCGTGACGACAGTAATTCTTTAGATATTTAAAGGAGACGAAAACTGAATCTTGATGGGTGCTTGAAATTAGGTGCATATTCCTTCATTCTCTTCGGATCTTTGGAGTTAGCACACACATAAATTCTATCAATATATGATACAGAGTGGTGAACCCTCTGTCATGCACTGCTAAATGTTTGCGGAGCATGAGTATAGAGTGGATTCATACGAATATGCACCTAATAGTTTCGGGTGGTTTCCATGATAGCACCCGCAATATTTTTACCTTACTTCAATGTTATTCTCAAAAGTAAAGCAACTGTAAATTCTAATTAGACATATCGCCTGTATTTTTGAAAGGGAGAAAAAAACAGCTGCACCTTTCAATCAACAGATACTGCATTTTGCGTCGCAATAAATAAAATACCACTTATTTTATTGTTTTCTTTGTTTATTTGAGAGGTGGAAAGCTTTAAGATAAACATGAACATGGATGCTAACGATCAATTGTAATACTCTCAAGCGTGGGAATTTCAACTAAAAGCGTTCGTGACAACACTTAAGTGATAGGCGGTTATTATGCAAGCACTTATTCACGTTATTAATCAAAGTAGGTATCAAGGGCAGATAACTGCATAAATTACGGCTCAGTCAGTTTAACGGGTCGTATATGGAAGCTGATGAATAATATACAGAACAATGGTAAAGAAAACTGAGGATCAGTTATATGAAGATCAGTTTGGTTTCCGGAAAACGCAACGCACCAGAGAGGCACTTCTGACGTTAACTTTGATTATGCAAGCAAGACTTAAGAAAAATCAAAACACTTACGTAGGATTTGTCGACATGGAAAAGGGTTCGTCATGTAAAATGGCACAAGATGTTGGAAATTGTGAGAATTATGAAAGTACGCTGTAGGAAAAGACGGATAAAATACAATATGCACAAGGACAAGAGTGACCAATCAGAATGGCAGACGAGAAACGAAGTGCTCGGATTAAAATCCGTGTAAGACAGAGAAGCAGTCTTTCGCCTCTACAGTTCATTCTACAAATCTAAAATGCATTGACGGAAGTAAATGAAATGTTCAAGAGTAGGATTACAATTCGGGGTGAACGAATATCAAAGATAATAGTCGCTGATGACGTTGTTATCCTCGTTGAAACCGAAGAAGAAGAAGAAGAAGAACGGGACTTGTAGAATGGAAGGAGCAGTCTAACGATGACGTACTATGTACTGGGATTATGCCGAAGAATGACGAAAGCTATGAAGAGTAGCAGATGTAAGATCACCGATGAACTTAAACATCAAAGTGAGGGACCTTGAAGTAGATGAAGTAAAGAATTATTGATACCATGCAAGTAAAACAGCATATGCCGAACGAAGTACAGAGAGCATAAAACGCGTATTAGCACAAAGTCGGGATTTTTTGCCAAGACAAGTCCTCTGGTATCGAACTGTCGGCCCTAATCCGATTGAGAAAAACTATCTAAGACAAAAAAGTAAAATAAAGTACAATATAAGGACACATCACGAAGGACACGAATCCGAAGTGTGATGTATATATACAGACAAACAAACGATTACAACTGCAGGAAAATATGCTTTAGTCAAGAGAAAGGGTTCACAAATTCTGCAAATCTATAACGCACTGTCCACATCTGGTCCTTATGCAAGCAGTTATTAGGCTTCGCATTGATTGAGGATATACTGGATGTCCTCCAGAGGGATATAATGACGGTAACTGGCGCATTCGATCATAAAAATCCCGAACTGGTTGAAGGATGTAACGTATATGCAACCAGTACGTAATGTAGCTACAGCTAATATTGCCTATGTTCGTCTGTGAAACTGTACTCGATAAGCAACCTGAGCTATCAGTAAACGGAATCTATCCTTCGTAACACTGTGTGCGTGTTGTGTGAGTATCAGTTTCACTGTAATTGAAGCCCTCAACAGATCGCTACATGAAAAACTTAAAACTAACATTTGGATAAGCTCTCTGACTGTGTTTTTTTAAAATGAATTTACAAGTGATACAGACTCTGATTTGTGCAACGAAATTTACTGGACTGGAGTACATATTGTGGTGTGTCAGTGTCTCTGTTTTGGCCACAAGTTTTGCACTCACCTCTTTAGATAACTGCCTGTTTCCATGTGGTTTACAGCAATGGGCAGCAGCATGCAGCATCAGTGGTTAAAGCTTATTGTTACTAAGAATGAATTAAATAAAAAGTAGTTTGCTTGGGTCCTGTTAACTACTATTTAACTTTTGAGAAGGAATTTCATTAATTAAGTAAATTTAAAACTTCAGAATCATTATGAACAAGTATTAATAATGACAATGACAAATGATATAAGTGTCAATAATGGCTGAGAGCCAAATTAAGAAATTATTTCAATACAAATTTACTAAGCATAGCACAATATTTAGATGTGGAGAATAATAATTATTATTTGAAGGATACGGAGGCTTCTTTCACTGGGATTATTCCAAACTCGGACTAACAAAATGGTTCAAATGGCTCTAAGCTGACCGTAGCAGCAGCGCGGCTCCGGACTGGAGCGCCTAGAACCGCACGACCACCGCGGCCGGCTCGGACTAACAATCACGAGCCTAACCCTGCAATTGCTTTTGCGCTATGCTTGCGAATTTTACCTTGAATTCCATCTTCAAGCGTAGTTAAGCCCTCTAAATCTCTCCTGACTGTATAATTGAAATCAGGCCTCGAGTGAGGTAGGATCTGCCATCAGCGACGTGAGGGCAGCATGACACGTCTTCTGTCTCCGAGCTCTAGACTGACACTACTCTTCCACTCTCGCCGGCAGACCTCGTCTCACAACTATGCTTAGAATCGCGCTCCCATGTTTCGCCCTCAGATTGTTACTATCAATATCTGAGTGCTTACACAATGCAAAGAATAGCGCTATGTTGTATGTATTGCTTTATGTAATGGAGAGTTCTGACACACTCCTAAAGGACCTTGCCCGTAATGCTCCAAAAGTTCTCAGGTCGGGAGGCATCCGGCGACCTCGCTGCCCCAAGTAGAGTTGGACAACCAGGAAGGCAAGCAACAGAAATTATTGCCTTGAGCAGGTGGGAATTATCTAATCTAATCCAAGCTCAGAATTGGTTTGCCATGACGAACAGAAAAACGAGGCGTAGAATATTGTCGACGTATCTGAGTGGTCCATGGACTGTGGGAAAGACGGAACGGAAGGCAGTCGAAGCATTTGGAATATGGTGGTAGAGAAGAATGTTGAAAATTAGGTCGAATGATAGAGAAAGGAGTGGAGAAGTTCTCTGCAGAATTGGAGACGAAAGAAATTTATGGAAAACAGTGACAAGAAGAAGGGACAGGATACAGTGGCGGATAACTATTACCCGATCAATTCACAATTCCCGTTTTGGATGGGGCGCTGTGAGCTCTTTTCGTACTCTGCTATTCGTTCTTCTGAAGGAAGCGTCAGCGCTCTAGTCGCGCTCAGTCAAAATATGATATGGTTCCTGAACTGTACTTGGTGTACGGCATCGGATAAAACAAACTTAAATCTGCATCGTTTTAACACAATCGTCTGTCAAAAGACAACACAAACACAAGGAAAATAACTTTTCATTTATGGCTTAAAAATTCAGCAGAGCGTGTAGGAGACAAAGGATTTTTGTTATACATTCACTTTTAATATGTTCTTTTACACGAAACCGTTGAATCTGAAAATAAAAAAGTTGTGTTACGATCTAAAAATTTAAGCGGACGTGTCGTACATTAGAAATTAATACATACTTTTACAGAGATGCATCCAAAATTAAAGTTAAACTGTCGTTTTACGATCTAATAACTTGAATGTGTAGTAGATTAAAAAAAAAAAAAACACTTTCGGTATTAATACATGAATCCCTAGGAAAGCGTAATAAATGAAAATGAAAGAGAGATTTCGGTGCACGAACTAATAACTAAACACAGAGAACACAAACACAGAAGTTGATTTCCTATTGTATAATTTTATAGACTAGTGTGGAAAACTGAGCGAGGTGGCGTAGTGGTTAGCGCACTAGACTCGTATTCAGAAGGACGACGGTTCATCCCGCGTCTGGCCATCCTGATTTAGGTTCTCCGTGATTTCCTAAATCGCTCCAGGCAAATTCCGGGATGGTTCCTTTGAAAGGGCATTCCCGACTTCCTTCCCTAATCCGATTAGACCGATGACCTCGCAGTTGGTCTCTTCCCCAAAACAAATCCCAACCCCTAGTGTGGAAAAATCGAATTTGTTTTATAATCTAATAATTTACGTGTAAAGCATTAGGATCTGTGAAGCTAGATGCCGCATAATAAGTGTACATAATACCAGGGCTGTACAGTTTTGTACTGCAGCTGCTGCTCTCACCATAGCTCTTTCTAACCGTATTAGTAAAGCTTTTACGTATTTATCTACAGAACTGAACTACGTTATTTATTAACACTTTTTCATGTGAGCGTACCTTCCGATAACATGTATTTCCGCGATAACTATACATTTCAGCAGACGCCAAGAATACGCATCAGTTGTAATATATGGGGTGTTCAAAAAGTCTCTTCGCAGTGCCGTATGATTGTTAGCCGCGCGTGCCGTATGATTGTTTTAAGTTTAGTTCCTTTGTTCGTTTGTTTCGCTTTTGTCGCTGTTAAAATGCTTACCATTGTAGAACGTGTGCTTTTCGTCGAACACGTGTTAAAAGCTGGCAGTAAATACACAGTTTCAGTTCGTCAAATATTTAATTCAGTTCTCCCGGCGACAACACTCCCACATCGCGATACTGTAAAAGATTTGATTAACAAATTTCGAAGTACGGGTACAGTGACAGGTGGACCGAGAAGTGGTCGGTCTAGTGGTTTTGTCTGAAGATAAACTACTTAATATTTCCGATAAAATGTCTATGACACTCTGTACCCATTCATCGGAGAACTTGTGTTAAGTGAAATACTGAACGGTTATTTTCAGCAAGATGGTGCAACCGTGCATACAGCTAGCGTTTCAATGTCACTGCTTGCTGATGTTTTTGGTGACCACATAATTTCACAGGGCCTTCACGAACACCTGACCAAACACCGTCTGACTTTTTCTTCTGGGGTGCAGCGAAAGCAACTGTCTATAAAAACCGTCCAAAATCCATTGATGAATTGAAAACTGCAATACCCACTTTCGCTGCGTCTGTTAGGAAAGAAATGTTACAGCCTTTGTTTGGAAACATGATTAGACGAATTGAATTGTGTATTCAACAAAAGGGAGGACACTTTCAATATTTAATGTCAAAATTTGTAAGTAAAAATGAATGTTCAATAAATTAGTAACTTGTATTTCACTGAGTTTCATTATGGTATATTCGTTGCGGCATATTCCACGCTAGGCTAACAATCATACGGCACTGCGGAGTGACTTTTTGAACACCCCGTACTACAGTATCAGTGTGAACGTCCGCTGCTCGTACTCTCGCGGTAGAGTTCTCGCATCCCGAGCACGGGGTCACGGGTTCGATCCCGGCGGGGTCAGGGATTTTCCTTGGCTCGGGATGACCGAGTGTTGTTGTGTCGTCTTCATCATCATCATTCATCCCCATTACAGTCGAAGGAAGGCAATGGCAAAACACCTCCACTAGGACCTTGCCTAGTGCAGCGATGCGGGTCTCCCGCATCGTTCCCCTACGCTCCGTCACGGAGTACGGGACTTCATCATCAGTATGACTTGACAGTACAGCGCCGAGCGGCCTGGGTCATTAGGGTATTGCTTAGCACTGTCGGTGCGTTTGGTCACGTCTGCACGTAAACGAGGTTTAGTTCCGTGTTCTGCCATCGGCAATAGTAAAATAAACAGGTAATAAGTATTTTGTAAATCCAATGAATGTGCTCTAAGCTATAATAAAATCACATTATAATCTTAAATTTTTAAAACTAATATCAATAAATAAGCAAACTCACCAGCCAGCAAAAAGTTTGGGTATGGGTATGACAGCAGAAAACTCGTTGATCATGTCTTCATAGTTCAGACGGTTATCAGTTAGGAGGTCGGCTTCCGTATGAAGAATGGACAAGGCGTTCAGTCTCTCCTCAGACAACGTAGAACGTAGGTACGATTTCAGTCTTTGAAGAGCCGAAAACAAGGGTTCTGTGAGAACAATTTTAAGTGCCATAGATTGAAATATTCTAAGAGCAATGTCAACATTTGGAAACACTGACCGTAACCTCTCTTTTCGTAAAAATTTACTCATTTTGACTGGTATACCATTAATCTCAGAAGATTTCAAAAGTTCCTCAATATGTACACATTCACTAGGGAATTTATTTTCATAATAGCCGAAAACGCCACGAATAGATGCAATAAATCCTATGAGTGATTCATGTAATTCGTGCACATTGTATCACTATTTACACTTTGCAATTTCAGATTTACATTATTAATTCTCTGGAGTATGCCCTTACACTCTGTCATCATGAATACTGTTTCTAGTCTGCTGAGCTGATTCAATACAGTTGCAGACTCATTTCGCACAAGCGGCTTTTCAAATGTATTATTGGCAATATGTCTCAGGACATTGATAACACACTCCCGGTTTTCATATAGACTTACACACGCTTCCTCTCTTGCTGACCAACGTGTTTTGAAAAACTATTTACCGTTTAGCTTCCTGGTTTCATGAAAGAAAGAAATTTATCCCAGCGCTGTGTAGAAGCAGTGAAAAAATTATGAAGGTTTTGCGCTACATTGAAAAATGAACAGGCTTCCCGACAACACCTTGCTGCACTAGTACCAACTAAATTCATAAAATGTGCTGCACAAGGCACATAATGCGCCTTCGGATTTCGTTCTTTAATGCGTGCCAGCAAACCAATGTAGGTTCCTGACATAATGCTTGCGCTGTCATATGACAGGCCTATGCGGTCGGTAATACCAATGGAATTTGTAGACAGGACTTTTAGTAGTACGGCCTCAGCTAAGTTTTCGGTCTTGTGTCCTGGGTTTGGTAAAATCAGAAGGACACGGTCAGCAGGTTCACCATTCTCGTTCACATATGTTAATAAGTAAAATAATTGATCAATATGTCAAATGTCCACAGTAGAATTTGCTATTATAGAGAAATATTTAGCCTATTTTATTTCACTTATGATAATTCTTTTTATTCGTTCAGAAAGAAGGTCTATTATTTCATCACAGATGGTTGAAGAAAGATAACTTGCATGTCCCTGCCCTAGATTTCCATATCGTTCAATGTGCTCTCTATAAATGGATCAAACTCGGCTGTAAGTTCATGAGACATCATAAACTGAACATTACGTAATGAACGCAAACTTTCAACGTGTCCACATAGGGGAAGTCCACTACTTGTCAGCTTCTTCACTATCACAAACATCCTTTTCAACACACTGTGCCAGTACATTTTTTCTGTCTCAACATATAACTCAAAGTCTTGCTGGCAGTTGATGTGGTGTGTTGTCATTTGTGTGAACACTGCTGTTATGTCTACACGCAAATGCATCTTTTGTTCCAACACAAAATAAAAATAACCTTTCCTCGAAGAAAAAAAACTTAGTTTAGAATTGAATATAAAATTTGCAATGCCATGTACTATTAGATTGCACAGGATGGGAAAATTCGCAATGCCACGTACTATTCGATTGCACAGGGTGGGAAGTTTGATATCATGCGGGCTGCAGCACAATAAATGAGATAAACGATAGTTGGTTTCTTCTTTTTTCCAAAAAAAGTAACTAAGGAAGTAAATAAATAAAATTTTTGAACGGATGTGAAGTGTATTTCACACATTATTAGATTTTCTGCTTATGTTCTTTTCGCATAAAAATGCGTTTAAAAATGTAAAACACTCCCAGTACCTACAAGTTTTGATAGACGGGTGTCATTAAATCAAAGCTCAGATATTGAAGACCACAGTACTTTTAAATTAATTACAGTAATGCTGGGTTGATTTGATACTTCCCCGTAATTTGTACAAGAAATTTAAGTTGAGTCGGATTTTACATACTGAAGTCCATACATATTACAGTATTTCAGAAACTGCTTATCAGTTTATCACAGCTTTGAGGGGTCACGGTATTTTCATGGGGAAAATATGGTAGGGTTAAGCAGAAGCCGACAACACTCTCGGAATGACAACCTTTCTTATATTGTATTGCAGACTGCTGTCATGAGAAACTCCTTTGAATCGACAAGTTTTATCAAATGACAGTCAGGACTTCGACTTAAAGTTATTTATCTTTTGCGTTTCTAACAGAATTTTAAGCACACTGAAACATCTTAATCGCAATTAATAGTTAATGAAAATTACTACATGTTCCAGGCAACATCTATGTATTGCAGACCGAAAGCTATTTTTTAAATTTTGTTTTATATATATACTGGAAAATGAGAAAGTAATTATACTTTGGGTAATTTCAGTGCTCTGCTACGTAAAGAATTAAAAATGGTCACCATTCCCCATACAGCTATCTTTCTGAAACCGATTAAATCAAAATGTAAATAAATCAGCCACAAATGTATTGCGCTCCCACTGGTCAATCAAGCACAAATATTACTTTTTAAGTACAGAGAACACTGATATAATACTATATGTGGCTCCTTATTTATACTTAAAATTACTTAAATTTGATATGATTTTAGAACGAAACATCTCAAAGATGTTTTTCTCATAGTGTTCCGTATTGTGACGTTTTTGTTATGCAGATTGATTTTCAACTATTTCGGGAAATCTCATTATAATTAATTAAACGATAATGAAGTTTTAAAGTTTATTCCACATTTTTAAGTGAGAGCTTTTGTGTTTGGCGTCCTTGCGGTTCTTGTGTTGCTGTTATGTGTGAAAGTGCTTACGCGTGCTGAACACCTGGTACAGATATTCTGGCATGCTTGCCTTAAAAAGAATAAGAAGCCTCATTGTCATCTTGGTCAGACGTGCTACTTAAAAAACTATTCCTTCGTCAAAAAATAAAACCCTATGACATTACTCTGTACATTATGGAGAAATCTGTGAACCAGTGTCTGCTTCGCCGGCCACGGTGGCCGAGCGGTTCTAGGCGCTACAGTCTGGAACGGCGTGACCGCTCCCGTCGCAGGTTCGAATCCTGCCTCGGGCATGGATGTGTGTGATGTCCTTAGGTTAGTTGGGTTTAAGTAGTTCTGTGCACCTATGCACCGCAAGCGGGATGTTCGGAGGACGAGAAGGAAAAATTTTGGTGAGATTTGGATGGAGTAATGGTCGGAATACCATAGAATGAAAAAGTGATAGTCGGAGGGGATCTAAGTGGTCATGTTGGCGGAAGGAAAGGTGAGGAAGAGAGGCGTCATGGAGGACGGGAGTGTGGCGAGAAAAATGAGGAAGGAAAAAAGATAATAGAGTTTGCAGGCTTTTGATCTAGTGATTACCAATACCTACTTCCAAAGAAAAACTAATAACCTACAGGAGTGGCGAAAATAAAAGCCAGATTGATTACATATTTTGTAGAAGGAAAAATAGTGGGGAGGTGCGAAATACTAAGGTCATATACGGTGAAAGAATAGCAACACAACATAAGTTGATTGTAGCGGATTGTGAGATGAAAGCATGTAAAAGACAAATGCACATAAATCAGTGTGAAAGGAAAATTGAGTGGTGTGTAAGTAGGCTGTTTATGTTTTCTTATTGGCAACGTTACGTAGCGCTCTGTATGAAAATCACTGGCTGTGCTGTGTACAGTGTGTGGCCAGTTTGCATTGTTGTCTGCCATTGTAGTGTGGGGCAGCGGCAGCTGGATGTTAATAGCGCGTAGCGTTGCGCAGTGGGAGGTGAGCCGCCAACAGTGGTGGATGTGGGGAGAGAGATGGCGGAGTTTTGAAATTTGTAATACTGGATGTCATGAACTGCTATAATATTATGGCTATTAAGGTAAATACATTGTTTGTTCTCTATTAAAATCTTTCATTTGCTATCTATGCCTATCAGTAGTTAGTGTCTTCCACAGTTTGAATCTTTTATTTAGCTGACAGTAGTGGCGCTCGCTGTATTGCAGTAGTTCGAGTAACGAAGATTTTTGTGAGGTAAGTGATTTGTGAAAGGTATAGGTTAATGTTAGTCAGGGCCATTCTTTTGTAGGGATTATTGAAAGTCAGATTGCGTTGCGCTAAAGAATACTGTGTGTCAGTTTAAGCACAGTCATGTATAATTGTTCTAAGGGAACGTTTCATATGTCGACCCTTAGCCGAGGATATCTCACTGGAATCTTCTGATTTTTTCTTGTAGTTTGTGTAATTAGTGTAGATTTTGTTTATTGCTAGCGCGTAATTGTAGAGAGAATCTCCTTTGTAGTTGCAGTCTTTCATTGTTGTACAGTAAAACAGGTGTGGCATGCATGTAAATTTGCACCAAGTATTTCGCAGCTTGCAATTAACTAGATATTATTTTCAGTGCTATGTTAATGTGTTCTCTTATTTTCTGTGTTATCGTGTGAAATATTGCGACAATAATGGCGTGTGAAAAACGTAACACTAGGCTCCAAAGTAAACAGAGAAATAATAGTGACGACGAGCGTAGCTTACCAGCACAGCTGTGTAACGAATTAACAGACATTCAAACTAGTAATTTCGTAACTGCGCATAGGGAAATGGAGTGGGCGTCAAATAATGGTGTAGACAGTGAAACAGGTAGTGTACAGGGAAGCATTATCGATCGATCGGTCGGCAACAGCTCGCCTCAGGAATCGGGAATAACAGTACACAATATTGCAAATACTGTAGACTCAGGTTTTGGGTTCTCACCGTTTTCTCAAATGAGCCAAGACACATTTTCCGCTTGTCGAAATGTGAATGTTGCCAGTGCAAATTCCCTGCCGAAAAGCACTGGGGAACATGTTTCAGACACCAGTGCATTGTTATTACAATTAATGCAACAAATGGGACAAAAGCTTCAAAAGTTAGACACAATGGAACAAGATCAGAGACAAACACAGCAAAAGCTTCAAAAGTTAGACACAATGGAACAACACCAGAGACAAACACAGCAACAGTTAGACGCAATGGAACAAAATCTTCACACCACGCTTGAACAAACACGTGAAGATTTAACTACTGAGTTACATAAAATCGAATGGAAAAGTCAAAAAGTCTGTAACGACGTAAAAACACAAATTTGTGAGCATTTTCAACCTATTTTTTCGCGGCATGAAAATGCATTACAGAATCACGAAGCAGCCATAAAAGAACTGCAAATTATTGTTCATGAAAATCATGAGACCTTGCAAGCTAAAATTGACTCAGTTGCATCTACCGATTTGGTTACGCAACTTGCAAAAACTCAGGAAAACTGAAAGGACACAGTAGAAAGACACATGGAGGAAATTAGTTCATTATCAGAGAAAGTAGTTGAACTTTCGGATCAGCTAAATAATTTATCTACGAAGGTAGATGATAATCTGAATGACTCAAAACCTGTCTTTAATGACACAGAAGAGTGCGAACAAATTTGGAAATTCAAACAAAATCAGAATCAAATTAATACGCAACAACAAAGAGAAATCCGGGAAGTACAAGATCAGCTGACACAAGTAATACAAAAATTACATATTTCAGAGGACACTCGCGCTCTAACACGGGAAGAGCGACTTAGAAATACGGAACAACCACAAAATAATAACACAGGACACTTCGGTAATTATGAAAGAAATTGGCAAGGCACACCGAATTTTGAGATGGAACCGCCGAAACGACGTAACAATGACCAACATGTGTCTCGCCGACATGATGATTTTGACTATAAGCTGTTCATTACTACACGTAAATTCAAAACATTTAAGAATTCTGGCAGCGACATTCATCCACAAGAATGGCTCCAATAATTCTCTCATTGTTTTCCTCCCAACTGGTCATTAGACCAAAGATTAGAATTTATGTGTGGCTACTTAGAGAATTAACCAGCTGTAAGAATGCGATCGGTCATTCACGATTGCCACAGTGAAGGAGAATTTTATCATGCCTTCCTCTCAGCATATTGTTCTCAAGCTACGCAAGACCGAGTAAAACATAGCATCATGATGATGAAACACTTTGAACAATCTGAATTTTCCAGTTTTGTCAAATATTTTGAAGACATGTTGCACAAGAATCAATACCTGTCAAACCTATACAGCCCTTCAGAACTCATCCGCATTTGCTTAATGAAATTACTTGAACATTTACGACATATTATTTTGGCAGGACGTTGCAAAGACGACATTGAAGCTTTTCAGGGACTTTTACAAGAATTAGAAATCGACTCAGACAGTCGCAGGATGCGAAAATAGGAAAACAACCACTACAGGTCACATCCGTCACAATTCTGTGACGACAGAAACAATAACTGGACACGACAAGTCTATTCTTACAACGGAAATCCTGACCAAAACAGACACCACCCATATGACAACCACTGGCAGAGTAATAATAGTTACAGAGAAAGATCGCATTCCCATAGTAATGAATATGACAGAGATTACCATAGAAACAGACAATATGGGAACAAAAACAATTATTATCAATGGAGACAGAATAACTTAAGACGCAACAGTTCAGCACGCAGTTACGATTCCAGAAGAAGTTCTCCACCACATGACCGACAAACAAGAAACTATGTAAACTACCGACAAAACGACAGACCTGAATTCCATCAGAACTGGTGGGATTCAAGCAGAGCAGGGCACTCTCGACAAGGTGAATTTGTTGAAGTTAGGCCTCCTAATCCCAATAACGACGCGCGGCAACAAAGGGACAGACAATGACTTGCACCACAGGCAGTCACGTGCGCCGGCTAGCTGGGAGAAAAATAACATAGCTAACCTGGAGAAAAATTCCAGTATTCTTTACCGACGTATACCGCATGATAATTACATTCAAGTTGAAACTCTGAGTACTGTGAAGACTAAAGGATTGCACCACATTTCACATGTAAAACCGTTTATTGAAAGATAATCTGCTTTATAACTTAGTCTTTGCTTAAAACTTTTCACTTCACGCTACTAGTATGCTTGTCAAACTTAGAATCTGTTAACATGCAACAATGTTTGAAGTTAAATATCCAGTCTAGAACCAAGAGAACTTACTGAAACAGAAATTACGAATGCATTGTTATAGTGAACAGATGTCACAGTGTTATTGTGTGTGTACATTCTTGCTTGTTAATTGCATGATTACGTAACGACTATAAGGCTTACATAATTAGAACATATACTGGTACTGCTAATGAGATTTTAATGCAACATTTTGGTTTATTTGAAAATACATTCTGGATTTAAAGTACTTTCAGTGAGATACCAGATGACTTAGTATTTGGTTGCTTTGACAGCGACACGATTTTATCACGACGCTAGTAATGCCTGACAATTTACAATGTTGTTTTTGCGGTGTATCTGTTTTATATCTGCACAGTATTTCTGAATTCTTCTGGAAAGTAAAACATGTTTTAGTAGTACCTTTTGTGGTATAGCTACAATGAGACAGCCTTTTTCGTAGCACAACAATACATTACAGTATAGTACTTTCTTGATCATGGTAATATACGTGATAACTATGATACCTATACGCATAGCATTTCGCTTTTGTTTATTACAAGGTAAGTACATTGACTTCCACAGAACTTTGCTTACGGACGACGATAATTACGACACTATGCACATTTTTTACCAGTGCTACAGTACACATATTTGAGTGATTAAATTTGTACTTAAAACATTTATTTTTAAAGATTTTTGAATTACAAAAAAAGTTTTCCATGATACATTTCATTCAATTGCTGTAATCTCTAACACCTGAGGGTATAATTACATTAATCCTCAGGGAGGTACGCACCTACTTTGTGTACCAGCACAAGGAGCCCTAGCTAATATGGTATTTGCTTATACAACTTTACACATTGGTACCATATTTCTCTAACACATAATTACACAGCTATCTGATCATTTAACTGAGAGAGACAAACATATTTTTTACTACGTCAGTGACAGATGTTTATGTAATTACACAGTAGGATAACTTCACACTTACGAAATTGTATTTTGTCTGTACTTTGTGAACTCTTCATATTTTTTCAGAACCATTGTGATACTATGAGAGCTTTGAATGATGTATTTGGTATGAGATCATGATTTTTAAGGTACGTTTGAGGTAGATCACACTATTGAAATGAGCAGAGAATATTTTTTAGGGTTTGAAGTTACTGCAGAAAGCTACGACGTTTTTGAGATTTGACTGAGGTGTTATAAAGTTATTTTTACGATGACGATGTGTATTATTCTACTGAGGTATGTTTATGGTCAATAAGCTGATGTTATATGAGGAGTTTGATTATGCTACGTATCTGTTATGATGAAATATTGAAGAAGTGTCAACGAATATTTATATGTGTAATAAGGTAAGGAGTAATGAATAGTGGTTAGGGACTCCGACTTGTGAAAAAGGATGTTGGAAACCAAGAATCGTACTTTAAGAGTTATGAAATGTGTGTAAATGCGTGAATGTATCACAATGCCAGCGAAAATTTTTTGGACACTGTTATATTCATAAGATTTTGTATCTACACATTTGCAACACAAATTCTCGACCTGTGAAATTTTTTATATGAGGCTGCCACTGTAGCAGAAACTGCTGTCGTAAATATTTCCGTAAGAAAATTAAGTGACCACCTGCACGTAATGCGTCGTGGGCACCCAGCTCTATCAGACGCCTGGAGAAAAAGCCATTAGTGTGTGCCTTTACAGAAGCACAGGTAGAAAAAAGAGGGAGGCCATTATCCACGCTATTGACATTCCTTTGTAGAAAGAATCGCAAATACATGCTCAAACTTGGAGCTCTTAATTTATGATATTTACTAAAATGCTTAATGAAATGATGAGAAACATTTCACGGCTATTGTCTTGCTAGTTGAGACAAATGCCATATGGCTTGCTTTATGTATTTATTTTCTCATTTTCTTTAATATCTAGTTTCTAGCTGCACTGCAGCATTGGTTAAAATAAAATTAAATAGATCTACTAATATAAATATTTTATGCCTACACATCCAGTAAATAATTTTATGATCTATTCAAAAAAACAAAGAGCATAAAAAGACATTTCCCTTCACAGGAATTGCATACGGAATTTTCTTTTCAACTACTTGGTAATTTTTTTGGTAGAATAACTTCTTGTGGTGCACCACTTTAATTACATAGACATTAAGATGTGAATATACATTTCCCTTGTCTGCATTGTTGTCTTTAATGTAATATTTTTTCTGCTTGAGCTTTGCCATGTTTAGATATAAGTTATTGCATTTGCTGCTGCTGTGTGCCTGGCATAGTGCTACTGAATTTGACTTTGTATTACGCTGTTAAGCCAGTTTTACTACGGATTTATTTTTCTTGTTTGCTGCACAGTGCCTTATATTAGTTGTAATATTGCAATTGCTTTGCAAATTTGAATTTTTTGTCATTGCTGTTTGTGTTAATTGTTTTGTGCTGCTGCATTGCCTCGTTCCTTAGTTTAGAATCTGAGCTCAGTAGATTTAAGTTAGCTTAAGAGGGGGTAGACTATATAAGAAACTAACTATGATGAATTGGAGGAAATGCATTGAGAAGCTATAAGAAAATGGTTTGGCCAAAAAAGTATTTTGAAAGAGGATATGAACCAAAAAAGTAGGGTTTAGGGACAACAGGTTTAGGTAGGATTTTTTTGGAAATAAATGATGAGGTAAGATAATGGAAAATAAATAATGAGGTAAGAAATGTGTGAACATATAAATACAGAAAGCATGCTTGGATGGAATTTTTTTGGTGGAAACAAATGTTGAAATAAGAGGAAAGATATATGGAATGAAGTTTTGGGGTGGACTGCAGTACCAAATGTCACACTGAAAACAAACCCTGACCTGTATTTTTGTGTTATTACACTATGTGAACTTGTGTTTTTCCTGTCTGTATGTGTCTAGCTAATAAGATATATGTTGTAGAATTTTTCTGATAATATGTTATTTACCTTGTAAATATGCTTAGACATTATTTATTCTGTTTTGTTTTAATGCTCATGTGTGAAGATGATGTTTCAAAAGTTATTCTCATCTTTTATGTATTTACTTATGTCATAATTCCTGTAACACTAATGTATATGTTATTTCGATTCTTTTGTAAAGCCCATATTACTACAAATATTACCTGTATTGTTCTGTTCTTTGATGATGTATTTTGTATCTTTGTTATTGTATTCTTACGTTATAAAATTGTTATTGACACCAGTTCATCAAATTAAGTTACTTGTAAGTTACATTTCACTGCACACGTTTCTGTTGGTCATAGTATATGGACAATATGAGAGAAGTATAGACTGATAGTGTTTGCACGAGTGTTAATAATTCGGCAAGGGACTGGATAACAGCATTGCTGGTTCTAAGGACATTTCAAAACAAAATTTTGCGAGTGCACAAGTGGTGGTTCATGGACTTGCTATATTGTCCACAAGACTCTTCGATGGTGATTGTGCACCTGCACAGTCGCAACAGATGGCTGCTGGCCGTCTCTACAAAGACTACAGTGGGTCTCCACATTTGATGACTCACCAACACCATTATTTCTACAAGGACTGCAGTGGGTCTGCACCTCTGGTGGCCCACCAATAACGTAATCTCTAACAAGACTGCAGTGGTCTGTTCTGTGATGACCTACCTACCAATACTCCTCAAAACTTCGACTGACTCTGCGGTGGGTTTGCTCTGTTGTGGGCCATTACCTGTCAGCATGTCAAGAGTCAGCACTGTCTTTCCGTTGGAAGGACAACACTACTTCTTCAAGACTGCATGGAAATCCACTACTACCGTGTGCATTGTCTTTTACTGCTCAGACTTTGAGAAAAGAAACGGCAGTTTTACTGTGATGAATGATCAGGATTGTCTTTATGGACTATGAGAAAATTTTAGCTTTTGACCAACATTGTATCAATAAGTGTGTTCATTTGATTTCTTTGTTATTGTAATTATGAAAAATTTTATCAAATCATTATTGGCCACTGCCCAAAACAATTTGTAAAATTTTTTGTGGGGAGCATGGGGCTATGTAAGTAGGCTGTTAGTTTTCTTATTAGCAACGTTATGTAGCGCTCTGTATGAAAATCACTGGCTGTGCTGTGTGCAGTCTGTGGCCAGTTAGCATTGTTGTCTGCCATTGTAGTGTGGGGCAGCGGCAGCTGGATGTTAACGAAGATTTTTGTGAGGTAAGTGATTTGTGAAAGGTATAGGGTAATGTTAGTCAGGGCCATTCTTTTGTAGGGATTATTGAAAGGCAGATTGCGTTGCGCTAAAGAATATTGTGTGTCAGTTTAAGCACAGTCATGTATAATTGTTCTAAGGGGACGTTTCAGGTGGAGACTAAAGAATAAAAATTTGAGAGAGGAGTTTACTGAAAAATTACTGGGAAAGGTAAAATTGGCTAGAGTGTGCAGGAGTGGTGGAAAATATTCTTTTATAGGGGAGACCGGGAAGGAAGTGTTTGGCTTAACATCTGGGAGAGGGGTGCCAAAAGATAAGGAAGCATGGTGGTGGAATGAAGAGGTGCAGAAGGTTGTGAAGGAAAATAAAGACGCTAAGAGGAAGGGGGATATGTCCGGAAGTGCTGAGGATGGGCAAGCATACAAAATTGCAAAGAAGGAGGCAGTAAGGAAGGCATAAGAACAACTACAGAAAAATCAGGATATGAGGCAGCTGATACGGAAAGGCAAATCAAGAGATACAGCTTCTAAGGATCTAACAGCAATAAAACAAATGAAAGATGAAACAGGACTAATTCTGCATGACCATGGAAAAATAATGCAAAGGTGGTTGAATTATTTTGAGAAATTGCTGAATGAAGAAAATGTAAGAGTGAAAACTGTGAAGGAGGAGTAAACGAAGGATTAACGATGGATATAGGTAGAGATGAAGTGGAACGGGCAGTTGAAAAGATGAAAAATGGGAAGGAAGTTGGCCCAGAGCAGATCCCTGTTGAGGTATGAAAGTGTCTCGGTAAAAAGGGAATTGAGCTCCTTTGGGATTTAATGAAGCAGATTTGGCGTAGGAGGAGATGCCAGACGAGTGGAGAACTAGTGTACTGATCCCAATATTTAATGGGAAAGGTGATGTGCTGGACTGCAGCAACTGTAGAGGTACTAAACTGATGGCACACACAATGAAAATTTGGGAAAGAGTTATAGTAGAAGCAAGACTACGCAAGGAGACTGCAGTGTTTGAAGAACAGTTTGGGTTCGTGCCTGGAAGACGAACGACTGATGCAATACATGCTTTAAGGCGGATAGTGGGGAGAAACGGGGAACTACAAACCGATCTACATATGACTTTCACTGATTTGGAGAAAGCATATGACAGAGTCCCAAGGGACGAAATATGGAGAAGCATGAGAGAGCAGTGCGTGCCAGAGAAGTATGTGAGGTTAGTGAAGGAAATGTACAGAGGGGCAATGACAGGTGAGAAGTAGTGTGGTCATGACAAAGGAGTTTCCAGTAAAAGTAGGGTTACATCAAGGGTCTGCGCTTAGTCCCAACCTCTTTGACCTGATTATGGATGTGCTGGTGAAAGATGTGAAGAAGGAAGCGCCGTGGAATATGATATTTGCGGATGATGTGGTTCTTTGTGAGCAGAGCATCGACAGACTTGAGAGAAAGCTGGAGGATTGGAGGCAGGCACTAGAAGAAAGAGGGATGAAAATTAGCAGGACAAAGTCAGAATATTTAGCACTGAAGGATGTGCAGATGAGGTCTTGCAAGATCCAGGATGATGAGCTGAAATCGGTCTGCAAATTTATATACCTGGGGTCGTACATACAGAAGGACGGAGGACTGGAAAGCGAGATACAACACAGAGTAAATTGCGGTTGGAACAACTGGACGAAAATGAGTGGAGTGTTGTGTAACAAGAAGGTGAGCATTGGGTTGAAAGGGAAAGTGTACAAGTCGGTGGTAAGGCCTGCTATGATATACGGGGCAGAGACATGGCCAATCATGGTAGCCCAGGAAAGGAAGATGGAAGTATCGGAAATGTGGATGCTGAGGTGGATGTGTGGAGTAACAAGGAAGGACAGAATTAGAAACGCATTTGTTAGAGGAACTGTGAAAGAGGGACCCATGGGGAATAAGATACAAGATAGCAGACTAAGGTGGTACGGACACTTACAGAGAAAAGAAAAGGGGAAGAGTATATCGGAAACAGAGTTTCAGATATAAAGATTGAAGAAGCGAGAAGGAGAGAAAGACCGAAGATGAGGTGGAAGGATAAGATATCCGGGGACTTAAGGGAGAAAGGATGGAAGAAGGAAGAGGCAATGGATAGAGTGCTATGCAGGAGAAAGATCGAAAAGAGCAACGCCGACCCTACGTGACGTGGGACAAGGTGACGATAAAGAAAAAGAAGAAGATTATACTAATTTTATTCATCCCATTTACATAATGTGGTACCTACTAAATTTAAATCACACCTCAATAATGAATGGAACTACATTTCTTCCAGATATTGACTGATAAAGTTTTGCAAATTTGGTAAATCAATAGCAAATTTAATCCTCCCAATGTACTATATGTGTTTTATAACTACGCATTATAAATACTAGAAGCTGTTCCAGCAAGTGAAACTGGATTCCATACGAAAAAATTTGCAATTTAAGTTTTGGCTTCTTATTCACTTCACTTTCACTGTTTCAGAAATGAAGCTTTTCTAAAGGGATTGTCTTCTGCAACACCTTCACAGATAAAATTTGCGTCAAATGTTAACATTTCTCTCGTTGTTTCCTTTTACTCAATATCATGTAATGTCTTCAAAATTATTAACTAGGAAACTGTTTCTCGATGTTCTGCAAATATTGTTTATTTGACCACAAACCAGCTTTCTACTTCTCTGGAGCAGTTGAATGTGGCAACCACAGTTACAGTAAAACACGATTTTCCGTGTAACACGGTTCAGATGACAGTACAATCACGTCATTTAGTAAATGACTTGCGATTTACATAGATATTACTGACATAGATACATAAAATAATGAGATACAGAGCGCTTACACTAAAACATATTACTTTTTCAAGTTATATAGAAATCGTCACATTTAACGAAAAATGAAAAATAAAACTGCATTAATATTGTATTCTAACGTATGCATAACTGACATTGAGTTAAAACAAGGGAAATACGAAATTATAAACAATTCTGCTTTCAGTGCCATATGTCTATTGACATCAAATGTGGCGTGAGTTATCTGCTTTTCTGAAAAACATGTACACCGTCACAATGTACACCGTATGGATGAAATATGTACCGTAAACTTTGAATTTGTCTTTCCTGTTCTCCAGCTTCCCTCGTGCTACAACGACATGAATATTCACGTTGGCCCGACCGACCAATATTCTACGAAACATGAAAATCCTTAAAATTATATCATGTCTGCACGCAAGCCAACAGACACAAGTCAGTCATTATAAAACTGTGGCACTGTCCCACATTTTGGAAGTATGCAAAATCGTAGGCATTACTAAAACACGGTAAGTTTGATTGCCTATGATTCGAATTGGAAGACATTTACGGATAGTGAATCTAATGTGAGGCTGTGCATATCGGAATGGAAAGCTTCATATTTGTAAATTTGTGGATGCTGGAAACTTACAGACATTACACTATAGGCAAGGAAAGCGTTTCTGAAGAAGAGAAATTTGTTAATATCGAGTATAGATTGAAATGTCAGGAAGTCGTTTCTGAAAGTATTTGTATGGAGTGTAACCATGCACGGAAGTGAAACATGGACGACAAATAATTTGGACAAAAAGAGAATAGAAGCTTTCGAAATGTGGTGCTACAGAAGAATGCTGAAGATTAGATGGGTACATCACATTACTAATGAGGAGGTATTGAATAGAACTGGGAAGACGAGTATTTGTGGCACAACTTGACTAGGGATCGGTTGGTAGGACATGTTTTGAGGCATCAAGGGATCACAAATTTAGTACCGAATGACAGCGTGGAGGGTAAAAATCGTAGATGGAGACCAAGAGATGAATACACTAAGCAGTTTCAGAAGGATGTAGGCTGCAGTAGGTACTGGGAGATGAAGAAGCTTGCACAGGATAGAGTAGCGTGGAGAACTGCATCAAACCGGTCTCAAGACTGAAGACCACAACAACAACATCGACAGGGGATCTCAAGTTGATTCCATATTTCTAGACTATCACAGAGCATTGAACACTTACCTCACAGGCGGCTTCTTATCCGATTACGTGTCTACGGAGTATCATTTCTGCTGTGCGAGTAGATTTGTGATTTCCTGTCAATAAGGTCACTGTTGATAGTAACTGATGGGAAGTCATACTCGTATAGTGAAACGGAAGTTATATTTATGGATCCCCGAGGAGGTGTTGTAGGTCCTTTGGCGTTCATAATCTTCATAAATAATCTACATACATAATTTAGGTGACAATCTGAGCTGCCCGCTTAGATTGTTTGCAGATAATGCTGACGTTTACCGACCAGCAAAGAAATCACAAGATCAAAACGATTTGCATAACTGTTAAGAGAATATATCCGCATGGAGTAAACCGTGACAATTTACCCCAAACAATAAAAATCATGTGGTCCTCCACAAGAATCCTGTTAAATTTCGGCTATATGATAAATCGCATAAGCCAAACCAACTAAATACCAAGGAATTATAATTACGAACAACTTAAACTACGACATACAGAAAAAGTTACGGGGAAGCCAAATTAAAGGCTGCGTTTTATTGCCAGAATACTTAGAAGATGCAATAAACCTCTTACAGTGCATGGGGGCTTAATTAAATAATGATGAATGCAAATACTTTTTTTAATTTTCGTCGCTGTATGTCCGGCTACGAAGTCTCGTAACCGGTTGGCCCTGACTGGTATTTGTACGCAATCTGACTGCATAGCATAACAACAAAGAATGAAAGGAAATTTCCGTTAACACAATTAATTAATTAAGTCCCCAGCAACTATGAAAGCTACGAAACAACAAGGCACAAGTGTCGCTGTTCTGTTTGTGGAAGTGTGATTCAACGTACACATCTGGCACGGTTCTTCCTCAATACGACAAGATATTTTAAATACCAATTATACTGAAGTAATTAAAAAAAATAAACAGAAATACTGTAATTGCACATATTAACCAGAAATACAGTCTAATACAAGAACACGAGCCAAATGCTTTGTTGACTGAACCTGTGACCAAGAGGCATTATTGTTTAAGACATTAAAATAATGAAAGAAAGGAATTTTTTTCCTCCATATATATTGACGAAAAGCACACTCTGATCATTACAGTATCCCCAATCCAACAATATCTGGTGTCTAGCCCATCAAAACAATATGACAACATCTGAACAAGCACTCTCCATGGGAACTTCTGAACAACGACTCACCACTGTTACATCTCAACAAGCACTCTCCACCACGACTTCTCGATAAGCACTGCCCACTGCACTTCTCAATGAACACTGCCAGTGGAGGCGGCTGAATAATACTCTTTGGCTCAATCTCTGGCGCTGTGGCTCAGTGTAGCCACCTTTCAACAGAGACTGACTATACTACTCCTTCTCGTCCTCTTCTGAGGTACTGCTGCGCAGTATGGGATTCTTATCAGACAGAATTGACAGAGGGCATAGAAAATATTCAAAGGACAGAGTGTCGTGTGCGTGACGTGTTCTTGGATAATTAAGACAAAATGGGCTGGTACCCATCATGCTTGAACCATATCTCCAGCCGTTGCTGGAATGGTGTCTCCTCCGGCAGGATAGGTATGTCGCTTGATACGAATTGACGATACCTTACCCCAGTCAAAGCATTTGGTATCATGTAAGGCTCTGTTAGTCTATCGCCAATTATTCCTGCCCAAACGCCGGTGAAGCCTTGTTTCTGCAGTAGTCTTACTTCTGCTACTGCATGTGGATTTGTATCAGCTCACGTAGGCTGGTTATTGAAACTGATAACCCCATCTAGCATGAAACGAACCTCGTCTGGGAACAGTATCTTTATTGTGAAAATTGGATCTTCACCACATTTTGCAATAGCTATTGGCAAAATTGACTTCTGATAGGAAAATCTTGAGGAAGTAGGAAGACTAACGCGAATAGGTCTGAAATTTCTACGTACACTAGACAGAGGATCTTCATCCAGTACTCGCAATATTCGCACTTCACAACAGGAGTAAGAATGGTACGAGATACGCCATTAGTCCGCCGTTGTTGGAGTTACGGAGCCAGGGTCTGCTAGATATTTTGCAGCATAAAGGATTGCTTCAATTTGCGAGACCACAATAGAAGACGGTATCTGTGATTTCCAGTGTGAAACAACAGGCTTGAATTATGCTGGCAAGTGCGAAGATGAAACTACATCGTACAAGCATTCCACAAACTTATAAAAACAAGAACAGTTTCCATTAGAACTAATGTATGGGTTAAACATGCCCAGAACTGTGAATACGGTTTACAGTAATAACGCTAACGATGTTTACTGCAAGCTGTATCCACAGATAGTACAGAAGAATGCGTCTTCATTTTTTACTGAATTCTGTAGGTTGCTCGTAATAAAAAAGGGGTTATCTGTCTCACGGTAGCGAAGATGAGCAAATGCTCATAACTCTTAAAATATCTGTTTTAGAGCCTGGGTTTTACTGGACATTTTTGTGCTGTATTGATCCATACTAGCACCTCTGTAAATATGAAATACTTTTATTGACACACTATATGTTTCGCCTGAAGTGTTTCCAAACTCGATGCATGCATGTACAGCAAAGCTGTATACGTGAAATGTTTTATCTGAAGTAATGCACTGTACTAAGTTGCTCTTGCGAATTCTGTGTCTATTATTCTCATTCCAGTGTCCATTATTCTCATCCCAGACATCGGCCGTTCATACTTGGTTGGCTTAGAGGAAGGGTTTCTGATACGTCTCTAATATTAATGTTCACATATTGTGTTAACGTGTGAAGTTGGTGATTTTTATAAGTACTTTGGCTGGAGCTACAGTTACGGTGAATATTTTGAATGCTGCTGCCGCCATTTGTCTGTAATAACTTTTATTTTATTGTTATGCGATCCTTATTTGACAGTCATTTTCAGGTGCAAAAACTTATTAATATGTCAAAAGATCTCAGACTGGTATGAAATACAAGTCCTTGTGGAAAAAGCATATCTAGACATACAGCTCTGATTTGTCATTAGTACAAGTGAGAACATCTCTAAAACGCCTAAACATATTCCAGACTTTAATTTCTGGGCCCCATACCACAGCTGTTAAGTATCGCATACCAGTTTATTGGATAGCAGTTTCATATAACAGCTGTGCTATAGGGCCGAGAAGTGAAAGTTCATTTATTTATTTATGTACACATCTAGTTCCATAAGGCCAAATTGAGGAGCAAATATCCAAGGTTATGGAACGTGTCAGTACTTGAAATTACAGCATAAAAGTAATATGAGATAAAGTGAAATTTGACTAACAATCACTTCCTTCAGATACCGTTCGAATAGTAAAAATGGCAGCATTAAGTCTTTGAACAAGATCTTGAACATGGGCTTTGCACGAGAGTTTACTATCTACCTGAACACCTAGAAATGTGAACAGTTCAGTTTCACTAATCATATACCCATTCTGTGAAATTAAAACGTCGAGCTTTGTTGAATTGTTAGTAATATACTGTAAAAACTGAGTCTTACTGTGATTTAGCGTTAAATGTCTACAAGCCGTAAATTTATGTCATGAATTGCACTATTTAAAACAGCGCCAATGTTGCGCACAACATTCTTTACTACCCAGCTATAGTCATCAGCAAACAGAAATACCGGGTGACCAAAACGTCAGTATAAATTTGAAAACTGAATAAATCACAGAATAATGTAGATAGAGAGGTACAAATTGACACACATGCTTGGAATGACATGGGGTTTTCTTAGAACCGAAAAAATACAAAAGTTCAAAAAATCTCCGACAAGTGGCGCTTCATCTGATCAGAATAGCAATAATTAGCATAACAAAGTAAGACAAAGCAAAGATGATGTTCTTTACAGGAAATGCTCAATATGTCCACCATCATTCCTCAACAATAGCTGTAGTCGAAAAATAATATTAAGAACAGCACTGTAAAGCATGTCCGGAGTTATGGTGAGGCATTGGCGTCGGGTGTTGTCTTTCAGCATCCCTAGAGATGTCGGTCGATCACGATACACTTGCGACTTCAGGTAACCCCAAAGCCAATAATCGCACGGACTGAGGTCTGGGGGCCTGGGAGGCCAAGCACGACGAAAGTGGCGGCTGAGCACAAGATCATCACCAAACGACGCGCGCAAGAGATCTTTCACGCGTCTAACAATATGGGGTGGAGCGCCATCCTGCATAGCCACAACGTACGTTCCAGCAGGTGTTTATCAGCCAGGCTGTGGATGATGCGATTCTGTAACATATCGGCGTACCTCTCACCCGTCTCGGTAGCAGTTACAAAACCAGAATCACGAATTTCCTCGAAGAAAAAATGTCCGATAACGGTATATTTGGTAAATCTAACCCATACCGTGACTTTCTCGTCGTGCGATGGAGTTTCCACGACAGTTCTAGGATTTTCGGTAGCCAAAATTCTGCAGTTGTGGGCACTGACAGACCCTCGAAGCGTGAAATGAGCTTCGTCGGTCCACAACACGTTACTCAACCAATCGTTATCTTCCGCCATCTTTTGAAACGCCCACACCGCAAATGCCCTCCGCTTCACTAAATCTCCAGGTAACAGTTGATGATGCTGATGGATTTTGTACGGATAGCTTCGGAGGGTACACCTAAGTGCCAACCAAACAGTAGTGTATGGAGTGCCGGTGCGACGTGCGACTGCACGAGCGCTGACTTCCCCGTGCATTGATGAACCCGCTACAGTCTCCATTTCTTCCTGAACTGTCTCAGCAGCATTACGCCTTGTGCTCGGTCGGTCACTACGGAGTCTATCGTCTAAACAACCCGTGGCTTCGAACTTCGAAATCATTCTCGCCACAGCTGCATTTGTCAACGGACCTTTACCCGTTCGAATCCCCTGCCTATGGTGATAGAATCGTAACGCTGAACTAGCACATTCCCCATTCTGATAATACAGCTTCACAAAAAGCGCCTTTTCAGGTAACGTCGACATTCCGCGACTGCTGGCGCATTTGATTCTCTATCTCATTACAGGTCCTTTTATACACGATTGTCGTGCACCGTCACTGACGTTTCGCTGTCCAGCACCATCTGTCGGACATTTTGTGAACTTTTTTTGTTGTTGTAATAAAACCCCATGTCATTCCAAGCATGAGTGTCAATTTTTACCTCTCTATCTACATTATTCCGTGGTTTATTAAGTTTCCAAATTTATACTGACTTTTTGATCACCCGGTATTTTAGAATTATCCGTAATACTGGAGGGCATATCATTTATATAAATAAGGAACAGGAGAGGCCCAACCTCTGATCACTGGGGCACACCCATTTGACCGTACCCCACTCAGACCTCACGTGACAGCCATTCTCAACACTGTGAATGATGACATTTTGCTGTCTGTTGTTAAAGTAAGAGGTGAACCATTTGTGAGCTACTCCATGTATTCCATACTGGTCCAACTTCTGGAGCAATATTTTATGATCAACGCAATCAAACGCCTTAGTTAAATCAAAAAATATGCCTAGCGGTCGAAACCTTTTGCTTAATCCATCCTGAACCTCACAGAGAAAAGAGAGTGTAACAATATAGTCTGCAATATAGTTACGAGCTCTTATAGATGTTCTCACTTTTACTACTGACAGATCTGGCCTATATGATCAGATATGCTGTTTCGACAGGGACTTATATTCCTTGCCCGTGTTGATGTCTTTTGACATAAAAATAAGTTCTTGTAGTTGAAAATGGCCTAAGGGCGAAATGTGGATCGAATGAGATTAAAATAAAAGCACTATGGGACTTAACTTCTGAGGTCATCAGTCCCATAGAACTTAGAACTACTTAAACATAACTAACGGAAGGACATCACACACATCCATGCCCGAGGCAGGATTCGAACCTGCGACCGTAGAGGTCGCGCGGTTCTAGACTGTAGCACTGCCAACCTCAGTGAACAATTCCGTGGCTGCCATTACCGAGTGCTTAGTGCTGTCCACTTTGCTTTGTGTTGCGCATCTCTCGTTGTTTCCTTTTCTTATTTAGGTTGGAGACGCTAGTTCTGCTCCGTCACTGGGTTTGAGTACGACACCCACTACTCAAGAAAGAATTGGTAATTCCATGACATTATGTCTTGGAGTCCTGTGAGGTGGAGGCGGTGATAGTTCTCCCGCGCCATTGTTCTTTACACAGTGGCAAAAGTGCTCGTCTGTTTACGCTCTGGTTCTAGTGCCATGTTCAAGAATCGGCACTCTATTCGCACAGGCCATATTTGTCCAGGTGAAAAGCCGGTTTTATAAGTAGCTACAAGTAATCAACAAAAGCTTAGACAGAACACATGATCTAGAATACTTTTTAATCGTATAATAGCACTGTATCCGACAGAAATCACACAAAGAAATGTTGTTTTCTTCTGCTCTGTTGGATAAAGTGCGTCTATGCGTGACTATCTGTGAAAAGCAAAACCTCCTTTCCCGCATGGGGCTCAACCCTCGATATTAGCTTTTCGCGAGCGGTACAATATCATTTTCACAGATTGAGAAGAGGAACGACATCAGCAGAATTCCAATATATACGTCACGTTTGAAATGCTGGAAGAAGGTACACATTCTACTTCTCTCTTAAGTGTGAGCCTTTACAACTACCGTTTAACCGAAAGCATTAATTTATTCATAATAATCTGTCGAATCGTTGTGGACATTTGTTGCTAAGAATAGAATAAGTGAGTATCCTTGCCAAGTGTTTACAGTCAATGACAGAAAAATAAATACCTGTGTTCTGAACAATTACAGTATAATAGCATACATTAATAAAGAAACCTAAAATTAGAGTATATTTACACTGAACATCATGATGGGAGGGTTAGTGAAGAAGATAGACCTCTATCAATGGATTATGGCTACAACAGCTTGCATTTTAAGCAGTCACGAGAGGTCTGAAACTGACGAAACACATTCAGAAATGTAACTAATTTAGAGAAGTATAAATATCTTCCACAATACTTTCAGTGCAGTGGCACCGATATTGCTTCTTCTTAGCACTGCTCATTGGAATGAAAGTGATGTAGACATGGCGAGGATGGGCTGACCGATGTTTGCATTTTGCTCATACCAAATACATGTGAAAATTGGTCTCATTGCTAACTCAAGTCCTGTGCCTGTATTAGTCTGCTTAAGATTCAATAAATTTCTGGAGTAATTTTTGGTAACGGCCTACGAGTTGCAGTTCTTCATTTTAGAGTATCTGAGTTACACTCTCTAGGATTCGTGTTAGAGCACCCTGCTGGCTGGTCAGTGCGAGAGATATCCTTACTTCATTAAAACATCATGCACCAGCGCAGTGGAAAGAACTTTCTCTTGGCGGACTCCTACTACTCCCTCCAATGTAGGATTACTTAAGATCCATTTAAACTGGTGTCCATAACATCAACTCTACCATCGTCAGACATCTGACAAAAACTGCTGGCCAAATCGTTTTTCTATTCATTGCTTTGTTCTACTATTCGCATCCATGTTGATCCTTCACGTTTCACAACGTTATCAAAATATCTTACTTTAGGTTCCCGTCTTGGTCTTTTCTTATCCTTTGGAATCCAGTGAAGTATTTACTTGGTCCGGCTGTTGTAAATACAACTTATTACAATTAATCAAATTTAGGAATTGTCAATGTTGTGAAATGGACTACTCTTCGTTACCCGTTCCTATCGAACTAACATTATGCTCCTAATAATAACTCACAACCTTCAAGTTTTGTATCAGTAATTTGAAAACACCATGGTCTACATGTCATAAAATGTGTAAATTCATCTGGAAAAATATGCACGGTCTGATGTGTAACGACAAGAAGAGCGACCTGCTAACCTTACCTTGCCGGGCACTTGCCAAGAAAAATACGATAATCATCAATAAGTAGTCACATAAATATAATTGCATAAGTGGTCATAAAATGTGTAGATTCATCTGGAAATATATGCACGGTCTGATGTGTAACGACAAGAAGAGCGACCTGCTAACCTTACCTTCCCGGGCACTTGCCAAGAAAAAATACGATAGGCATCAGTAAGTAGTCATGCGAATATAATTGCATAAGTGATCATAAAATTAGCAAATGGCATTGTAGCATGTTAAATCATAAAGTGTCTTCATTCAATAAAAGGTTTGATGTTTGACCAGTGGTGAGTCCCTTTGGATTTTCTGGTTCTCAAAGTTTCGACGTGTACAACATTGGGGTGAGGAATGCTGCGAATCCGATATGGACCTGCGTATAGAAGTTCAAATTTAGTGCACCTTCTTTTTCCTTTGTTGGATAAATTGTGTGTACGTAACAATATTTTCTGTCCAATGTGAAAGTCACGGCGTGTACAAACCTGTTTTTGCTGTCTTCTCCGGCGCTCTGCGGCACGTTTGATGTTGTTCAACGCAATGTCGATTATTTCGTGGTGTCGTAATCGACGAGATGTAGGAAAGTTTACTAATTCTGTAATTTTGTTAGTTGGTTCAACATTTTTCAGTATAGCAGACGGAGATAGCGTAGTGGATTCATTTGGAATGGAATTAATTACATCTTGGAATGAGAATATGTGTGTGTCCCAATCAATACGTCTTTTGTGGCAGTATATTCTACACAGTTTGCCAATTTCTTTCATTAATCGTTCACAAGGGTTCGAAGAAGCACGGTACTTGAATATATAGATCGGAGAAATGTTTCTAGCTCATAACATGCGTGTCCATATAGCAGAACGAAATTGTGATCCATTGTCGGAAATTACTTTCAACACATGCCCTACATGAAATAGAAAATGTTTTACAAATGGTTTCGAAACAGTTTTAGCAGTAGCTTTGCGTAACGGAGTGAAGGTAACAAATTTTGAAGTGAGTTCAACAGCGACAAAGCCGTAGCAAAAACCTCTATTAGCTCTGGGAATCGGACCAAAAATGTCTACAGCGGCCATGTGTCTCAATTTAACAGGTACAATGGGATGTAATGGAGGAATATGTGAAGTTGTGTCTGACTTAGCTTTCTGGCAGATTTTACATGATGCTAAAACTCGTCGTATACGTTTCTCCGTGTTGGCAAAATAACAGTTCTGTCTCAGTATAAGAAAACATCTTCTAGCTCCGTAATGTGCGTAAATTAAATGAGTATACCAGATTAATTTGTTGACAAGCTCGTCAGGAATGCATAATAACCAACTGTTGCTGTCAGGATGAGAGCGGCGAAATAGAATGTCATTGCGTACAGTGTAATGGTTTCTAATCGTAACATTATTCCTATCTTGCCAGAGGTGTTAAATCTCTTTCCACACGTTATCTTTACTTTGCTCTTTTGCTATGTCCTGTAATGACGACGAAATAAAATTTTCAAATGCTACTTGTTGAATGTACATGATGCTGAAATTTGCTTTGCAGAAGTTGGTTGCGATGTCTTGCTGATTGTTGCTGAGAGAACGAGATAGTGCGTCTGCTACAGTATTTTGTGTGCCGGGAATGTGAACTACTGTAAAATTAAATTCCTGCAAGTAAAGTTTCCATCTGCTTAATCTGTCGTGAGTGAATTTAGCTGAAAGTAAGAATTGTATCGCTCTGTGGTCTGTGTAGACGGTGGTATGTCTTCCATAAAGAAAGTGCCTAAATCTCATAAAAGCCCAAACAACACATAACGTTTCCAGTTCTGTGACAGAATAATTTCGTTCAGCAGGTGACCGAATGCGACTTGCAAATGCGATGTTTTTAATTATTGTTGAGCCATCTTCTTCAATTTCCTGAAAAATATGTACGCCTAAAGCGGTGTTGGAACTGTTGGTGGCAATGGAAAAATTTCTGGTAAGATCTGGGTGCGATAAAAGTGGTGCATTCAACAAAGCATGTTTCAGGTTCATAAATTCAGAATGTGCTTGCTTATCCCAGGACCAAATAGTGTTTTTACCTGTCAATTGGCATAATCTAGGTGTGTCTAAAGCAGAGTGATGAATAAATTTACGAAAAAAGTTAATTAAACCCAAAAAACTGCGTAGTTGCTTCTTCGTTGTAGGAACAGTAATGTCACGTAAACGCTTGAAATTTTTCCGGATCAGGCGCAATGCCTTCTGCTGAAATTACATGTCCAAGAAATTTTATAGAAGTTTTGCCAAAGTGCGATTTACTGAGATTAACTGTGAGTCCTTGAGCGTGAAAAGTTTGCAACAGTTGCTCTAGAATCAGATTGTGTTCAGACCAGTTAGCTTCTGCAATAAGAATGTCATCTACGTACGTTGTAATTCTGTCTTTAAGTTCTGTCGGAAGTATTCTATTCAAACCGCGAATAAAGGCTGCAGAAGAAATAGTTAAACCGAATGGTTATCTGCAAAATTGATAACAGTCGCCAAAACAGAGAAATGCTGTGTACTTTCTGCAGTTCGGATGGAGCTGAATTTGCCAAAATCCCGATTTTAGATCTAATGTAGAATAAATAGTAGTACCGTGAAATTTTTGTAGAAGTTCCTCTAAGGTCTGTGGTCGATCTGTTTCATTAATAATTATGTCATTGATGTGACGCGAATCAAGTACGAGGCGAAGTGAGCCATCTTTTTTTTAACAATATGTAGCGGGTTTATGTACGGACTAACTGCCGGTTCAATAATTCCTTGGTCAAGCATTGCTTGCAATTCTTTCTTGACCTGTTCTCTATGGATATATGGAATGGGATAATGCTTTGCTTTGAATGTGTCGTGTTGTTTGACTTGAAATTCATCCATAAAACCGGACATAGTACCAGGAATGTTGTCGAAAACTGGAGCTTGCTGTAAAAGAATTTTGCGTAGTTGCGTGCGTTCGTCGTCTGTATTTGCACTGCTCTGCTTAACTTTATCAGAAATCATCTGCATTACATCGTAGTCAGCTTCGTCTGGAGTATTATAGTTATGTACATACGTATCTGTGAACAATGTGGAATTACAATCTGTGTTACGTGATGCGGAAATGACCTCTGTGCGATTGTTTGTTCTTCCGCAGATAGTGAGTGCTGAAATTCTATAGCAAATTGTATATTTTCATCCTTCAACATTAAATAGGAATTCTGAAAATCGATAACTGCGTCGTGTTGTACCAGAAAATTTGTACCTAAAATAACGTCTGTTGTCAATAAAGGAACAATCCAAAAATTTGAGTGAAATGTGTGATCTGCAATACAAAATGATAAATGTGTCTGTAATTTAACGTCTACTCCTTTACTCGATACTGCTCCTTTTACTTTCGTTTTGCCTAATGGTAATGTAGGATAGGTATTCTCTTTGTTACATTCGTTGAAAATTTCTTCATTTATTACAGACAATGGTGATCCGGAATCGATTACTGCTGAAAATTTCGATGATCCTATTTTAATTTCGATGACAGGGTGTGAAATGGTTTTTCGAACAACTGGTCTTTCCTGTAAAAGAGTGTCTCGGATGTTGTCAAAAGTAATAACATTTTCGTGAACAACATTCTGCGTGTCTAAAGTAGTGCTTGTGTTACTGGAAGATGCGACCTGTACAGTATCTAGTCAAATTCTATCTGACGTATTATTATTGTCAGGATGATTATGTGGCATTTCGACTATTTGAACTGTTCTATTATTTCTTCCAGACGTATTACCCTCTGGATGATATCTACTGCCTGGTTCATTCATGAGAATATGTTGTTATTGATCATTTTGCTGCTGGTAAGACTGACTGTTATTAAACGTCTGTCGTGATAGTCATTTCTATACGGTGCATTGCGATAGGAATTTAAATACTGTGTTTTCTGTACGTAGTTGTTTCTTTGCTGCCGCGCGTCACTATTTGTGGTACCCTGGACTATACGTGCACGTGGCGAAACATTAAAGCTTGGTTGACTTTGTGCATTACATTGTTGGTTAGCTATGCTAACCGGCTGGCTTTCATGCTGTTGTGGTGAAAAACCTCTATTGTTACTAAAATGTGGTTCTTCCTGCTGATAATTTTGACGACCTTGATAATTAAAATTTTGTCTGTTATTAAATTTCTGGTGGTTGTCGTTCCTAAAGCGTCTGTTACCTTTGCTATTGAAATTACGTGGCTGATCGTAATTGCTGTACGTTTGTTGACCTTGGTTATTATAAGAAAAATTTTTGTTTATAAAGGAATAATCCGATTGCTGCACTTCCAAAAGCTGTAACAGATCCCTGAACGCCGAGATATTATCTTTTTGCTGACCCGTTAAAAGTAACACTCTTAATGATCGTGGCAATTTAGAAATACATAATTGAATGAGTGCATATTCACTATATGGATCACTTAAGTACTGGTTTTGTTGGACCATATGCTCAAAAAATTGCGTGAAATTGGGAAAATTTGTGTTCTCGTAATTTGGTAAACTAATTAGTTGATCTTTCATTCCACGCTGTGTCGTCTTCGACCAATATGCTGACAGAAAAGCATTCTGAAACTCTTCTACCGAATAGCATTGCCTCGCGATCGGTCTCATATGAGTTGCCGGTTCGCCTTCCAAAAAACTGCAAATAAATTCAAGTTTATGCGTAATGGGCCAAGTCGATGGAAAAGCAAAGCTATATTGTTGTATCCAATCCAGTGGGTGAATCTGTGTTCTGTCATTTTTAAACACTTTAAATTTTCTCATTGACAGAAAATGTTTGTAATCAAAATTATCGTCTCTGTATGATGGAACAGGTTCAGGATTGTAAGAGAATCTATTTCTCTGTGTCTGTTCGGAATCTAAGTCGCGTATTCTCTGTAGATTACCCAAATTATACGCACTGCGTGAGTCTGACAAATGTTCGCAAAGTGGCGTCTGGTGTGATGTGTTAAACCCTGAAACACTTTATATCTCTGCTACCTCTTGCTGTAAACATGACAATTTTCTACGTAGGGTGTTATTAGATGAATCGATCTCATTGATTGTCTGTTGTAGATTTTGAAATTCAGGTGTTTGATTAAATGAAACCGGTGAGGTATCGTCTGATTTGCTGTCATTATTACTTTCAATAACGTCAATACGACTGGCCAATTCATCATATTTTTCAGTCAGTATTTTTACCTGACCATCGGTTTTAGTGTCACAAGCATTCATCTGTTTTTGCATTTTACGTGTGATTTCGTTCAGTTTTGTAACGTCAGCTTTGATGTCATCGGAATCCTGTGTTAGTTCTATTTGTTCGAGTCTGTCGGTCACTGTCTGAAAGTCTGCCATGTGTTTGTCTGTTTTCGATTTAAGATCAGAAATTTCATTACGTAATTCTGTGTTCGACTGTTTGATGGTATTAATTTCATCGGACACTGAAACAATATTGTTGTCTACATACGTTTTTGCTTTCGCAAACAATTTACGTTTGTCTTCCTGTCTCTGCGCAGTGATTGTTTCCATAACTTGTCGTTTTACTTTATTCTGTTCCTGTATAAATTTACGGAAAGGCGTATCACTGTTTTGTAGGTGAAGATTAAAACGTTCGTCAATTTGAGTGTTCTGTTGGTCGAATTTCGCGTCTATCTTTGCATCCATTGTGCGCGAAAGTTCTGCTGTCATTAACTTAAACTCGTCGCGTAATTGTGTAGCTTTTTAAGAGCATTGTTTACCGACTGTACTAATTTCGTCTCTGAGTGATTCTGTTGCAGCTGTTTGCATATCCCTTAATTCTTGAGCAACAGATCTAATTTCTTCGCTACTTTTTCTTGAACAAGCCTCAATTTCATCGTGTAACTGTTTCTTAGTATCACGACACTGCGCGGCAACGTTTCTAATTTGTTCACTAAGCTGTCTGGAATTGTTGTCCAATTTTTCATTAAAGTATTGTTTGAGTTTTTCGTTATCTTGTTTGTCATCTTCACTCTGTTGTCTGACCTGTTCACTAAGTTGTTTGGAATCTTCCCTATTTTGTAGCAATATTGCCATAATTTGATCCAATGTAACATTACCTACTCTATTATCTGTGCTGTTTGATTGCGTACCTGCAATTGTCACGTTTTGTGTGACCATTTGGTCATTCTGTAATTTACAAAAAGGATTGTCAGTCGAATGTACACTGTCAGTCACTATTTCGGAATTAAATGAATCCGTCGTACTTTCAAAACACTGTCCATTTTCATTAGGAAAATTTGTCTGTACGTTACTTGAATTTTCCAAACCGGGTGTGTTAAGCTGGGCAGCGCTCATTACAATAGAGCGCCCCGCATCATCAATTGTCGTCAAATTAACAGAGGAGACAATTAAGTTCGCTTGTTCATCATTACGATAATAATCATTATTAGTGGTTGGAACGCACTGATTGTCAGTGAACGCAGGATTGTCATCATTACACTGCGTGTCACAAGTACTATCGGTGAAGTTGTTTAAGTCGGTAATTTCATTCATTACACCTCGCGATGTACTATTAATAGTTTTTCGCGGCATTTTTACACAAATCACACTTATTCACAAATGAAACAAAGACAATGCAAAATTCAACAAATACAAGTACAACAAAGAGCAACGAATTGCCGATGGCCTGTGAAAGAAATTGACAAAATTAGTAAAAGCGTTGCGCCAAATCCTAATTATATTTTAGCATATAAGAGCAGATATCTGACTGTTTCTTAGAAGATTCACAAAGAAATACGATCCTGGACCGGATGTCGCCAAGTGTAACCTCCCCACAGAAATAAAAGATGATTATAATTAAATGTGAATGGACATGGTGCTAAACGTAACCTCCCAGCAGAAATAAAAGAAAAGTCTATGATAATGAAAACGAGCCAAATATTTGGTCCCCACAAAAATTATAGACTAATAATGACATAAATGTAAACTGGACACAAAAATTGAGAAATGAAATTTAATGATTAAATCCACAATAATAGGGCAGCATCGCTGACCTGAGGCCCTGTGCAATAATTAATCTGATAAATTGAAGGGCAGCATCGCTGACCTTAGGCCCTGTGCAATAATTAATCTGATAAACTGACTCTGGGAGGAAAAGCATAGGAAATATTGTTTCGATTGGAATGATTCTTTTCTTAAAAACGATTGCTTTGAAAACAAAATTATTATTGGGGCATTTCTTGAACAAATTAATTACAATTAACGTACATGACATTATCAGATGTGCGCAATGCTGCTTCATTACCTTATTTAACAATATACCTCGTCCTGAACCTTGACCAGAGATGTAAAGGGCGCACGCCGCCGACCCATGCCGACGCCCGCTCAGTACTACCGTCCACTCGCTACTACAGTCGGCTGACTACTACCGACTCATTGCAGCTCGCAACTTCCTACTCGCTCTGCCGACTCCACACACACTACTTCCGACCGAGTCCAACTCGCAACTGAACTCTCGCTCGGTCAAGCGCAGAGTAGACACGATAAATAACTCTCTGATCAGAGATTCTGTCATGCCTCGCCATCGCTGGTAATGAAAACATATGAAACGTACGCGTTTCAACGTTATTAGAAATGTAGTAATCATTAAGCATTAAAGTAATTCATTTAAGCCGGCCGCGGTAGTCTAGTGGTTCTCGGCGCTCAGTCTGGAACCGCACGACTGCTACGGTCGCAGATTCGAATCCTGCCTCGGGCATGGATGTGTGTGATGTCCTTAGGTTAGTTAGGTTTAAGTAGTTCTAAGTTCTAGGGGACTGATGACCTCAGAAGTTAAGTCCCATAGTGCTCAGAGCCATTTGAAACATTTTGAATTCATTTAATTTAATTAATATGCAGTTGAAGTTGCAAGGGCATGTTCCCTTTACAAAGTTCCAATGAAGCTGAAAATAAAAGAGTAACAAATAAAATAAAACGTCGAAAAGATATTATCTAGTTTGCATCTTTTTGTCTAGAAATCAATGTAATACAGCAGCCACTCATACCGTTCTTGACGAAACAATTCAATCCCCTTTTATATGAAGCCTACAGATAATTCGTGAGATTAACGGGATCAACAGACACGTCACGTTAAACCTGGCTTACATTTCAGGTAACATCTCTGAAATTACTAAGGCTCAAACGGATAACAGCTGGAGCTTTACCTCTGCGTTTGGATGTCTAGAAAATCTGAAGAGTAATTCCCTAACCTTGCGTTAGCAGCTGGCATTGGCGATAACTCTGAAAACAGGTGACAGGCTTAACTACTTCTCCCTTCCTGATTGGTGGGTGTTATCTTCAGCAAGGCTTGCCGATTTTTTAAAAAATTACGATGTCCCATCAGGTACAATATAGTGTGAGGGCTGGAAAATAAATCATCAAAAATCCAACAAGTGTAACAGGGCATGTCTTAGCGTTATGTAATGCCCGCCGGTCAGAGTGACCGAGCGGTTCTAGGCGCTTCAGTCTGGAACCGCGCGACCGCTACGGCCGCAGGCTCGAATCCTGCCTCGGGCATGGATGTGTGTGACGTCCTTAGGTTAGTTAGGTTTAAGTAGTTCTAAGTTGTTCTAGGAGACTGATGACCTTAGATGTTAAGTCCCATATTGCTCAGAGCCATTTGTTATGTAATGCCCACCCATCAGTAGTTGTCTTCTAACTTCGTCGTTACTTGAATGTTATTCCTCAAGCTGCGAAAAAGTAAAATCAGAGAAAAGACAGATTTTATGATCATTAGCCGGAATAAAGAAAATAGAATGAATGATTTCACGGTGTACGTTATAAATTTGATCTGTAACGAAACTGCTACCCGGTGCTGCTCAAACACCTTTTCTCCGACGGCGTAATGTTTATGACATAATATAGTATGTGAGGACACTAAGTTAAATCTCACTTCGGAAGGTTTTTTTAATAATTTTCCGAACGTAGCATCAAAGATACTAATTACTTGAGCGACATTAGACTTCCGTAGCAATTCTCTAGTGGAACTCATTCGTGTGCGTTTTACAGAGTTTTCATATCTACCTCAAAGATGGGGTAATATTACTAAACGTTTGTCTTCTCTATAATCCTTTGACGCAACAAGGTCTGTTACTCTCTCTCTCTAAAATGGTTCAAATGGCTCTAAGCACTATGGGACTTAACATCTGAGGTCATCATTCCCCTAAACTTAGAACTAGTTAAACCTAACTAACCTAAGGGCATTAATCACATCCATGCCCGAGGCAGGATTCGAGCCTGCGACCGTAGCAGCAGTGCGCTTCCGGACTGAAGCGCCTAGAACACACACACACACACACACACACTCTCTCTCTCTCTCTCTCTCTCTCTCTCCCCCTCTCTCTCTCTCTCTCTCTCTTGTACCTCGTTTAACGTGTACGACAGAATATTCGAAATGCAGCTAAACGACAATTCGTTACACCTTTTTATTTATTTTCTATGCCACCACATTTATTACTGCACCAGCAAATAATTCCAACAGTGCACTTAACGTGTTTCGTTCACATCTCGTACTGTTTCACTGATCTTCGTCCCAGATATATGGTTTCGGCTTCCTACTCACCTAGTAGTACTCTGTAAGCTGTTTCCACTTTACTTCATAAACCTTAATGGCTGCATGGTGGGCAAAGCAGTCGCTCAATGGACAAATTACATGTCACACACTTTTAAAAAAAGCACGCTGGTCTATTTGGAGCGCTGATGTTGGAAGACCAAGAACGAAGTTTTCGGATTAAGAAGAATGTATGACGGGGATGTAGTGTTTGGTCCCTACTGTTCAATCTATACACGAAGAAGCAACGACGGAAATAAAAGAAGTGCTGAAGAGTGAGGCTAAATTTCAGGGTGAAAGGATATCATAACTTTCGCTGATGACGTTGCAATCCTGAGTGAAAGTTGTAAGTAGGCTGTTTATGTTTTCTCTATGTAAGTAGGCTGTTTAAGGCTGTTTATGTTTTCTCTATGTAAGTAGGCTGTTTATGTTTTCTCTATGTAAGTAGGCTGTTTAGGTTTTTTATTGGTAATGCCACCTCTGTATGACAATCACTGGCTGTGCTGTGTGCAGTCTGTGGCTGCTTTGCATTGTTGTAATACTCGCCATTGTAGTGTTAGGCAGCTGGCTGTGAACAGCGCGTAGCGTTGCGCAGTTGGAGGTGAGCCGCCAGCAGTGGTGGATGTGGGGAGAGAGATGGCGGAGGTTTGCAGTTTGTCATGAACTGATATATATATATTATGATTTGTGATGATATTAAGGTAAATACATTGTTTGCTCTCTATTAATATCTTTCATTTGCTAACTATCCCTATCAGTAGTTAGTGGCTTTAGTAGTTTGAATCTTTTATTTAGCTGGCAGTAGTGGCGCTTGCTGTATTGCAGTAGCTTGAGCAGCGAAGATTTTTGTGAGGTAAGTGATTTGTGAAAGGTATAGTTTAATGTTAGTCAGGGCCATTCTTTTGTAGGGAATTTTGAAAGTCAGATTGCGTTGCGCTAACAAAATATTGTGTGTCAGGTTAAGCACAGTCTCGTGTAGAATTGTTCAAAAGGGGACGTTTCATATGTCGACCCTTAGCCTAGGATACCTCACTGGAATCTTCTGATTTTTTCTTGTAGTTTGTGTAATTAGTGTAGATTTTGTTTATTGCTAGCGCGTAATTGTAGAGAGAATCTCCTTTGTAGTTGTAGTTTTTCATTGTTGTAGAGTAAAACAGTTGTGGCATGCATGTAGATTTGCGCCAAGTATTTCGCAGCTGCAATTAACTAGACATTATTTCCATTGGTACGTTATTTTATTTTGCTCTTCAAATTGTGTTTTTCTGTGTTGTCGTGTGAAATACTGTGACAATAATGGCGTGTGAAAAACGTAATACTAGGCTCCAAAGTAAACTGAGAAATGACAGTGAAGACGAAGGCAGTGTGTTAGCGCCGCAGAGTAATGAATTAACTGATGTTCAAAGTAGTAATTTGGTAATCGTGCATAGGGAAATGGAGCGGGCGGCAAACAATGGCACGGACAGTGAAACAATTAGTGAAGAGGGAAGCATTATCGATCGATCGGTTGGCAACAGCTCGCCTCAGGAATCCGAAATGACAGGACACAATTTCGCAAATACTGTAGATTCAGGTTTTGGGTTATCACCGTTTTCTCAAATAAGTCAAGACGCATTTTCTGCTTGTCAAAATGTGAATGTTGCCGGTGCAAATGCACTGCCGAAAAGCGTAGAGAAACAGATTCCAGACACTAATACATTATTATTGCAATTAATGCAACAAATGGAACAAAATCAGAGACAAATGGGACAAAATCTTAAAAAGTTAGACACAGTGGAACAAAATCTCAAAAAGTTAGACACAATGGAACAAAATCAGAGACAAACACAGCAAAAGCTTCAAAAGTTAGACACAATGGAACAAAATCTTCAAAAGTTAGACACTACACTTGAACAAACACGTGAAGATTTAACCACTGAGTTACATAACATTGAATCGAAATGTCAAAAAGTCTGTAATGACGTAAAAACACAAATTTGTGAGCATTTTCAACCTATTTTTTCGCGGCATGAAAATGCATTACAGAATCACGAAGCAGCCATAAAAGAACTGCAAGCCATTGTTCATGAAAATCATGAGACCTTGTGGGCTAAAATTGACTCAGTTGCATCTACCGATTCGGTTACGCAACTTGCAAAAACTCAGGAAAACTTAAAGGACACAGTAGATACTCTGAAACTTGGTTCAGAAAAACACACTGAGGAAATGTGTTCACTATCGGAGAAAGTAGCCGAACTTTCGGATCAGGTCACTAACTTATCTACAAAGGTAGATGATGATCTGAATGACACAAGACCTGTAGCCTTCACTGACACTGAAGAGTGCGAACAAATTAGGAAATTCAAACAAAATCAGAATCAGATTAATACGCAACACCAAAGAGAAATCCGGGAAGTACAAGATCAGCTGACACAGTTAATACAAGAATTACGTATTTCAGAGGATACTCGTGCCCCAACTTGGGAAGAGGGACTTAGAAACACGGAAAAGCCGCAAAATAATAACACAGGGCATTTCGGAAGTTATGAAAGAAATTGGCAATGTGCACCGAATTTTGAGATGGAACGGCCGACACGACCTAACAATGACCGATATGCGACTCGCCGACATGATGATTTTGACTATAAGCTGTTCATTACTACACGTAAATTCAAAACGTTTAAGAATTCTGCCAACGACATTCATCCACAAGCGTGGCTCCATCAATTCTCTCATTGTTTCCCTCCCAACTGGGCATTGGAGCACAGGTTAGAATTTATGTGTGGCTACTTAGAGAATGAACCAGCTGTAAGAATGCGATCGGTCATTCACGATTGTCACTGTGAAGGAGAATTTTATCATGCCTTCCTCTCAGCATATTGGTCTCAAGCCACACAAGACCGCGTAAAACATGGTATCATAATGATGAAACATTTCGAACAATCTGAATTCTCCAGTCTTGTGAAATATTTTGAAGACATGTTGCGCAAGAATCAGTACCTGTCAAACCCATACAGCCCCTCAGAACTCATCCGCATTTGCTTAATCAAATTACCTGAACATTTACGACATATTATTTTGGCAGGGCGTTGCAAAGACGACATTGAAGCATTTCAGGGACTGTTACAAGAATTGGAAATTGACACTGACAATCGCGGAATGCGGAAAGAGGAACACAACAATTACAGGTCACATCCGTCGCAATTCCGCGATGAAAGAAGTAATAACTGGACACGACAAGGCTATTCTCACAACACATATCGTGACCAAAACAGACACCACCCGTATGACAAGCGTTGGCAGAGTAGTAATAGTTACAGAGAAAGATCGCATTTCCGTAGAAATGAATATGACAGAGATAACCATAGAAATAGACAATATGGTAACCAAAACAATTATTATCAAGGGAGGCAGAATAACTTCAGACGCAACAGTTCGGCGCAGAGTTACGATTCAGGGAGAAATTCTCCACCACATGACCGACAAACAAGAAACTATGTAAACTACCGACATAACGACAGACCTGAATTCCATCAGAACTGGCGAGCTTTAAACAGAGCTGGGCCCTCTCGAGGAGGTGAATTTGTGGAAGTTAGGCCTCCTAATCCCAGTAACGACGCGCGGCAACAAAGAGACAGACAATGACTCACACCGCAGGCAGCCGCGTGCGCCGGCTGGCTCAGAGAAAAATAACATTGACGCTAACCTTGAGCAAGATTCCAGCATTCTTTACGGACGAATACCGCATGATAATTGCATTCAAGTTGAAATTCTGCGTATTAGGAAGAGTAAAGGTTTACACCACATTTCTCATGTAAAACCATTTATTGACAGATAATCTGCCTTTTAACTTTGTCTTTGCCATAAAACGTTTCACTTCACGTTACTAGTATGCTTTAGAAACTGTTACCATGCAACAATGTTTGAAGTTAAACATCCAATCAAGAACCAAGAGAACTTATTTAAACAGAAATGACGAATGCATTGTTATAGTAAACAGACGTCACAGTGTTATTGTGTGTGTACATTCTTGCTTGTTTGTTGCACGATTACGTAACGACTATAAGGCTCACATACTTAGAACATTTACCAGTACTGCTAATGAGATTTTAATGCAACATTTTGGTTTATTTGAAAATACATTCTGAATTTAAAGTGCTTTCTGAGAGATACCAGATGACACAGAGGTTAGTTTATGTGACAGCTACACGATTTTTATCACGACGCTACTAATGAGTGACAATTTACAATGTTGCTTTTGCGGTGTATCTGTTTTATATCTGCACAGTTTTCTGAATTCTTCTGGAAATCAAAACATGTTTTATTAGTAACTTTTGTGGTATAGCTACAAGGAGACAGCCTTTTCCATAGCACAACAATACGTTACAGCACAGTACTTTCATCATCACAACAATAAGCGTAATAACTAAGATATCTCTACGCAAAGCATTTCACTTTTGTTTATCATGAGGTAAGTACATTGGCTTCTGCAGAACTTAGCTTTTGGAGGAAAATAACGACACTTTCACAGAGATTATCTTACAACAATATGCACATTTAGCGCTACAGGACACGCATTTCAGTGATTAATTTTGTACTTAAAACATTTATTTTTAAAGGTTTTTGAATTACAAAGAAAGTTTTCAGTGATACATTTCGTTTCATTGCTGTAATCTGTAACACCTGAGGGTATAATTACATTAATCCTCAGGGGGGTACACGCTTACTTTGTGTACCATGTGTTTGGCAAGCACAAGGAGCCCTAGCTAATATGGTATTTGCTTATACAACTTTACACATCGGTACCATATTTCTCTAACACACAAATTACACAGCTATCTGATCATTTAACTGAGAGATAAACATGTTTTTTACTACGTCAGTGACACATGTTTACGTAATTACACCGTTGGATAACTTCACACTTATGAAACTGTATTTTGTCTGTACTTTGTAAACTGTTCATATTTTTTCGGAATCATTGTGATACTATGAGAGCTTTGAATGATGTATTTGGTATGAGATCATGATTTTTAAAGTACGTTTGAGGCAGCTGACACTTTTGACATGAGCAGAGAATTATTTTAGGCTTAGAAATTATTGGAGGAAGTTACGACGATTTTGAGATTTGACTGAAGTGTTATGATGTTATTATTACGACGACGATGTGTATTATGTTATTGAGGAATGTTTATTATGCTACATATTTCTCACGATGAAATATTGAAGAAGTGTCGACGAATATGTATATGTATAATGAGGTAAGGAATAATGAGTAGTGTTTAGGGACTCTGATTTATGAAAAGGATGTTGGAAACCAAGAAACGTACTTTAAGAGTTATGAAATGTGTGACTGTATCACAATGCTGACGAATATTTTTTTTGGACACTTATATTTATAGGATTTTGTTTCTACAGATTTGCAACGCTAATTCTTGACCTGTGAAATATTTTTAAATGACACTGCAACGGTAGCAGAAACTGCTGTCGTAAATATTTCCGTACGAAAGTTAAGTGACCACCTGCACGTTATGCGTCGCGGGCACCCAGCTGTGTCAGACGCCTGGAGAAAAAGCCATTATTGCGAGCCCTTCTCAGCGGCACAGGTAGCACAAAAAAAAAAGGGGACGTGGGACGTGTCAAACACCTGGAGAACAAGCCATTAGGGTGTGCCTTTCATCGCTAATGCGACACCCTCGTTACTTGAAAACATATGATTACTCGCACTTTGTGCTAATTACTGAAATGCTTATGAATTGATGGGAAATATTCGTACATCTGCACACCTGATTACAACAAGCGTCTTTCTACGAAAGTTGAGAGCTACTGACTTACGAAATGCCACATGACTATTGAATGATTTTCATAGTTGCTTATTTCATTTAATATCTGGTTTCCAGCTGTGTTGCAGCATTGCTTTTATAAAATGAAATGCATTTGCTAATGTGAACACTTTCTGTCAACAGATCTATTAAATAATTATTTTATGATCCACATTCTTTAAAAAAAAAAAAGGAGCACTTGGAAAGGAAAGAACAATAAGAAGGAACTAGTAACAGTAACACGTAATTTTCTTTTCAAGTACATGGTAATATTTCTTTTTAGAATAATTGTTGTGGTGCACCACTTTAATTACTTAGACATTAAGATGTGATTATACATTTGCCTTATCTGCATTGTTATCTTTAGTGTACTATTTTTTCTGGTTGAGCTATGTCATGTTTCGATATAAGCTGCTGTTTGCCAGGCATAGTGCTACTGAACTTTAATTTGTGTTACTCTGCTAAGCCAGATTTTTTTTTGTTGCTGCTCATTGGCTCATATTAGTTGTAATTTTGCATTTTATCTGTTAATTTAGATTTACTGCTGCTTGCTTTGCACTCTGCATTTTTTTTTGGTCATTGCTGTTTGTGTTACATGTTTTGTGCTGCTGCATTGCCTCGTCCCTTAGTTTAGCATCTGAGCTCAGTAGATTTAAGTTAGCTTAAGAGGGGTAGACTATATAAGAAACTAACTATGATGAATTGGAAGAAATGCATTTAGACGCTATAAGAAAATGGTTTGGCCAAAAAAAAAAAAAAAAAAAAAAAAGGGAAAAAAAGTATTTTAGGTAGGATTTTCTTGGAAATAAATGATGAGGTAAGATAATGGAAAATAAAAATGAGGTAAGAAATGTGTGAACATATAAACACAGAAAGCATGCTTAGATAGAATTTTTTTGGTGGAAACAAAGGATGAAATAAGAGGAGAGATATATGAAGTTTTGGGTTGGACTGCAGTACCACATGTTACACTGAAAACAAACCCTGTCCTTTCCCTTTGGTGTTATCCCACTATGTGTTTGTGTACCCTTGAGTATTTGTTTTCTTCCTGTCTCTGTGTACTGTTTCATAGAATTTTTTTTCTCTTCTAATACTAAGCTATATTCACTATGAGGAGGAATACTGTTATCCTCAAATATAAGTTGCATTAATAATATGTTATTTTCTTTGTAAAGTTGTTTACAATTCTGTTCTGTTTCAATGTTCATGTGTGAAATTAATGTTTCGAAAACTATTCTCATTATTTTATGTATGTACTTATGTCACTATTTTTGTAACACTGATGTATATGTTTATTTCTATTCTCTTGTAAAGCCTGTACTACAAATGTTATCTGTATTGTTATGTTCTTTAATGATGTATTTTGTACCTTTGTTATTGTATTCTTCTGTTATAAAATTGTAATTGTCACCAGTTCATGACATTATTAACTTGTAAGGTACATTTCACTGCACACGTTTCTGTTGGTCATAGTATATGGACAATATGTGAGAAGTAGGGACTGATAGTGTTTGCACGTGTGTTGGTAATTCAGCAAGGGACTGGATAACAGCATTGCTGGTTCTAAGGACAATTAAAAGAAAAACTTTCTGAGTGCACAAGTGGTGGTTTATGGACTTGCTATATTCTCTGCAAGAATCTTCGATGGTGATTGTGCACCTGCACAGTCGCAACGGATGGCTGCTGGCCGTCTATACCAGGACTACAGTGGGTCTGCACCTCTGGTGGCCCACCAATACCATTATCTCTACAAGGACTACAGTGGGTCTGCATCTATGATGACCTACCAATACCATTATCTCTACAAGGACTGCAGTGGGTCTGCATCTATGATGACCTACCAATACCATTATCTCTACCAGGACTCCAGTGGGTCTGCTCTGTGATGACCTACCTACAATATTCTTCAAAACGTCTAATGAACTCTGCTGTGGGTTTGCTCTGTTGTGGCCCATTACCTGTATGCATATCAAGAGTCAGCACTGTCTTTCCATTGGAAGGACAACACTACTTCTTCAAGACTGCATGGAAATCCACTACTTCCATGTGCATTTTCTTTTACTGCTCAGACTTTGAGAAAAACACTGCTATTCTCCTGTTATGTACGATTAGGACTGTCTTTATGGACTGTGAGAAATTTTTAGCTTTTGACCAACATTGTATCAATAAGTGTGTGCATTTGATTTCTTTGTTATTGTAATTATGAAAAATTTTTCAAATCTGTATTGGCCACTGCCCAATCCCATTTGTAAAATTTTTGTGGGGAGCATGGGGGCTATGTAAGTAGGCTGTTTATGTTTTCTCTATGTAAGTAGGCTGTTTAAGGCTGTTTATGTTTTCTCTATGTAAGTAGGCTGTTTATGTTTTCTCTATGTAAGTAGGCTGTTTATGTTTTCTCTATGTAAGTAGGCTGTTTAGGTTTTTTATTGGTAATGCCACCTCTGTATGACAATCACTGGCTGTGCTGTGTGCAGTCTGTGGCTGCTTTGCATTGTTGTAATACTCGCCATTGTAGTGTTAGGCAGCTGGCTGTGAACAGCGCGTAGCGTTGCGCAGTTGGAGGTGAGCCGCCAGCAGTGGTGGATGTGGGGAGAGAGATGGCGGAGGTTTGCAGTTTGTCATGAACTGATATATATATATTATGATTTGTGATGATATTAAGGTAAATACATTGTTTGCTCTCTATTAATATCTTTCATTTGCTAACTATCCCTATCAGTAGTTAGTGGCTTTAGTAGTTTGAATCTTTTATTTAGCTGGCAGTAGTGGCGCTTGCTGTATTGCAGTAGCTTGAGCAGCGAAGATTTTTGTGAGGTAAGTGATTTGTGAAAGGTATAGTTTAATGTTAGTCAGGGCCATTCTTTTGTAGGGAATTTTGAAAGTCAGATTGCGTTGCGCTAACAAAATATTGTGTGTCAGGTTAAGCACAGTCTCGTGTAGAATTGTTCAAAAGGGGACGTTTCAAAGTGAGATAGAACTGCAGTACTTGCTGAATGGAGTGAACGGTCTAATGAGTTTACCACGGACTGGGAGTGTGGTGTCACCGCCAGCCACCACACTTGCTAGGTGGTAGCCTTTAAATCGGCCGCGGTTCGTTAGTATACGTCGGGCCCGCGTGTCGCACTATCAGTGATTGCAGACCGAGCGCCGCCACACGGCAGGTCTAGTCTAGAGGGACTCCCTAGCACTCCTCCCAGTTGTACAGCCGACTTTGCTAGCGATGGTTCACTGTCTACATACGCTCTCATTTGCAGAGACGACAGTTTAGCATAGCCTTCAGCTACGTCATTTGCTACGACCTAGCAAGGCGCCATATTCAGTTACTATAATTACTTCAAGAATATATTCTGAACAGATAATATTGTGAATCATGTATCGTCAAGAGCGACGTTCATCATTAATGGATTAATGTTAAGTATCAAACTAATTACGTCCGCTTTCTGAATTCTCATTCCTTGTCATGTTCCAGTCCTCACGTCAGTATAGTTCTTCCCTCCTCACGCCTGCCAGCGTGAGCTGAAACGCGTGCATTTCGGCCTCCACTCGTAACACGGTGTTGGCTCTTCTGCCAACACAAGAGGGAGTATACTGAAGAAACACGACAGTAATGAGGAGTAGTAAGAGTGAGATCTGCGATAAGCTTAATACTAAAATTTGTGACCACAAAGTAGACGAAGATCGTTATATATGCTAGAGGCAGCTCTCTCCTGGACGTGATTAACCTTTTGTCTGGTGTGCTTATAATAGCACTCACTAATAAGTTCTGTTCGAAGGACTGATTCCGATAGGTATTTTCCCCCTAGGCTCGTTGCATAAAGCCGGCGGCGGTGGTCTAGCGGTTCTAGGCGCTCAGTCCGGAGCCGCGCGACTGCTACGGTCGCAGGTTCGAATCCTGCCTCGGGCATGGATGTGTGTGATGTCCTTAGGTTAGTTAGGTTTAAGTAGTTCTAAGTTCTAGGGGACTGATGACCATAGATGTTAAGTCCTATAGTGCATAAATTCACACATATTACACTCTCACAAAAGGTGGAAAAAAGGCAAAGTTGCAGCCAGAGACAGAGGTATCAGGCGTTCGGAAAGCGACTAAGGAGAGGTAAACATGCGAGCCCGGGAGATGTCGGCGAAGTGCGCTCCTTCTGAGCTACCTACTAGGAACGCAGGACACATACTATCCGATCAAAAGCATCCAAATACCCCTATATAGAGCAGATTAGATCAGTAAATGTCACGAGTAGCGGACCTGCTATCTTCGAAGGATGACAGGAGTATTGTGTTGTCAATACAGAAGCAGAAAATGGATTGGTTAGGAGATTTCAGTGACTTAAGTAAGTGAACTACGCTACTGGCCATTAAAATTGCTACACCAAGAAGAAATGCAGATGATAAACGAGTATTAATTGAACAAATATACTAGAACTGACATGTGATTACATTTTCACGCAATTTGGGTGCATAGATACTGAGAAATCAGTACCCAGAACAACAACCTCTGGCCGTAATAAAGGCCTTGATACGCCTAAACATTGAGTCAAACGGAGCTTGGATGGCGTGTACAGGTACAGCTGCCAATGCAGCTTCAACACGATACCACAGTTCATCAAGACTAGTGACTGGTGTATTGTGACGAACCAGTTGCTCGGCCACCATTGACCAGACTTTTCAACTGGTGAGAGATCTGGAGAATGTGCTGGCCAGGGCAGCAGTCGAACATTTTCTGTATCCAGAAAGGTCCGTACAGGACCTGCAACATGCGGTCGTGCATTATCCTGCTGAAATGTAGGGTTTCGCAGGGATCGAATGAAGGGTAGAGCCACGGGTCGTAACACATCTGAAATGTAACGTCCATTGTTCAAAGTGCCGTCAATAAGAACAAGAAGTGACCGAGACGTGTAAGCAATGGCACTACATTCCATCACGCCGGGTGATACGCAAGTATGGCGATGACGAATACATGCTTCCAGTGTGCGTTCACCGCGATGTCGCCTAACACGGATGCGACCATCATGATGCTTTAAACAGAACCTGGATTCATCCGAAAAGATGACGTTTTGCCATTCGTGCACCCAGGTTCGTCGTTGAGTACACCATCACAGCCGCTCTGCCTGTGATGAAGCGCCAAGGGTAACCGCAGCCATGGTCTCCGAGCTGATAGTCCATGCTGCTGCAAACGTCGTCGAACTGTTCGTGCAGGTGGTAGTTGCCTTGCAAACGTCCCAATCTGTTGACTCAGGGATCGAGACGTGGCTGCACGATCCATTACAGCCATGTGGATAAGATGCCTGTCATCTCGACTGCTAGTGATACGAGGCCGTTGGGATCCAGCACGGCGTTCCGTAATACCCTCCTAAACCCACCGATTCCATATTCTGCTAACACTCATTCGATCTTGACCAACACGAGCAGCAATGTCGCGATACGATAAACAGCAATTTCGATAGTCTACAATCCGGCCTTTATCAATGTCGGGAACGTGATGGTACGCATTTCTCCTCCTTACACGAAGCATCACAACAACATTTCACCAGGCAACTCCGGTCAACCGCTGTTTGTGTGTGAGAAATCGGTTGGAAACTTTCCTCGTGTCAGCACGTTGTAGGTGTCGCCACCGACGCCAAACTCCTGTGAATGCTCTGAAAAGCTAATAATTTGCATATCACAGCAACTTCTTCTTGTCGGTTAAATTTCACGTCTGTAGCGCGTCATCTTTTAGGTGTAGCAATTTTAATGGCCAGTAGTGTTCTAATCGGGTGACACCTGAGTAGCAGATCCATCACGTACATTCCAAGTCTTCTAAAACTGCCCAAGCCGAGAGCTGGTGATGTGACCGTGAATGGAAACGCAAAGGAACAACAACAGCTAAACCAAGATTAGTTAGACTACATGTATTGACGGACAGGAACCGCCAACTGTTACTGAATGCGGTTGTAAACAGTTGCATGAAATCAACTGAAGGAATTACTCCTGAGCTTCATTGAGTTACCAGGAATTCGGCTAGCATGATGGTTGTGCGTAGGTGATTAAAAAGAATGGGGTATAGTGGTAGAGCAAGTAGTCATAGGTCACACACTTCCATAGTCAATGCTAAACGATGCTTGGTGTCGTGTGAAGAGTAATGCGACGACTGTAAACAAGTACTTTCTCTGGTTTCGGCTCTTTGGATCAATGGACTGCCATTGCCCCACAGACTGTCATACACGTCACTGAAATCGTCCCCAGCGGAGTTCAAGTCATCAAAGACGCGAAGTGTGGATGCACCCCATGTTAATGCAAAATAGTAGGTGTCCGGATACTTTTGCTGTAGCAGTGTATACGCGACTCGAGTGGGTTAGTGTATAAAGCCCAGTCGCAATTTTGGCGTGAAGTATCAATGAGTGCCGCCGACAAAACGGCAGAAATAGTGGAAATTCGTTGACTCAGAAATACAATTTTTAATACTGCGGGAGCACCAGCAGATTCATGTAATAAACAAAACCACTGTCAGATGCAGAATTTTAAGCTGAATCAGATGAAACACGCGCCTGCCAGTACCGCAACATAGATAGTTCCTTACTGGTAACACGTCGCTGAATTGGCCTGGACGAGTGCTATTTAATGACGCTATGTAATATCACGTAATTATTTTATTTCAGCAGCCAGCCACAGTTAATTAACATTTATCAGTAACTTAATAAGTGCTAATATCACATTTCCCAGGTACACAAATGTCTCACAGAAAGATATGTGTATGTGTAGTCATAGTATAGTGTTTGTGTTGTTTAGTTATGTGCATTTCCCTGCGGTTTTACAAACACTTAAACACAGGAAATCATACGCAATGCGACATTCGAAATTCTTATAAACTGGAATTAATTCTGTAATGATACGTGCGATGATTCCGAAGATACAGACTAGAAAATGATAAAAAAAGTCATATATATTAATATCAGGATTATAGTACCTTCTCATTAGTTACGCGATCTGTCCATATAATCTTCAACATTCCTCTGTAGCACCACATTTCGGAAGCTTCTATTCTCTTTTTTGTCTAAACTGTTTATCGTCCATGTTTCACTTCCATACGTGGCTACACTCCAGACAAACAGTTTCGCAAAAGAATTCCTGACGCTTAAATCTATATTCGATGTTACCAAATTTCTCTTCTTCAGAAATGATTTTCTTGCCATTTCCAGTCTACAATTTCTGTCGTCTCTACCTCGCCCATCGTAAGTTATTTTGCTCTCCAAATAACAAAACTCATCTACTCCTTTAAGTGTTTCGTTTCCTAATCTAATTGCCTTAGCATCACCTGCTTTAATTCGACTACATTTCATAACTTTTTTTCACGGAACTTAACTGCTAAGGTCATCAGTTCCTAAGCTTACATACTACTTAATCTAAATTATCCTAAGAATAAACACACACACCCATGCCCGAGAGAGGACTCGAACCTCCACCAGGATAGCTTTTGTCGATGTTCATCTTATACCCTCCTTTAAAAGACACTGTCCACTCCAGTGAATTGATCTTCCAAGTGCTTTGCTGATTCTGACACAACTACAATGTCATCGGCAAACCTCAAAGTTCTCATTTCATTCCCGTGAACTTTAATTTCTACTCCAAATTTTTCTTTGGTTTTCGTCACTGTTTGTTCACTGTAAATATGCAGGACAGATGAACCTAGAAACAGAATACAGCAACTACACAAAGACATAAACACTGTACACAAAAACATCAAGTCCACAATAACTGCTGTTGTGAACAAGAAAACACATTAAATTTTTTAGGCATAACCGTAAGAAAAGACAATAATAAAGACACATTTGACATATACAGAAAACCCACAACAAGTGACATTATCTTAAATGCATCTTCAAATCACCCAAAGAACCACAAACTGCCATCTGATTCCTGCACAAGTTAAATAGCCTTTCACTGCCTGTATTTTATCCCTGCTCTCTTCAGAATTTCAAACAGGCTGCTCCAGTCAACAGTATCAAGAGCTTTCTGTAAGTTTACTAATGTTAGAAATGTAGATTTGCCTTTGCTTAACCTGTCGTAAGGTTAGTATTACCTCGCGTGTCGCTACATCCTGCATCCTATCAAGATTACTCGAAAAATAATTAAAGTCACATTGATAGTTTAAGTTTTTACGTATGTGTTAGATTTTAAGAAATTATTTCAGTGTCGGTATTTTGAGCTCTAAATTACCGTTTCACTAGCGTTTAGGAGGTGCATTCTTGTCCCGCGACCGCGGAGATATTGTTACGACAACGCAGGTGAGGTGTAGCACCTTGTTAGGCGCCTAAGATAAGTCGGACCGTAACGACCAGACAGGTTCACGTATGAGTCATGGTTTCGACATGACAGATGTGCGATCCGATACAGTAGCTATCTACAAGAAGCTTCGGCTGCGGCCGAAAGGTGTCAGCACCTTCCGGACTACGAAATCGTAAATAGTTAAACCAGTATATTTTGGAAACAAAACTGTATCTTTTAATACTATTATGACTTTTATTCATTATTTACCACCCGATGTGTTTAATTATTAGTGTGAAACATGATGTAAGAGAAAAGTAATATAATAAATGATTACCGGTATGTCTCTTCATTGAGTATACGTTAAAGTGAGAACTGCATATGTGAATCATACTCTCGGGGGAATTTTCTTAAGTGCAGCTAGTTAGTTTATGTGACTGAGGAGAAAAAAAAAAATTACGATAATAATGTTATCTAGGGAAGGTGTCATTTTAATAATAGTGGAGTTTTTAAAATTAGTTTATTTAATAAGTTGTTCATAAAAATATTAAGTAATGATTGGAAAACTGTAAAAGACGCTGCACTGCGCGGTTTAATAATGATATCAGATTGGCTGTGATGGATGTCAGTTAATCACAGTAAGTTCGCTTGTATTGTGGGGGCTAAGGAGAACTGCTTTCTAAAGCAATTTCGGAGCTCAGCCAGCATCACGTAGGGAAGCTTTCATAAGGAGCTCTGAGGAGATGTAATAATTTTGTGGAATTGTGACTTAAACTGGTTTTGTGGAACATATATTTATATAACAAATTTTGCGGAATATATAATTCACAATTCCGCAAAATTATTACAGCTCCTCAGAGCTCCTTATACAAGCTTCCGTACATTATGGTGGCTGAGCTCCAAAATTGCTTTAGAAAGCAGTTCTCTTTAACCCTCCCAATAAACGCGAACTTACTAACCTCATTAACAGATACCCATCACGGCCAATATGATGTCATTATTAAACCGCACAATCCGGCAACTTTAACAGTTCTCCAATCACTACTTAATACGTTTATGAACAATTTAGTAAATGAACTAATTTTTGAAAATCAACTATATGCACTGTGACTTTTGAATGAACGAAACCCCGCCTGGTGTGTTGTACAAGTCGGGACCTAGAACTGTAGGTTCAAAAGGATCAAGTTGTGTAATATTTGAGAGAGCATTTGTCAAAGATAATGCGTTTTGTAATCTTTTGGTAAGTGACATGTGAGCACGATGTGTCGATCTCCACGCGAGCCGAAGTGGTATCTCATGGCTATTGATTGACAGCCACCAGATTTTCTCTTCGCATCTCCGTGTACTCATGGCTTTACTTGTAATGCGTATAGGAGCTTAAATTGTATCCTGTCTACGGCTATGTGGCCTTTTCTACATTGGTGTTTCCGACGCTTCTGCAGGTGCTACAGGCGACAAAGCATCTCTGATGACACTGCGCCCTTATAATTTCTAACAGTACAATCGCGCTTACGCTTTCATGGCATCCAAATACTAGAGAAATGCCCAGGCAATTACCTGCGGCTCCCAGTCACGACCCCTCGGCCTCTCCGACCAGAATTTGCACAGTGAGATTTGTAACTGTCATAGGTTAATCAGCAAAATCCGTCAACGAAACTAAAATTTTCTGACTAAGCATTACAATCGTGATGAAAAAGTACATAAGCCCAAATAACACAATTACGAAAGTATTCACAAAAGGAGTAAATTGTTGTGCACAGACACACGAACATAGTCGTAAACATTAGTGTCCATGAAATTAAGATTAACGTATGTGGAAGTCTTTATGACATAGGAATGCTAGATTTACTCTTTTAACTTTTCTTGTCGTCAGTTCTTTCTAGTTTGTTTTTATAACATTGGTTGCTGCAAGAAAAACGCACTGCACACAGGCTGTGAAATTTCCTGTTAAAAAATTAGTTTCGCCGGAAATATTAGATTTGCACTGCACTAATTGTTGTAGTGTCTTGAGTAAAGAGCCTGCTGTGGGTAAAATAATTGCAATAGAATTCGGAAATAACAACACTGTACACAGTACAGCATCAAAGTCTTGCAGAACCTTTTCTTGAAATGATAATTGTTGAAGACTCAGTATGAGATACAAACTGTTCTCATTCACTGTCATCGACAACCGCAGCGCAAGTAGAATAGTTCATATGTATGGAGGCTAGAAGCAAACTCAGAGGAATCTGTAGTCTATTTCATTCTCCTCTTGACAGCTCAAAGCCAAAGATTTACCACAATCTAGCTGCTGAGCGTGAAGTCCCATATTTGACACAAAAGTATTCCCTTCAGTGCAATTGAAGAGACCTACGCTCTCTATGTTGTGAAATCATATATATTTTCCCTTAGTCCTACCACAGTACAAGTGTCCAAGCACAAATCTTTATCATACATGCAATCACAGAATTACGTAGAAGTAAATGTTGTAACATATTACATACGTGGGCAAACATAAAAGTTACAGAATCAGTTAACAGTGCTTAGTCAGACTCTTACAAATCCTAATGCTTAACAAATCGTAATGCTTAACAAATGACATAGTGCCATAAGTAGTACACATAAAAACACGAAAGATCATTTCTTATCAGAAAAATTAAATAATCTCAGTAAATAAGCACTTACAGATAATGAGATCATCAGTGAAAGAACCATGCGATAAATCTCATCTACAAAAGGATATAACAGCCTCATACAATCATGAATTAATGTTTTTCTGCTTAAAACTATCTTACATACCGTGAAACACATGTACAATAACTGTATCAAACGAATGCTACGTTCTGCAAATTTTTCGATATCATCTAACTTCTGGGTAGGAGAGTATATGAGAAAGGAGAAAAAGGGTTCATTTTGTTGTGCACAGCACGCTATTTGTTCCTGTTGAAAGAAATATGTGAAATATGTTACTATGGCGACAGTCGTCAGTTTGTGAAACATACCATGAGTAAAATTTGTGGCTACTAGGGTATCTAATCCACGTATGTACTGACTGAGAAATCTCATCTAAGAAGTATTTGCTTAATGTTCTCCAAGTATATGTCAGGTAGAGGGTAAACAATACAGAGCTGGTGTACAAGGATTACTGCTAAACATCATGGAATAAACAGAAATCATGTGAAACAAAAAGATGTTGACCTACTGAGAAAAACAACTGTAAAATTAGGAACAAGAACAAAAGTCGAATTTCTCATAACCAGAGTGAACAGTTGTCTACGAGAAAAAAAAAAGAATCATTTGGAACATCTTGGCAAATCAAATAAAACGTCCTCTCGACAACCTTATCAACAACCACCTTTCTCATTACATATGAAGTACCTTTCTCAGGCAAAAATGTTACTATATCTGAATTATTAGCATGTGTGCAAGTTCGCCAAACATATTCGCATCTTCCTACACATCATCAATACATCGCTTAAAAATATGTCACGTTCGTAACATCATGTTGTACACACTACTATAGCTCCTCCAATACGTCAAGATACATCTTGAAATCAATATAAATGTACCTAAAGAGTTTCGTGACTTTGCTCAGAAACGCTGCCTTTGCCGTAATTCAAACTCAGTAGTCCTTGCTGAAAATATCGGATTCTTCCAACATTTTCACAACCCCTTGAAAGAACTATTACCTGATCTGCACAAACGTCCAACCTCACTTAACTTTACCAGTAAATTCCACTGTATAACACAGTTTCCCTGTAAGAAATATTATCATCGTGTACTGTGAAATCATTTTCATCACTTGTTTCATGTATCAAGACATGCATGTGAGGCAGAAATACAAGAAACTGTTCTCTTTGCATCATCAAAAAATAAATCAAAATATATTCTCTAATGCATGCTCACCCAACAACTGCGCCCGGTGGGTGCGGCTCCGCTCCGCGGGCGCAAGGCAGTGTAATTCAGCGCCCCGTACGCGACCGTGCGTCGCGAGTGAGACCACACAGCGCTGCTCTGCGCTGGACTGATCCGCGGTCAGATCCAACGTAAACATAATAACAGAGGAGAGGAGAGGAGAGGAGAAACGGAACGATCAGCTGTTGCGGAGCATGCTTTCCAGCCAGGGAACCACAATATTCGTTTCGAGGAGACGCAAGTACTAGCGGCCACGAGCGGATACTACGAAAGGCTCTACAGGGAGGCAATCGAAATCGCTAAACACCCAAATAATTTCAACCGAAAGGAGGAGGGCGTCAAATTAAACGGTATATGGATGCCGGTGTTAAAGAAGATGTGTACCACTCGTCCACTACTGGGTGATGGCAACGGCGATCGACGGCGACGGACAGCGGCCAATTGCACTGACGTTTTCAAAACACGTGACGTCACGCCGCGTTGCGGGGGCGCGCGGACACGGAATTTAGCGGCAGTCAGTAGCGAGCCAGTGTGTGTGTTGGACCTTCCATCAAGCTACGGACCCCCTTGAATATGTCTCCCGCAGTCGGAGACGAAACGTTGGGAATCACCTCAGAATTCATCAACCGACCACGGCATAACAGCCCGGATAATTATAATGGACATGATATTTCCGGCCGTGAAAGTTTACATTTTAGTATCAGAGGAGACGCAGCTCTGTAAAAGTGGTCGATGAGCGGTAAAACAAACAAATCATTTACTGTTTAGGTAACAATTAGTGTTCGTGTGGTAGAACAATATCCAAAACAGGAACCGAAGAACAGCTTGTTAGTTTTCTGACCCATAGATTGATTCTATTAGTATTGCACATGCACACTTTTCATATGTATAGTAGGTGTCTTCCGAAAGATATATCACTTTCTTAAATGAACTACTGTCATAAAGATTCTATTTTAGAAATAATTTCACGTAAGGGATATAGAGTCTCATTCTTACTGTTAGTAGCTACAAGTAAATATTTTTTGTTGTACTTCGTATTACAGCTTTTTGTACCCCTTTTCAGAGTTTAGATATCGGATCCTTAGTTTGCTGTTTCGTATGCAATAATTTTAATTGACTAAGTTTGAAAACCTATTAACAAAAATAGAATTTACGTTATAAAGACCTGTAATAGTTATAGTCAACATTGTTAAAGAAGACAATTAACGTTTTACACGTTTTTCTTTTTCGAGGAAATGATTTTGTCTAGGTTTGGTACAATATTCCGGGAGACTGCTACTAACGTCAAAGAATTAGTCAAATTTTTCACGCTAAGCAGTGAACGATTCTTAGTTTTAGCAAGCCTTGAAAAGGGAGAATAAACGCTCACAAATATTCGTGGAACCAACGACTGAGAGAACTTTGGCAACATGTTTGTGCAGAAGAGGATATTTGTCTCGTTGGAAGCAACTGTAATGTCATCCACAGTTTTATACATAAGAAAGCGGTCCTTCATGCGGATATTACACTGCAGGCCAATCCCCTCCAGTTGAAACATTTGTAAGACGCCCTCCGCGCAAAGGGAAAACGGGCGAACAAATATATCTAAGGCCGTTTGAGGCTCACTTATCTCCAAAAATTTGTTTTCAAACTCTTCCTGTAATTCGAAAATGATTTAATATAATCTGAAAAATCCACATCTTCCTTAACACTGTCTAATGAAGGCAACTGTCGACAGTTCACCTCGCACAACTGTTTTTCCCACAAAGTAAGTTTTTTTTTCTTTTTTTAGTGCTTGAATCGTCAACACTAAATCAAAAATAGAGTGATTTTTGCCTTGGAGTGAAATGTTCAAAGTATGCAAATGGCCAGTTATGTCACTCAAAAAAGCCAAATTCGTCACCCACTTAGGATCACGAAGTAATTCTTCTGGACGTCCTTTCATTAACAAAAAGTCGCCCCAAGGAGAAAAACCGATGAAGAACCTTCTCTCTGCTCAGTCATCTTAAGCCGGCTGGTGTGGCCGATCGGCTCTAGGCGCTTCACCCCGGAACCGCGCTGCTGCTACGGTCGCAGGTTCGAATCCTGCCTCGGGCATTGATGTGTGTGATATCCATAGGGGGATGGGCAGTAATGAAGATTTTTGTGAGGTAAGTGATTTCTGAAAGGTATAGTTTAATGTTACTCAGGGCCATTCTTTTGCAGGGATTTTTGAAAGTCAGATTGCGTTGCGCTAAAAATATTGTATGTCAGTTTAAGCACACTCTTGTACAATTTTTCAAAGGGGACGTTTCATATATTTCTACGTCTAGAGGACTGATGACCTCAGATGTTAAGTCCCATAGTGTTTAGAGCCAATTTAACCAATCAGTCATCTTACTTCGACGTGGTAGGGGATGTCCGGGTATTCCGCTTCGATATCAACCAGAAATTCTTTAATTTGGCAATGTGCGAGTCCTTGAAAGCGAAGATAATTAACCGTTCGAACAACTGTGTCCATAACGTTTTTTATGTTCACCGTCTTTGCATAAAGTGCCTCCTTGTGTATCAGACAATGGACAGCCGCGAATAAAGAACAGTTGATTTCAGCCATTTTTGACCTGACGTAAAGCAGGGATCCACTAGCGCAGGGGCTGCTTCCGTTGTTACACTGGTAAGGCGTTCACATTTCAAACCCACAGGCTCGAATACGTTTTCCACGGCTAGAAAGATATCCAAACCCGTGGTTGTGTCTTTTAATGGTATAAGGTCGAGAAATTCTTCAGTGACACGCACATTGTCATCGGCATCCAACGAATTCGACGACCTGAGATTTGGTCACAACGTCCGTGAACTCGTCAAGAGCGATAGAAAATGAAACAAAGTTTTCCGCTCTCTCCATTAATTGCTGCTCCATATCTGAGGCCATATCTTCGACTCGGTGAGCAACAATTTGAGGCGAAGGAGCTACTTTTTTCCAACTTTTCCGTGATTTTTGCTGGACAAATACAAGCTGCCGAGTCGACCAGGCAATCCTCGATGAGATACCCAGTTGCTAAGGGTTTCCCTGCTTGTGCAATTGCCAGCGAGCATTTGTAACTTGCGCGCAAACTTTGCCCACTGGTTTCCTGCTCCTGCCACGGCAAAAAAAACTTACTATTAATTTTGTACAATCCTGTTTTTAAAACACTTTTATCATTTTCATAATTAATAATTCCGTTAATTGACACCCAATTAAAAAACTAACGAAAAAGATGGGCTTTAGGTGCATTTTCCCAAAGTTCCTCTGAAAAGTGGTCATAAACTCAGTAAGGACAGCAAAATGTGGTCGCAAAATAAATTTTTATTTATTGGAATAACGAATGCACCCCGTGGCTCTGGCCTAGGGTGATCGCGGCCGCTAGCGCCCCAGGGGCACAGTTTGGACGAGCCTCTCTAAGGCCTCTACTTACATCTAACAATATAAATGACAAAATACATATGTAAATGTTGAAATAAAAATTTATCTTCACTCTGTATACGTATAAATGTTCTAAAATGTGATAGAAAAATGCTCTTATTGCCTGCATATCTAACATGTTTGTCTGCGATTCGTCACCTTTATTTGAGTAAGAAAAGTCATTTAACTGTGTCGTGTAGCAGTCAAAGTTTTTGTATGACGTCAAGAAATGTAGTCTGTCGATATCCTGTTCTCCTCTCGACAAGCATTGTTCGAAGCTTAATGAAATGTGAGCATCTTCGTTGTACAGCAGTATGCAATAATTGTTGCAATCCAGTATTGCTTTGTGTTTGTTGAGAATATCGATACCCAGTATTGTTTCTGTTGTAAGTAGGGATGCGATCAGAAGGTCTGCGAAAAAAGTGTGACCTTGTACCATGAATTATTAGCCGGCCGCTGTGGGCGAGCGGCTCTAGGCACTTCAGTCCGGATCCACGCAGCTGCTACGGTCGCAGGTTCGAATCCTGCCTCGGGCATGGATGTGTGTGATGTCCTTAGGTTAGTTAGGTTTACGTAGTTCTAAGTCTAGGGGACTGATGACCTCAGATGTGAAGTCCCATAGTGCTTAGAGCCGTTTGAACCATTTTGAACCATGACTTCTAGATGTGTTTGGAATTTGACATCAACACCTCTTTCTGCAACAGCATAAAGGAGGACGTTTCGCCTAAATTACATATGTTGAATGCTGAATCGCTGAAAACTGACGAGAGAGCCTCAGTCTACAACTGTATTTAAAGTGTGTTTTCCTAATTGTATATCGATGACTGAGTGGTAAAAGGGTTTCTATGGTTCTTCTTTCTCTCGTAATAGCAGATCTCTAATATCTTCTAATCAGATCATGTTCTCAATAATGTTGTCTGAATGATTAGTATTCTGTGTCGTCTCTGTGAGCGCATCTTCTGTCACCTGCACCTCTAGTCATTGTCGACCTCCATTGTCGTGTCTCTGTGTGCCAGGTGATGAAACTTCAACTATCTATACTGTTCTTCGTTGTTTCGGATTATTCGGACAATTCTGTTGTGGATGGAAACGGCTGTCTCGTTCATTTAAAGAAAGATTTTGTTCGTTATTAAAATTTTCACTTCTGCAATCTTCGTTATTTCCCATACGACAACTGTTATTTTGATTCTGATAGTGTCGTCTGTTGTCGTATGAGTTCTGAGGGTATGATTGTTGTCTGTGTCTGTGTAAATAGCTATTCCTCCGCACGTAGTTATTTCCTGAATTATTATTATTATTGTGTGTGTGTGTGTGTGTGTGTGTGTGTGTGTGTGTGTGTGTGTGTGTGTGTGTGTGTGGGTGGGTGTGGTGGTGAGATCACGACTGTAGATGTGAGGAATGGTTCAGGTTGCCTTGTGTGTTGAATGTCTGCTGGTTGTTGCTATGAAAAATTGTGATTCTGCTGGTAAATATTCTGATATGATCCATTGAAGGTCTCGTTGTTATAATTTTGGTTTCGATATCGTCTGTCGTTGCCAAAATGGTTTCGTCTGTTGTTGTTAAATTACCCTGACTGACCTATGTTGTTTCCGTTCTCATAGTTGCGGATTTTACGTGAAAAAGTGTTATTCCTGTACTGAGTTTATGACTCATAGATCTCTAGTAATTGTAAAACGTCTCGGAATGCGTGAATATTGACTTTCTGGCGTACTTTAAGTAGCGAAATATGTAACGATCTTGGAAGTTTCGAAATGCAAATTTGGATTCACGCTGATGGGTTGTACGGTTCTAACAAATATTGGTTTTATTGTACCACGTGTTCAAAAAATTGTGTGAGTGTTTCAAATTGCGAGTTTTCAAAGTTTGGTAAATTTAGATTGTCTTTGACATTACACTGTGTTGTCTCGCGCCAGTACGCTGGAAGGAATGCACTCTGGAATTCTTCAACTGAAAAACACAGTCGTGCAATCGGTCTCATTTTCATTGCTGGTTCTCCTGCCAAAAAACTGCAAATGAATTACAATTTGCATGTGACTAGCCAGATAGGTAGTAATGAAAAACTAAATTGTTGGACTCACTCTAATGGATGTAAGTTGTTTGCTCCATTTCGAAAAATTTTAAATATCCTTACTGATAAAAAATGTTTGTCGTCAAAGATGTCGTCCTCTGTGTGTTGTAAGTTTTGTCTGTTGGGGGAAGTGCGGCTATGTTCGTGTGTTTGTAAAAAATCTCTTTCTCTGAAAGGCTTGCTAAAACGTTGCTGTCGAATACTTTCCATTTCGCGTTCGTTATAGTTTTCTGTGCGATTGTCAGTACAATGCTGAGAAGTTAAGTTCTTCACAATTTCAGCAAGATGAGCGTGAATTTTGTTCACTTCCTGCTAGTGCTGTCTGTTAAGTGCCATCTGTCCTTGCTTAAAATGTTCTAAAGGCTCGTATTTCTCTGTTTCTGTGAAGTATACAGGTTGGGTTCCATCTGACTGATTATCTCAATTTAACTGTAACTGAGTTTACTCAAAAGGTCATAAACCTGTGCCTTCGGTGTCTCGCACTTTTCCTTCGTTCTGGCATCGATCATTTTCGTTTCCGTATATGTTTGTTGTGTCTGTTCTGAATGTGTGCGTGATTTCTTTCGTAATTTGGTTACGACTGCGCTAGGAACTACGATTTCGATCTTAGCAATAATTAAAGCTTTGTCTTGGTGGTATGTGTCAGTGTTTGCTTCACGTCTTTCGTCTACCTTAGATTCTCCTACCGAAAAACGTTGTTCTAGCTGTGTGTGTGTTGCTGTAGTTTCCTCGACCGTAGAACTTAAAATATGAATTTGTTTTAATTTTTCTGGTTAAATTCCTTTCAAGTAAATCTACGTTTTCTTTTTGTTGTTTCGCTAGTTCCTTTTCAACAGATTTGAGTAGTGTCAAATTGTTTTGCCATTGTTTAGTTATTTTCTCGTAATATCTGCTGAAGCAAAAGACCAAGGTCATTGTTCTGCAAAGAGTTCGTAATGTCTTTTGAAAGATGAACCGGCAACGACTAATAGTGTCTGAAAATTTTTGCATTGTTTGAGTGGCTGTGGTTTTCAACGGAACTGAATTTTGCCAAAATTTCATTCTGAGTTTTGACTATCCTAAAAGAAACGAATGTTCAAATTTGCAAACATGATCAAAAATTTAACAGTTGGTCTCCCTAATTGCTGGAAAGAAATAAAGTTTGTTAGTAAGTGGCGCAGTGACGAGGCACAGTTATGAATAATAATGTAAGAAAAAGCAGTGCACTTCACAGAAATTCCCTGACGCAGGAATGTCGACATGTGGAAGTCATCTTAATAAAAGTAATATGAATGTTTTATTCATTAATCCTCGAATACTAATCGATTTCAAACAATTCCATACATATACCTTCGTCGATTCGACTACCACACCTACGTTGACCAGTAAAATGGTTAGAAGCGATGCAACGGTAGAACTGTAAACGAGTTATTGAAGGAAAGTTATAGGCAATTAGATTTCAAGGTTTACCCACTTTTTCCATTGCAATAAATCACAAAAACTCCCACCACGCATGTTCACAAACAAAATGGCGTTGTTACGTATTTTTTATCCAGCGGGAACACTATGGGATAAGCATCCAAAAGAATAAATCCATCAACTCTTGTATGATAATCTGAGTGCTCGATTGCCAAGAGTATTGAATACAAACAATAGCTACATAAACAACAGAATAAGAAAAATACTCGATCAGTTCACCTAATGAATCAAAAGTAACTTGTTAAAAAACGTGGAAAAACAGAAATAATGTATGCCCAACGAAATAATCAGAATCGCCGACATGAGACCAAATGCATCATCAGAAAAAGGTACAAAAAACAAAGCTGCCATTGACAAAAGAATATCGCTACATATCGCAAATGCTTTCTTAGCTACAGCTGTTGTGTTGAGGAACTGTAGTAAACTAACTTGAAATGAAAAACTCTCTGGGAGATAGGTAACTCGTCCCGACACTGCGAATTTCTTCAGGTCTCATGAGCGTTGCTGATGGCACGTATTGCACACAGTCTTGTTATGTTCCCCACAAACAGGTGTCTCACCATTACACAGTTGGTTTTCATCATTCTTCTCAGCTTATAGCTGCAGTCTCTGCAAACGCGGCAATTTTTGGGCTGAGAGGGGATGCGGTCCTTTGACCTACGATGGGAATTGCTGGAGGAGGGGTGAAGTTCCTTTTGTTTCGGCCTCTGTTGAAGAGTGTCTGTAGCTTAACATGTTTTCTATTCTCTGCTTCATGTGCCCTGCAATATCTTTTCTTTCAATGAGCCATTTCTACGACAAAGTGTCTGCAAGGGAGGACATGAAATCCAGCCGAGACAGGCCTTTCCAGGCTTAGATACTAGCTCACCTTAAAATGACTCCAAGATGCATTGGTAGTTGTCTCCAGAGAAAGAAAATGTGGCTAACGAGTGTGAAGCTCCTGAGGAACTCTTCTTCCTTACGCGATTCCCATTACTCGTGTTCTGCACATTTTTCAGGCCAGTATTTTTGGGATGAATAGTTGATTGTTTTGCCTTCTCCTTGTTTTTCCCAACAGATGTTTCATTTTCAATTTGGGTCACCGTTGCGTTGAGTGTTTCTTCAAACAGTCTGGTGCTCAGTGGATAGTGTCATAGGAAACGATGTCTTCTTCTTCAACGTTGTAGTCTTCGTCAGAATAATCAGATGAAGATATGTCAAGGTCTGATTCTACTGCATCCATAACTCTTAGTACTGGTTAATTCGTCAGGATCTTGAAAAGAATAGAAAGTTAGAGAATGGGAACCACAACCCACTTGACACCAAAACGTTATTTTCAAGAAACATCCAATCGGATACCTACTGGAAATTGGTCGCTCATTACTAACTGTTCGCTGAATCGACGAGTCCATTTTCTTCGTGAGTACTACTCGTTAGTCTATTAGACGAATCAACAAAAAAATGGCTCTGAGCACTATGGGACCTAACTTCTGAGGTCATCAGTCCCCTAGAACTTAGAACTACTTAAACCTAACTAACCTAAGGACGTCACACACATCCATGCTCGAGGCAGGATTTGAACCCGCGACCGTAGCGGTCGCGCGGTTCCAGACTGTAGCGCCTAGAACTGCACGGCCATCCTGGCCGGCACGAATCAACATTTACCTCTATTCGACACGGTAACTTTGGGACTAAATGACGAAATGTGGTTTACCTGATGTAGAGCTGCTTGGGTCATTACAAGCGGAGGAATCACACAGCCAACTGAGCCCCCACGCACAGCTGCGGTGATGGCGTGTCACCCTCGTCAGCAAAGAAGGAAAAATAATCTGTTCGTCGGTACGACTACCAATGGTATTCCAACGCGGGCAAAAATAACCTGTTCGTCGAATTGACTTCCAACAGTATACTAGGGTTAAATGTTCTGCTCACTTAAAGTTCCAACATAGGAATTCGTAAACTTTGAACATACGAATTCAACTGCGAGAATGCGGTGTGAAATCTGACTGCAAGAAAGTAACTTGAAAGTATCTGTCTGGTTACCTTTTCGCCTTTTTGTTTAAACATTCGTAATGGCCAGAATACTGTCTGAATCCAACAATGTGAACAATTAAGCTTTTAAACTAAATTGGCCCCAGAAAAGCTCAAAGTTGCCTTTTTCTTTTTTTTTTTTTTTAAGGCGGGGCAGAGATGGTCTATGCAAGCCTCCAGGCGACACGGCATCTCTTATGACATTGCGACCTTACGCGTTTATGACATCCAAATACTAGAGAAACGCTCACGAAATTATCTACAGCACCCTGTCAACATGCATGCCCATTTACCGTGTTGTGTTTGCGCCTCAGTGATAAACTGGTATTTCTGCTTTACGTATGATTTTGCTGTACCCTTTTCCTAATTTAATACTTATTTATTCTACGGGCATTGTTATTACATGTTATACGTGTCTGAAATACTTTTTAGTCGTTAATGACAAAATCTTCGGTGTCTTTACGCCGCCTCAATTCCTCTTCAAACTTCAATTATCTATGTTCTGAGTCCACTGCCTGGATCCATCGGTAGACGAAATTTATGGAGGAAATATGACCAGACCTAACAACTCATCATTATGACTTTTACCGTGAGATTTCACCTCTCTGGGTTGCAGAGCTTTTATTGTTATCCGATTTCAACTATGAAGAATTTAGTTTCTCTAAAGGTGTTTGCGTCTTATATAACTACATATTTTTAGTCCAAACCATGATTAGCTCAGTTAGATTAATATCGCTTGTGTACTGGTGGTACCCTAGCGGTAACATGTTAATGACTGAAGAAATCTTCTCCTGTTATCAGTCGAACAATAGCTTTATCTTGGAGCAACATTCCCGTATGTTTCCCACGTGTAATCCTTATGCGAAGTGCCAGTTTCCTGTGAAATGTGATACATAAATTCTGCATTACACACTCTTGCTCTCCTAAAGAAGCCATGATCGGTAAAATCAGTGTTTCGTGAGGTATATATCCCAGCCAGTGACTGCGGATTTGCTAGCAGGAGAGAGAGGTTATCTGCCGATTGAGTGCTAGTTCTGCTCCATCTTCCGGTCAAATGACTGCATCGCTCTTACCAGAAAGTTCTCTTCGAGTTCTTCTCAATGCAGCATACCAGAGATAGAACTTAGCTATAAATCTCTGACCCGGTTCCCAAGATCATCATTTACTCCTAGCTCCAGAACATAATGGCACTGTACAGTACAGTTTTCGCATCAAAGTCGGTGTTGCCTTAGATCACGTAAGAACTTGTTCTGGGATTCCACATACAGTCAGTGCAGACTAGGGATTTGCGATGTTGGCAAATCGTCGATGCTGATCTCGAATTCATCATCGAAGCGTAGACGACGACAGCCGATATATCAGTCCAAAATATCGATGCTTCTTCCATCTTTGTTAAGTAATTAACCTATAGAAAGGAGAAAAAACTAACAAGCAAATACATCTATCATTATACTTATTATTTAGTAAATAGAGAAATTGTTGACTTATATGTCGTACAACTGTGTACGTCTCCGTCCGAACAGCCCTCCAATGCTACAGACAGATTGCTATGTCATCTCTGCCCTTAGACGTCTCTGGATACAGATATGGAGGGACATGTGGTCAGTACACTGCTCTCCCGGCCTTTGCCATTCTTCGTGACCAGAGCCGCTACTTCATATCAGGTAGCTCTTCGATTGGATTCAGAAAAGCTGAGTGCAATACGCTTGCCAATAGTGCTCGGCACACCTTGACAGTCGCCCATCCAGGTGCTAGCAAAATCCGACAGCGCTTAACTTCGGTGATCCGACAGGAACCGGTGTTACCACTGCGGCAAGGCTGTTGGCAACTGTTTGTCTGGAACCTGTAAAAAATTCATTTTTGAGACAAATTTCCATTACATTCTATTGCGTTGTTGACAGAGAATATAAGTTGCATTTGGGGCCTTTGCAAACCCTGCGATGTGGCTACAAAGCTCAAATATTTAAGTACAGTTTTTTGTAGCTTCGAGTACGCAGTACCAGTGATGTGATTCAACATTTGTAGTAAAGCTTATTTAAGAGTTAGAAGGCGATCTTTCAGACAGTAAGTGAACTCTGATGCTGGACCGCTTCCATTCCTCTCTGAAAATTTTTTCTTCGAAGCTTGTTTAAAACACTCACTTCACAGGCTTCCTTTGGTTACTCTTTTCTCTCGTGTTATCCACACTACATGTCATTACGAAAGAATGAACTGAATGAACAATGAAAGACATGAGTCTATGCTTAGCTACAACCATAGCCAATGATCCTACCGTAGGTCGTTCAAAAATATCCCCCCCCCCCGCCCCTACTGCCCGTTCGACAAATCGCAGATGGGTTGCACTTGTGTCGTTACGTGACAGATTGAGAAAAAAATCATTTATATGACAAAAAATATTTGCAATGATGCAAGTACCCCGTTTTTTGATTTTTTATTTATTTATTTATTGCTTTATTAGAATCAAAGGTTACTTTCACTGAAACTGGAAAAGTTGCGAAACCTAATTGATTCACTCATAACAAATGTAGATTTTTTAAATGTTCATTAATATGTGCAACCTCTAATCTCTGTTTGTTATTATGTTTGGTAGATGCATAAGTTAATTATTCATGTTGTACTGTTTCTGCAATATGTTCTATCCCATGAAGGTGATGTAAATAATGCAGGCATAGATGTGTTTGCAATAGAGTAAACGTTGAAAGAGTGGGATTGCAATTACAAACGGCCCAAAGAAGTCGGCAAGGCGGTTGTCATCGAAACCCGGTCTCAATTGGGAAAGAGTGCCCAACACCCTGAGAAAATGTTTGAACCTTCTGCCTTATAAGCTTCAGGTATTTGCGAAGTTGATTTTCTAAGTCTTTTGCTGCTATGCAGAACCATTATTGGAGTTCACTTACCCAAGCACAGTTTTGAAGAAGACTCATAGTTACAGATGAAGCACAGTTCGATTTATCCATTTACGTGAATAAGCAGAATGTGAGATTATGGGCTGGACAAAAACCATATGACATTCAACAAGTCCTTGACATAGGACAACTTACTGCATGGTGGACGATATGAATACCATTAATAATAGGACCTTTATTTTAAAAAAAAGCGTAAATGGTGTTACTCTGACTGTTAATGGCGATCGTTATAGAAGTGCAACAAACATCCCGATCATGTGGTATCGCGGTTTGGCGACACTGAATGACCTCCCAGTTCCCCGGGCTTAACTGCTCTAGACTGATTTATGCAGTAATTTACAATGTAAAGTCTCTGTCAATAAACCAACCACTTAGAAAATCTGAAAGCAGCCATAAAAAAAGAAATTAAGGTGCTATCAAATGTACGACTTGCATAAGTTGCGGCGAAGGTGTTAGTTCATAGACAGGAGTGCATACAGGATTCAGCAGAAGGTTTCCACTACTCTACTGCTTCATCCGAACAGGCCTCGGAAGGCCCAATGACACTGACCGACCGCCGTGTCATCCTCAGCCGATCGGGCATCATTGGATGCGTATATGGAGGAGCATGTGGTCAGCACACCGCTCTCCTGACCGTTGTCAGTTTCCGTGACTGGAGCCGCTACTTCTCAGTGAAGTAGCTCCTCAATTTGATTCACAATAGCTGAGTGCAACCCGCTTGCCGACAGTTATCGGCAGACCCGGACGGTCATCCATCCAAGTGCTGGCCAAGCACGACAGCGCATAACTTCGGTGATCTGACGGCAACCGGTTTAGCATTGCAACAAGTCTGTTGGCAGCAGAGGGTATCTAAAATTTGTAACTTTCAAAAAAAGAAGCAATGTTCGTCATTTTTCTGATCTTACTGCTGCAGTTTTGTTGCAGAAAGTTTAATATGCATGAAATCACTCTAAACAAAAATATGCACGTTGACCAATTGTCAATGAGTACAAGGAAAGGAAATGCATGTAAAATGACTGAGCCAGTTATGGTATGCACAATATAATATTTATTCAGTTTTATGACTAGCTGTTTCATATTTTATAACAAATAAACATGTGATGTAAGATACGTCTAGTTCTGAATAGTTTTCTGAACGGCAGAAACACGTCTCGAGAAGATGCTGCTAGAAAACTTGCATTAAGTTACTACATTAGTCGCTGAGTCCGTCATATAGTTCTCCAGTCGTAGGAAGCACGTGTTCTGCCGCGGTGGTGCTGGGTGGAGCCTCTTTTAGCAGATGGTGGTTGGTGACACGGTGGTGCCGCTGGTGCTGCCGCTGGTGCTACCGCTCGTACTCGCAGTGGGGGCAACAGTGGTGCCGTTGTTGCTGCCGATCAGTGACTGCAAACACATACCGTATATAGCGTGATATACACTGACTCATTTCCTTATCTATACAAATTAAAAAAATGAAGTATATTTGGAACCTGAATTAATTCTAGCTTCTGGCGAAGAGAAGGCAGTAGTGGTACTAGTGCAGAATAGTGGATTGCTGTGAAAGACCTATTTGACAACATAAGCATCAGGCTTTCGGATTTGTGTGGGACCTTCGAGTGGAGTGAGAAAAACACATCTATGTAGTGCCTTGTGCATGACGGATTTTGTACGTACAACTTCTGCTTTCATCTGAATAAATCTGATGCGGGAAGTCACCGTTTTCTAATGTGCGGGAGAACAGATTCTGTCGGAACCAACGCGCAGAGATTGGTTTCGGTGTATCAAAGACAACGATTTTGAGGTGAGTGACAAAAGTCGCCCTCGTCGGTGCGGAGTACCATGAGCTGCTGCAGTCGAGTCGGAAGGTGAATGTTGAAAGCTACTAATCATAAGTATTCAATCTGAATCGCGCACTAGACAAGCGCGCGAAATTTGGTCAGACCCATGAAAAAGTTGTTCCACATGATGAGAATGCCACGCCACTTGTTGCAATGCGAGCGAAGGCAATATTGAAGGGACTACAGTGGGATGTCTTAACCCTGAAGTCATATTCACCAGACATGGCCCCTTCATTTGTTTCCGTATATGCAGCATGGCCTTCCTGAAAAACACTTTTATTTTTAACGAGATCGAAAACTACCTCATAAGAACCTGGAATCTTAATCGCGAAATCCGCTGTTACCCGGAAAGTGGGAAAAGTACGAGCTGCCGAGTAACGGTACTTTCAGTAAATTATCATATACCCTAAATTAAAATAAACATAACAGCTCGAATTAATTCAAGTGCTCAATATGTTACGAAGGTGAACATTTTCTTGCATCGGTCTCTTTCTGCTCTAAAAGCCCCATTAACTCTAATTGAAAATTGTATCGATTGGAACGGACCATTACCTTTTATATAATGTGATTATTATTATTGTATGTATCAATCACAACAACAAATACAACACCAGTTTAAACAAAAAATTTGCATGAGAAACTATATAGATTGAACAAACATTAAACGGATAAGACTATGTACGAATATCGGTAGACGCAATCCAGTGGAGAGCCCTATCCAGAGCTTCATATAGATTGTTGATGCAACCAGGGAAATGCCTGTTCGGACACTCATTTACAATGTTTCCAATTGTCTAAGTGACACCACAGCCACACGTAGAGTCAGTGCAAATGCTCCAGTTGAGCATGTTGCTGCTGCACATGCCATCCTCAGTGAGATTTATGTTAAGCTGTTCCCATACCTTCCTTGTATGATGAAACCTTGGAACTCCAACAGACGGGTTGAAAATAAATCGTGGTTCTGGGTTTTCGTGTCATGCCATTCACGTTTCCATTCAGCGTTGAATCCAGTCGAGAGCATTTTCATTTCCCCTTCATATTCTTGTCTTCTGAATTTGAAAAGTTTCCTAGGCAGCGAGAGACACATTTTTACAAACTACCCTGTGAATGTTGTAGAGAGCTGCCTTCGACGGATGTAAGCGTGACAGATGTTCCACAATATTGGCAGCTGGCAATCCATTACTGGGCACAAGTCACCCGCTCTTCTTATCACCCGGATGTGCTTTAAACTGCAGACTGCTCAATATGTTCCTTAAGACGTCACCTAGAGATTTACAAGGTATTGTTTACAGATATTTCAATACTAGGCCCTCGCGCCACACCATGTCGTAAGCTGGAGACAGGTCAATGTAAATAAGGCCAGTACTGAGTTTATTTTGGTAGGCAGTTTCTGTGCGAATAGTGAAGGAGAGCATTTGCTCGCGGTAGCATTTATGTGGTCTAAATCCAGCTTGCTCAAATGGCACCACAGACAGTCATGATGGATACTGCTGTAGATTGTTTCCTGCATTCGCAAGGAAACAGCCACTGGATGCAATAGATGCACAGCGTAACCCGGAATATTCGCCATGCTGAGTAATAAACTGCTCTCTGTTGATCAGCAATACGAACACGTGTGTGCGACTTACCCCTTCATGGATCGCCAGGACACCGTCGTCCTCGGAAGCCAGAATCTCGATGGTAGCGGTACCGTCTGCACCGACTGTCACACTCTTTCCGGTGCAGCTCATTCCATTCACGTCACCAGAAATAACGTCGCAGTAGGTACCAGCAGGAAGGCAAGTCTGCGCAGAAAGAAAATTAAGAACTTACTCACAGGATTCTGCATAATTACTATTTATTCGCAATCACTCTTAATAGCAGCTGGAAAATATTGTAACACAGGTAGTTTACAGTGTACCCTCATGCATACATGGATTTTACCATATGCTGTAAGTGCATAAAAGAATGTTTCGAATCGTATTAATAATTCATCACATACATCTTCCGGGTGATTTGTGAAAGGCAATAGGGGAGTGTATTTTTGTGTTTCTAAACAGGTTAATCATCTTCATTGTTCCTGCGTGACTGGGATACACGAGGAATCTATTATTGTGCTCAAAGAAAATTGCATTCCCTAATGAATACATTTTATGGAAAATCTGTGACTAACTGCTGTCAATGTTTCTACAAGACATTGCCAGTTTCGACATAAAAAATCCCGTTATAGTTTCACATCATTGTTTGTGGACTATTAACTGAAAGCAGACGTTAGTTTATTATTTGAAAAAAGGGAGTAAATTACTGTGATTATCGATGTGCTACTCTTAAAAGTTCAAAGATAACAAACCTTATTTACCTGTGTAATTGTATCTACAACACACGAATGTCATTGCAAGACATCACGTATATAAATGAAATTTAATTAATGTGTAAATCACAATGGTATATATTTCAGAGGTCCATCGCTGGTTTTTTGTTAGCTTAGTCTGAATGAGCTGCATATTTATTAACAATATATACTCACGCAAACATATAGCAGCGAAAAAAGGAATGTTTTCTACAATAGGACCTCACCTGGATGGTCGCTTTCAGGTCGGAGGACTCCTCGTCATTGATGGCAATGAATCCCAGGGTACCTCTGCAGAAAGCGATCTGCCAGTCGCTGCCCGACCACCAGTTGGTCACCTCAGTTGCTGTGAAGGAACAAGCGAAACTTTACTATGACTATCAATCATATTCGAGCACATTTAGTGGACGCGAAATGAAATAGCAGAATATTTTGTTTGTTTATTTTATATCTCTATTTCTTGTGCTTGCAGGCCGTATTCTTCCCAAACAACGCGTGCCACTCTTGGGCGTGCATTGCTTAAGACACTAGCACTGCATTCACGAGGAACGTAAACAAACCCCATTCCACATTCCTGTATTATGTTGGCCGCCATTTCGTGAAATCGTTTCAAGAATATGCAGGAACAGACGATCCATCGAAGTCCTATTCTGTTCGGTCCCTCGTTTGCAACTAACACAGTCCGTAGTCTGGGCGAAAAATGTTTGACCAGCATAGTCATAATCATATTCACAGTCCCTAGGTACGTCAAAGTTCCTGGGTTTGTTTCCAATTACTGCATAAATTTCGAATAAATTTCAGTAGCAATGGGGCTGAAGACTTCTGGCATAAGAAATTACTCTCGATCTCCCAACGGCCTTGTCAAAGAGGGCAGAGGAGTTGACAGAGGTTCAGGCCACACTCTTGTCCATCGAGTGGGATACTGCTACCAAAAGGCTGAAGAATCAACAATGATCAACGGCAAGAGGAAGGAGAAGTCAATGGAAATCACTGCATTACAGACACATAATGTTTATTCACAGAACATATGGTCTGTAGCTGAAAAAGTGCCATCATGTTCTTTCCATTAGCAAAAGGTTCCAGGTAACTTCCCCATTCGGATCTCTGGAAGACGGTTGCCTAGGTGGCGGTAACCACGAGAAAAAGATGGAATGGCTAATGCCGGAGTCGGAACTTGGAGTGTATGAAGTTTCAACAGGCCGGCCGGTGTGGCCGTGCGTTTCTAGGCGCTTCAGTCTGGAACCGCGTGACCGCTACGGTCGCAGGTTCGAATCCTGCCTCGGTCATGGATGTGTGTGATGTCCTTAGATTAGTTAGATTTAAGTAGTTCTAAGTTCTAGGGGACTGATAACCACAGATGTTAAGTCCCATAGTGCTCAGAGCCATTTTTTTTTTTTAAGTTTCAACATGGAAGGGAAGTTAGAAAAGGTGAGCAGTGAAATCCACATTCTCAGTCCAGATGCTATGTCGGTTGATGAAATGAAGTGGAAAGAAGATGAAGAGTTCTGGTAAGACGAATGTGCGGTAATATCAGCAGCAGCAGAAAATAGGAAAAAATGAGTAGGGTTCGTTATGAATAGAACATGGTAGAGAGCGAGTTACTGTAGGTAGGTCCAGTGGTATAGTTCTTCCCGACAGAATCGACACCAAAACAACGCCAACAACCATATTTTATATATACGTTTTTAGCACAAACTGAAGATGCAAAATGGAGACATTATGTGAGGATATTGAATGGGTATTTCAGTATGTAAAGGGAGATGATAAAATAATAATCATGGATGATTGGAATACGGTACTAGGGGAACGAGTAGAAGGAATTAAGGGAGAATACGAGCTTAGGTGAATAGTAATGGGAGAGGAGAAGGTTAACGGATTTCAGCATTAAATTTCTGCTAGTAATAGCGAATAGACTGTTCAAAAATCATAAGAGTGGGAGGTGCACTTGAATAACAGTGGAGGAAGGAAGAAGGTCCAGATGCTTTACATCATGTTAAGGCAGCGATTCAGAAATCACATACTGGATAGCCAGGACCAGTATACACTGGCATTACAATTTAGTAATGACGAAGAGTAAAATGTAGTATTTTTTGCGTCCTTCAAAAACTTTCACTCCACAGTGTAGTATAAACTGATACGGTACACGTGCAACATTTTTAGCAGCTCAGTCCGAATATGCACCCTTGCAAAGAGATATGCCCTTTGTATAGTAAGGTCTAAGTTCTTCTCACAGTCCAAGGTCCAGCTTACAATTTTAATGTCACAGAACTATGTCTATTATGAATTCTTATTCAGTGTGGTATTATTGCGCGACGTTATTGGAGATGGGAGACAACAATACGTCGACCTCGAACATGACTGTCTCTTCGGAAAAGACGTCAGACATGTCATATCCGAAATTAATTTCAACCAAAACAGCCTCACGCTAAAACCCCATACTGTTCTGGAATTTGAACCAGACAGCGTGTGATCCAGAGATCCAGTAGTATACTTTGCAGTGCCACATCTCATTGTCAAACGAATTATGGAGATGGGAAGTTTCTCCTAAGTACGCGGCCCGAATAGCAGTCTCCATCTGGAGAATCTCAGCGCTAGAGCCTATTAACGTCCTCTTCAACCAAGGGAAGTGTGAAGTGCCTAAACTAGCAAGTACTCAGTTACCACTCCATGTCCATAGCACACAAGTCATCAAGTCGTACCAACACCGTCATGACGCACACAAGTCATCAAGTCTTAGCAACACAGTCATGAAAGACCTACGATTACCGTTACACCAAAGATACGTTTCAGTACAGGTGGTTGTGGATCAGCGTCGTAGGAACAACTGATAAACTACTGACTATTGGAAAAATATTTAACAGTTCCGGTTTGGAAAAGTCGTTATGAACGGGAGGGAGAGTGCGATGTTCACTACATAACGTACACTGCCGAGACCAGCTGACGGCAAAAATATAAGGAAGCACAGCGACCGGTCAACATTGTGTTGCCCCTTCGATGTGTTTATGAAGTTCAGTTTTATTTAGTAGTTATCGACGTTGATATTTTCTTCGTAACGTACAAACTGTGCCTAGAACTGTGGCACTTGGCACTGAATTTTTAGGGAAAATTAACTTACGCTGTTAACAGAAGGGCGAGACATTCACGAGGAGTGGGAAACTGTCAAATATTTTTAGATCATGGTGGGCCACGTTCAAGCTTTAGACATTTGATCCTTTGGAATGGACGATCTTACCTCCAACTACGTTCCTGAACTCGGCCATGTTGTAGATCTGCCTCCAGCGATGCTCACACACCCAGGGGCTGGCGCACGAGCCGTCTTCGTTGAAGGTGGGCGAGATGATGTTCTGGTTGCTGTCCTGTGGGGGACCCTCGTCCGATGAGCTGAACTGGTAGCTGGACATCACTCGGGGCAGACCGTAGTTGTAGGCAAGCATAAAGGCCACCGCTATCTGCAAAATACCCGATATCAAGGAATGCTGTCACTGGCCTTATATTTTGGAGGAATGGGATACAGATAACCATCAGAACATTCCGATTAGTATGTCTTATTGTTTCTACACAGCAAGCGTAGTTCCATCACCGACACCATTTCGTTGCTTCATCATTCTTCTAATGAACTGATGCCACACGTCTGGAATTCTCGATCATGCTATCACAGGGCGATTCAAAAGATTGCGTACAAATGGAAGGAGCTAACAGACGAATCGATGTACAACGACTTTGGAATGGGAACTTATGGTCTTGGAAGTTTTGGAATATCAGAAACAACAATTACAATCAATGCACTTTCGCCTCAAGTTAAGGAAAGATAATATGCTGTTTACTCGATAAGATAGTCAAATACAGGACATTTTCAAAGCGGCGTCCATCACATTCAGAACAGACATTACAACTTCAAAAAATGGTTCAATTGGCTCTGAGCACTATGGTACTTAAAATCTATGGTCATCAGTCCCCTAGAACTTAGAACTACTTAAACCTAACTAAATTAAGGACATCACACAACTCCCAGTCATCACGAGGCAGTGAACATAAGATCTTCGCAGAAAATTCTGGCGCACTCTACCAAGTAAACCAGACAGCGTACGAACGTCGTTGGACTTTGAAACTATACTGGCGAGAAGTGTTTCTTCGTCGGGGACATGTCACATTCACAAGGCCTCCGATATACTCCCACTAAAACTAAATAAATCAAAAGGCGTGACATTACGGGACCCAAGTGACCATGCAATTGGACCACCCCTCGGATCCAACAACTGGGTTGCGTGAATTAAGTACGTTACCTATTTGCACAGAAAAGCGTGCAATGCTCCGCCTAATTACAGCTGGTTACAAAAACAGTTCATTATCTTTACTAAATTTAAGATGCGTGTTCGTTTATTGCCCTTGTTGTTCCTAACATTGCAAAAAATTCACTGGCTCAGGATTAGTTTATATCACCATATGCTCCTGTTCCAAAGCTGTTATATTTCGATTTCTTTCCCTGTTTCTTTAATTTGTGCGCAACCTTTACCCCATTATAAGAACTAATGCAAGTAATTTCTCTCTCTGTGTTTCGCCCTCCAAAAGAAATTTTCAGGAATTAGTTGACCGAAACTAACTCAAATATTTGTCTACTTACGTATTATTCAGAGAATGTACATATTTCACGGCTGTTCTCGTAAAAACATTGTCAGTAAATCACTAGAGATTCAGTCAGCTGTACTACTTTCACAAATCCTTATTCACACTTACCAAGGGCTCACTGATGTGTTTTTCAATAATGTGATGCACTATCATATGTTAATGTAAGTTTTACATGAGTTTTCACCCTGTCCTACTAATTAAGCAGTACTTGTGTGAATATCCCTTCAGTAACACTGGGATTCAGAGAGCACATCAAACAGGAAACACTTTCTTCCTCTGTTTGTGGAAATGGGGTCATTCTGGCACAACAGTAAAGTGTGGGATTCGGAAGTAGAATCTACATCTACATCCATACTCCGCAAGCCACCTGACGGTGTGTGGCGGAGGGTACCTTGAGTACCTCTATCGGTTCTCCCTTCTATTCCAGTCTCGTATTGTTCGTGGAAAGAAGGACTGTCGGCATGCCTCTGTGTGGGCTCTAATCTCTCTGATTTTATCCTCATGGTCTCTTCGCGACAATGACTTGTGATAACGAAGTGACCAGTGACGATTTTTCTAAATATTACTAAACCACCAACCGGTTGCGTTAAAATGGCTTAAAATGATTATTTCCTGTACTTATTCGTTACGTTTCATACCTTGTACATCTTGGGGCTCTGGAAGGTGAGAATATCACCGGCGCCTCCGTGACCTCTCTGGTTGTCATGATTATCCACAAAAGACAGAGCACTCATTCCAGCAACCATACCCCAAGGTTCACCTGCCAAGAGAAACAGTACCATGAAAGGCAAGTTCCTTAAGTTCAGCTAAATATTCAGTCTGAGACTCCAGCGTCGTGAAACGTACCGAAGTTGCTGAGGTCCTTGAGAGGGCTGTTCCTCATCACGGCAGCTGACAGCGCTTGCCCGAAATAGAACTCAGTGATTCTTCCAATGGACAGGTATTCATTCTTGGAAACAGCCTCAGTACCTGCAAGAAAATTGTGACTCGATTTAGCTACTTTTGAGTTCTATCGTCAAACCGTCTGTCAATTTCACAATTATGTTCGTAAGTTACCTGGATCGATGACTTCCTGGTAGATGAAGGGACGCAGACCCTCCGCAAATCCGTGTTCGGTATTGAGGTTGTTCAATCTTCCATAGATGTTCTCCAGATCAGATGGCCACATGTGTTTGGCAGCGTCAATCCTGCGCAAACGCACAAAATAACACGAGTTTTTCGCTCTGGTTGTAAAGTGGTAATCTAGTTTTGAGAAAGAGATCCTCACCTGAAGCCTGCGACACCGGCGTCGATGAGTGTGTTCAGATAATCCACAATCTTGCCCCTCACGTACTCCTGGCTCTGGTCGAGGTCGTGCAGTCCAGTGAGTTCGCAGTTGCGGATCTGAGTGTGAAAGAAACGTGGTAAGCAGAGCGCCTGTGATTTTTACACATAATGACTATTTAAATGCGAGGGCTAACTGTGGTACTATTTCACTAAAATGTTGTTGAACTCGTTAACGTAAAAAATTATTAAAAATCGGTTATCAGTGCCGTATATTACTGTGTTATCACGAAGGCTGTAACACATGCAAGTGTAGATATTTTTGTTGTTGACCGAGAGCCATGTATTGACCATCATTACATCATTAATTACTTCTTTCAAAATTATAGCTGTAACTCATATAGGTGTAGATATTATTATTGTTGACTGAGAACCATGTATTGAACATCACTACATCAGTAGTTACTTCATTTGCTGTTATAGCTGTTATGAGTAGTATGGTGTTAGGTTGGGTAGTACCTCCAAGTACAGGTGACGAGAACATGTCGTTAACGCTTATTTTCCCCTGGGCAGTAGGTCAAGAGTCGAAGCGTCGACAAAACGGGCAACCGATACTGACAGTCATAGGCCACTTAGTGGTTGGGTTATAGACAGTGCAGAAAACATCAGGTAGTACATTATATGACGTATTTGTGGGAAGAATGTCGTTGCGGGGAAGAAACAATCAGCACACTGATGTGTGTATGTATTAAGGTATCACGTTTTAAAAATATCTCTACTTACACCTGTTACAGCCTGTATAGCACAGGACACAACGTTACCGTTTGCTTTGCGGACTTGGACTGTATGTATAATCAGTTATTATTCTAGTATACAAGACCATACATAAACGTTATACTGGAATTTGTACAGTATTTCTGTTCCGAACTACCGGTTTCGTGTTCACTGGATGCCAGGCCAAACAAGCCAGTTAAACAGAAGATTCTTATATCCTTCAAAATGACAAAATTACTATAAAAATATAAACGTACTGGAATGTCAATTGCTCCCTTAAATTATCCATACCTCTTCATCCTCTTGCGTTAATGTTACGATTAAGGTTCGAGAGCATGAGCTCATTGTTGTTTTTCTAATGAGAATTATGACATATCAGGTTTGTAATTTTCAGTATGAGTACAATACTGATAGGAACATGCGCAATCATCAATAATGCCACTATAATATGGATTAAATGACGCTTCTTAAAATAGGAAAGGATACCGAAAGCTAAGTCAGATTCGATACTGACAAAACTTTCCAGGAAGGGTTTCATATTATAGAAATCAAACCACTATCTTCTGCAGCTGTGTGGCGTATTATAATGACATTGCACTGAATTATACAAACTACATTGCAGGACATTTCACATCTATGTACGAGTATACAGCCGGCTAGCTACATTAAGGTGCTTCGCGAATACACCACTGTTATTCTGCTACCTCTCCTGTTCCATCAGCATATGGTGCGTGCAAAGAGTGAATCTGATTTAGTCTCTCTGTTATCCCAAATTTCTATGATGTTTCACCATTTTATAACCGTAATGGCGTATTTTTCAGAGATGATGTTACGTTGCGTAAGACCTGCAGAAATGAAATAAATCATGTCGTGCTGCGGTGTATTTACTGGATTACATTTCATCTGTCATCAACAATAAGGGCAGTGCCGAGCTAACACCTGCAGAGGCACGACAGCATATCAGTTTTTCAGAGTGATGAGATTTAAACGCTTTTGAAGCTTTATACGTTGCAATACTAACTGCCATCATGCCGCTTCTTCGACTCTAGTCAACATTTGAGACATTCGATGCTCTTTTTGTACTGAGAGTAAAATTTCCTTCAGATCACTAAGCTTATATCAGCCAATATATATGCAGTGCACCTACGACATAACACAGCATTGAGTCAATTTACGCGCCGTCTTGTCAAACCGGATAAATCTTTTTGACAATGCTAAGTATTAACGAGGGCCGATGAGATGACTGTGACATTATCGTGTACTGCTAACGTGTTATAGTACGCTTGCTACATTTTTCTCCCGGATTCGCCGAAGGAGATGCGACTCACGTTGTTGGCGTCCTGGTAGTTGTTGACGGTGCACTGGCTGTGGAAGTGCTCCTTGGTGTAGGGCACCGCGGGGTAGTCGTAGTTGGCCGTGTCCACGCTGCTTCCACCGGTGGTGCCGACGCCGTCCCACGTTCCCGTCATGTGGTTAAACACGGCGTCAACGTAGATACTGCAAAAGCCAGCGCATTCACCCAACAACCACATCGTCACACTGCATAGCACAGACTGTTTCAAAAGAAAATGTTGTTGTTGCTGTTGTCTTCAGTCCAGAGACTGGTTTGATGCAGCTCTCCATGCTACTCTATCCTGTGCCAGCTTCTCCATCTCCCAGTACTTACTGCAACCTACATCCTTCTGAATCTGCTTAGTGTATTCATCTCTTGGTCTCCCTCTACGATTTTTACCCTCCACCCTGCCCTCCAATGCTAAATTTGTGATCCCTTGATGCCTCAGAACATGTCCTACCAACTGGTCCTTTCTTCTTATCAAGTTGTGCCACAAACTCCTCTTCACCCCAATTCTATTCAAGACCTCCTCATTAGTTATGTGATCTACCCATCTAATCTTCAGCATCCTTCTGTAGCACCACATTTCGAAAGCTTCTATTCTCTTCTTGTACAAACTATTTATCGTCCATGTTTCACTTCCATACGTCGCTACACTCCACACAAATACTTTCAGAAACGACTTCCTGACACTTAAATATGCATTTGATGTTAACAAATTTCTCTTCTTCAGAAATGCTTTCCTTGCCATAGCCAGTCTACATTTTACATGCTCTCTACTTCGACCATCATTAGTTGTCTTACTCCCCAAATATCAAAACTCCATTACTACTTTAAGTGTCTCATTTCCTAATCTAATTCCCTCAGCTTCACCCGACTTAATTCGACTACATTCCATTATCCTCGTTTTGTTTTTGTTGATGCTCATCTTATATCCTCCTTTCAAGACACTGTCCATTCCGTTCAACTGCTCTTTCAAATCCTTTGCTGTCTCTGAGAGAATTACAATGTCATCGGCGAACCTCATCGTTTTTATTTCTTCTCGATGGATTTTAATACCTACTCCCAATTTTTTTTTTTGTTTGCTTCACTGCTCGCTCAATATACGGATTGAATAACATCGGGGACAGGCTACAACCCTGTCTCACTCCCTTCCCAACCGCTGCTTCCCATTCATGCCCCTCGACTCTTATAACTGCCATCTGCTTTCTGTACAAATTATAAATAGCCTTTCGCTCCCTGTATTTTACCCCTGCCACCTTTAGAATTTGAAAGAGATTATTCCAGTCAACATTGTCAAAAGCTTTCTCTAAGTCTGCAAATGCTAGAAACGTAGGTTTGCCATTCCTTAATCTGTTTTCTAAGATAAGTCGTAGGGTCAGTATTGCCTCACGTGTTCCAACATTTTTGCGGAATCCATACTGGTCTTCATCGAGGTCGGCTTCTACCAGTTTTTGCATTCGTCTGTAAAGAATTCGAGATAGTACTTTGCAGCTGTGACTTATTAAACTGATAGTTCGGTAATTTTCACATCTGTCAACACCTGCTTTCTTTGGTATTGGAATTATTATATTCTTCTTGAAGTCTGAGGGTACTTCGCCTGTCTCATACATTTTGCTCACCAGATGGTAGAGTTTCGTCAGGACTGGCTCTCCCAAGGCCGTCAGTAGCTCCAATGGAATGTTGTCTACTCCTGGGGCCTTGTTTCGACTCAGATCTTTCAGTGCTGTGTCAAACTCTTCACGCAGTATCGTATCTCCCATTTCATCTTCATTTACATCCTCTTCCATTTCCGTAAGATTCTCCTCAAGTACGTCGCCCCTGTATAGACCCTCTATATACTCCCTCCACCTTTCTGCTTTCCCTTCTTTGCTTAGAACTGGGTTTCCAATTAATAGATAAACAAATGCTTGGTCAGAATTGAGTTGAGGAAACTAGCACTGAAAGTTCATTTCCACCTTCTGTGAGAAAAGTCGTTACTGTAGTAAATGTCTGGATAGGTACATAAACACTACATGAGATTTATTTTTAAGCCACAGTTATACTTATCAAAAGCACTGTGGATTTGAACCGAGTTCCATGCATATCACTGATACTGTTCTTCCAGCGAGCAAGCCCCACATAGCGAATCAAACCACTGTTTACCACTCGCTGTAATCAGTTCGACCGAAATTCCACAGTGAAACAGCGCTTTGTGTAGTACTGGCAGATATTTGCGCTCGGATGAATTCCAGCTGAACTGATTGAAGTTCTCACTTATGATCGGCGCAGGATGTGCTCTACTTTGTACCATCTCATAACTCTGCGTTTCAGGTCTTCGTCAGGCCTAGATCATCCACCGCACTTCACGTTAACATAAGCTCATTGTGCCTTGTTGTACGGTATTTCAACCCTGTGGTGCTCAAATAAACCGCTGTGGACAGCTGTTAAATGTCGCTTCTTTCGCGTTTTCAATCAGTCCTGAAGCTGCAAATACACTCAGTGCACAGCAGCGGCAGGATGTGACCACTGGAGTTGACTGAGTGCATGTGCAGCCTCAGGACTCATTCAGATCGCCAAAGATGTGGTATTGACAGCTGTCCACTGCAGTGAACATGTGTAACAGAGGCTTAAAATAATTATTTAAAATGGTAATGCGTATCTATCGGTCGTTTTGAGACTTATGTCACCTGTCCTTAATCCCACGTCCGGCCATCCTGATTTAGGTTTTCTGTGATTTCCCTACATCACTTCAGGCAAATGCCGGAATGGTTCCTTTGAAAGGGCACGGCTGATTTCCTTCCCCATCCTTCTCTAATCCGAGCTTGTGCTCCGTCTCTAATGACCTAGGGGACTGAAGACCTCAGATGTTAAGTACAATAGTGCTCAGAGCCATTTGAACCACTTTGCAAAGGTGGAACATCGGAACATATTTCCACTGACATATAAGATCATGCAATTACGGTTTTTTGTGATGAGTAATTTAGACTTGTCCCTGCAAAACTGTTGGTTTCATTAAGCAAAATTATACTTCAAGACAGGTAAAGTCATTTATGTTTCAGCGGAAACACTCTATTTGTAACACAGATATTTAGGTATTATCGTGTATGTAAGTTTCCTAGCATGATTTTTATCGATTCCGAAGTTAAATAATGTAATCCAAAGGAATGGACAATTATATGCTGTATCGATTGCCTGTAGCACAACGGTCAGTGCCGGTCGCGGTGGCCGAGCGGTTCTAGGCGCTTCAGTCGGGAACCGCGCGACTGCTACGGTCGCAGGTTCGAATCCTGCCTAGGGCGTGGAAGTGTGTGATGTCATTAGGTTAGTTCGGTTTAAGTAGTTCTAAGTTCTAGGGGACTGATGACCCATAGTGCTCAGAGCCATTTGAACCATTTTTTGAACAACGGTCAGTGTTCAGATTCAGCAAAAAGCACTATTAATCACAAAAGGCGCAACAGAATGTGAAATGAGCGCACCATTCCAACTCTGCGAGTGGCACATATCATATATTATTGCAAAGAATCCTAAGACAAAGCAACTCACCTACGAAAGAAAGTTCTTATAGACCGTAGCTTCTGCTGCTGCTTGTCGATTCTGGATTCTTACCAAAAACTATTAATGGAAGCTGACGAGAGGTTTCAAAGGAGAGTTATACGATCCATCACAGGTTGTTTAGACACCGAAGTATGACTATAGAGGGAATAGCCTTAGTCAGAAAATTCCATGAGCTGGCGTTCCAACAACAGTCAGTACTTTTCGCTTACCAACACAGTTTTCGCTTAACCAAGTAGCTTGCGGTAATTTGGTCCCAATGCGTTCCATCAGCGAATGAAATAGTAGGTGTGGGAGACGGTGAAGGCGTTATTGTAGTGCACAAGCTACAATGTCTCATGGCTCACTCATTACAAAAGTAGTTCCTGATAGAGACCCCACTTTCGATTTCCAGCCCTGTGGCGCCTTGCCAAACATCTCGAGCCTGTGAGGGCGTCCTCTTACCGGATTCCTGCGGCGTTGCAGCGCTTCACCATGTCCCTGAACTCCTCCTCGTTACCGGAGCGGGTGACGAGTTTGTACGACGCCGGCTGGTACCTCTCCCACCATGGTCGGTTGCTTGCGGTGATGGCCAGGTTCTCGCTGGGTGGTGACACCTGAAAAGAGAATTAACTGTATTGTTATACCTGCGTTCAGAGGTTTCTAAAATGGACCAGGAGGAGAGCGCAATACCTGAAAAATTGAAAATGCATTTAGATTATCGTACTGAAGTCGGCGGCGACGAATTGTGCCCGTTGTACCTCTCAGTCCAGTTTCTAAACGATTAGAAATACAGACGTAGTCTCGTATTATGAAATTCAATCATGTCTGATGCTTCAGTTTATGAAAATATTTTCGAAGACTTTTATTGGGGCACTTATTAAAATTTTTCATTGATGCCCCCGTAACCCTCACCATTCGTACTTTGTAGACGTAATCTCGATTCTCAGGGTTACATCATTCGTGAAGGACCTACAGCTTCAAATACCTTCACAATCATATAGATAGTGTCGTAACTTTATATCGTATCTTTGGTTCAAACACTTCACAGGTACCACGTATATTAAAATAATGGAAGGGCGCCTAAAATACACTGAATAATTCGCTATTTGTTTTTTACTCTTCACTTTGTTTATTCTTCACTTTCTGTAATTCCTTGAAATGAGCACAATTTTAGCGTTTCCAGTGCTGCTACGGTAAATGGTAATTAATCCGAAATTCCGGATTGTAAGATCAACACAGCCTGTATTCTGACGACAGACATGGACAGTTTCGGTAAAATACATATTCAGTAAGGTGTTTCCTTCCACTTCTTCACATTTTAGCACATTTTTTTGTAGGCTTAGTCATGAAAATATAGTAACTAAACAAAACGACAGTTACAGCTGTCCGCAGCTCGTAGTCTAGCGGATAGCGTTGCTGCCTCTGGGTACCGGGTTCGATTCCCGACCAGGTTGGGGATTTTCTCTGCCTGGGGACTTAGTGTTTGTGTTGTCCTCATCATTTTATCATCATCACTATGATGATGTGGCTACTGATAGCGGCTAGGTTGGACTGTGTAAAAAATTGGAGTGTGAACAAATTGGGACTTTGTACGGTCGCTGATGACCACGCAGTTGAGCGCCCCACAAACCAAACATCATCACCATCATTGTAGTTATAGCTACTTGATCCCTGTAACAGACAGTAATTCCTAATATCGAGTTACCGAACCTGATTTTTCCAAACTGATCATGATAAGTGTCACAGATTTATTACGGAACTCAAACAATCAAATGGAGCAAGTTGTAAAACATCTCTTACCGAAATAAATTCTATATTATCGGTAGATAGAGCACGATGTGCCGTAGGTCAAAATGAGATGTGCGGATTTTAATTATTCTGGGTATATTTGAACGTCAATACAGGCGACTCCCTCTACTTCCAATATTCTACACAAAACAGAGCAGTAACAAACCTTGTAAAATTGTAATATTTGTTTAGTTAGTGACGATAAACTAAACCTTGTGTGGCATTTACAGAGGCGCAAGCGTTTCAATTTCGTGATTCTGTGGAAGCCAGAGAGCCAGTTTCACTACTTTTCTACTGAAGGAACTTTTAATTTCCCCGTTCTGTCTGTCCCCTTTCCATAAATATAGCAAGAGACATGGAATCTGGTTCCTCTTTTTTAGTATGCGGAGGCGCTAATCAAGTAATGTCGAAGTCGGCCCGTAGCGATGATAGGTTGCCAGAATATACATATCACTGTTAACGATGTGACTGGGAACATTATGACTTTTTTGTTACAACTTCAAGTTAGGAAGCCAGTTATTATATGGGGGAGCAATTTAACACAGTTAAAGAGCAGGAGAAACGAAGTAACGAGCAGCGTCTGAAACAAAATTAATAGCTGATGGAGTAAAGTATGGGGGAAATACAGTCTGCTTCTCATAAATAAGACAGAGGATATCGAAACGGCTGTTTTGGTTAAGATAATACGAAGGAGGAAACGGTGCACGTAGAAAAACAGAATATTAAGTGCCACAGAAAAATGTATAAAATGGAGTGACTGAATCACTTGGGAAGCACGGCAAGGTTAAACAAATCTGGAAGGAAATGATGTCAGCGAAGAAGTAGGAGAGGGAACGTAACGAGGGGCACATGTCAAAGCATCCAGTACTAGGTAACCTCGTGGTGCATGTAACAACAGTTGTAAACTATTGGTATGGACAAAAATAATTCTTCTCCTTCATGTCTGTAGCGTTTACCGCTTCTAAGTCCGTTCCCGGCAGCTGAGTGGTCAGCGCGACAGACTGTCAGTCCTAAGGGCCCGGGTTTGATTCCCGGTTGGGTCGGAGATTTTCTCCGCTCAGGGACTGGGTGTTGTGTTGTCCTAATGATCATCATTTCATCTCCTTCGACGCGCAAGTCGCCGAAGTTGCGTCAAATCGAAAGACGCAGCAGGCGGGCGGTCTACCCGACGGGAGGCCCTCGTCGCACGCCTACCGCTTCTAAGGTGGGCTGCGCTGTACTCGCGTTCTGGGAAAATTATGTTTATTTGCCCTTTCGGGTGAATGCCTTTCCTGTCACCCTTATGGGGAAAGTATGCTCATCCTTCTTCCCAATGCTTGTTGCCTCCTGCAGTGTTCGGTCACTGTAGAGTTTGAAGCTTGTGCTCTGCCTTAGCAACGCGTGCGTGAGGTACTGATTTACCTTCTTTAATAAAAACGGTTTAATTACACTGTAGCGGTCAACGTACAAGCAGCAGCGTGATAGGTCCAATATGATCGAGGTTGGCTATAGTTTCACACGGGGTAAAGTCCTGTGCGTCCTCGTCTGCAAATTGTGTAAATTTGTCCTGTGTGTGATTGTATTTTAATTGTTTCTGTATGGTATTTCCTGAGGCGAAATGCGGTAATCAACCCAGAAATGGCCTAAACGAGTGTGAAAAACGGCGTACAAATCATAGGCTGGGATGTGCTCCACTCACGGACGTTAATCCGCCACGCGCGTATTCTAACCGGAGCCGACTTAGCTTCTTGTTTCTCCAAATGTACCGCATTGCACTTTACGATATACGAGGTGGTAATAGCACTGATTACAGAAGACAAATTGTGGTGTGCGTACTGTAAGACCTTCAGTACACACACCATCAGATTATTTGACTTGTCGCTCTAACGAAGTAGGCGAGTGTCAGCAATATGTCTCGTGGTCTTATCGTGGCGTGTTTATCTTCTGCCATTAGGTCAGACGATAGAAATGCCACTTGCACGCTCAGAGTAGCAGACTGACGGTGACCAACTTTAAACAGAACTTGATTAATTTTCACACACATTTATTAAAATAATAAAAAACATAGATATTACGTAACTTGATTCTGGATGCTATTTACAATTGACAATCTGAAGTTCCTTTGGTCTTGGTACGTTAATCTTATTCTCAAATATCACTGATACTTGACAAAGTGTCTATTCATTTATATTCATGGCTTGTACAGGAATATGGTAATCTTGTTAGCTGCAGACTGAAACTTGACTATAGACTGGTACAGACTAATGCAGACTGACTAATCGCAGGTCTGTACATTCGTTATAATACCTCGCGCGTTCATGTATCACTGCGCGAGTGTGATCCGCGAGGAGAAAAGGTTCTATGTTAGCAGCAATCTCATTGGCTGCGAGACATATTAATACGCGGATCGGCGGAAGCAGAATTTGGTCCATCTCTTAGGCAGCGCCATGTCGTATTGCGGAGACGGACGAGCACTGCGCCTGCGCTGTTGTGCTTAGCGGGGCGCGCTCTATTGGGAAAGTTGTGTACGCTCTGACTACGCGGAACTATGAACACAACAGAAATATAGAGGGAAGGAGCATATGGTTAGTGGGTTAGCTATTGACTGAACGATACTACCTCATCGTCAATACGGAGAGAGTGATTTTGTAACCAGATGGAGATAATGTATCGACTGATAATTGAAGGTATGATGTACTACGAACTCACAATACACATAGTTAACGCCTTCTCCCTCAAACAAGCCCAGATGAACTCAGAGACCACGTTGGACAGCTGAAGCAAACTGTATATTTCCCTTGTGGGGCACGGATTACTAACTCATTCATCCTTCCCTGTGTTTGCTCTCACCTGGACACCGCCGTAGTTCTTCGGCGACAGGAAAGTCTCGCACTCGTTGGCAATGTCGGTCCACTTCCACTCGAACAGGTGAACCATGACACTGCGGCCCTCCACCACATTGGGCTCCCATTGCGCTTTCGCGCAGGCAACGAGCGCCGCCAGGACGAGAAAACCTATCATGGTGACCAGAGGGGCGATGGCGTCCAGTCTGAGGCAGCCGGCTCTTATATAGGCCGGCCGTCTGTGTGCGCAGCTGGGGCGATCGCTCGCGCCCGAGGCCGCCGCCCGCGTCGTGGCAAACACATGTGGCGCTGAAAAGACCACGGCACTTGTAGCAGTTGTGCCTATGTCGCCGATTCATTGTGTATTTTGACTTCACTATTCTCTACTTTGAAATCTCACAATTAGAATTCCAATATATTCCGATAGCAAATTCTGAAAACTCACAATTGGAGGCCACGACGTTCGTTCAAAACGGTTGAAATGGCTCTGAGCACTATGGGACTCAACTGCTCAGGTCATCAGTCCCCTATAACTTAGAACCACCTAAACCTAAATAACCTAAGGACATCACACACACCCATGTCCGAGGCAGGAATCGAACCTGCGACCGTAGCGGTCGCGCGCTTCCAGACCGTAGCGCCTAGAACAGCTCGTCACTTCGGCCGGCCACGACGTTGGGATTCAGATTTACTTCAAACTTTGTACACATTAATAGGCCATTAAAACAACGTAATATGTAAGCAGTAAGGTGCACTACTCTGGCAGTTTCGAGAAAAACTTGAGAGAAGTTTTACGCTTCTATTATGTGGCCTATATATCTGTATGTATGTGTCCTGGCCTTCCCTTATCAGTATGGGCGCTCTCCACTGTGTACAACCATTTATCACACGTTATTTTCGGGATCAGGAAAACGCCTCCTATTTGTTTTGTAACTAAGAGCCCAATTATTCTAAATATCTTTCTCTCTCTGAAATATGTCCTCAATATTTTTGAACTTGCGTGCGACCTTCTGACGGTGAATCAGGGCTGAGACTACCGTGTCTCCAACCGGGTGGCCGAGTGGTTCTAGGCGCTACAGTCTGGAACCGTGCGACCGATACGGTCGAAGGTTCGAATCCCGCCTCGGGCATGGATGTGTGTGATGTCTTTAGGCTAGTTAGCTTTAAGTAGTTCTAAGTTCTAGGGGACTGATGACCTCAGAAGTTAAGTCTCATAGTGCTCAGAGCCATTTGAACTACCGTGTCATCTACAACCTTCTTATATGCCCTTTTAAGGGAAATTGTGTCCAAATGCGTGTGTCCAGTCCGAACCGGTGTTCTCACCCACATACTTGACGTAAGCGGAACTGCTCCAAGAGCTCTCTAAACTTTCAGAGTGGGGTTACTCTTCTCACATCCATCTCTAGTAATGAAGTGAGTTGAGCCGAAAACTTGGCTTCTTAACGGCCCTAAGAATATCACTGAAAGCTGAAACTGAGATAATTAAAGGTGACACGTTAAAATCTCGACCCTCCGAATCGTAACATTTAGGATACAGTTTTCGTATCCAATTATCAGACATAATAACCACGATGTATATTCCATGAACGGTACAAAACTGTGGTCATACCTAATGCGGCATTAAGGTGTCAGCAACTGTCTCCTTAGTAATGCAGTATCATTGTTGTTAAGAGGGCTTCTCTTTCCTTGTTGGCTTCTGCCTGCAGTTGACTGTGTATGATACGAGTGCTGTAGAAGATATTTCATCGATGCAGCATACCTTCTGTCCAAAATCAGCACGTATTTAGAAGGCGTCGCTTATCCGAAACTCAGATTTCCCTTTTCTAGCATGACATCCTGCAAACTATGGAAAGTATTTGATACAGTGGCCCTCCATAGACTCTCAATGAAGATACGAGCATACGGAATAGATTCCCAGGTGTGGGAGTGGCTCTAACACTTCTTAAGTAACAGGGGCCAGTACACTGTCCTCGATAGCGAGTGTTCATCAGAGACAAGCGTATCGTCAGGAATGCATTGTTACGACAGAACCGCTCTTGTCCTCTACATACATAAATGATCTGACGGACGGGGAAAAGAAAACAGCGACAGTTTGCTGATGATGCTGTGTTGCGCGGGAAGACGTCGTCGTTGAGTGACTGTAGGACAATACAAGATGTTTTATACCAAGATTCTAGTCAGTGTGATAGATAGCATCTTGTTCGAAATGCAGAAAAATAAAAGTTAACGCAGATGAGTGGGGAAAACAATCGCATAATATTCGAATACAGCATTAGGAGTGTGCCATTTCACAAAGTCAAGAGGATTACATATCTAGGCATAACGATTAAGAGAAATATGAATTGGAACGAGCCCGTCACGTTGGTCGACTTCCGAATATCGGGAGAATTTTAGGAACATGTATCTAATCTATAGTGGAGATAGCGCATAGCACCTACTGCGACCCATTTCTGAGCGCTACTCGTGTTTGCAGGATCCCCAGAATATTGGATTAAAGAAAGACATCGATGCATTTCAAATGCGTGTTGTTAGAGTTATCCGATAAGTTCTATCAGCAAGCAAGTGTTGCGGTGATACTTCGTGCACTCGAAAGGGTATTCCTGTACGGTAGAAGACGGTCTTATCGTGAGACAACGTTGAGAAAGTTTAGAGAACCGGCATTTGAGGCTGACGGCAGAATGATTCTACTGCAGCCAACGTGCATTTCGCGCAAGGTCCACGAAGATAAGATCAGAGAAATTACGGCTCGTACGGAGGCATACTGACAGTCGTTTTTCCTCGCTCCATTTGCGGGAGGAACAGAACAGGAAATGGCTAGCAGTGGTACAAGGAACCCTCCACCATGCACCGCACGGTGGCTTGCGGATTGTGCATGTAGATGAAGCTGTAGATATCAGTCTTGTACCATGAGGGTAGGACGGCAGTTAAGTTTAAAGAATTTTCCACTCTTCAGAATAAGTTTGCTATTCATCTCTGATGCATTACAATGCTTTCGTATCACTCTGCGAGTTTTTTCTAGTATTTAATTTTACAAGAGGTCTGTTGTCTTGGAGAAACGGACAGGACTAACAAGAGAACATTCTGGGCATTCACAGAGTAATTATTTAAGTGCAAAGCAGTGTTATTCAAGTAATAGATGTTTCCAGACTCACACATTTTCTGGGCATCGCCAGTTTCTTGAACTAGCAAGAACAGCGCAATTTGTTAACCAGACCGAATGAAATCCCATCACATACTTACTCTTATATACATCCATACTTTCCATAGTTTGCAGGATGTCATGCTAGAAAAGGGAAATCTGAGTTTCGGATAAGCGACGCCTTCTAAGTACGTATATACGTCGGCAATTTGTAGTTAAACATCTGATAATGATTAAACAAGACGCGTCAAGCAATGGAACGAAGAAAAACTGTAAATAAAAAGTGTTTGAGCGAAAAATTGTGGCCTTCAATTACCATATTTTTCACCTTCATTTCAGCTTCGGAAGTTATGAATGGAGGTCATACACAGATTTAATCCGAACTGGCAGACATCTATGGAGTGCAGGAACGTAGCTAACCCAGCGACAATACAGCACAAAACAGGTAGGTAGACCACCGTGATTGTCTTCATGTTAGATGTTAATATGTCCATTTTCGTGACTAGTAGATTTTGTGAATGTCACATCATACCTACACCATGGAGAGACAGTTAGATTTCTGATATGCGTCTTCAAAGGCACTTGTCAAATTTATTCACTGACATATTTAGCACTGTTCACGAAAGTGCGGTACCCAAGAGCGGAAGGTCAAATCACTTTCCAGCAGATGCTGGTTTTTAAACTTCTATCATGCCGAAGAGTAAGAGTCATTTTGTAGTACTTTGTTCCTCGAGGTTCTAATCCGTGCTGCCGGTCGGAGTGGCCGAGCGGTTCTAGGCGCTACAGTCTGGAACCGCGCGACCGTTACGGTCGCAGGTTCGAATCCTGCCTTGGGCATGGATGTGTGTGATGTCCTTAGGTTGGTTAGGTTTAAGTAGTTCTAAGTTCTAGGGGACTGATGACCTCAGAAGTTAAGTCCCATAGTGCTCAGAGCCATTTGAACCATTTTTTAATCCGTGATTTCAGGAAGTCATCAGAGCGTTGAAGACCGCTCACACCATTCAACCACATTCAGATGTTTCAGAGGAGTTCGCAACGTAATTTTAACCTCGAAGGCTTTCACTATTCGATCACTGCAGACAATGTTTCTGAATAATGGTAGACTGTGTAAAACGCCAATGAAAAGAACGTCCCTCAGATTCACTGCTGTGTAAGAACTTTTTAACATTAAGATAATTATGTTTGTTCTTCTTTCTTTATATTTTCAGTTACACGCCAAATCTCATTTTATAAGAAATTACCGAAACAATTTTGACATTGACTCGTCTGACTTTTTTAACAACACCGTTTCAAGAGAAAGTATTACAAATTATGCGCAATAATACATGTGTTTTTAGATGAAGTACTCCGTACGTGATAAGAAAATTTGACAACAAATAACGTGTTTAGAAAGTTGAAATGTTAACATGTTTAGAAGTTAGAAATGTGAAGTTCACAATCACAAATGTATATTTGTTTAAATGTGTTTCAAGATGAGGCACGCCGTATGTAATAAGAATGTCCGCCAAACAAATAATGTAATTAGAAAACAAATGTGTAGTTCACGAGCACAAATTGTGACACCTTTTGAAAGCCCCTTGCCATCTGCTTAAGATTACGGGAAGTTTGTTATGTCATCATGACTTATTTCACAATGCCGGCAAAAGAAGTTCATATACCATTTAAGATTTGAGCAGGCTTCAGCTATTAAACATTATCTCTATGATTATGCTTTTTCGAATGAAGCTATTGAAAGGTGCACATATTAGGAGAAATAGTTATCGACATTGTATGAAATCCTGGTACTCTATATAATGACTGGCTAATGTTTAAAATGCCTGATGGTTTTAGGAAACAGTGAAATATGATTCTTTTGTGAAAATATTACACACTTTTACTAGACATTATACAAAATCACCAGTGATATTTACGCAAGGTGTTAAAAGGGCATAAGGTAAGAAGCCTTTATTAATTAATACGCCATTGAAAGTGAAAGAACAAAACTACGAAATAAATCACAGGACATTCCTACTGGAAAACAGTGAAAGCAGAATTGAGATTGAAGTACTTGTTACAGTAAGTACACTCCTGGAAATGGAAAAAAGAACACATTGACACCGTTGTGTCAGACCCACCATACTTGCTCCGGACACTGCGAGAGGGCTGTACAAGCAATGATCACACGCACGGCACAGCGGACACACCAGGAACCGCGGTGTTGGCCGTCGAATGGCGCTAGCTGCGCAGCATTTGTGCACCGCCGCCGTCAGTGTCAGCCAGTTTGCCGTGGCATACGGAGCTCCATCGCAGTCTTTAACACTGGTAGCATGCCGCGACAGCGTCGACGTGAACCGTATGTGCAGTTGACGGACTTTGAGCGAGGGCGTATAGTGGGCATGCGGGAGGCCGGGTGGACGTACCGCCGAATTGCTCAACACGTGGCGCGTGAGGTCTCCACAGTACATCGATGTTGTCGCCAGTGGTCGGCGGAAGGTGCACGTGCCCGTCGACCTGGGACCGGACCGCAGCGACGCACGGATGCACGCCAAGACCGTAGGATCCTACGCAGTGCCGTAGGGGACCGCACCGCCACTTCCCAGCAAATTAGGGACACTGTTGCTCCTGGGGTATCGGCGAGGACCATTCGCAACCGTCTCCATGAAGCTGGGCTACGGTCCCGCACACCGTTAGGCCGTCTTCTGCTCACGCCCCAACATCGTGCAGCCCGCCTCCAGTGGTGTCGCGACAGGCGTGAATGGAGGGACGAATGGAGACGTGTCGTCTTCAGCGATGAGAGTCGCTTCTGCCTTGGTGCCAATGATGGTCGTATGCGTGTTTGGCGCCGTGCAGGTGAGCGCCACAATCAGGACTGCATACGACCGAGGCACACAGGGCCAACACCCGGCATCATGGTGTGGGGAGCGATCTCCTACACTGGCCGTACACCACTGGTGATCGTCGAGGGGACACTGAATAGTGAACGGTACATCCAAACCGTCATCGAACCCATCGTTCTACCATTCCTAGACCGGCAAGGGAACTTGCTGTTCCAACAGGACAATGCACGTCCGCATGTATCCCGTGCCACCCAACGTGCTCGAGAAGGTGTAAGTCAACTACCCTGGCCAGAAGATCTCCGGATCTGTCCCCCATTGAGCATGTTTGGGACTGGATGAAGCGTCGTCTCACGCGGTCTGCACGTCCAGCACGAACGCTGGTCCAATTGAGGCGCCAGGTGGAAATGGCATGGCAAGCCGTTCCACAGGACTACATCCAGCATCTCTACGATCGTCTCCATGGGAGAATAGCAGCCTGCATTGCTGCGAAAGGTGGATATACACTGTACTAGTGCCGACATTGTGCATGCTCTGTTGCCTGTGTCTATGTGCCTGTGGTTCTGTCAGTGTGATCATGTGATGTATCTGACCCCAGGAATGTTTCAATAAAGTTTCCCCTTCCTGGGACAATGAATTCACGGTGTTCTTATTTCAATTTCCAGGAGTGTATTTACTTTTCTTCTTTACAAAAACACTTTACATTTTGACAATTTGATCTTGTACTTACATTTCACCGCTGCCAAAGCACAAAGCGTAAGTAGCATGATACAATCGTTGCAGCAGGGAAGGCTAGAGTGACATTTTGAATTACAATTAATTTTCTTTTTTGACACAAAGCTACATCATGTTTTCGATTTTCGTGTTGCACATATTCCTCACGAATCCATTGCCGCTTCCTGTGGACTGAGAAGTAGCTGCAGATCGCAGGGCTATTCGTGGTCAGCGAGATGGACTTCTTGAGGAAGAATATGGTGTCTAGGAATATGTTTATGAGGTAAGGTTTAATGAATAACAATGCCAGTCTGTAAAAAGATAAGATATGTTTAACAGATAAAGGTTTGGTAATGGTGTGTATTTTTTACTGTTCAGTAATTTGAATATTTTCCTTCGGTTCATGTCGTCATACTATGCTTATGCTGCAATATTCTTTTTATCAGATTATTTTTATTTATTTTATTTATATTTTACGGCCTCCACTGGACCATTCTAGTCAGTTATACAAAGGTTTGTACAAGTTGTTGTTATTCAGTAATACAACACAGTTCAGTAATAATTCAATATGACAATTCAATAATACAGTTCTTATACAAGAATTATCACAATTTATTGTTTTGCTCTTCTGTCTGCCCAATATTTCTTCATTCTATGAGATATTTTGTTGCATTGTTCGTCTGAGATGACCGTTCCTGTAGCCCTTTTAATGATCTTTATTTATAGTCTGATTTGTATGTCTTGCAGGAATCAGATTCTCTGTTTTGTTTTTTAGGACTGTTGCTACAATTTGGAGTGCTCTTGTGTCTTCCTTAATTTCTGTAACCCATTTAATGTCGCTCTTACTGTTCCCTTGTTATCGTATTATTACTTTACCAATTCTGTTTCCTAGTGTTCTCATCAGATGTCCAAAGAATGAGATACGTTTCTTCCTGATTGTGGTCATTACTGGTTCTATTTTTTTGTATAGTGTTTCTTTTGAAGCTGTTCTCCAATCACATTATTTGCTAAATATATGAAAATTCCTTTAACTTCTAGGTTTTATATTAACCATACTTTTGTGTGACAGTACATAATATGAAATTTCTTAAGTTGTTAGGGATGCTATTTGTGTGTCGAATTTATGCTAAACTTCTGCCGGTTTTTCATAAAAAGGTGTACATACTACATACATTGTACGAATTCAAGATACATACCTATCCAGTATGCTGGTTTATTGTCACAATGCAAAGCGTACTAGAATTTTTTTAGGCTGTTCTTTAATGGTACTGGAATGAAATATGAAAGACAGAGAAATGCAATACAGCATTGTTGAAGGCGTGAAAAGAAACGAACGTATAGTGTACAAGGTATAAGAGTAAACATAATCTTGAGACAGAAAATAATTTTCGGTAGAGAAGTGATAGAGTAAGAGCGTCTGGTGTATTTATGGTTCTGAAAAGTCGAGTTATATGTGATGCAGTGGAGCAGAGTAAGAGATGAGATACGTATTATGAATTGAGGAAGAGTAATGAGAATATATGTGGTGAAATATAACGAACGATTTCTCCTGATTTTGTGTTTTAGGATATTAAAAAGGATAAAGAGTGCAAGGTATGTAGAAAGCTTGGAGGGAAGTATTTTTCATGAGTTAGTACAGGAAATACTGTCGAAATCTAAAATATGTGCCTGGAAATGTTCATTTCAGGTACAAAGAGTGTAATGGACGATTGTTCTAGTAGACGCAACGGAGAAAATGATAAAAATTGTGATGTGTGAGTCTGTAGCTATATTGTTTTGGTATGTATCTAACAGTGAATTTCATGACAGCTGTGGACTATGTGAACATTATTACAGACTATTTGCACCACTAAATGCTTGAGGTCTCCCTTGACAGCGATGGCCTCTTCCAGTACGATAATTGTCCGTGTCACAAGGCCACAACCGTGCTACAGCAGTATGCGGAGCATGAAAGTGAACTAATGTTTTGCCTTGGCCGCCAAGTACTGATTTCAAACCAATGGACCACATGTGGGACGCTATCGGGCGCCAGCTCCGCACCTGCAACCACCCGCCTGTAATTTACGGGAATTGTGTCGCGTATGCCGAGAAATATGGTGTCATGCACCTCCAGAAACTTATCAAGGACTTGTGAAATGCATGGCATGCAGAAACACTGCTATATTGTGTTGTAAGATAGGACCAACACATTATAAAGCTGGTGGCTGTGATATTTTGGCACGTCACTGTGAATTCGATGTACGAATATCTCATGAGAACCTGTAATGATCATTGGGGCAACCCGCAAGGGGCTTTCCTAGGGAGACGGAGAATATTTTAACATGCGTGTGGTACTACGTCAATCAGAGGCACTAACTGTGATAATCCCCAATGTGTAGGAGAACACGCAACCCGCGAGCGTGATCTGTGGGTGTGTAAGAGTGTGTGGCGAATAGCCAGTGACGCGAAACCATGGACAATATAGAAGTTGACCCCATTACCATGGTAAAGCAGGTGGCCGTTGAAGCGCAACACAGCTCAGATGGCATATTTCCAACCAGTGCTTGTGATTTAGAAGCAATAACTGCTGTTCATGAGGCGTCTGTGGCTGTGTCTACTGTCCCCACACTGCTTTTGAAATACTTATAAATATTTACAGTAGATTACCATAGGTAGGGTTTTGGAACGATTCTAGAGGAACAGGACCAAACTGAGGCAAAACCTGTGGAGAGCATTACTAAAAATGAAATATTTATAAATGAGAAGGTAGTAAATGAAGTTTCAGAGAAAAGTGAGCTCACAACTGCTGTAGCTTCCTGTGTTTACAGAGTGTCTGGTTCGGTGAATATTATGCAGGAAAGGAATGGGGGTTCCAGAAAAGTCATGTCGCTGTGGAATATTGAAGTATGTTTATTTCCGTTGCTCAGTGAAAGTGAAATAGAACTGGATTTGGGCTATGACGGCGTTACCAAGGGAATAGGAGCTCTTCGGCGACTAGGGACTAGTGTGTTTCAAGATTTTGAACATGGATGCACTTCAGCAGCTGTGCATGCAAGAACTTCAGTGAATTAGAAATAAAAGCTAACCAGCTGCAAAATACAGATTTACTAAACCTTAATAATTAGTGAGATTGGTGTGAGAGGTTTTCAACCGATACTGCAGCATGTTTCAGTCATGTGGTACCACACGAAAAAGATTTAGAATCCATCTGACTTAAAGTGAGATATAAAGATGAGTTGTAGACTGAGACCAGTTCACGGCTCTGTGTCAGAAAGTAAGGAGGTGACGCATTTTCCTATGTCGTGTATACACTGTAAATTATTTAGTGTTATGAGGGTAAGCACTAGTTAGTATCAATGTATAAACAGGAAGCATTAGTGTAATTTTATGTGTCAGGTATTCAGATGTGCACTAGTCTGACCAGATCTTCCATGAATTAAAATTTCTTAAGTGTTCTCATTTGAAAATGTTTTCAGTGTATATGTGTTTCGGCCAGATGTGCCATGTTATAAGATTTCCTTTTTGTTCTCTTCTGAACAGGTTTTTCATGTGTTATATGCTATGTAATTTGTGTGTTCTTTTGAATTAATTTTATATGGGTTTTAATGTGCCAGATATTTACATTTTACGTGTTTTCTTATGCCTAGCATTTTTGGGTTCTCTTCTGGATTGATTTTCCAACTGTTTAGATTTCCTCTCGTTTCAACACATTTTCGATGTGCTCTCGTTTTGCATAGATTTTCGCGCGTTCAGGTGCGCACTTTTAAATAAATTTCCATGTGATGAGAATTCCATGTATTGTCTCTGCATAGACTTTATATGCATTAGGATTTACTAGGTGCTAAGTGGGCAGAGTCAAGTGGTCTAGCAATTTCCTCACATATGTGGCAACGTGTTGTAAGGGAATTGGTATTCTTGAAGGAGAATATTGGTAGTGGAGTGTACAGTGACGACTAATCAAGGATGAGGCAAGATTTCTCCACATGCTTTATGCCATTTATTCTTCGAGTATATTGTTTAATCTGATGAATATGTAGTGCTGAGTCGCTACAATTGCTTCTTCATTTGCTGGAGATAAACAGTTGTGATTCAGTGGTATTGGATATACCTGTGTGTTGTGTGACACAGTGAACTGATACCAGATAACGATTTTTGAGTTTGTTGTGTGTCTTTAACTGTGGTATACGGACGTATGTAGTTAGCACCGAGCTTTACTACATGATGTGCAGGACAATTTACGTCAGCTATGTTTAGTTTTCTTCCGATAATGATGTGATAACTTCTTGTGAATGACCATATTCTTTTAATAGCGAGCAGTCTCTCTCTTTCCCTCTCTCTCTAGGGAAGGTGCAAGCTGTTGTGAACAGTTATGTTCTTTTGAATTTTGAATGTTGACTCTGTCCTTGTATGCTGAGAAGAGAATTTTGTCTTTTGGTTCACGTTTGGAATGTTGAGATCGGGTAAAAGTTTTTTGTTATTGATGTATGTGGTTAATGATTGGAGATTTAACAGTGGTTATTTGATTCCAAAATTCGTTTTGTGTGTCTTTGCTTTGGTCTTTAAAACCTGACGAATAGTCTGTTTTTCCATCCATTAGAGAGAAATGTACGCAGAAATCTTGCGAACGGCAATTGGGAGTAGCTGTGGAATGGAAATTGGGAGTAGCTGCGGTCCGTTTCGTGTTTGCAGAGTCCGGCACCAAAACGTATAACTTGATACGCGGGAGTCTGATCGAGTAGCATCTTGTCTAGATGTAATTTAACATTTAGTTTTCTGTGCAAAGCGTGATTGTTTTGCCAGTTTTAGTGTACTATGCCTCACTGAGTAAGCTACGAATTGGGTTCTGATTGAAAGAACTAGGCTTGCATACAGGGAAGAACACTGATTCCAGGTTATGAATTATGGATTGGCGAAAGGGATGAATTTTGATTAGAAGAAATAAGTAAATGCCAGCAGCAGAGAGTGCTCAGAGGCAAGTTTTGAGTACCTGCCTTCGGAAGGCAAGATACCTGCACAGGAAAAGCAGAGGATTATAGCAGCAAGTGGATTGCAGAGACAAAGTTGTTGATTACGGTATATTGATAAATTTTTACTTATGGACCGACTGACAGCAACTGAATAAAACACAGTTTTAGTGCCATACGCGTTTCGCCTTTATTTTCTGCAAGGCATCATCATGGCCTGGAATATGTACATATGTTAGCTATTTAATTTACATTTTTGTCATTGTGCCTATAGGTTATAAGCAGTTCTGGTGGTTGGTATTTCCTATTAAGCAGTAATGATTTGAACAGTACTTACAGGTTGCGTGGACAATTTCTTACATATTACGCTCCCGTTGCATTTTTGTTGTTGTTCTTCTTCTTATGAATGCCAATTTGCGGTCTTTTTCCCCACATTCCACAGCACTGTGAACTGAACGCTTGTTTCAATGCAATGTTTTGGTTTCTATTGCCGACTGTCAAATGTTTCTGCCAGAGATCGAATGTTATTGCCAACTTTCGAGTGTAATTATTGAAGTATCTGTGATGTGTTCGTATATGCATTTGTGTGTGTGTGTGTGTGTGTGTGTGTGTGTTATGCTGTGTCTTTTTGGCTCTGCTTATGTGTGTGCGTGTGCGTGTGCGTGTGCGTGTGCGTGTGCGTGTGCGTGTGCGTGTTTGTTCAAATGGTGTGGGGAAGAGTTTTTTTTGTTTTATGTTATCATTTCCTTTATTAAGTGTAGTAGGGAGCCTGTGCTGATGTGTGTTTGTTCATTTATCAGATGTTTGTTTTCTGCTATGGCTTTCTGGATTTGGAAGTTTTCATGCGTTTGTATAAGATGTTTTTCATGGTTCCTTATTCTCATTATTTTCATTTCTTGTTCCATGTTTGTAGGTGATGATTATAGTGTTTTAACTGCTCTGCAAATGTGGAATGGTTTGTTTCATACTTCCAACATCTGATATGTTCTTTGTATCTTGTTTCAAAATTCCTGCATGTCATGCCTATGTATACTGCATCATAACTTTGGCACTCAAGTTTGTATATTCCCGATTGTTGGAATTTGTCCCTCTTGGTAGCTGGCTGGCTTAGGTGAGATTGGAGGGTTTGCCTAGGCTTATATGCTATTTTGAAGCCCTGTCTCTTTAGGCAATATTACACGCAACTGAGGAAGACAGGACTAAAAGAGTTGAAAGTTGTTGATGGTTTCTTTTTGTAAATGTTTGTATGCCTGAGTAGAGAGAGGTAGTAAAACGGAGGAGGATTGATTATCTATGGATAATACTATTCTATTTTTGTGTTGCAGTATATTATTTTGAGAAGTGATCATACGTGATGGTGTTTGGAAACCACAATAGGAATGGAAGAGGAGCAAAACATTATGCTGGCATACGTGAATCAGTCAGACCTATGATATGAAGAACGGACAGAAGGCAGAAAGAGAACAACTGCAAGAGATTAGTAAAGGGGCTTGTATCTTTCTCCAACCGCGTGCATGTTAATGGGTAAACCTTACCATTCAATGTACTATTCCGTATCTTGTCTAATCATTCGTCTAGTTTGAAGCCGATGTCCGGAGTGTCATTCTGAAAACGGAAATGAAGCGCAGTTGGTACCAATATTTATGTTGATGATAAATGTCGATATTCAGTGTCATATTTTGCACCTTGTCTAAGTATATGTGTAATCTTCAGTCTGTGTTCACTGTGTCCAGGAAAGGGAATTGAGAAAAAAGGATGACTAAAAGTAATTTTTTATCCTCGAAGCAAAAGTTTGGAGACACCATCTCCGGCAGGCTGCATGGATCTGCGCGAGCTACAGCCTGATTGGCTTATCTCAGAGCTATTTAATTCGAAAACGGCGCAACATAACGAATTTTTGCCAACAATTATTTCTCAGTACAACATACCCTGCAACACCTTTACAAGTTTTTCCGGCTGATTCTATAACCCTGTGTGCTGTACATAAGTGTTGTAATTAGAAAAACAGTCTAGATCTAGTTTGTTTCTCTAATAACAAGAGTGAAAATTGATCGCTATTTTTTCCAAAATGTTATCGAAGGTACATATTTGTGTCTCAGTAATGTTTTAACTGTATTAATAGAAAAACGTGCGTATGTGGTATCATGTGTTTAAAATTGAAAGAAAAATGTATCTGCATATGTAAACACTTATGTAGAGTAAGTTTAGAAGAAAGCCCAGAAGGGTTGGACCACTTTCTTACTTCAGCATAAAACTTTTGTGTTTTTCAACTTTTTTGGCTCCTGACAGCATTTTCGTATAGAATGTCATACGAACTTAAGTAAAATACACTCCTGGAAATTGAAATAAGAACACCGTGAATTCATTGTCCCAGGAAGGGGACCCTTTATTGACACATTCCTGGGGTCAGATACATCACATGATCACACTGACAGAACCACAGGCACATAGACACAGGCAACAGAGCATGCACAATGTCGGCACTAGTACAGTGTATATCCACCTTTCGCAGCAATGCAGGCTGCTATTCTCCCATGGAGACGATCGTAGAGATGCTGGATGTAGTCCTGTGGAACGGCTTGCCATGCCATTTCCACCTGGCGCCTCAGTTGGACCAGCGTTCGTGCTGGACGTGCAGACCGCGTGAGACGACGCTTCATCCAGTCCCAAACATGCTCAGTGGGGGACAGATCCGGAGATCTTGCTGGCCAGGGTAGTTGACTTACACCTTCTAGAGCACGTTGGGTGGCACGGGATACATGCGGACGTGCATTGTCCTGTTGGAACAGCAAGTTCCCTTGCCGGTCTAGGAATGGTAGAACGATGGGTTCGATGACGGTTTGGATGTACCGTTCACTATTCAGTGTCCCCTCGACGATCACCAGTGGTGTACGGCCAGTGTAGGAGATCGCTTCCCACACCATGATGCCGGGTGTTGGCCCTGTGTGACTCGGTCGTATGCAGTCCTGATTGTGGCGCTCACCTGCACGGCGCCAAACACGCATACGACCATCATTGGCACCAAGGCAGAAGCGACTCTCATCGCTGAAGACGACACGTCTCCATTCGTCCCTCCACTCACGCCTGTCGCGACACCACTGGAGGCGGGCTGCACGATGTTGGGGCGTGAGCGGAAGACGGCCTAACGGTGTGCAGGACCGTAGCCCAGCTTCATGGAGACGGTTGCGAATGGTCCTCGCCGATACCCCAGGAGCAACAGTGTCCCTGATTTGCTGGGAAGTGGCGGTGCGGTCCCCTACGGCACTGCGTAGGATCCTACGGTCTTGGCGTGCATCCGTGCGTCGCTGCGGTCCGGTCCCAGGTCGACGGGCACGTGCACCTTCCGCCGACCACTGGCGACAACATCGATGTACTGTGGAGACCTCACGCCCCACGTGTTGAGCAATTCGGCGGTACGTCCACCCGGCCTCCTGCATGCCCACTATACGCCCTCGCTCAAAGTCCGTCAACTGCACATACAGTTCACGTCCACGCCGTCGCGGCATGCTACCAGTGTTAAAGACTGCGATGGAGCTCCGTATGCCACGGCAAACTGGCTGACACTGACGGCGGCGGTGCACAAATGCGGCGCAGCTAGCGCCATTCGACGGCCAACACCACGGTTCCTGGTGTGTCCGCTGTGCCGTGCGTGTGATCATTGCTTGTACAGCCCTCTCACAGTGTCCGGAGCAAGTATGGTGGGTCTGACACACCGGTGTCAATGTGTTCTTTTTTCCATTTCCAGGAGTGTACATTACTAGGATTACTAGGCACCCTCACATATTATACAAGAGATATGATACAATGAAAATATATATGAGTGGTCCATCTCACGCACTGACGTACAGGTGAGATGGGCCAATGGATGGGGACGATTACCATGCAGAAAGTGGTTACACATGAAGAAAAACGTCGATTATAATTGCATATTTTTATTTGGAATATGTTGTAATGAATACACAGAATTACAGTACCGTATTAAATATTTTAGCACAGAAAATTTATCCATTTATAATAATTCTTGATTCAACATTAGCTCTCAGAAGAGAAATTACACTTACCATAAAACGTTGAATAACATTCAAGTGACCATCGTGAACAGGGAACAACCTGACCAGTCGTATTTTTTATCAAATTCATAAGACTTCATCACATCCAACGCATCTATCTTCATCCCATTCATCAAAGTTACTTTCCTATTTTTCTATAGTATCTTCAATGTTGCAGCTTTCTGCAACTGATGAATATAGAGAGCTATTTGCTGTATTTTTCTTTTTTAATTTCTTCGGTTTGTTTTTCTCTTCACTAGTATTTCCATTTGGTGACCTCTTTGGTGCCCTTTTTTGCTGTTTCTGTTGTTATCCCTCTCTTTCTTTACAGTTCGAATATTTTCAGCAAAATGTAGCACAATTTAGCTGTTTTCTTGCTCTTAAAATTCATGGTTTTGGCAGTAGAAGGAACAGGTGATATTTCTTCCAAAATTTGTCTGTATTGGGTTAGGAATAATCACTTTTGAAGTAATATTGGAAGTTTTAAGTTTAGTCAGTGCAGAAATTTGACTTGTCTGGTAACTATGCACTTTTGATGATCTTTAAAGTGGTTGTTTAACATATGTGTGAGATTCTGCTCTTCCATTCGTAGGAACAGACGTTTCTTCCGACAAATAAGCATAATCTGTGATTGGGCCATATTGTGGAATTATTCCACATGTCTTGAAGCTAAATTTAATTGTGGTTCACATCTCCCACATTAAAACACGTGGTTCATCTCTCTCAAATTACACTGGTCCATCTCTCCTCATTGGCTGGGGGATATCGACTACTCTGACATCTCCACATAGCGAATTCGGTGGCCATTTTGGTTCAATATCGTGCCTACATATTTGTCAAGCTTGCAGTAAAACACCCGTGTCAATATTGTGCAAACTAAGCGTTAATATTAAAATTATGTAAGTAAAAGAAAATATTTTTCGGATTTCCAGAACAGAGAATGTACATTTTCTACACAACTAATACAAAAATAACATCAGTGCTCTGTTACCACGTATGCTCATAAAAGAGATTCTTCACAAGTACCGTGAGCTGCTCTCTAGCGGCACATTTCTAAAATACTGATCAGTCGCGCCCAGTGGTCCAACTCTCACGGATTTACTCTATACATACACACGTATGTAAGTTGTAACTTGTATAGGAAAGACATGTAAATTAGTTTCTAAGATCTGAGGCTGAATCTTCGTAAGGGATGGGAGGTGTATGGCCGAGTGATGAAGAGAAGCTACAAAAATTTTAAAAAATGTCTAAACAAGAATACTACCAATAATTCTTGTAACTTAGGTGGAGTCATACAGCGCCTGTTGCTTTTGTCAGTTCGATGTGTCGTCATACTCATTAAGAAACCGCTTGTGTCGTGCGGATTGCGAATGTGACACAAAAGGCGACGCAGTCACGCATCACCTATGAGCGAAAATGTCATCGATCGAGCAGAACAGGTTCGATCCAGCAGCAAATCCCGAGCGCGATATACGTCGAAAGCAACATCTCAGATGACTACCAGCTGACATCACAAACTATGTGACTGAGAAGACTTATGCTGAATTAAGCTTGCACACGAAAACGGACTTATAAAACTTGCATGTATGTACTTCCGTAAAGTGGATGTTGGTTTCCTTTGCACGTCTTCCTACGTATCTCGTCGTCACCCTCCAATGTGACATGTAATTGAAACCATGTGTCTGATTAGAGCAACAGGCTGCTTTCATGATACATGATCCAAACAAAATTTTTGACATTAGTATGTGTACACTCATCATACTAGATATACAGGTTTATGTGACCATTTATTCTGGTAATTAGTTAGGTCATCTAGTAATAGCTTGAGGTTACAAGCAACATCTGTGTTTCGCATTTACGTTAAGCGGGTCTCACGACTCACTGTACAAACCCGTGTCTGTGCTCTTCATCATGTTCATATAAATAGGTGAAGAACCAATAGAAGAAGACCAAAAATTAACCAAGTGTTTCATTTCCGTATTAACACCGTATCTACCTCCTTAGTCTGACATTCGAATCATTTTGTGCTGTCTCCCACCACAGAGACTTAGAAAAACGTCAGATTGACCTTCATTGCCATCTCAACCTTGAAAAGTAGCCACACGCATGCCACCTTACTCCAGTCTGATTGTGAGATTGAAAGAAAGTATGTTGCGACGCATGTCGTATTATGACAATATTGTTACATTCAGAAATGCGTCTGTATCCAAGTGAACAGGCTGTTTATGTGTATCCGTGTGTTTATTGATTATCCATGTTCAAGTGTGTCTTACGGGATCGCTTACGAAATAATTTGTCACAGAATTCATTGTCTCTTGAATAGTACATCGAGGTGGCAGAAGTCATGGGATAACGACACGCACATGAACTGATCTACATCTACATTTATACTCCGCAAGCCACCCAACCGTGTGTAGTGGAGGGCACTTTATGTGCTACTGTCATTACCTCCCTTTCCTGTTCCAGTCGCGTATGGTTCGCGGGAAGAACGACTGCCGGAATGCCTCCATGCGCACTCGAATCTCTATAATTTTACATTCGTGATCTCCTCAGGAGGTATAAGTAGGGGAAAGCAATATATTCGATACCTCATCCAGAAACGCACCCTATCGAAACCTGGACAGCAAGCTACACCGCGATGCAGAGCGCCTCTCTTGCAGAGTCTGCCACTTGAGTTTGCTAAACATCTCCGTAACGCTATCACGCTTACCAAATAACCCTGTGACGAAACGCGCCGCTCTTCTTTGGATCTTCTCTATCTCCTCTGTCAACCCGAACTGGTACGGATCCCACACTAATGAGCAATATTCAAGTATAGGTCGAACGAATGTTTTGTAAGCCACCTGCTTTGTTGATGGACTACAATTTCTAAGGACTCTCCCAATGAATCTCAGTCTGGCACCCGTCTTACCTGGAACCGCGTGACCGCTACGGTCGCAGGTTCGAATCCTGCCTCGGGCCTGGATGTGTGTGATGTCCTTAGGTTAGTTAGGTTTAAGTAGTTCTAAGTTCTAGGGGACTGATGACCTTAGCTGTTAAGTCCCATAGTGTTCAGACCCATTTGAACCAACCCGTCTTACCAACAATTAATTTTATATGATCATTCCACTTCAAATCGTTCCGTACGCATATTCCCAGATGTTTTACAGAAGTAACTGCTAGCTGTGTTTGTTCCGCTATCATTTAATCACACAATAAAGGATCCCTCTTTCTATGTATTCGCAATACATTACATTTGTCTATGTTAAGGCTCAGTTGCCACTCCCTGCACCAAGTGCCTATCCGCTGCAGATCTTCCTGCATTTCACTGCAATTTTCTAATGCTGCAACTTCTCTGTATACTAGAGCATCATCCGTGAAAAGCCACATGGAACTTCCGACACGATCTACTTGGTCAATTATACATATTGTGAAAAGCAATGGTCCCATAACACTCCCCTGTGGCACGCCTGAGGTTACTTTAACGTCTGTAGACGACTCTCCATTGAGAACAACATGCTGTGTTCTGTTTGCTAAAAAATCTTCAATCCAGCCACACAGCTGGTCTGATATCAGGCGACCGGAACTGTATCGAACGCCTTCCGGAAGTCAAGGAAAATGGCATCTACCTGGGAGCCTGTATCAAATATTTTCTGGGTCTCATGAACAAATAAAGCGAGTTGGGTCTCACACGATCGCTGTTTCCGGAATCCATGTTGATTCCTACAGAGTAGATTCTGGGTTTCCAGAAATGACATGATACGCTAAAAAAAAAAAAAAAAAGTTCTATTCTACAACAGATCGATGTCAGAGATATAGGCCTATGGTTTTGCGCATCTGCTCAACTACCCTTCTCGAAAACTGGAACCGATGGTGGTAGTATCGCATACACAACGTATAAAGAAAGTGTATTGGTTGGGTGGTTTGTTTGGGGGAATAGACCAAACAGCGAGGTCATCGGTCTCATCGGATTAGGGAAGGGCGGAGAAGAAAGTCGGCCGTGCCCTTTCAAAGGAACCATCCCGGCATTTGCCTGGAGTGATTTAGGGAAATCACGGAAAACCTAAATCAGGATGGCCGGACGCGGGATTGAACCGTCGTCCTCCCGAATGCGAGTCCAGTGTGCTAGCCACTGCGCAAAAAAAGTGTATTAACAGAGATAATGTACAAATGTACTCAGGCGATTCATGTGAAAAGATTTCCGATGTAATTATTGTATTGGCGTAACCACAAGCGCCGGAACGAAGTTACAGAACGCAAGAGAAGAGAAAGCAGTGAAACGACGTCGGCCAATGGTGCGCTGATTGGGCCCGTACCACGACGGGAGTGGTGTCTACAACAGGGGAATGTAAGTACCGCTCCTGCCAGCCTCGGCCGCTCAGTATCTAGACAGTATACTGACAGGCCTAGCAGAGAATGCTACGACAGCAGTTATTAGTGATCCACAAAGTGAGTGTCGAACTTTCATGAACGTTGCTGTAGCAAAGAACATTACTGGTTGCATATCAGCCATCGCTTGAGACACTTTTTGTAAATACAAGTTAAGTATTGTCAATCTGCTTTACTGAAATAAAACTACTAATGTTATTTGCTTGAACTGTCGCTCAGCGTTCCGAGAACGCAACATCCCTTAGGCACCCTACACGCGAAGAGTGGGCAGGATCCCACATTTGGTGACGAGTATTCGCCGATCTCCGTGCCCAATGGCCACAGAATTACGTGTATATTGTGCTGGCTCCTTAATTCTCTCTTGTCTTTACTCTGCAGGGCCGCTCAATGCTTTACCAGTTTCTTGTCGTTTCTGCTAATTCGTGTTTTCAGGTGGGCTTTGCAGAAATTTTCTTTGCTTTTTTTGTCTGTTTGTTGCATTTGTGTCTTCCAACATGCTCTCCCCACCTGTCCCACCACTGCTCAGGCGACACAGCCGCAAGCATTAGATGCCACATAGCTAATGCAGATGTTTCAGTTGCAGACGCAGCAGATTTCTGCACTACTCAACACGATGCAACAGCTACTGGCCAACGCCGTGCGTCAGACGGAACAAGCAAAGCCTACTACAGCCGCTATACCACCTTTTCGACAGTTTTGTTAACAAGAAAAAGAATTGCTCGAGTGGTTATCACAATTTGAAGCCCACGTCATCGCCCACAATGTACCAGGTGCTGTGGAACTTCCCTTATCTACTATCAGCAGTAGGAAGTGCAGTGTTTAAGCTCCTACAATAACTATTCCCTAACGCCACTCCAAGTGAACTTGCATATGACGACGTGATAGCGTCACTGACTCACTTCTATGACCAACAAAAGAATATGGTAGCAGCTAGGTATCAATTCTTTATTTGCAAAAAATGGTCAGAACAAACTTATCGTGAGTGGGTAACAGATTTGCAGGGTATGACAAGGAAATGCAAATTCAGATGTCCTTGCGGTGTTCATATTCAGATGTTATGTTGCGTGATGCGATCGTGTACAACGTACCTGATGTCAAACTCAGAGAACAAATTTTGAAACAGTCAAATCCACTATTTCAGCATGTAGTGCAAATACTAGATCAGTACGATTCCGGTGCCTTCTCGGTTCATACAGTTCAGCAGCCAGCTATTTGTCAGGTTGAGTCCCTTGCTTGCGATCGCCCCATTCCACACCAGCAGCATTCGCTAGCCACACCGAGTTAACAATCTTCCACGCCGTGTAAGCATTTCGCTAAACAGGCGGCTACACATTAAGTCTTGCCCCAGTTGTTATTCACAGCACAAACGCCAAGACTGCCGTTGCCGACAAACTCAGTGTTACGCTTGTGGTAAGAAAGGACACGTACAATCTGTTTGTTTGCGACAGACCAAATATAAGAATTTGGCCCACTCACAAAATTCTAGTCACAAGGCCCAAGTCATTCATGCAGTATATTCCAAGTCGGCAACAGGCAAGAGTGCAGTTCTTCAGTGATCTGCCAGTCAAGCAAACTTTTTGTTCATTTACTTCTTTGTGGGAAATGTTGGAAATTTTAGTTGGACACGGGTGACTCTGTCAGACTGCCCAGTCGTCACCCGTATGAACTGTTAGGCTTCCCATGCCTGTCTACAACTAGCAAGCAACTGATGGCTTATAATGGACAAGACAGTCCCGGTTTCGGAACATGTATTTTGCCTGATATCTATTCCTCGCATACGCGACCAGTGATTTTTACAGTGCTACAATCACACGAGTATGAGAACATATTTCGTCTTGATTCTTTTGATTTGTTTGGCTTGAACATTCAGGACAATGTGTTGTCAGTGTCAGCATTCCATGCAAAAGACAGTGCAGCTAACTTGCTAAAAGAATTCCCGGATCTCTTTTCTGAAGGTTTAGGAAAATCTAACCATTTTTTTGCACATATTACTCTAAAAGACGATGCTCAGCCGAAATTTTGCTGGGCCAGAACTGTTCCCATTGCGTTACGGGACAAAGTCGCTGCTGAACTTAAAGAATTGCAAGACAGCCGAGTCATTGCACCCATATCAGCTAGTCAATGGGCAAGTCCACTGCTTTTGCTCCCCAAACCATCAGGTCGAATTCGCCTCTGTGTTGACATTCCGGCCGAGGTGGCCGAGCGGTTCTAGGCGCTACAGTCTGGAACCGCGCGACCGCCACAGTCGCAGGTTCGAATCCTGCCTCGGGCATGGCTGTGTGTGATGTCCTTAGGTTAGTTCGGTTTAAGTAGTTCTACGTTCTAGGGGACTGATGACCTTAGGAGTTAAGTCCCATAATGCTCAGAGCCATTTGAACCATTTTGTTGACTTTAAGCCTACAGTCAACCCACAAACTGTCATAGATACTTATCCGTTGCCACACACAGACCGAGCGGGGTGGCGCAGTGGTTAGACACTGGACTCGCATTCGGGAGGACGACGGTTCAATCCCGCGTCCGGCCATCCTGATTTAGGTTTTCCGTGATTTCCCTAAATCGCTCCAGGCAAATGCCGGGATGGTTCTTTTCAAAGGGCACGGCCGACTTCCTTCCCCGTCCTTCCCTAATCCGATGAGACCGATGACCTCGCTGTCTGGTCTCCTTCCCCACAACCAACCAACCAACCAACCACACACAGAGGACTGATAGACAAATTACGCACTCGACGCTACTTTTCCAAAATTGATTTGCGCGACGCGTCTCTTCAAATACAGATCGATGAAGAATCTCGAAAGGTTTGTGTAGTATATACTCATTTGGGTTCGTTCAAATATTCGCGTTTGCCTTTTGGCAGTGCTTCCGCACCCGCACCCGCCATTTTCCAACGGTATTTGGAACAGCTGACTGCCAAACTGTTCAAATTGTTTGGACGACATTGTCGTAGCAAGTTGTACACCTAAAGAACATATTGCAAATTTACGTGCTTTTTTGGTGTGTTATCTGACGCAGGACTAAAGTGTAATTTGGACATGTGCGATTTTCTGAAACCTGAGATGCAGTTTCGTCATGTCATAAACTGTCAACATGTACATCTTCTGCAGTCGCATTTGTTAGCCATACGAGATTGGGCAGTTCCTAGCAATGTCACAGAATTGTAGTTAGTTTTAGGGAAAATGAACTATTATACTCGTTCATAACGAATGCTGCGCAAATAGCGGCTCCATTGCATCTCTTGCATCGCAAGAATGTTACCTTTGTGTCGACAGATGAGTGCCAAGTATCTTTTCAGAAACTCAATGATGCATTGCTCAGTGATCGATGTTGTTGTTTTTGGGGAAGGAGACCAGACAGCGAGGTCATCGCTCTCATCGGATTAGGGAAGGACGGGGTAGAAAGTCGGTCGTGCCCTTTGAAAGGAAACATCCCGGCATTTGCCTGGAGCGATTTAGGAAAATCACGGAAAACCTAAATCAGGATGGCCGGACGCGGGATTGAACCAGCATCCTCCCGAAGGCGAGTCCAGTGTAGTGATTGATGCTTAGTTCACTTTCATCCTGAAAAACCAGTTGTACTGCAAATTAACGCTTCCTCTTACGGAATCGGCGCAGTGCTTTCGCACATAATTGGTGATAAAGACAGGGTTATTGCTTTCGCATCAAAAGTGTTGTCCAAAACTCAGTGTAACTATTCACAAATTGAGAAAGAGGCATTGCCTATTATGTATGGTGTCACCAAATTTTACCACTATACGACGAAACTGGTTCCTGCACGAACTGGCCAAAAATTGCAAAGATGGGCTTTGTTGGTGTCTCAATACCAGTACGAGAGTCTATATCATCCGACAGCTCAATGTGGTAATGAGAACGCACTTTCGCGTCTTCCGATTGGCCCTGATGCAGACTTTGACGCTTCTGCTGCATCTTGTTGTCACATCGATGCTCAGGATTCTGAATTGCTTCAGGCTTTTCCGCTGAACTATAAGAAAATTACACAGGCCACGGAAGCTGATCCACATTTGAACATTTTGCTCAATTACATTCGCACATCTTGGCCTCGTTCCTTGCACTGCATAAGGATCTCTGTAGTGCTCCGATACTTTGCACGTCGGCATAGCCTCGCTGTACAGAAAGGTATGGTTCTTGTTCAGAATGACAGTGGCTAGTCACCTGTGTTGATCCCTGAAAATTTTCAAGAAGAAGTGTTGCAGTTTCTTCACCAAGGACACTGGGAGACTGCTCGTACGAAACAGTTAGCACGTCGACACTGTACTTGGCAGGGTATGGACGCCCAAATAGAACAGGAGACGTCACAGTGGCATGCATGTGCCGAAAATCAGTCCTCTCCGCCACAAAAAATTTCGTCTTGGCCTAAGTCGGAATCGCCATTGGAACGTGTGCATATAGACTTCGCGGGACCTTTTTGGAACTCTCGCTGATTGATTGTGGTTGACTTGTATAGCAACTTTTCTTTTTCTGTGCCAATGAACTCGACAACGTGACGTAGCACAATTCAGATGTTTCCTTCGATTTTTTTCCTAGAAGGTTCACGTGAAGGAATAGTGTCAGACATAGGCCCTAAGTTCACGTCAAATGAATCTGAAACATTCTGTGAACGCAACGGCATACAGCATCTAATTAGTGCACGTTTCCATCCAGAGTCCAACGGCGAAACGGAACGTTTGTCAGAACACTCAAGCAGCAGATGGCCAAACTTCGCTCCGAACGTACCAGGTATGAAGCACTACAACTGTTTCTCGCCTCAAATTGTTCACACCCACGAGAAGGATCATCGCCGGCGGGACTGCTTCACGGTCGCCGTCATTGGACACTGCTCCGCCTGCTCCACCCTCCTCAGCATCCGGCGCCGAAGGAAGCCCACATGTATCGCTTCGCTCGCCACATGATATTGTCTTTTACAGGGATTTTAGGGGTAGCAGACGATGGGTGCGAGGCGCTTGCGTGTATCTTCTTTTAGGTCCAGATGGCTTGTAGCGCCGCCGTCAAAATCAACTTCGCCTCTGTCATGTACACGATGATCTTTCAGTCTCTCTTCCCCTAGATTCGCCGATGCAGAGGTCAGCGCGGCCACAGCAGCTGCCAGAGGGTGTCCTCACGACACCGCAGGACTACCACAAGGAGACGAGGCCTTCGCCTCCTCCGCCTCTTCTCGTACTACCGATGGAGCTGGAGCCGCCCATTCCGCAGCAGTCGCCGCCTTCTTCATCTGGTCCATGGCAGCAGGAAGTGGACGCGTCCCCTTCTAGTTGTTGTCTGGTGGACGTTTCCGTCAGAGCGCAGGCCGGATGGCGGGGTACGGCTGGAAGCTTGACGTCCCTTGAAGACACAGCTTCCGGCCTGGCGATGCGCCCTTACTCTGCCTCCACCGCCGTGGTCGCACGCTCTACACGACGACGGTCCGTCGCTTTGGGGGAGAGGGGAGGAGGAATGTTCTGGCGTAACCACAAGCGCCGGAACGAAGATGAAAAACGCAAGAGAAGAGAAGGCGGTGAAACGACGTCAGCCAATGGTGCGCTGACTTGGAACGCACAACGATAAGAGCGGCCTCTACAAGAGGAGAACATAAACGCCGCTCCTACCAGTCTCGGCCGCTCAGTATCAGAACAGTATACGGACAGGCTTAGCAGAGAAAGCTACGATAGCAGTTATCAGTGATCCACAAAGTGTGTGCCAAAATTGCATGAACATTGTCTGTAGAGAAGAACATTACTGGTAGCATGACGCCCATCGCTTGCAACACTTGTTTTAAATATATGTCAAGTATTGTCACTCTGCTTTATTGAAATAAAACTACTAATGTTATTTGCTTGAATTGTTGTATAACGTTTCGAGAACGCAGAATCCCTTAGGCACCCAATACGCGACGAGTGGGCAGGACCCTACAATTACGGCCGCACGTCGGTAATTAACAGACTTTGAACGCGGAATGGTAGTTCGAGGTAGACGTATTGGACATTACATTTCGGAAATCGTTACGGAATTCAATATTCCGACATACACCGTGTAAAGAGTGTGCCGAGACTACCAAATTTAAGACAATACCTCTCACTACGGACAATGCACTGGTCGACGGCCTTCACTTGTCGACTGAGAGCAGCGATGTATGCACAGAGTTGTCAGTGCTAACAGAAGAGTAACACTTCATGAAATAACCGCAGAAATCAATGTGGGGCATATGATAAATGCATTCGTTAGGAAAGTGGGGCGAAATTTGTCGTTAATGGGCTATGGCAGCAGGCGACCGAAGTGAGTACCTTTGCTGACAGCACGACATCGCCTGCAGTCCCTCTTCTGGGCTCGTGACCCAGTCAGATGGGTGCAGGATTCGGTAGGTAAGAGCTGATGGTGGCGCAGACCTCACGAAGCTATCGATCCAGGCTGTCAGCAAGGCACCCAATAATGGTATGGGGCTGTGTTTATGTTGAGTGGACTGAGTCACTGACTGGATATGGTCATGTTTGGCTACTTGGAGACTATGTGGTGCCATTCATGAGCCTCACGTTCTCAAACATCATGGAATTTTTATGGATGACAATATGCCATGTTACTGGGCCACCGTTTTCCGTAATTCGTTTGAAGGATATTCTGGATATTTCTAGCGAATGACTTGTCCATCCAGATCGTCCGACATGAATCCCGTTTCACATTTATGGGACACAATCGAGAGGTCATTTCGTACACAAAACCTTGCACCTGAAACCCTTTCGCAATTATCGACGGCTGTAGAGGCAGCGTAGCTCAATATTTCTGCAAGGGACTTCAAACGACTTTTTGAGTCCATATCACGTCGAGTCACTGCAATACGCCTGGCAAAAAGAGGTCGGACACGATTTCAGGAGATATCTCACGACTTTTGTCACCTCGCTGTATTGTTAGATGGTATACCGACGCGAATCTTCTCCTTGCATTATGCGACTGATCACTTTGTTTCTACTCAAAAGGGCCCCACACGGCATCGTTTCATTTTCAGCCACTCCTATATATACGCCATAAAACGTTTATAAGGAGGACGCCCACGTGTGCACTTTGAACAGAGAAAGGGTCACGATTTTACGAACTTAAAACTTACTTAACGTCCATAGCGTCACATTCCTTTTCCCCGTACGTATGTCGAAGAACAAGCATGACAAGCATGATTCGTCCTGCTCATAATAATAATGGTTCAAATGGCTCTATGCACAAGGGTACTTAACAACTGAGGTCATCAGTCCCCTAGACATACAACTACTTAAACCTAGCTAACCTAGGACATAACACACATCCTTGCCCGAGGGAGGAATCGAACCTGCGACCGTAGCAGCCGCGTGGTTCCGAACTGAAGTGCCTAGAATCGCTCGAGCACAGCGGCCGGCATAATAATAATAACAGTTTAATTATCGAGCTAGCTGAGTAGCATGGTTTTAATGTATCATGGACTTGATTAATGCTACACGCATGCGGGAATTATAAATATGATCCAGACGAATGTAAATGCGACGCCGTCAGTCATAGGCCAGAGATAAATGACCGCCACAAAATTTCAGACTGATTACGGACAAAATGACTGTGACATTCTTGGAAAAATGATAGTGAAAAGTTTTGTTCAACATTAAGATTCCAGAGGTGCGGCTTTCATATTACCGTTCTGGTAATTTTTCCTATTTAAATAAAACACCGACATCTGTTTTGTTTCGCCGCCACCATAAATTCCCCCAGTTCAATATGTTACTGCAACCTTAAAGTAAGCATTTTCACTTGACTAATTTTGACTTTTTTAACAACTGTTGATATCCTACATTGTCTTTGATTTTGGTTTTAAAATTATTAGGCAGAAAATTACAACTCTGCTTGGATACACGACAAATGATTTACAATTTAGGTTGGTCCTCTGTCTAGCAATGACCAGACACGCTATCGAATAACCTATCTGTTATGTTACTACTTCATATATGTATTGCCAGACTCGTTCATACGCCTTGAAATAGCTAAAACCAAGCAGTGCTAACACTGCAGATGCTGTTGATTGGACCGGATGTTATAACCGGCTCCGGCGGAATCCTCTCGGTGAGAGAAGCTAGAACTGTTCACTGAAGATTTATAATGTTTGCTGACCAGTGAAAGAAAGTGTTTTGAATGTAAGCAGGAATAGGAATACAGAAATCAGTCACACTTCGATTGGTTTTTTATTATTTTTGCATAGCCAGATTTCAGCTTTAAATAGACATCATCAGTGCTAGAATACAAGGAAATTACAGAATCAGAACTGATTTACATAAAACAATAAGTAAAGCAACGCGATTAGCAATAGAAATAGTCCATTTTAGTCAACATACCATTTGAGTGAGTTACAATAAAAAAAACTCCCAGCACTACATGTCATCATATGACTTTACTGGTCTACAGGCAGAAGGAAACTGAGGATTTTGTTTACAGCAAGTACAGGTAATTCAGTTTATATCATGTAGCGTAAGTAACGATCTCCATATTCGAAAATCAACTAACCCAGTTTCTTTCTGATGTAACAGTTTCAACCAATTTTTTATTAAGTAAAATCAGCAAGCACAGTATGTTTGCATGTTTGTATTGTTGTCTACAGTCAGAAGACTGATTTGATGCAGCTCTCCATGCTACTCCATCCTGTGCAAGCCACTTCATCTTCGTGTAACTACTGCAACCTATATCGTTCTGGATCTGCTTGTTGTATTCATCTCTTGGTCTTCGTCTACGATTTTTACCCGTCCACGCTTCCCTCCAGTATTAAACTGGTGATCCCTTGATGCCTCAGAATGTGTACTACCAACCGATCCCTTCTTCTAGTCAGGTTGTGCCACTAATTTTTCTCCCCAATTCTATTCAGTGCCATCTCATCAGTTACATAATCTACCCGTCAAATCTTCAGCATTCTTCTGTAGCACGACACTTCAAAAGATTCTATTCTCTTCTTGTCTGCACTGTTTAATGCCGACATTTCGCTTCCAGACATGGCAACACTCCGTACAAATAATTTCAAGTAATCTATACTCAATGTTAACAAATTTCTCTCCTTCAGAAACGCTTTTCTGACAATTGCCAGTCTACATTTTGTATCCTCTCTTATTCGACTGTTATAAGCTATTTTGCTGCCAAAATAGCAAAACTCATCTACTGCTTTAAGTGTCTCATTTCCTAACCTAATTCCCTCAGCATCACCTGATTTAGTTCTACTGCATTCCATTATCCTCGTTTTGCTATTGATGTTCATCTTGTATCCACCTTTCAAGACACTGTCCATTCCATTCAACTGCTCTTTCAAGTCCTTTGCCGTCTTTGACAGAATTACAATGTCATCGGCTAAAGTCAAAGTTTTTGCTTCTTCTCCCTTCCTTTGGTTACCTTACTTTTCCTCAATATACAGATTGCATAACATCGGGGACAGGCTAAAACACTGTCCCACTCCCTTCTCAACCACTGCTTCCCTTTCGTGACCCTCGACTCTTGTAAATTCCATCTGGTTTCTGTACAAATTGTGAATTACCTTTCGCTTCCTGCATTTTACCCCTGCCACCTTTAAAATTTTAAAGAGTATTCCAGTCAACAGTGTCTAAAGCTTTCTCTAAGTTTACGAATGCTATAAACGTATGATTGCCTTTCCTTAACATAATTTCTGTGAGAACTCTCAGGGTCAATATAGCCTTACGTGTTCCTAAATTTCTCTGGAATCCGAATTTATTTTCCCAGAGATCGGCCTCTAACAGTTTTCCATTCATCTGTAAAGAATTCATGTTCGTATTTCACAGCCGTAACTTATTAAACTGATGGTTCGGTAATTTTCACAGATGTCGGCACCTGATTTCTTTGGAATTGGAATTATTATATTCTGCTTGAAGTCTGAAGATATTTCGCCTGTCTCATACGTCTTGCTTACACGTTGGAAGAGTTTTGTCATGGTTGGCTCTCCCAAAGTTATCAGTAGTTCCAAAAGAGTGTTGTCTACTCCCAGGGCATTGTTTTGACTTAGGTCTTTAAGTGCTCCCATCTCCATCTGTGTCCTCTTCCATTTCCATAATATTGCCCTCAAGTACATCTCCCTTATATAGATCCTCTATTTACCCCTTCCACCTACCTGCTTTCCCTTCATTGCTTAGGACTGGTTTTCCATCTCAGCTCTTGATATTCATACAGGTCGTTCTCTTTTCTCCAAATGTGTACTTAATTTTCCTCTAGGCGGCATCTGTCTTACCCTTAGCGATATGTAATTCTACATCCTTAAATTTGCCCTTTAGCTATTCACTCTCAGCCATTTTGCACTTCCTGTCGATCTCATTTTCAAAAACTTTTGTATTCCCTTTCACCTACTTCATTTACTGCACTTTTATGTTTTCTCCTTTTATTGATTAAATTCAATATCTTTAATGTTACCCACGGATTTCTACCAGCACTCGTCTTTTTACCTACTTGATCCTCTGCTGACTTCACTATTTCATCTCTTAAAGCCAGCCAGTCTTCTTCTACTGTGTTCCTTTCCCTTTTTCTTGTCAGTCGTTCCCTAATGCTCCTTCTGAAAGTCTCTACAACCTCTGGTTCTTTCAGTTTATCCAGGTCCCATATCAATAAATTCCTACCTCTATTCAGTTTCTTCAGTTTTAATCTGCGGTTCATAACCAATAAATAGTGACCAGAATCCGCATCTGCTCCCAGAAATGTCTTCCAATTTAAAACCTGGCTCAGAAATCTTTGTCTTACCATTATATAATCAATCTGAAATTCCGTTGCCCCCAGGTCTCTTCCACGTATACTGCCTCCTTTCATGATTCTTAAACCAGGTGTTAACTAAGAATAAATTATGCTCTGTGCAAAATTTTACCAGTCGGCTTCCTCTTTCATTTCTTTCCCCAAGTCCATATTTCCTTACTGCTTTTCCTTCCCTCCCTTTACCTACTATCGAATTCCAGTACCCCATGACTGTTAAATTTTCTTCTCCCTTAACTACCTGAATAATTTCTTTTATCTCATCACACATTTCCTCAATCTCCTCCTCATCTGAGGAGCTAGTTCGCATATAAGCTTCTACTACTGTGATGGGTGTGTGCTCCCTGTCTATTGTGGCTACAATTACGACTCAAAGCGCTGTCCATAATAGCTTTTCCGTGTTCCTACTTTTTTATTCATTATTAAACCTACTCCTGCATTACCAACGTTTGATTTTGTATTTAAAATCCTGTAATCACCTTACCAGAAATCCTGTACCTCCTGCCACCGAACCTCACTAACTCCAACCATACCTAAATTTAACCTATCTATTTCCCTTTTTAAATTTTCTAACCTACCTGCTCAATTAAGGATCTGACATTCCACGCTCTGATCCGTAGAACTCCTGTTTTGTTTCTCCTGATAACGACGTCCTCCTGAGTTGTCCCCCGCCCGTAGATCATAATGGGGGATTACTTTACCTCCGGAATATTTTAACCAAGAGGATGCCGTCATCATATACTCATACAGTAGAGCTGCATGCCCTCGGAAAAATTATGTCTGTAGTTTCCCCTTGCTTTCAGCTGATCGCAGTACCAGCACAGCAACACTGTTATGGTTGGTGTCACAAGTCCAGATAATCACCCAGACTGATGCCTTGCCACTGCTGCTACTGCAAACGCTGCTGCCCCTCTCCAGGAACCATATGTTCGTCTGGCCTCTCAACAGATACCCTCTATTGTCATTGCACCTGTGGTATGGCTACCTGTATCGCTGAGGCACGCAAGCCTCCCCACCAGCGGGAAGGTCCATGGTTCATGGGGAGGTATATTAACAAATCCCCTTTTAAAAGACATGAAGCAACGCAGATTTTCAATGCATTTATTCATATGTTAGGGGTGAAGCGATCCACCAATTTGTTTGCAAAAGAATATTAATTGGTTATACAACTGTCCCCTACGTAATTTTACATCACATTCGAAATGGCTATGGTTCAAATGGGTATGGTTCAAATGGCTCTGAGCACTATGGGACTTAACATCTGAGGTCATCAGTCCCCGAGAACTTAGAACTACTTAAACATAACCAAGGACATCACACACATCCATGCCCAAGGCAGGATTCGAACCTGCGATCGTAGCGGTCGCGCGGTTCCAGACTGAAGTGCCTAGAACCGCACGGCCACGCCGGCCGGCCATTCGAAACGAAAACTAAAAATTCGTTGAGGATGATTCTGAAGTCTGGCATAATCGTTAGTAACATAGCGTTATGTGATTACGAAATAATTCACTTAAAATAATATAATAATTCATAGGAATGGTTTTTTGAGGTATGTTAAAATGACAGTAAAATACTGAAGACAAACGTGACAAGGCTACTTTAACCAGGTGCTGTTAATAAATACATACTAATGCCTTCTATCGACGTAAATTTCTCATGTAACATATTAAGTAACTCCAGATGTGGAGCGTAACTTGCAAAGAACAGTGTAACACATGGGCTTATATTTGGCCTGTTAGGGAAACGGTTGAACAGTGTTTTAATTGTCTGATAGCAAAACCGATGTAGCATAGAACAGTACTAACAAAATGGAAGCCAAACCGATACCCTGACAACAATAAGTTATGTTCCCACATACTACCATCCCTACAGTCGTCTTATTTAAGGGAGGCCAACATTTCGAAACTACTTTCCTACTGGATCGTGACGTCTCGTCCGCTGTCGCAGGAAACCGTCGAAAAACTCCCGAAACCGGCTGCTTTTCATAAGCATTTACACGATGAGCAGCGAAGGTGGAGCTCTGAACTATATTCCGCCTACCCAATGCTACATGCTTACCAAACCTCAGCTCTACTCTTCTACCTGTCTGTCAGTTTAGTTTTCTGTTAAATGTATTCTTAAACTTCTTCTAGCTGAACAACAAAAGGAATTAGTCACCATTCAACACATTGCCAGAGTGAACAACTTCCCTCCCATTATTTAGATACAATTAAAAAGAAAGATTGTAAAAATACCGAAATGTAAAAGAACATTGTAGGTAACAGTAAAATGGAAGACATAAATTACAAATACATTTGCTTGCCGTACTGTAGCACGTTTAGCATAAGAATAGCATCGTGTTCCAAAACACGAAACGTAAAAGTTTCCTTTTCAGCTACAAACATTCTTGGACATATTTTGGCTAATGGTGTTGATACTAGAAATGTGTACCACGAATCATATGTGTAGATGATAAAATTTCCACACTGTGATGCCTGTTATGTGGTACAGACAGACAGACAGACAGACAGACCTGAGATGAGTTTTCGTGAGCATATAGTTTTGATAAGCGGGCTCTGAGCACTGTGGGACTTAACTTCTGAGGTCATCGGTCCCCTAGAACTTAGAACTACTTAAACCTAACTAACCTAAGGACATCACACACATTCATGCCCGAGGCAGGATTCGAACCTGCGACCGTAGCGGTCGCGCGGTTCAAGACTATAGCGCCTTGAACCGCTCGGCCACACAGGCCGGCGTAAGCGTGCAAAAATACGATGAAATTAGAGATAACCTCTTGGCTGAGATGGGCGGTGCTCAGGGGCACTAAATACCCTCATAATTATTACTATCGCTATCAGGGAACTTCCCGTAACCCTCGACATAAGCAGCCTTGTAAAGGGAATTTTCAGAGCCTACATTCTTGGTAGAACATAGGGTGTCTTTCCCACGGCAAACAACAAGGATAAGGGGAGCAATTAAAGGCAAATTTGTTAGAGATAAAAAGGCGAGTGCGGTTTACTTTTAGATGTAAGGGTTCCACGTTCTTCATGAATGCGATAATGATTCCTCAACAGGGGACAGAAGTAATTTTGCGGATGGAATTCCTGTGAAAATATACGCGCCTGGATAGACGTCAACGTTGCAGCGCCGAACCCGGGGTAATGAGCTGCCTACCATCACCACTTACTAACTGAAATCGAGCTCATCTGACTAGGCCAACGCTTTCCAGTCGCCTAGGGCTGATCCCTTATGTCACGACACCAGGAGAGGCGCTGCAGGCGATGTTGTGCTGTTACCAAAGGCACCTGCCATAGTCCATTAACGCTAAATTTCGCTGCACTGTCCTAACGGACACGTTCGTACGTTCCACAATGATTTCTGCGGTTACTCCACGTAGTGTTGCCATTCTGTTAGCATTGAGGACTCAACGTAAACGCCACTGCTCTCGGTCATTAAGTAAAAGCCCGTCGGCCACCGCATTGTCCGTGGTGAAAGGTAACCGCCGAAATATCGTATTCGGGGCACAATATTGACACTGCGGATCGTGGAATGCAGAATTCCCTAAAGTTTTCCGAAATGAAATGCCCCATGCGTTTAGCTCCAAGTCTGTTAATTTCCGTAGTGCGGCCATAATCTTGTCGCAAATCTTTTGACGTGAATCACCTGAATACAAATGACAACTCCGCCAATGCACTGCCCCTTTTTTTGTCACAAGAATCACCTGCGTGCAAGTGACAGCTCCGCCAATGCACAGCTCTCTTACATCTTACGTACGTGATATTACCGCCATCGGTATGTGTATGTGCATATCGCTATTTTTTCACCTCTCCGTATATTCTTGTGAGGGGAAGTATAAATGAATAGGTGTTAACGACTTCAGAGACAGATGCATCTCGCGCAGTTGCTTTCATTTTTAAACTTGTCTATAGGCTCAACTTTGCTGGTCGCAAAATCGCATTGGCGACGATCCTTTATTACAGAAGCATAACGTTTGCGTTTTAAATGTTTCAGATTGCAGTGCTGTCATCATTACCGAGGATTATGACTCGTGACATTCCTAAAAAATTGTTATTCTTGTTATTATTTTGTGGTGCCTCACTTCGTTGTTTTGTTTCTGTACGCTTTGTCCATATGATGTATAAGATATAAGTTTGCTACTGAGATATCGAATATGGAAGGAAAGGACGTAAGAAGATAGACGTCGAGGTCATTTGAGACGGACCAGAAGCTCGGATTATGTCAAGGATGGGGAAGGAAATCGGCCGCGCCCTATCAAGGGAACCATATTTGCCCGGAGCGATTTAGGGAGTCCAGTTCCGCTAACCACTGCGCCACCTCGCTCGCTGAGATACTCAATTTGCCTTTAGGGTAAACCATTACGTTTTGGCTCATGACGTGTTTTGAAAGGGGTAGCGAATCATAGCGTGTCGCAAAAGGTGCTTTTTGAGTGTGGCGCGAGGACGATTAATGGATTTCGTGTTTTATAATAATTTATAATTCGTGGTACGATTCTATGGGACAAAACTGCTGAGGTCATCGGTCCCTACGCTTTCACACTGCTTAATCTATCTTCAACTAACTGACGCTAAGGACAACACACACAGCCATGCCCGAGGGAGACCTCGAACCTCCGGCGGGGGGAGCCGCGCGAACCGTGACAAGCCGCCCTGGACCACGCGGCATATCGTGTTCTGCGTGGTCAAAGGACACACTGTAAATCTTGTTGCGAGTATTTCGGTCTACTAGCAGCTGCCTAGAACGTACTGTATGATCCAAAAGTCCGTTAACATATGAAAATGCACTAACTGAAGCACACATGCCTGAAATGACAAGTGATTTCGTTGAAACGAGAGAGGAGTGCAAATACCACCCAACAGATGGCGCTAGATAGCAACACGTCAGTGATGCCGCATGAGATTCGTGTATAAAATTGTACGTAGTGAGAAAGGGAGTCAGTTACCAAGATTTCATTCCGTTTGATTACTGGTTGAGGGGTTACCTGAAGTCGCAAGTCTACATCACTGGGGATGCTAAAAGACAACATCCTACGGCAGTTTCTCACAATACCGGCTGACTTTCTGTGCAGTACTGTTCACAACATTTTCCCTTCACTATCGGAAACGTTGATGACCGACAGGCGACATTTTCAGTCTTTGTTATAAAGAACATGAACGTCGTCGTATTTGCTATAAATTAGTTCTGATGCAAATTATTGCTTTTGTGTCATACTGAGCGCCATTTGTTGGTCATTTTGTGCACTTCAATTCAGTTACATTATTCCGCGAAATTTTGAATTTTTAAACGTTACTGGATTTTCGTGTCACCCTACACGTTACTTGAACCGTGCAACTAGGAAACGTTAAGTTTCCCCCACCTCACTGAAATCCATATCGGCAGATGAGTTATTGATCACCGAAAATAATTTATTAAAGTGAATATTTCAGTGGCAAAATGATTTGATTTGATGGGTAATTAATGAGAATGTCTGAACCAGGATTTGCTTGTATTTGCTGCGTAATCATGTTGATTATGAGCAAGTGAATTAAAATTAACCATGAAGCGAAAGTTACTTTATATTAAAATGTACCATGGTTCCACGTTAACATTCACTGCAAATTTCTGTAATTGTAAAAAGGTAGCAACAGAATTACACTGTGCCGCGCTGAGGTTGTGTTTAGTAGCTCCACTCACCGAAGTTTCAATTGTTTCAGAGGCAGGTGAGGTGCGGGGGAGGCTTAAGAGGTATATCAGGTAGCGTGTACTGGAGGGACCGGCCGACCTCCTAATGGATTACCGGACCTACGGGCCGACACGCGGAAGATGAGAGGCGAGCCGCCACACACCTGTCTGCTCAGGGGACAGCCTGATGAGCACCAGGGTCAGCGAAAACGTAGCTACTGCATGTGGCCATCCATTCACCAGAAGAGTTGCTAAGTGTGACACCTTAAACCTTTACAGTTTGAATGCCCGCTCTGAGTTCAGGAAGAGACAATTCTTTTTCGTAAATCAGCACATTGATGTAATCAGTTTCACTGTGTTTTTGTGTATCAAAATATTTAGCTCTATCAAAGTTCTTATCGACAATGTAGGCGAATTATTGTGTCTATCTTAGCATTAAAAAACGCCTTTTTATGTCTCATGGAATAAAGTGAGTTATTGCAGACCGTCCCATAAGATGTTACTGCTTCCCGGAAAACAATAAATGTGTGAGTTCCTTTTCTATTTTTGATAGTAGCATCTAAAAAGTTTATACTCTCCCCCCCCCCTCCCCAGACAGCAGACGTCCTTAAAAATGAGTGTCGGTAATAAAATAACAGTCACAGCTACTTCACACATTATCCGCAACTTGTTTTAAGAAGTAATTCAGCAAAACGAAATAAAATTCGAGAAATTATTGTTGTCATATTTTTATAAACGTATTATAAATGTATTTTATAAATGTTGTGTATACCGCCTCCGTAGCTGAATGGTCAGTGTGGCTGATTGACATGCGGGGGACCCGGGTTCGATTCGTAGTACTGTCAGGGGATTTTCCTTGGTGGGAGGACTGGTACGGGATGCACAGACCCTTGTGAGGACACCTGAGCAGCTACTCGACCTACTTGTTCCAGGATCAAGAAACCCGACTGGAAACTGCTGGAAGAGCGGTGTACTGACCACCTAATTGCACCGCCGGGGGCCAGAACGCAGAACTTCCCTTTACTTTATACGTAATTTATTAATTTCTTATGTTTGTATTCGATAGGAGAATTTCACACGATAGATAAGATTACGGGTTTGAGCTCTATCCACTACGCAGTTTAAAGCTGTCCAGGAAGTTCAGAACAGCACACGCCGCAACAGATGAAATGATTGATTGTGGACACAATAGAGAATTTACAAATGTAACGAGCCACTTGGACGCCATTATTTGGTGCGCAGACATGAAACTGCGAGAGTCATCGGTAATTATCACATCTGCTCGCCTCGTCTCACCTTTCAGCCTTGCTAGCCCAGGCGTTAATCGGGCACGTGTCGCGGTCTTACGTATTGGCTGAGAGCTCCGGCTACTCCCACTCCACGCACGCGCAGGCAACTTATTCTTATCTGACGTTCATGCATTAAGTGAGGGAGAATGGTAGGCGCTGGCTGCCTTACGAAAGAAGGTTCTGGATTTCATAGCTACCGTGTCAGTCTGCAAGAAGTTCTGTAGCCGGGTCTGTACTTACGTGCAGCATTTTACGTCACACATTCACTTTATATTAATTTGATGGACAGTGACTGGTCTGCGACTAATGCACCTCGTATTCATCATACATGATGAAACAGAAAGTAGGGGACGTTTCCACAATCCAATAAAACTAGAAGCGATGAAGGAAAGAAATTTCATTTATAATAATTGAAACCTTACAACTTTGCCATTTACAAAACATTGATGGCATCTATCATTTTTTTACAATTACGCCCTTTAGATGGCGTCCTCCTGTACGAGTACATTCGTGAGATCTGCTGTCGAGATTCCTCATTGACCGTTGCAAAATGTCAGCTGGGATACTGTGAATCGCATCCCGAATTCTTTATTTTAACTCATCCATGGTTCTTGGTCGAGTCGTATAGACTTTGCTCTTGAGGTAGCCCCACAAGGAAAAATCACAAACGGATAAATCTGGCGATCTAGGAGGCCAGAGTAGAAATATGATTGAGAAATATGATGAAATACATGACGTTAAGCTGTATAGATATACTGATTTTGAAGGACAGGAAAAACCTGAACCTGAGGGTGCCTCTTCACGCAGCACACGACAGTTCATCTCCAGAGCAACAGGAATAATACAGTCAAATTGGTATGAGCTATCTCCACCAAAAAGACGAGACCCAGTGTGTCAGAAGATATTGATGACAGCGTACTAGAGGATATTGGTGAAGACTATTCCTACAACAAACTAATGAGGCGCTATAAGTGCATTAAAAGTAAATCAGAATGCAGATTAATTCTAAATTATCTGTGTAGCAAAAGGCGAGCAGGAGCTCGTTCCAAAGCAAACAAACTGTAGCAATTACGAACTATAGAAAAGCATGTAATATTGCAATTCGATGCAGGATGGTCGTATGTATCTACAGTTCATTATTGGTATCTGCCGCCGGCCGGAGTGGCCCAGTGGTTCCAGGCACTACAGTATGGAGCCGCGCGACCGCTACTGTCGCAAGTTCGAATCCTGCCTCGGGCATGGATGTGTGTGGTGTCCATAGGTTAGTTAGGTTTAAGTAGTTCTAAGTTCTAGGGGACTGATGACCTCACAAGTTAAGTCCCATAGTGCTCAGAGCCATTTGAACCATTTTTTTTGTATCTGCCAATGTGGGCACTCGAAGCGTATGAAATGATTGGCTTGTACAATTTCGAAGCTTCAGTTTCTTTTATCGAAAATTTTACGGCTCAATGTGGCTTTTCATCCAGACCTAAAGCTACATTTATCATACATAAGGACGCAGAAGTCGATGACTGTTAATATCAGAAAGCAAAACAGTTTGTGACGGAAGTGAGCATGTTTATGGCACAGCAGGGTGTGGAGAAAGGAAATGGTCGGAACAGAGTCAATCCCAGTATGAAATGTCTTCATCGTCAACAATCTCTCACAGAGGAGAGAAAACCACAGCTCGTGTTTTGCAATCTGTACATAGCTCTATCCACATCTAAGCAACTGATGATGTTATATCAGTGACAGGCACACTAGTAAACAAGTTGTTCATCAGTTTTCAAGGGGTACAAGGCACTTTCGGCCCAAACATTTTAAAGAAATCCCTTGTAGATGTGTTTACGTTTACGCTTAAATATAAATAGCTCTCCTGTTATTCATGTTGGCCACGCACCACTGCCATATCATTGTAGAAAGCCATGTTGTTATAAAACAACTTGATTTTCCGAGTGTACGAAATGTCATACACCTAATGTCTATCCAACATCTGTGTCGATCAATGCTTCACTGCATCGGAGCACCTGAAGACGAATTGTTCTTTACGAGTAGTTTAGAAATTAATCTGTCAAATGTATCGGCGCCTCCTGGTCTAACCAGCAGTACCCAAGGAAGTATACGTCTGGAACTGTGTATGCACTCGGTTAGTTTGAGCAGGTGAGACTACGTCACAAAGGACTCTAATTAACAGGCACGCCTCTTGTCGGCGAGTAAACAGGAGGTGTCAGACCACGCCACAGGCCTCCGCCACTCGAAGCCTGCCAAATCGTCTCTGGTATCTGATTGGTTAAAGCACTCAGGCGGTTCCCAGGAACAGAAACATGCCCCACGTGTTCTTCTTATCTCTGCCGCTTGTGGTTCGAGCACATTAGCTAAGACTGGCGTACGACAACCACGACGTATAAGGGCGCTTTGTAGAGAATCGCACCTCGAATTATTAACTTGTTATTATTCATGTAATCTAGAAATTGCATGAACAATGGTCGCAAGCAATGTAGACTTGAATGATGTATTTTCGACCAATGTTTTACAATATGCAAAAAAGATAAAAGCTGCTGAATGTATCTTACAAGGGAAGCATAAAACCCAGGAGACAACGAGTTTGCTCATGCTGTGCACGACTGTAGTTGATACTTACATGAACAAATGCAGCTCTCTTACGATGTAGCCTCTAATAGCTTCCGAGAAACTGAGATTGAAATTTCTACGAGCCTGTTGAATACCATACCTGAGCGGTCTTCAATACAGTACGTAGACGAACTGGCAACGCCGGCCAGTTCCACAGCTGGTTTCTGCAGGCGTTCCAAAAGCAATACAAGAACGGTATACGTTATTCTAAACAGGCATAATCTGTATGATTTCATCTATGATACGCCAATTAATGTATCGATAAAAGTTACTGAGATGTGTAGAAACCACGAATCCAGTTTCTCGAAGGTTATTTCTCTCCTTCATATACCGATGGCGCATGTGACGAATCTGACATGAGCCATATAGTCTCACATTATTTCCACTTATTTTACTAATGTTAACAACTGCTATGTTTTCAGCACCCGAATCAGTTGCAGTTGGTTTAAAAGTCGAAATTACAATGGCGAAAATTAAAATAATTAGCGCAGTCCATGATTCAAATGCATTTTAAAATTCAGTGAGTCTGCAAACCCACCACAAATGCAATTGTAAGTACAAGTAAAAGTTCATTACATCACCTTTCCTGGTTATACCTCACCTAGAATGGACCACTAATATTACCGTTATTATTATTAATTTATTCATTTCCGTTGTAGGGTTAAAATAATGTTGTGGAAAATTAGAAAAAGATAAATAAATTACGAAACTCGAATACAGTACAGGCACACTTCTTATCTGCCGCCTCAGCTTGTTGCGCTAATGCTGCTGCTCTCTGTTATTTTATTCAGTACGGTGTAAATATTTGAATATTGATTTCTAGGAAACGCTTGAACAGAGTATCATACTACAGTAGCATTTCGCTACATCTAAGGATGTACTACAATCATACGAAATTCGGAGCCCTATTATGGCAGGGATAAAAATGTTTATGAAAGAATAAATAGGCTATACGCAAGATCGAACTCCTATATTTAACTCCTAAATTCTATTAAGTCTAATTTCTGACAATCTGAGATGAATAGCTTTGTTTCTTGACAAATATGAATCCAAGAATTCAGTGATGCCCATTGAAGACCGAAATGTGTAGGAATTATATCTTTAAGGTGTTTCAGGACATCAGTGAGGAACTTTGTGGCGTGATAAGTCTCAGAGAGGGTAATTTTTTCTTGTTGCTGTTGTTGTTGTGGTCTTCAGTCCTGAGACTGGTTTGATGCAGCTCTCCATGCTACTCTATCCAGTGCAAGCTTCTTCATCTCCCAGTACCTACTGCAGCCTACATCCTTCTGAACCTGCTTAGTGTATTCATCTCTCTGTCTCCCTCTACGATTTTTACCCTCCATGCCGCCCTCCAATACTAAATTGGTGATTCCTTGATGCCTCAGAACATGTCCTACAAACCGATCCCTTCTTCTAGTCAAGTTGTGCCACAAACTCCTCTTCTCCCCAATTCTATCCAATACCTCCTCCCTAGTTATGTGATCTACCCATCTAATCTTCAGCATTCTTCTGTAGCACCACATTTCGAAAGCTTCTATTCTCTTCTTGTCCAAACTATTTATCGTCCATGTTTCACTTCCATACATGGCTACACTCCATACAAATACTTTCAGAAACGACTTCCTAACACTTAAATCAATACTCGATGTTAACAAATTTCTCTTCTTCAGAAACGCTTTCCTTGCCATTGCCAGTCTACATTTTATATCCTCTCTACTTCAACCACTATCAGTTATTTTGCTCCCCAAGCTCCTTTACTACTTGAAGTGTCTCATTTCCTAATCCAATTCCCTCAGCATCACCCGACTTAATTCCACTACATTCCATTATCCTCGTTTTGCTTTTGTTGATGTTCATCTTATACCCTCCTTTCAAGACACTGTCCATTCCGTTCAAATGCTCTTGCAAGTCCTTTGCTGTCTCTGACAGAATTACAATGTCATCGGAGAACCTCAATGTTTTTATTTCTTCTCCATAGATTTTAATGCCTACACCGAAATTTCTTTTGTTTCCTTTACTGCTTGCTCAATATACAGATTGAATAACATCGGGGAGAGGCTACAACCCTGTCTCACTCCCTTCCCAACCACTGCTTCCCTTCCATGTCCCTCGACTCTTATAACTGCCATCTGGTTTCTGTACAAATTGTAAATAGCCTTTCGCTCCCTGTATCTTACCCCTGCCACCATCAGAATTTGAAAGAGAGTATTCCAGTCAACATTGTCAAAAGCTTTCTCTAAGTCTACAAATGCTAGAAATGTAGGTTTGCCTTTCCTCAATCTTTCTTCCAAGATAAGTCGTAGGGTCAGTATTGCCTCACGTGTTCCAACATTTCTAAGGAATCCAAACTGTTCTTCCCCGAGGTCGGCTTCTTTCAGTTTTTCCATTCGTCTGTAACGAATCCGTGTTAGTAGTTTGCAGCTGAGACTTATTAAACTGATAGTCCGGTAATTTTCACATCTGTCAACACCTGCTTTCTTTGGGATTGGAATTATTACATTCTTCTTGAAGTCTGAGGGAATTTCGCCTGTCTCATACATCTTGCTCATCAGATGGTAGAGTCAGGACTGACTCTCCCAAGGCTGTCAGTAGTTCTAATCGAACGTTGTCTACTCCCGGAACCTTGTTTCGACTTAGGTCTTTCAGTGCTCTGTCAGACTCTTCACGCAGTATCATATCTCCCATTTCATCTTCATCTACATCCTCTTCCATTTCCATAATATTGTCCTCTACAACATCGCCCCTGTATAGACCCTCTATATACTCCTTCCACCTTTCTGCTTTCCCTTCTTTGCTTAGATCTGGGTTTCCATCTGAGCTCTTGATATTCATGCAAGTAGTTCTCTTTTCTCCAAAGGTCTCTTTAATTTTCCTGTAGGCAGTACATCCTTAGATTTGTCTTCTATCCATGCCTGCTTAGCCATTTTGCACTTCCTGTCGATCTCATTTTTGAGACGTTTGTATTCCTTTTTGCCTGCTTCATTTGTTGCATTTATGTATTTTCTCCTTTCATCAGTTAAATTCAGTATCTCTTCTGTTACCCAAGGATTTCTACTAGCCCTCGTCTTTTTACCTACTTGCTCCTCTGCTGCCTTCACTATTTCATCCCTCAAAGCTACCCATTCTTCTTCTACTGTACTTCATTCCCCCACTCCTGTCAATTGTTCCCTTATGCTCTCCCTGAAACTCTGTACAACCTCTGGTTCTTACAGTTTATCCAGGTCCCATCTCTTTAAATTCCCACCTTTTTGCGGTTTCTTCAGTTTTAATCTACAGTTCATAACCAATAGATTGTGGTCAGAGTCCACATCTGCCCCTGGAAATGTCTTACAATTTAAAACCTGGTTCCTAAATCTCTGTCTTACCATAATATAATCTGATACCTTCTAGTATCTCCACGGTTCTTCCATGTATACAACCTTCATTCATGATTTTTGAACCAAGAGTTAGGTATGATTAAAGTTATGCTCTGTGCAAAATTCTACCAGGCGGCTTCCTCTTTCATTTCTTAGCCCTAATCCATATCTCCTACTATGTTTCCTTCTCTTCCTTTTCCTGCTGTTGAATTCCAGTCACCCATGACTATTAAATTTTCGTTTCCCTTCACTACCTGATTAATTTCTTTTACCTCATCATACATTTCATCAATTTCTTCATCATCTGCAGAGCTAGTTGGCACATAAACTTGTAATACTGTAGTAGGCGTGGGCTTCGTATCTATCTTGGCCACAATAATGCGTTCACTATGCTGTTTGTAGTAGCTTACCCGCACTCCTATTTTTTTATTCATTATTAAACCTACTCCTGCATTACACCTATTTGATTTTGTATTTATAACCCTGTATTCACCTGACCAAAAGTCTTGTTCCTACTGCCACCGAACTTCAATAATTCTCACTATATCCAACTTTAACCTATCCAATTCCCTGTTCAAATTTTTAAATCTATCTGCCTGATTAAGGGATCTGACGTTCCACGCTCCGATCCGTAGAACGCCAGTTTTCTTTCTCCTGATAACGACGTCCTGTTGTGTAGTCCCCGCCCGGAGATCCGAATTGGGGACTATTTTACTTCCGGAATATTTTACCCAAGAGGACGCCATCATCTTTTAATCATACATCAAAGCTGCATGCCCTCTGGAAAAATTACGGCTGTAGTTTTCCCGTGCTTTCAGCCGTTCTCAGTACCACAACAGCAAGACCGTTTTGGTTAGTGTTACAAGGCCGATCAGTCAATCATCCAGACTGTTTCCCCTGCAACTACTGAAAAGGCTGCTGCCCCTCTTCAAGAACCATACGTTTGTCTGTCCTCTCAACAGATACCCCTCCGTTGTGGTTGCACCTACGGTACGGCTATCTCTATCGTTGAGGCATGCAAGCCTCCCCACCAACGGCAAAGTCCATGATTCGTGGGGGTGGGGGGTGATATTTTTTGTTGAAGAACGTATCTTTTAGCCCGTAGTTTATGAGTTATCCGCGGTAATAAGTCACTGTTTGTGGTATCCAACGCTGCGGGTGGTAGCCAACGGTTTCAGTCGCTCACTTGTGAGGTCTTGGAGCTAACGCCGATTGCAAATTATTTGAGCTCACTGGCACGATTTTGCTTTACAGTGAGGTGAGGAGCAATGGAAAAGACACCGTATCTATAGGCATCAGTTTCTTAACAGGAGATAACAACAGCATAGTAGGCTCACTGGATGAAGAAATAACCACCCCTTCAAAAGAGATATTAGATACGTTTGTAATACAGTATTTCAAACAGAAAGACTAAAGTGTTTAATTTTTTATATCACAATATTTACTATTACAATATTTTCTGCCGTAGGACGATAAGAATAAAATATTGTTATTTAATAGGTATGTTCTTCGGAATCACAATTAGAGAGGCTACATACTTACTATACTCATTATACGTATACAGCAAGATAATAACAAAGTGAGACCCGTTTTCTTAGTTGGGTACGTCGACCATAAAAATTTTACCATGCTGGTCTTATGATGGTATCTGTCGTGGATGATTACTGAGAGGCTAATGACACACAGTATAGCAGTTCACTTGGCCGAAATACGAAGGAAGGCAATGAGTTGACGGGCATGCTGGATAATTTCAATGGTCCATTGTTAAAGCGATCGAACTTAGCTCTTCCGGTGCCCGTTATATGGCGCACCTTGTAGTGATCAAGGGTACACAACGGCAAATATCTTTCACTATAACTCTGGCGATTTTCAATGTAAATTTTTTAGTAGAGCGATTTATGTGGTAGTAGCCTGAGACAGCTTCCAGTAAATATGTGAGAGGATTAAAAAACCTAAGCTGACTAACGTGGCATCTGTCTTACTCATTACATTATTTATATGTTTTGTTTTACATTCAACTTTCATTTTACCAAGGTAACTAAAATTTTTCATCATTGAATGAATTATCCACTACTGTTTGAGGTTAGTTGAAATCTACAGCGTGCAGACAATGATGGCGTGAGGGCGCGTCATGGAGGAAGCTCTCGATTGGGTCGTAGCCAGTGGCATCATGCGTTTACTCAGGTGTGGACGACTTTGTTACCGGGAGGTGTGCGCCTGGCAACACCTACAATATGTCTGCTACTTCCGTAGCAACGTTCTGTGGCACATTTACCAGTTCATTTGAACAGTTACATCCAAGCACCCTACACGCATTCTTGAAAAGGTGTGGTGCCAGTGTACGCGAAAAATGACGACCAGTCAGGCCGATTAACCTACTGGTAAGGACCTCCTAACCGTCAGCGTCATACGACGTCTCGATGTTAATAGTCTGATGTCTCGCTCTCACAGAAATGCTTAAGAATTGAACTAAAAAGCATCATCTTCAATGTGTGCATTCCTCTCCATACATAGAAAACCTTCATTAACTGTTTCATCACACTGAGTTTCAATTGTTTGGAAGTCTCTACCGTGTATAAGAAGACTGGCGCCATTGAAAACAGTTGGACGCCTGTGCATGTAGATAGTGTCGTGAAAGAGACAGCAGGATAAACCCACATCTTCAGGAAATGCACGGGTGCTTCCACATGTAACGTCCGGCTGACAAGCAACTGTGAATTTGACAGTCACGGTCTACTGACTTATAAAGACATCAGGTATCGATATGAATTACTTTAGTTTTCTCAAGTCACTACCGCATAACACATTTCAGCGAGCAACGAAACAGATACGAATCGTACACTGGCTGCTTCTTACGAGGATGTTACATACCCGTACGTAGCCTAGTAATGTCGCTACTATGCCAAAAACTTAGCGAATGGAAGTGAAACAGTCTTTATTCACAATTCCAGGAATTCTGAAGACAATATCTGTGAAAGAAACCTCTGTCGCTTTTCCACAGATTTTAGGGATAGTGTTTAAGTAGCCATCCTTAAATCCATGTGAGCTGTAATAAACAGTTTTGAGGTTTGATTTTGTATCTGGACTCTATTGCATGTTTTTGATTGCAATGTTTTTCGCTGATTCATCCGATTTTTTCAAAACGGGTGACAATGACCGCGTACGACAGGTGTCAACATGTAATCATGCACTGCATCCGTTGGAAAGCTCTACATCTGATTTACCCAATAGAAAATTGTGACTAAAAAGAGGTAGATATTTTTAATGTGCTTAGGAGTGGTACCGTTCATTACTGGATTGTTTCATTGCCGTATGGAGTTCAGACGACACTTGTACCACAAAGGATAGTAACACTTCAACGTTATTCATTTCACGCTAGGTCACGATACTCTTTCCTTCGTCCACCCTTAATAATTTCACTGGTAGTTGATAGGGATAAAAATACGTCGCATTTGACAGCATCTGATTTATGTATGATGTCAAATGAGATATATTCATTTTTTTAAATAATCAAGACGCGAGGTAGGCTAACGGCCAGTTCCTCCTACCAACGTGGACTACCATCTAGCGCTCAGTGTCCACTAAAATTACGTCAGTTTTAAAATACAGGCTTTGCTACTCCCTCTGGACGTTCTGTCCCATTTCCGAAATAGAGTTAGATACTTGACATTTCGAGCCTCACCTGACAGGATGATGCCACGGAATGCTCTGTAAATCAGATTAGATGATAGTATAACTTCATACATGGTTAAGCGTGTAATCAGGTACTGCTGTTAGACGAAGAACCGCCATCTTTACGGTGAACACATTGTAACACGAATGTACTTTTGGTATACTTGTACTCTCCATCGTTATGATTGCGATCTCGAATTACACATCACCACTATGTAGTACTATTCGAATACAAAGAATGTGAGTACATATTGTTACAGACGAAGGCGTTTATACATTTTAGTACAAATACTTTTGATTCAGAGTAGTTTATGGTCATGGACAGAAGCAATTATCTCCGCCTTCGTAGGCGGTCATACGGAACAGACAACGAGGACAAATTTTGTTGGTAATCCTAACATTCTAAAGACTCTCACCTTTCAACTATTTCCCAAAAGCAGAGAGATTACTTTTAATTCCTACCGAAAACCGACTAACTCAAAAAGTCTTTTCCGTTTAATAACCGAAAAACAGAAAAAGGTGGTACCTAATATTTATACATTCGCTAGAAGACTCATTTATAATGTGCAGTTGCTATTCTTATAACGTTTTAACCACTTGCACTGAGTTTCTAACAAAAAATGTAGCCATCAAACTCAACTCGTCTAGAGGACATTATCTTCACATTTTCTTTCCTCATTTTCTTTTCCTTTAAACTTTTTGTGATTAAGAAGAGGTTATTGTCTTAATGGAGAAGAAAATCGTTTTAACTTACCAACTATGAAGCAGTGAAATTTTTATTTTAGTTTAAGACAACGTTGCAAGTCAAACACGATAACTGATTTTCATTTTAGTGGAACACGTTACATTTAAATTACTGCTTTACCTCACGAGGAAGTACTCCTTTCCTTTACTAACACCATTTCTAAAAGAAAACAGAAAATTAAAAGGAGAAGTACTACAGTACATCACGTCTTTTCTTTGAGTAAATTATAACGGAGAAGCTCTCCAAAGAAGACATTGATATAGAACGAAAGGATGGGCTGTAACGGGTGGTAAGGAGCCTAGAGAAGAGGAAAGAAAACCAAAATGAAAGAAATAAAACAAACAAAAAAGCTATAGCATAACGCACAGCGGACTAGCTTGCAAGATAGGTAAAAAACAAAGGTCAGCGTCGCTGCCTTTGGTGCGGACGGACTCTGTTCGTTACCATTACTACTTTGACCTTTGTGAGACAGGGAGGTCTGGAACGGTTCCAATCACACGGACGACTTGTTAGAATACAGAAGCAGCGGCATCACCAGGGTACGTCTACTGGCAATACGGCTGGAAGGACTGACGAAACGCTGTTCACATGTCCCACGATCACAGATCGCTCCTCACACTGCCTTGTAAGCAGCAGACGGCGATCTGAAAGAGGCTTATGATCTAATCCTGGAGTGGTTTTAGATTTATCAATTATTGCGATATCCCATGGTGACACGCAATAAATTGCATATTGAACGATGTTAAGAGAAAGCGTAGGCTCGGTTAGGCTTTCAAATTGCTTGCAATCTGTCCGCAAACCAAATTCAGTGCAACAGCAGTTCAGAACGTAAATTATCGCGTTCACTGCCTCCGCCCTGCTCATCCTGCAGCTGACATACAGCCAGTCTATTTGGTCAACGAACGTGGTGCAGTACATCCGTGGACATTGTAAGCAGTTTTAAAATTGCCCATTAAACACAGTAACCGACCCTCAGCTCAGGTTCAGTTGAAAATAGCTCTGAGCAATATGGGACTTAACATCTGAGGTCATCAGTCCCCTAGACATAGCACTACTTAAACCTAACTAACCTAAGGACATCACACACATCCATACCCGAGACAGGATTCGAACCTGCGACCGTAGCGGTCGCGCGGTTCCAAACTGCAGCGCCTAGAACCGCTCGGCCACATCGGCCGGCTCAGGTTCAGTTTTCCCAAGGTAGCTGCTACTTTTTAATCGTTTCTCCATCAAGGAGTTACTAGCTGAAAATAGCTGCTGGCTAAAGCGGCCGTTGTCAAGTAGCCGTGAGAAAATTGTGCAAGGACGAAGGCTCGCCTGCAGTCGAGCAGTTGATTGGGCACCACCTGCTGACACCCAACAGTTATTTGCACAGGTGCGCACCTGTTATCAGCGTAGTGGAGCGTGCCTGCGACCTCGGTAATCACCGCCACGCGCAGCCGGCGTGTAGCAGGCCTGGCTCTCGCACAGATAAAACTTTTATCTGGGCATGTCACCATTGTTCTGACAGATTGGTAAGTACCTCCAGTGTGACTTTCGGGAGACGATGTTATTCAGGTGCTGGATGTGCCCTTAAACAACACTGTCAAAGAGACATCTAACGTGGCCTTACCATTTCGTAGCACACAGCACTAAATATGTAACTATGGCATAGAATAGCGTTCTTTTAAAGTCGAGACACTGTTAATCGCAATATACGTACACGACGTAGTGGAGTGATTTTACGAGTTGCACCTTCTTCTCTCTGATTACAGGGCAAATTAATACCACAACAACGACAAAGAAATCCTCTGAACTGTAGGCCAGCATCCGTTAGCCGAAATATTGATTGATCGATGAAAAAAAGTACAGAGACAGACTAACAGTCTGCTATATTTACAAGACGCAAGTCAGAGTAATAGCCGGCCGCGGTGGTCTAGCGGTTCTGGCGCTGCAGTCCGGAATCGCGGAACTGCTACGGTCGCAGGTTCGAATCCTGCCTCGGGCATGGGTGTGTGTGATGTCCTTAGGTTAGTTGGCTTTAAGTAGTTCTAAGTTCTAGGGGACTTCTAACCTAAGATGTTGAGTCCCATAGAGCTCAGAGCCATTTGAACCATTTTTTACAGAGTAATAACAGGGCATCATGAAAGACAATCTCATGTTAAGAAGAAAGTAACACAGAGTTTCAGACCATCCCCATTGTTGTTGAATATAAACTTGTGAAAAGCGAAAGAAATGCTCTTGACAGGATAAAAGCATGAATTACTAAATACTAATGTTGAAGCCTTTCCACCTGAGAGTAAGGGCAGGCTAAACGGAATTACCGAATAGAATAGATTATGGTCAAACAAAACGCACAGAAATATTATGATGAGTTGTCAAAGAAGAATAGCCAACTGTTTATCATTAAATGCAGTAAAAGCGCAGAAGCTGAAGTATTCCCTGTCTTTAACGTAACATTATTTTGAATGGACGAAGCGAGGAATATATCAGAACTAGATTGACCTAGGCGGTTTCCTGTTGATGTCACATATTAACTTGGAATTTAGAAATATATTTCTGTAAATGTACATCTGAAGTTTAGCTTCATATAAAAACGAAACGAGCTCCTCTGGTGGAAAGTGGAGCACTGATAGTTGAAAACAGGTAATACATGAAATGAATGGATAGTATAAAGAAGAGATAAGGAAAAAGTCCGTCGGGAACTCTCTCCACAAGAAAAGACAGCCAAGAGCTATCTCAACCACGCAGTTAATTGTATGGTGGAAGGAGTGATAACTGGGAAGACGGTTGAGGTAAAAACTTACAAAAATTGCACTATGCACAACAGATTATAGGGATTTTCAGGTGTTGTAGGTATTTTGATTTCAAGCTACGGAAATTTGTTAGAGGGTGCCGGGCGCCATCAGGTTAGTAAGACGACTGAATAACTTTATAAAAAGACAAAAAATTAACGTGACGATCTGGTTTGTCATTAAATACTTCTGCCATCCTGGATGCCCAAGGGTACCGTTAAAGTCTCAGCAGCTACATGACATAACACGCAAACCACGAAGCGCTACCTTACATTCAATATATTTCAGGAGATGCGTTCCGGCAGTACAACTCATGACCGGATTCGCATATTAAAAGAGGTCCTTTCATTTCCACGTATTCCATATGCTTGACACAACATGATTATGCTTCATTGGTTAACTACTGACTTGTGGCAATGTTCCAGTTGCAGATCGAGTAGAACAGGCATTCCTTGGAGACAGGTTCAACGCCTGTTTCCTTTGAGAACAAGACATACATTCCTTCAGGTAGCAGAGCGCAGTGGCTTCACCCACCTCTAATGGAGAGAGTGTGATGTTCTTTTACTCGTAAGCTTAATTAATTCTTTCTCTGAAACACTGTAATTCGTATTTAACTCGAATTTCGTTCAGTACTAGCGAATAGTAAAGTAATAGGCACTTCTTGCGGCGTTTTAGTTTGAGCAATAAATGACACTTTCCTGTCTCTTTGGGAAATAAGCTAGCTGTAATTGTTCTTACGCGTGTTATCTTCGAGGCTGTAATCAGGAAAGCGGGAATGGTTTATGGACACTGAAACAATCTTAAGATCTAATCAATATCATCGTCCCGAGTCGATGTCGGAGACATTGTGCAATCGATGAATCGCAGATTTTCTTTTTTTTTTCTTATTTTGTGCTGCAGTTACTGATACAGGAATCTGAGTCTTATCGGTATCTCCAACTTAAGTAGTTTACTTCTCATGCCAAGAGCAGATGTGTTGCGTAACTTGTTTGTCACGCTAAATTGAATCTCTACTAGGCTTCAGACATTTTCCACATTCTCCTTTGTTTTCCAAAATTTCCACAATCTCCTCTGCGAAAAAGTGACAGTTAATTATTTTTCACTGCATTTATCTGACTTTAAGATAATGCAAATATGTGTCTCCTTGCGTGTTATGTAATGTAAAAGCCTTTACGGATATCCAGCGACTGTTCATCGATACTCGCCCATCATTTGCGTTCATTATAAATCTTGAAACTCAACTGAAGGTGCTTAGTACTATAGACATACGTAATTTGAACATAAATTGTGTTACTCGTTCTCTTAAGTTTGCAAGTTGCATTTGTAGTATATGTATCCGTAATTTTTTGCGCAAAGTACATCGTCCCTGTAGTTTCATTGTTATTGCTCAGAAGTACTTGGTTTGATTTCCGTTGACCGCTTCAAATTTTTCTATTGCGGAAATGTCTAGCAATGAAATAGACACCCAAGCTGCCGGAGCGCCATTAAAGTGAAAGGCTTACATCACTCTGGCAACCCCGTGGAAGAGAATGTTAATAGAAGTCTGGTACGCATTACGGAATGTTTTAAGGCAAAAAATGATAAAAATCGAATGTGTACCATCCGGAAAAGATAAAATACGAAACAAACCTTCAAAAACCATCATGGAAATAATCGTACTAGTGACATCAGTTGGTATCTTTGCCATCAACTATTATTCACATTCATAGACGTTTATAAACGGGAACTCAGGACGTAATTCAGATAAACCAAGTAATAGCGCATCCCCATATTTTCTATCAGTCTGAAGCTGTATTAAACTTACAAGTGTGAAAGACATTCTATACAAGTTGTTTACTAGCTAAACGTTGAGACTAATGTTGTATTGGATGGTACTGGTATAGCGTGCCAATGACGTAGTGAAAATTGCGAATCGGATATTGTCTGTCACAGAAAGAGATGTGTGATCTCCTTGTTTCCACTTGATTCTCAACCGAAACGGAAGATTTACATTGCCCATGAGCATGTTTCACATAATTCTCACCCTCAGGGGGGAAATATTTGGGAGGTGAAATGCAGATGGAAAGTGGTTAGTGCTGGCAGTCTTTTATCGTTAGCTCTGTGCACGTTTTAAAGTGGCGTTTTCAGCCTGATTTTTTTTTTGTTAAATGTATTTAGTTAGCAATAGCTGGAATGTGATAGAGGTATCGCTGTACGCCCCAGCATCTGATATTACTATCTTCTCTTGGTTCTGCTCTTCAGGAAGAATGGGCTGCCATTCTTCCCCACACATTCACGCACCTCAATAAAAGTGTACGCAGTAGTGTTTGAACCGTTATCAGGGCGAAGGATGGACACGCCTCACATTAACGGCCAATAACAGGTGTACAGATGAAACTTCCTGGCAGATTAAAACTGTCTGCCGCACCGAGACCAGAAACCGGAACTTTTGCCTTTCGCGGGCAAGTGCTCTACCAACTGAGTTACCCAAGCGCGACTCACGCCCCGTCCTCGCTGTTTCACTTCTGCCAGTACCTCGTCTCCTACCATAGAGAGCACTAGAGCACTTTCCCCAGACAGGCAAAGGTCCCGTGTTCGAGTCTCGGTCCGGCACAGAGTTTTAATCAGCCAGGAAGTTTTATCAATGCATACTCCGCTGCAGAGTGAAAATCTCATTCAGGTATACGGATACTTTTGATCAGATGGTGCACTCAGGGGTGCAGCCGGGCAGTAATTTGTAATAAAAATGCTCTAGAAGCTTAAATGGGAATTCTTAAAAGAAAGCCGCCTTAGGTCTCTCTAAACTGTGTCAGGAAAGTTGAGAGAACATGCATTCGAATAAGACTGTACACCATTATGCTGCCACCACCATAAACGTGGCTTAGGGATTACGAGAAGGAGATAAGAGAGATGAGCACACGTGCAGAACCATTTGCCCTTTCTGAATACGCCAATGCATTAAGACAGGAAGTTGATAACACTGGTATGAGGTACCTCCGCCATACTCTGTACCCTGACTTGCGGAGTACGTATGTAGATGTAATTGAATGGTGCATAAGGAACTGCTGTATTTAACGGCTTTTCATACTTTGAGTATTATTTAATAAGACCAACCATCCGTCTGAAAAGTACGTTAGCATACAAATCATCTGCAGCAACCTCTTTAGTGAGGAAAATTCTGGAGAGCAGCGAGTTTGCTGCTTAACATTCATTGAAGCCGATGCGTGACAACGACAGGGCCGGAGTCAACGAGCGTTTGATGGGGGCCAGGCGTCTGAAACAGCCACTTGCGGCCTGTGACCTGACGGAAGGCCGTTAAAAACTTTCTCCTACACCGATAACTATCAGTACAGGCGACAAAACGGGCTTCATGCAGCCAAGCCTTCGCTTCAGAGTTTTGTGGAGCACCAGCCACCGCCAGAGGAGAATTTCTCTTCTGTCCGATCTTTAATGGATTAATAATGCCATTCATCATTTGATCCTAAGTGTTTATTATTTCTTTAATGAAGCGTAATCATTAAATTGTTTCTTATAACACTGTTCTACCCAGATGAAATGTGCTCAAATTTGTGGACGTGAAATAAATGTCACAAGGGAAATACTGTTAGGGTTCGACAATGAGGTCACTAGAGACGTTAGCACAAGCTTATGTTGGAGAAAGAAGGCGAAGGAAGTCGCCCATGGCTTTTATATGATATATGAGGAAATCATGGAAAATATAAAACTGGATGTCCGGAAGGGGATTTGAATCAGTGTTCTTGTGAGTAGGAGTCCAATGCCTTACCACAGAATCATTTCGCTCGGTAAGCACATATTAGCGACACATTCGTTAAAACAGTGTAGAATACAAATGAAGTTCAAATCTTTGCCTCACCGTTCACATTCAAGTTTTCAGAGATTTTGTTTTAATTATAGCTGTTATAAGAGTTATCACTCAACTGAGCCAGGGGCGATGTACCCTTTCTTTCGCCGTTGGCTCTCTTTGAACTGTAGCACGACTAGTGTGGCAGACAGCTACTGCTTTTGGCTACAGTGAGGAGTTTTTCGAGTGTGTGTGCGCAGTATGGGCGCGAGGCGCGTGGTCGTGTTAAAGGCAGCAATGGAGAAACAAAATTTTGTTGTATATTAACGAAAATAATGCACACGGCATTTAACACATATGATATTTGCCTTTTCAGTTATTTCATGTCTATTTCTCCGTGCAGAACAATGATTAGCTAGCTATGATACGTGGCAATCATCAGCTGCTGTATTTGACTTACTTTGTTAGTTGACTGTGATGTGTCGCAAATATCAGATGCGCCGTGATTGGTCTTGTTAAAGGCATTGCACTTTGTAATATAATTTAAGCAATTCTCTTTTTTATGATACAGATCTGATGAGCAGTATGCAAGCATATCGAAACTCCAACAGTCTTTGCATGAGCGCAGTTCACACATTTATATTTTACAACGTTTTCTTCTATTTTACAGGAGCCTCAGTCTAGATACGTTACCCAGATTTCCACATGCCTTATACGCCTATCAGCACAAGTGTTGCATCACATCGACAATTCGTTCAGATTGGTTGCTATTGTGACTGTTCCTCTACCGATCGGAAAGTCACCCCTGGAGTTGTTTGTAAACGTACACACAGCGTGAGTGCTCCCTACTGGTAGAACGCAGCTGCCTACGGGTAGAAAGCATTTCGATTACAGCTTTTGAGTTGAAAAGAAGGATGCAGTAGAGACGTCTATGGGACAGCAGCATGATCACCCATCATGCGACGAAGGGAATTAAGGAAACCCGTGACCAGTGTTTAAGTCCGCATCATCACGTTACGCGCAGAAGGCTTGTCAACCAGGTAACTTGCTCGACGTGTTTCCCAGAATTAAAGTGATGTAGTGCGGACATGAAACTGTTCCAAATAACAGGTAGTATTTTAGGATTTACATCACACAGTCGGTCCACGTTCGACAGATGGACAGGATGATCGATATCTACAGCTTTTGACACAAGGCATCTATGGGTTGAATACTTCAGAACTGAATTCGGTGCTCGAAGAGGCAACAAGTCGCCATTTATAGCATCGGACTGTTAGACGATTGCATGATGCGAATCTAAATTCCCGACGACCACGGCGAGCACTACGTCGAACACAATAATGCCATGGTCTGCGTTACAGATTGGCAATAAATGGTGCAGAATAGGCACCTGAGGATTGGATTCGGATGTTGTATACTGACGAAAGTAGGATTTTTTTATGCCCTGATTGTCACAGACGTGATTGGAGACAATCTGGTAATACTGAATGCCTCCAACGCTGTGTCCAGCATGTGCAACAAGATAGTCGTGGAGTGATGTGTTAGCGTGGACGGTGTGGAGTGGCCACGCGGTTTAACGTGACATGACACGGATTGCGCAGCCCCTCCCGCCGGAGGTTTAAGTCCTCCGCCGGTCGTTGTAGCCGAGCGGTTCTAGGCGCCGCAGCCCGGAACCGCGCTTCTGATACGGTCGCAGGTTCGAATCCTGCCTCGGACATAGAAGTGTGTGATGTCCTTAGGTTAGTTGGTTTAAGTAGTTCTAAGCCTAGTGGACTGATAACCTCAGATGTTAAGTCCCATATAGCTCTGTATTGTATGCCGCCTGGAAGGCGGCGTGTGGGTTTGCTCCCGAAAACTGAAAGGTTGGCCGAATGAAGGAAGTGAGTAGGAGCAATAAAAGGTAAAACACGTCGGTACTGCAAGTAAGTAAAAGTGGTTTACTGGTGCATAAATATATACAGAGGCATACATAACTTTGTACGTAGGTGCGAAGCCTTAGACCCGACGTAAGTAGAGCAAAGTCTTTATATGAAGCGAAGTGTCCCGGCCATCTGCTCTTGATCATAATGGGTAGAATTTGCGGCGGCGCTCGTAGAGCTGAACAGCGCCGGCTAGAGGGCGCTGTCGTCGGTGTCGGTATCGTAGTGCCAACCTACGAACTTGCACCTACGCCGTGGCATCGTAGCTACCGATACCATACTCAGAGCCATTTGAACCATTTTTAGTACTCCCTCTGGCATGGGTGTGTGTGTTATTCTTAGCATGAGTTAGTTTAAGTGGTGTGTAAGTCTAGGGGCTGATGACCTCAGCAGTTTGGTCACTTAGCAATTCACACACATTTGAACATTTGCTAGCGCTGCGTTACATGGGACCACTGTACACCTTGTAACGACCTTTTAATGAATATTATGTAGAATGAATGTCTGAACCGTGGAATAGCTACTGAACTCGAATTACCGTATTGCGTGTTGTAACTGCAAGTGGTGTGCATACTCTGTGTTATTGTTAGCTAAAACTTTATATGAACTGTTTAGACAATGCAAATCCCAAAACCTATAAATAAATGCAGTACTGCAAAGTACGTTCAGCCCATTAAGCACTGAATCATCTGGACGTGTTCAAAACTGATAACTTTGGACGCTGTGCACATAACAAATAAACTAAATTGTCTTCTCTAAAACAGCAACGGGTAACGTGATATATTCTGGTCTCTCATAAAATAAAATATGAATGCTAGCTACAGTCTCAGCAGTGTGTAATGCTGGCCATAATACTTGGAATGCACATGACATTCTTTTGGTTCATAAACGGGAACATTTAAGAAAATCCAACTTCTTTGAAAAACGTATGACCCGTCAGGGTGGGGGCACAGATTGTGGTGAATTACTAACACAGATTTCTTTAGCAAAATTATATTGCAAGTTTGTCTTTTCAAAAAAGTCTGACAACTGAAGTTACGTTATTCACAACTGACTCACAAATCATGAGATTTAAACAGCAAGTATTGTCTAACCTTCATTAATCCAACATAAATGCAAATCATCAAATTAAGTATTGTTCTGTTAACAAATCTTAGAAACAATACAAAGTGAAATATTTAACTGGCCTTTTTATCAAAACTGTTTATGTACATTCTGGTGTACTCCACAATAACAAATTATCAGCCGACTCATCTATACTAACGCGCCGACAAAAACAGAAATCATAATTATTTAACATGCCACAAGCAGTATCTCTGGGTCTGCAGTCTTATACAAATGTGTCCCCGTATACTCCTTTCAACGTCTTGTAGTTGTTAGGAGCAATCTCACTGCTCAGATCAGCGGCAGACCTGATAGCAGAAAAACACCCCTGCCACACAGGAGAAAGACAGCCCCAACCAGCTGCCATCCAGCATGCAGCCAATTGAAAACATGGCCACATCCCACCCACCAGCCACAGCCAGGCGGACTGGGTTGAAACACCACCCATAGTCATCGAGATGAAAGAAGGTCATTGAGTTTTCCAGCAGTGCCTCAAGCCAACTACGTTGTGAATACGCAAGTACCAGACCAATGTGAGCACAGCTCGCGAACTGTGAATATTTTATGAATGTGGCGAGCGAGAAGAAGTAATCTCACTGCCCTTCTACACACACGCCACTGTTCCGGAACGTCTCATGAAGAAATTATTCAAGGGTTTCCCGCGCTCGGCAGACCCTGAAGTCCTCAAAGAAGAGGTAGAAAAGATGGCACATCACGTCACAGTAAACGCAGAAGCAATCACCATCCCTCCTGGTTATCGCTGTCAACAACCTGAGCAATAGGAGACTCTGAAGCCATTTTGACTTTACAATAGGAGACTCCTTCAACTGAAGAGGATGGCCACTATCAACGTTCCACCAGCATGGCCACAATCGACGTTCTGAGACCGAAGAGAGAAAAACGCCCGTGCTTCCACTGCCAAAGGTTGGGACATGTGGCATCCCACAGCTCTTTCTCTGAGACATGTGCAAAATGCACGGACAGGTATCTGGGAGCAAACTGCCTTCTGCCGAAGACGGCCAGACTTACATGCAAGAGTAGAGGGAACGTGAGCTACTGTGGCTGTGAGAATTCTAGGAGTCTCAGGAAGCGGTGTAGAGGACACAGAAATAGGTGGCAGGAACGGAAAGGCTCCTATCTCCGACAGCGCCGATGCTGCACCCAGTCAAACAACAGCAGCCACTGTGACCACGATGATCTGGCTGCTCTCATTGTCTTGCTCTCTGCAGTCCTTGACATTATCTCTCACCTTACTTGACACTGCAGAATGTCGCAGAGGTAGTCAAGCGCCCAGGCAGCAAGCCAACTCCACCGCAGTTGGAGCGATGAATCCACTCACAGCGCCGTCCTAGCAATGAACAGTGATATCTGGCCTACCACGGGGCTCAACGATATGCTAGTACGGGTACCAGTGAGAAGATAGCACCCGAACACCTGAGAGTGACATCGCGATGACATTACAAGAAGCGAACTCTTACAGCCAGAACAAAGTGATTACATTGGAAGAATAGCTCAAGCGTACTGGTACGCCGCCTTCACGAGGGCGTGATGAATAACACCTTATGAAGACATCTCTGTAGTCAGCAGGGAAGCAGAAACGGTCGAATGGGTTGGTCAGGAAATCTCAGTGACTTCCAATGTGGCCTAGTCATGGAATGTCAACTAAGTAACAAAGCTTATAAATCTGCCCAGGTCGACAGCTGGTCATGTAATTGTGACGTGGGAACGGGAAGGAACATCCACAGTTAAGGAAAAACCAGATGTTCCAGAACAGGGATTATGAAGCATTGCAGAAGGTAGTTGCAAAATCGCATGAAATCAACGGAAGTAATAACTCATGAGTTCCAAACGGCTGCCAGCTGTCCAAATAGCACCACTGCTGTGTGTATCTTTTTTATTTTATTTTATTTATTTATTGTTCCGTGAGACCAAATTAACGAGAAGTCTCTATGGTCATGGAACGAGTCAATACATTAAATTATAACACGATATTAGAAACAGATAAAATGAAATATACAAAAAAACATATTCAGGTGACAAGTCGTAAGTTTAAATGAAGAAAATCAACAATGTAACACTGGAATTTGCTTAATTTCTTAGCTCTTCCAGGAGCTCCTGGACAGAATAGAAGGAGTGAGCCATGAGGAAACTCTTCAGTTTAGACTTAAAAGAGTTTGGGCTACTGCTAAGATTTTTGAGTTCTTGTGGTAGCTTATTGAAAATGGATGCAGCAGAATACTGCACTTCTTTCTGCACAAGAGTCAAGGAAGTGAATTCTACATGTAGATTTGATTTCTGCCTAGTATTAACTGAGTGAAAGCTGCTAACTCTTGGGAATAGGCTAATATTGCTAACAACAAACGACATTAAAGAAAATATATACTGTGAGGGCAATGTCAGAATTCCCAGATTTTTGAATAGGGGTCGACAAGAGGTTCTCGAACTTACACCACATATAGCTCGAACAGTCCGTTTTTGAGCCAAAAATACCCTTTTTGAATTTGAAGAATTACCCCAAAAAATAATACCATATGACATAAGCGTATGAAAATATGCGAAGTAGACTACTTTTCGTGTTGAAGTGTCACTTATTTCAGATACTGTTCTAATCGTAAATAAAGCAGCATTTAGCTTCTACGAGATTCTGGACATGGGCTTTCCACAACAGCTTACTATCTATCCGAACGCCTAAGAACTTGAACTGTTCTGTCTCGCTTATAATATGCCTATTCTGTCTGATCAAAATATCGGTTCTTGTTGAATTGTGAGTTATAAACTGTAAAAACTGAGTCTTACTGTGATTTAGCATCAAATTATTTTCCACAAGTCACGAACTTATTTCATGAACTACATTATTTGTTACTGTTTCAATATTACACACAAGATCCTTCACTATCAAGCTGGTGTCATCAGCAAACAGAAATATTTTTGAATCACCTGTAATACTAGAAGGCATATCATTTATATAAATAAGAAACATCAGTGGCCCCAGCACCGACCCTTGGGGAAAGCCCCACTTAACAGTGCCCCATTGGGACTGAACATAACTACCACTCTCAATATTGCGGAGAATTACCCTCTGCTTTCTGTTCTTAAAGTGAGAGGCGAACCAATTGTAAGCTACTCCCCTTACTCCATAATGGTCCAACTTCTGCAGTAATATATTGTGGTCAACACAGTCAAAAGCCTTCTTTAAATCAAAGAAAACACCTAGCGTTCGCAACCCTTTATTTAATCGGTCCAAAACCTCACAGAGGAAAGAGAATATAGCATTTTCAGTTGTTAAACCATTTCTAAAACCAAACTGAACATTTGACAGCAAATTATGTGAATTTAAATGCTCCAGTAACCTTGTGTATACAACCTTCTCGATAACTTTAGCAAACACCGATGGCATAGAAATAGGTCTAAAATTGTCAACATTATCAATGTCTCCCTTTTTATAAAGTGGCTTCACTACCGAGTACTTTAATCGGTCAGGAAACCGACCACTCCTAAAGGAAAAGTTACAGATATGTCTGAGAACTGGGCTAACATACATAGAACAATACTTCAGTATTCTGCTAGATACCCCGTCATATCCATGAGAGTTCTTGGTCTTTAGTGATTTAATTATTAACTCAATCTCCCTCTTGTCAGATCATGGAGGAGAATTTCAGGTAACAGTTTCGGAACACTTTTTTCTAAGAGCGCTATATGATTCCCTGTTGGGACTAGGTTTCTATTTAGTTCACCTGCTATATTCAGAAAGTGATTATTAAATACTGTACATATATGCGACTTATCAGTAACACGGACATTCCCACTACGCACTGATTCTATATCCTCGACCTGTCTCTGCAGACCAGCAACTTCCTTTACGACTGACCATATGGTTTTAATTTTATCCTGAGACTTAGCTATTCTATCTGCATACCACTTGCTTTTTGCCTTCCTAATAACATTTTTAAGCACCTTACAATACTGTTTGTAATGGGCTGCTGCATTTAGATTTAGACTGTACTAACGTTTTGATATACTTGCCACTTTGTTCTACAAGATATTCTTATCCCTCTAGTCAGCCACCCAGGCTGCCTGTTTGTGCTAGTACCCTGTTTTAAACGTTCTAACGGAAAGCAACTTTCAAAGAACATGTGAAAAGTCTTGAGAAAAGCATTATATTTATCGTCAACTGTATCAGCGCTATAAACATCTTGCCACTCTTGTTCCTTTATAAGGTTTACAAAGGTCTCTACAGCAACTGGATCAGCTTTCCTGAACAGCTGATGACTATATTTAACACGTGTTGCAGCACAAAAATCTTTTAAAGATAAAATTTGTGAATCATGATCTGAAAGGCCATTCACCTTTTTGCTAACAGAATGCCCTTCTAGTAATGAGGAATGAACAAAAATGTTGTCTATGGTTGTTCTACTGTTCCCTTGCACTCTCGTTGGAAAGAATACGGTTTGCATAAGATTATATGAATTAAAGAGGTCTACCAGCATCCTCTTCCTTGCACAATCACTTATACAATTAATATTGAAGTACCACATATAACTAACTTTTTGTATTTCCTATAAAGTGAACCAAGAACCTCCTCTAGCTTTAGCAAAAATGTTGTGAAATCGGAGTCTTGGGATCTATAAATAACAACAGTTAGAAGTTTAGCTCCGTTAAATTTAACCACACCTGCACAACATTCAAACACCTTTTCAGTGCAGTAATTTGAAACATCAATTGACTCAAATGGTATGCCGTTTTTCACATACATGGCTACTCCCCCACACCGCAAAGAGCTCCTCGAAAAGCTGCCAGCCAACCTGTATCCTGGTAAGCCAACCTGTATCTAAGAGGTATGGGGTGGTATGCTCGAGCAGTTTCTGTAGTCAGTGCAAAGCGATGCACGAGATCGTGTAAAGAGCGACACTACAGGACAATGAATGACTAGAAACGAATTATTCGGACTGATGAACCACGCTGTACACTGTGGCAATCGAGTGGAAAGATTTGGGTTTGGAGCAGGGTTGGAGAACGTTATCTGTCACGTCTAGTGCCAACAGTGAAATACAGATGAGGTTGTATTACTGTATGGGCGTGCTTAGGGTGTGATTCCCTTCTTGTGTTCCACAAAACGCTAAATGCGGGTGGACATGAAAGCACTGTGTACTGAGTACAGAAGGGGAACAGTTTGGAGACGATACCTGTTTCAATTAGTATGACAATACAACCTTTGAGGAAGCAGAATCTATGGGGCAATGGTTTTCTGACAATAAGATTCATGAAATCAATTGGAGTCAACCCGATGAATACCTTGGAGAGGAGTTAGAATGTCGGCTTCTCTTCAGACCCCACCGTCTAACATCACCATTTCCTCTGGATTCGGCTCTTCAGAAAATTGTTTGTTTATTATTGTTTGTCAAAGGATGCCCTACCGTGCTGTACTCATCCTGGTGGAACCCAGACTCAGGACTGAGTGTTGTATTTTGTTTTGTATTCGGCACCTCCTCGTTATGACGTGAAATGCATCTGACGCATTTTCCTAAAGCGTAAGAAAAGTATTGCTGTCACAGACTTCTAGCGGTAGAATTTTCATTTTTTGCATGTACATGTGCCTGTGTTGTATTCAGATTTTTCTTTCAGATTGGTTTTACTTCAATAACTGTCTTCAGTAACACAGTGTTACTCTTAAAATCTACTTTCTAATATTTAATACTGACGTTAATAAAACCATCATCCTTTTTGTAGCTAAATTATAATATTTATGACATGGCAGTCGTATTCTCTGTGCATATTTTATTATTTTTCTGCTTACTTCTTAGCTCTTTTTTGAGGACAGTACAAGGCTTGCTAACTCGCGAACAAAGTTTCAAATTTTCCTGCCCGAAACGAGAGAGCCCACGTGTTCGACCAGTGATCTGGCGTGACGCGTTAGAGAACGGACATGGTTCCCCAGAGCACATCATTTTGTGAAAGTGAGTTGAGGTAAGCTTGGGTAACAGCCTCTCGCATGTTAAGAGGCGCTCTGTAAGCCAAGAATGGGATATTTCGGCCGAGTTGCCCCGTATTTTTGTAAATAAAGTAAAATAATCGCTGGTCACTTTGACAATGGCTGGGGGTCCTTCCATCCATGTAAAGCTTTTCAAAAAGGTGGAAGTAGGTTTAGAGAAGGGCAGTTCCGGAGGCTTTTGGTCCTGCCGCCGAGTGAGATAGACCCTATGACGCCAGGCACAGCCCGACGTCGGTTTGCCGAGTTCGAAGTAATTGTCGCAAATCGCATTAGTGCTGTCCTCGTTCTCAGCAGCTCATTGCATGAAGGATTTGCTACGCAACTTTGGTTGCCTGATTAATTTTATTATTGCAAGGACCTTGAACTCGTTTTCTTTGTATCTGCGAGATTCACAGATTACGAAAATTTGTAGCGTTTGCTAACCAGTCTTTCACGTAAATGAGGCAGCTTCTCAGTGTTAGCGGGGCATTCTTAATTAAATTGAGCTTCTAGAGACCTTTGAGTACTAATATTTACTGGTGACAGTGTGCTCTTTTGGTTGGAGCAATTTCTCAGTCAATTTCATTGGGAACATCTTTTCTGGTATTTTAATGTGGTATGTGTCGAGATCTTACAGTAAAAAAGGACTTCTTAAACTCAGAACCAAACTGGTGTCCTACAGCTGATTCTAGTTAGGCGACCCTCTAAATATAAATATAACCGGTTTATTTGTATTTCTAATTTGTCTCACTGTGACGGTGTTCATTGCAATACTATAGTCAAACCTTCTGATCATTCAGTTTACTCACAAATATTGTGAGCAGTTGTTTAACTAATACTTAACGAGCATTGCACTCGCTCGTTGCTGAGCATATGCTAAACAAAATCGAATTCCGTATCATATGTATCAGATGGAAATCTACAATGCGTACATTTCAGGTCTGCACGTACATTTTATGCTGCTGGAATGATATAATATCCTGCGGTTAGGACGACACAGTGAGACACGTCTTAGAAAGCAAGTCAGTTGTAGCTCAAATGGTTCAAATGGCTCTAAGCACTATGGGACTGAACATCTGAGGTCGTTAGTCCCCTAGACTTAGAGCTACTTAAACCTAACTAGCCCAAGCACATCACACACATCCATGCCCGAAGCAGGATTCGAACCTGCGAGCGTAGCAGCAGAGCGGTTCCGGACTGAAGCACCTGGAACCTCTCATCCACAGCGGCCGGCTCAGTTGTAGTGCTCACTTCATTTCTATCTGCTTGAATATTAAACAGCGGTTGCGGTACAGCATCGAGCCGGGCTTGCATCGTGTAGGTCGTTTGATTTCTTTTGTTCTGATATGTGACTGTACTTAACAGGATAGCATGTGAAGATATTTTTGACTTACGAACGCGGATTTTTCTTTTGTATTTCGGGTTGTTTCATTGCATTTAACTAAAGTTAATGTTCGTTTGCTGAGCAATGGATTGTAATAGATTTCAATTAAAAATGGATAGGGCCCGTACAGCACGTTGTAAAGAGGCTACAAAGATCCTTAGGTAGGAGCGTTTCAACAGATCAGTCGGAACGTTTTGAAGGAGAAACGTCGGTACCAGTGGAATTACCTGAAACATAGGGAACTACAATGACAATTGAGCCTAATGGTGTGTGGTGCTTGTGAAACGGAGTTAAATGTAGCACAGAGAAGCTCAAGTTTAGGAATTATTCAGGACATTTCATTCTGCCTCAAACGTTAAAAAAGACAGAGTCAGGCAGGAAGGAAACACAATAGAGAGAGGAAAGCCGTAGCAGACAGAAACAGGTAAAGGAGGAAAGAAAGCATTTTTGGAAAAATTACAAATGGACAGAAAATTTCATCCCCAATTGAAATTAGCTGATGAGACAACGGTTGAGGTTTCAAAAACTACGGAAAGCGGCACGACGAAGCTGGTCCATGTGGAATCGAGATTGGACAAGGCTCAAAGACTTCAAATGGTACAAGATAGTAACACATCATTATGCCAAGAAATGCGATCTCTTGAAGGGCGAGCAGAATCGGAGTCAACACGACCTGAACCATTGCCAGAAACGGAAGAGTTTGTCTCACTCAAACGATAGTTGTCAGGTTAAGGAAATAAAAAGAGTAACTAATGCGAAACGCGGACACTAGAATGAGGAACAATAAGAAGCGGAAAATTTTTGAGAGTTCTCAGTATTGTTATGTGCTTTTGTCTGCAACAAGCAGGGTTAATCTAAAAGAATCAAGTGCAACATAGGGGCCCTTGGCTGTTAACGGCAAAGCTTCATGATAAACATTTCTTCCAGCTGTGAAAATTTCTTACTTAAGCTGCAGGCAGAGACATGCACATCACAACGTGGATGGTGAAATTTAGGGACAGTCTACTGAACTCCTGGAAAGTCCAGAGGAAATTATTCATTAGTAGCCACATGAATGTTAAGTAACAGCAGAGATATTGCCAGTGATAAGAAACTGTGCAATGTTCCAAGAATTTGAGCCAGGTATCACCAAATTGTGTTGGTCTGCTGCAGTGTAAAATAGGTTGTGTTAAAGTAACAGCAGGAGTCTCACGCAGTGCGTGATCTGCCACGGCCGATTTCTCCACCTGCCCCAACCAAATAATAAAATTCGCCGACACGGAAGTTCTGGCTGTAGGGAAGCACTAAGACACGCGCTTCTTCAGAGATGCTGTATAAATGCAAAAACACGCGAACCATTTCATCAAGAAAGAGGAAAGCCTTAAGGTAAACGGATCCTGGCTTCCCGTACTGCAGCGAACGACCGTCGCAGGTAGCAAGAGGAGAACCGCACCGGAAATGACCGCGGAGAAGCCCTCGGACGTTGGCGCGCCAGGTACATATAGTCTGCGGCCGCGAGCTCGGCTCCAGTTCACCACCGGCAATGGAGGGTGAAGCTTTGACAATGCCAGCCACTCGTGCTGGCGAAACGTCAGTAAAATCATTAGATGGACATCGGCCGAAGAACCCGAGACAGAAGTCAAAAGGGCAGTTTGTCAACGAGTGGCCACGAACCGCAGAGGTGTTGCCAGTGACAAGAAACTGTGCAATGTTCCAAGAATTTGAGTCAGATATCACCAAATTGTGTTGTCTGCTGCAGAGTAAAATAGGTTGATCCTGACCATCACAAAAACTTTGCCACTCCCAGCAACATGACTTCAATCATATGCGATATAGGTCTATGTGAGATGAGTAGTCTAAATGTATGCTAACTGGATTCATTATCTGATATAAATTAATTAGACACTTCCAGAATAATGGATTAGGAATTCAGTGTCTTCTAAATGTTAGAAGAATCTCGATTAATTCGGTTTATTACATTACAATGACTCGTACATCATGTGATAAGCAACAGTAGTTCCAGAGTAAAACATTGGCACAACTGATAAAGGGTATGCAATAATATTCTAATAACTGCGCATCAAAATGAAACAATTACATTCGTGAAATTCTTCAGTGGTTATCGTGACCTTAGTACAAAGCATAGCGCTAGAGAAGGGAATGGGTTGCATCTGACGCTGAAGTTGAAAGTGTATTGGTCATATGGGTCTAAAAGCAAGTCTTCGGAGTGAAACTCCAAGCCACTGAAATTATATAAAATTAAATTTACTGCCCCTATTGCCCATCTGGCTGTTTCGGCTCAGTATCAGCGTATAAGTCTGTAGTTGGACGTCGAAGTGGCTCCAGAATCAGTCATTGGCAGCACACCAACGACACACACTTGCAGCTAATTCCCTGTCAGCTGAAACCCTTCTGAGTTCCCAGCTCTCGTGCTCAGAGATGGACCCTGGTGGAGACAAAAAAAAACCTGTGGAAGAGAAGTCTGGGAATGAGGTTTGGCAGAAAAGGTTCCCATAGTGAAGCGATTTTGAACCAGCAGCTTACTAAAAGGCTGACTCGTAGTTCTGCGTTTTGCGTTCTTAAGTGTGTTTTGATTGGCTAGGCTATGGATGTCCGAAGTGCTGATCACTAAAAAGAATCCTTAAGCAATGCTGGTCCCCTAGTTTCCTTTCCTGAGTTTTGCTTGAGGCAGTTAACCATTAACGAGCTTCCTATCATTTCATGCTGAGAAAGGTACCTCACTATCTTTCTATCCGTTTTTGTGGCCAATGAAGTGGGATCTCGGCAGTACAGTCGAGTTTCTCTAACTTCCACTTTACTTTCATTAGCCAGTCATGACTGTTCTTATGTTGCATTAACATTTAGTTTTGGTGGGACACGACATTCAGTAGTAGTCCACATTTACAAAGATTTCCCAAACTGCCGACTCTTATTCAATTTTCATGATATTGTGTATGGCATCAAGTTGAAACGTCCCCTTTGAACAATTATATATGGCTGTGCTTAACCTGACACACAATATTTTGTTAGCGCAACGCAATCTGACTTTCAATAATTCGTACAAAAGAATGGGCCCTGACTAACATTAAACTATACCTTTCACAAATCACTTACCTCACAAAAATCTTCGCCACTCAAGCTACTGCAATACAGCGAGCGCCACTACTGCCAGCTAAATAAAAGATTCAAACTACTGAAGGCACTAACTACTAATAGGGGTAGTTAGCAAATGAAAGATATTAATAGAGAACAAACAATGTATTTACCTTGATATCATCATATATAAATATAGCAGTTCATGAAAAATTACAAAACTCCACCATCTCTCTCCCCACATCCACCACTGCTGGCGGCTCACCTCCAACTGCGCAATGCTACGCGCTGTTCACATCCAGCTGCCGCTGCCCAACACTATAATGGCAGACAACAATACAAACTAGCCACAGACTGCACACAGCACAGCCAGTGATTTTCATATTGAGCGCTATGTAACGTTGCCAATAAGAAAACATAAACAGCCTACTTACATAGAGAAAACATAAACAGCCTACTTACATAGCCCCCATGCTCCCCACAAAAAATTTTACAAATTTTTTTTGGGCAGTGGCCAATAATGATTTGATAAAATTTTTCATAATTACAATAACAAAGAAATCAAATGCACACACTTATTGATACAATGTTGGTCAGAAGCTAAAATTTTCTCACAGTCCATAAAGATAGTCCAGATCATCCATCATAATAGTAATTACAGGTTTTTTTTTTTTCACAAAGTCTCATTAGTAAAAGAAATTGCACACAGAAGTAGTGGATTTCCATGCAGTCTTGAAGAAGTAGTGTTGTCCTTCCAACGGAAAGACAGTGCTGACTCGACATGCAGACAGGTAATGGGCCACAATGGAGCAAACCCACAGCAGTGTCATTCGAAGTTTTGAAGAATATTGGTAGGTAGGTCATCACAGAGCAGACCCACTGGAGTCCTGGTAGAGATTGTGGTATTGGTGGGCCACCAGAGGTGCAGACCCACTGCAGTCCTTGTAGAGATGGCCAGCAGCCATCTGTTGCGATTGTGCAGGTGCACATTCACCATCAAAGAGTCTTGCGGAGAATATAGCAAGTCCATAAACCACCACTTGTGCACTCACAAAGTTTTTGGAATTGTCCTTAGAACCAGCAATGCTGTTATCCAGTCCCTTGCTGAATTAGTAACACACGTGCAAACACTCACAGTCCCAACTTCTCACATATTATCCATATACTAGGACCAACAGAAACGTGTGCAGTGAAATGTAACTAACAAGTTAATAATATCATGAACTGGTGACAATTACAATTTTATAACATTAGAATACAATTACAAAGGTACAAAATACATCATTAAAAACATAACAATACAGATAACATTTGTAGTACAGGCTTTACAACAGAATAGAAATAAACATATACATCAGTGGAATTATGACATGAGTACATATATAAAAGATCAGAATAACTTTTGAAACATCAACTTCACACATGAGCATTAAACAGAACAGAATTAATAATGTCTAACATCTTTACAAAGTAAATAACATATTATTAATGCCAATTATATTCGAGGATAACAGTATTCCTCATCATAGTGAATGTAGCTTAATATTAAAAGAAGAAAAAATTCTATGAAACTACACAGAGACAGGAAGAAAACAAATACACAAGGGTACACAAACATATAGTGGGATAACACCAATAGGAAAGGACAGGGTTCGTTTTCAGTGTAACATGTGGTACTGCAGTCCAACCCAAAACTTCATATATCTTTCCTCTTATTTCATCCTTTGTTTCCACCAAAAAAATTCTATCTAAGCATGCTTTCTGTATTTATATGTTCACACATTTCTTACCTCAACATTTATTTCCAAGAAAATCCTACCTAAACCTGTTTTCTGTACCTTTTTTTGTATAACTTTTCAATGCATTTCTTCCAATTCATCGCAACTCATTCTTTTCTATAGTCTACCCCCTCTTAATCTAACTTAAATCTACTGAGCTCAGATGCTAAACTAAGGGACGAGGCAATGCAGCAGCACAAAATAAGTAACACAAACAGCAATGATAAAAAATACAAAAGGCAAAGCTAGCAGCAGCAAATGTAATAACTTATATCAAAACATGACATAGCTCAAGCAGAAAAAAATATTACACTAAAAATGGCCATGTCTAATACCTATGTCACATCTTAACACTAGAGTGATGCATCACAATTTATTCTACAAAAGAAATTACCAAGTACATGAAAAGAAAATTATGAATGCAGTTCCTGTGAAGGTAAATATCGCTTTGTGCTCCCTCATTTTTTGAAAAAAAATTATTATATACTCGATCTGTAGACAGAAAATATTTATATTAGTACATCTATAAAATTTTATTTTAACCAATGCTGCAGTGCAGCTAGAAACTAGATATCAAATGAAATAAGCAACTATGTACAAAGCAAAGCGTAAGAACATCGTTCAATAGTCATGTGGCATTTCATAAGTAGTAAAAAATCTCTCATCTAGAAAGACAGTAGTCATAGTCAGGTGTGTAGACAAACTATTTCTTGTCATTTCATTAGGCATTTCAGTAAATATCAGAAAGTACGATATGTTTCCAAGTAATCAGCGTGTCGGATTTGCGATGCTTTCTCTAAAGGAATGACAATAGCCAGGATAAATGGCCTCCCTTTTTTTTTCTACCTGTCCCGCTGAAAGGCTAATGGCTTTTTTTCGGGCGGCTGTCGCCCAGGTGGGTGCCCGCGACGCATTACGTGCAGGTGGGCACTTAACTTTCTTACGGAAATATTTACGACAGCGGTTTCCGCTACAGTGACAGTCTCACATAAAAATATTTCACAGGTCAAGAATTAGCGTTGCAAATGTGTAGAAACAAAATGCTGTTGATATAACAGTATTCAAAAAAATTTTCGTCTGCATTGTAATACATTCACGCATATACACACACATTTCATAACTCTTAAAGTACGTTTCTTGGTTTCCAACATCCTTTTCATAAATCAGAGTCCCTAAACACTACTCATTATTCCTTACCTCATTATACATATACATATTCGTCGACACTTCTTCAATATTTCATCATGAGAAATACGTAACATAATAAACATTCCTCAACAACATAATACACATCGTCGTAGTAATAATAACATCATAACACCTCAGTCAAATCTCTAAATCGTCGTAACTTCCTCCAATAATTTCTAAGCCTAAAAAAATTCTCTGCTCATGTCAAAAGTGTCAGCTGCCTCAAACGTACTTTAAAAATCATGATCTCATACCAAATACATCATTCAAAGCTCTCATAGTATCACAATGATTCCGAAAAAATATGAACAGTTTACAAAGTACAGACAAAATACAGTTTCATAAGTGTGAAGTTATCCAACTGTGTAATTACGTAATCATCTGTCACTGATATAGTAAAATAAATGTTTGTCTCTCTGTCAAATAATCAGATAGCTGTGTAATTCTGTGTTAGAGAAATATGGTACCGATGTGTAAAGTTTTATAAGCAAATACCATATTAGCTAGGGTTCCTTGTGGTTGCCACACACATGGTACACAAAGTAAGCGTGTACCCCCCTGAGGATTAATGTAATTATACCCTCAGGTGTTACAGATTACAACAATGGAATGAAATGTATTACAGAAAACCTTTGTATCACTGTCCTTGAAATATCTTTAAAAATAAATGATTTAAGTACAAAATTAATCACTCAAACACATGTACTGTAGCGCTAAATGTGCGTCTTGCTGTAAGATAATCTCTGTGAAAGTGTCGTAGTTATTGTCCTCTGAAAGCTAAGTTCTGCAGAAGTCAATGTACTTACCTCATGATAAACAAAAGTGAAATGCTTTGCGTAGAGATATCTTAGTTATTACGCTTATTGTTGTGATGATGAAAGTACTGTGCTGTAACGTATTGTTGTGCTATGGAAAAGGCTGTCTCCTTGTAGCTATACCACAAAAGTTACTACTAAAACATATTTTACTTTGCAGAAGAATTCAAAAAAACTGTGCAGATATTAAGCAGATACAGCACAAAAGCAACAATGTAAATTGTGTCACACATTAGTAGCGTCGTGAGAAAATCGTGTAGCTGTCAATTAAACTAACCACTGTGTCACCTGGTATCTCTCAGAAAGCACCTTGAATCCATAATGTATTTGCAAGTAAACCAAAATGTTGCATTAAAATCTCATTAGCAGTACCAGTATATGTTTTAAGTATGTGAGCCTTATGGTCGTTACGTAATCGTGCCACTAACACGCAAGAATGTACACACACAATAACGCTGTGTCGTCAGTTCACTATAACAATGCATTCGTCATTTCTGTTTAAGTAAGTTCTCTTGGTTCTTGATTGGATATTTAACTTCAAACATTGTTACACGTTAACAGATTCTAAATCTGACAAAGCATATTAGTAATGTGAAGCGAAAAATTTTATGACAAAGACTAAGTTAAAAAGCAGATTATCTTTCAATAAACGGTTTTACATGTGAAATGTGGTACAATCTTTTACTCTTCAAAGTACTCAGAATTTCAGCTTGAACGCAATTATCATGCAGTATACGTCAGTAAGGAATGTTAAATCTTTTCTCAAGGTTAGCGTCTGTGTTATTTTTCTCTAAGCCAGCCGGCGCAGGTGGCTGCCTGCGGTGCGAGTCATTGTCTGTCCCTTTGTTGGCGCGCGTCGTTATTGGGATTTGGAGACCTAACTTCTACAAATTCACGTTGTCGAAAGTGCCCTGCTCTTTTTCAATCCCGCCAGTTCTGATGCAATTCAGGTCTGTCGTTACGATCATATCGTCTTTCGTCATGTCGGTAGATTCCATAGTTTCTTTCTTGTCGGTCACGTGGTGGAGAATTGCTCCCTGAGTCGTAACTGCGCGCTGAACTGTTGCGTCTGAAGTTATTCAGTCTCCCTTGATAATAATTATTTTGGTTCCCATATTGTCTGTTTCTCTGATTGTCTCTGTGATAGTCACTACCGCGGAGAGGTGATCTTTCCCTGTAATTATTACTACTCTGCCAACGGTTGTCGTACGGGTGGTGTCTATTTTGGTCACGATTTGCGTTGTAAGAATAGACCAGTCGTGTCCGGTTATTGTTTCTGTCGTCACGGAATTGTGACGGATGTGACCTGTAATTGTTGTGTCCTTGTTTCCGCTTTCCGCGATTGTCAGTGTCAGTTTCTAAATCTTGTTAGAGTCCCTGAAATGCTTCAATGTCGTCTTTGCAACGTCCTGCCAAAATAATATGTCGTAAATGTTCAGGCATTTTGATTAAGCAAATGCGGATGAGTTCTGAGGGGCTGTATGAGTTTGAAAGATACTGATTCTTATGCAACATGTCTTCAAAATATTTCATAAGACTGGAAAATTCAGATTGTTCGAAACGTTTCATCATTATGATGCTATGTTTTACACGGTCTTGTGTGGCTTGAGACCAATATGCTGAGAGGAAGGCATGGTAAAACTCTCCTTCACTGTGGCAATCGTGAATTACCGATCGCATTCTTACAGCTGGTTCATTCTCCAAGTAGCCACACATAAATTCTAATCTGTGTTCCAACGACCAGTTGGGAGGAAAACAATGAGAGAAATGATGGAGCCTTGCTTGTGGATGAATGTCGTTGCCAGAATTCTTAAATGTTTTGAATTTACGTGTAGTAATGAACAGCTTATAGTCAAAATCATCATGTCGGCGAGTCGCATATCGGTCATTGTTAGGTCGTGTCGGCCGTTCCATATCAAAATTCGGTGCACATTGCCAATTTCTTTCATAACTTCCGAAATGCCCTGTGTTATTATTTTGCGGCTTTTCCGTATTTCTAAGTCCCTCTTCCCGTGTTGGAGCGCGAGTGTCCTCTGAAATACGTAATTCTTGTATTACCTGTGTCAGCTGATCTTGTACTTCCCGGATTTCTCTTTGGTGTTGCGTATTAATTTGATTCTGATTTTGTTTGAATTTCCTAATTTGTTCATACTCTTCTGTGTCAGTGAAGGCTACAGGTGTTGTGTCATTCAGATCATCATCTACCTTTGTAGATAAGTTAGTGAACTGATCTGAAAGTTCGGCTACTTTATCCGATAGTGTACTTATTTCCTCAGTGTGTTTTTCTGAACCAAGTTTCCGAGTATCTACTGTGTCCTTTAAGTTTTCCTGAGTTTTTGCAAGTTGCGTAACCGAATCGGTAGATGCAACTGAGTCAAATTTAGCTTGCAAGGTCTCATGAACAATAATTTGCAGTTCTTTTATGGCTGCTTCGTGATTCTGTAATGCATTTTCATGCCGCGAAAAAATAGGTTGAAAATGCTCACAAATTTGTGTTTTTACGTCATTACAGACTTTTTGACATTTCGATTCAATGTTATGTAACTCAGTAGTTAAATCTTCACATGTTTGTTCAAGTGTTTGTTCCAATGAGTCTAACTTTTTAAGATTTTGTTCCACTGTGTCTAACTTTTGAAGCTTTTGCTGTGTTTGTCTCTGATTTTGTTCCATTGTGTCTAACTGTTGCTGTGTTTGTCTCTGATTTTGTTCCATTGTGTCTAACTGTTGCTGTGTTTGTCTCTGATGTTGTTCCATTGTGTCTAACTTTTCAAGCTTTTGTCCCATTTGTTGCATTAATTGTAATAACAATGCACTGGTGTCTGAAACATGTTCCTCAGTGCTTTTCGGCAGTGAAGTTGCACCGGCAACATTCACATTTTGACAAGTGGAAAATGTGTCTTGACTCATTTGAGAAAACGGTGGGAACGCAAAACCTGAGTCTGCAGTATTTGCAATATTGTGTTCTGTCATTCCCGATTCCTGAGGCGAGCTGTTGCCGACCAATCGATCGATAACGCTTCCCTGTTCACTACCTGTTTCACTGTCTACACCATTGTTTGCCGCCCGCTCCATTTCCCTATGCGCAATTACCAAATTACTACTTTGAACATTAGTTAATTCATTACTCTGCGGCGCTAACACACTGCTTTCGTCTTCACTGTCATTTCTCAGTTTACTTTGGAGCCTAGTATTACGTTTTTCACACGCCATAATTGTCACAGTATTTCACACGATAACACAGAAAAGCGCAATTTGAAGAGCAAAATAAAATAACATAGCAATGGAAATAATGTCTACTTAATTGCCAGCGCAGCTGCGAAATACTTGGTGCAAATCTGCATGCATGCCACAACTGTTTTACTGTACAACAATGAAAAACTACAACTACAAAGGAAATTCTCTCTATAATTACGCGCTAGCAATAAACAATAGCTACACTAATTACACAAACTACAAGAAAAAAAATCAGAAGATTCCAGTGAGGTATCCTAGGCTAAGGGTCGACATATGAAACGTCCCCTTTGAACAATTATATATGGCTGTGCTTAACCTGACACACAATATTTTGTTAGCGCAACGCAATCTGACTTTCAATAATTCGTACAAAAGAATGGGCTCTGACTAACATTAAACTATACCTTTCACAAATCACTTACCTCATAAAAATCTTCGCCACTCAAGCTACTGCAATACAGCGAGCGCCACTACTGCCAGCTAAATAAAAGATTCAAACTACTGAAGGCACTAACTACTGATAGGGGTAGTTAGCAAATGAAAGATATTAATAGAGAACAAACAATGTATTTAACTTGATATCATCATATATAAATATAGCAGTTCATGAAAAATTACAAAACTCCACCATCTCTCTCCCCACATCCACCACTGCTGGCGGCTCACCTCCAACTGCGCAACGCTACGCGCTGTTCACATCCAGCTGCCGCTGCCCAACACTACAATGGCAGACAACAATGCAAACTAGCCACAGACTGCACACAGCACAGCCAGTGATTTTCATATTGAGCGCTACGTAACGTTGCCAATAAGAAAACATACACAGCCTACTTATATAGAGAAAACATAAACAGCCTACTTACAAAGTGCACTGCAAAGAATCACAGCTTTCTAAGCTCTGTTCACAATAACGTCTTTCCTGGACGTTATTAGAAAAGAGCATTTCTAAGCATCCAATTTATTCCAAAGACACACAACTTCCTACGTCGTGTTCACAATAGTGCCTTTCCTAGACCTAGCTAGAAAAAAGCATTATTACTCTTTCCACCTTGGAGTCATAAGAAGAGTCACTGCTGGAGGCTTTAAGTCAGGGGAGATCGTATATACGTGGTGTGTGTGGGGCAGCCGGCGTCCAGTTGCAGCGTCTCAGTGGAAAGGCTGGTCAGCCGAATGGCACTGACCTGCACCAGTGGCAGTGCAGCCTTCTGAAAATTCCCTCGGCGATGGTCACCATGACTGGCTGTGTGAGTTCGTTGCTATCTAAGTGCTGGCAGCTCATCCCAGCAGCTCATCCCTATGTGCTTCCAAAGTGGCTTTGCACTTATATAAATAATGCAATTACGAAAAAAACTGTAGATTATTTAAATTAACTACTAACAATCACTGGTACTGATAAGAGTTTCATTTCTGAGAGCCAACTAATTATTCTCATCTAATGGAAGTAGATCGTTGATGCAGAGCATGGTCTACAGAGCCGGTCGTAATCTGAGAAGAAGTAGAATGGATCTTTACATTCTGATTTCATCCCAGTTATGGGACTTTTTTTAAAAAAGTCACGTAACAGCAACATACAATCGGACGTGCTTCGACGAGATTTTAAAACAGAATCAGCATCCTGACAACCTACAAAATAGTGGTGATCTGATCCACTTATTCATTAACATAATGTCAACAGAGCATAAGAGAGAGACCCCTCATCTGTATGTGCGAGAAGAGTGTGAGGTTTACATCAGATAGGTACCAGTGAGGAAACTCATGGTGTGATGAGCAAACGAATAAGAATGCTGGAGGGAGCAACAACGCAGTTGTTCGAGCAATCAAATAACTGACATAATATGAGGCTCAGATTTTGTGAGGAAAGAGATCATTGGGAGTTCACGCGCAAGCGCAGCGAACATGACGAGGAAACAGAGACTTGAAGATAGTAAAATTGAGAGATCCCGCTCCAGACCGCAGTCAACTAGCCTGACAAGAAAGAGTGGTTTTCTACGGTAGGGTTATTTAATCTCAGGTGTATAACCTTACATATTTAGATAAATTCTACGTTTTTTACCCATAGGATGCTGTTAGTGTTTAGCCGAAAAATTTTGTGCCATTTCTTTTGGTGCGTCATTTTCATATTTAGTCTTGTGCTCGTTATTATTTTTGTACGTGTGCGTTGTTTTGTGGTTTAATGAGCTTAGTTAGTAATTCGTTTCTGTGCACCTCGAAATCATATGAGTTGCATTGATCAGACATAAAATTATGCTCATCGACCTACTATTGATATAAACCCGTCCCGATGGTAGCAGCGTCACCTGGCGAAGAATGACTACTGTTCAGACACACGCACGGTGCATGTAGTATCAGTGAGTGTGCTGTCCGTGCATAGAATGAGGAACGCACGCGATCTATCTGAATTTGACTGGGGACAGATTGTGATGGCTCAGAGGCTAGGTACGAGCATTTCAGAGACTGTACGACTTGTGTGCTGTGATGAGTGTCTTCAACACATAGTGAAACCAAGATGTAAACCACGTCCAGATGTCGGGGTGGCAACAACTCCTTACAGATGTTATTCCTAAAAACCGGCTATTATGTAGATGGTGATAATATTCTGGCTGATCAGTGTATGTTTGTCAGAGAACACAGGATATTTCAGTTCATATTCGCAAGGGGTAACAATCCTTAATTTCATGAGTGTAAAAGGCGTTTTACGAATGTTCTAGATAAAGATGTGCAGCTGCATCCACCAACAACCGTCGGCGAGTTCTTTCGAGAGATTTTTTCTTTTTTTGTAATATAACTTACTAGTTTCTTTTTACTAGACAGTTCCTGTGTAGAACATAATCTGTAAACAAAATAAAGATACAAGAAGTGTAAGTAATTGTTTCTTTATAGTTGAAGCAGTTCCACACTCTGTTAAAAACTCATATGAATAGAAAGGACGATCAAAATGTGTTATTGTGATCAGTTACAAATAAAAAAATTATCTGAGTAAAGTTACAAATATTACAGAAAAGCAGATGAGCTGGAGATAGACATGCCTTCACTCTCCTAGCACAACCCAGTTTCACGACTATTACCTCGCAATAAGCCTCAAGGGGATGCTGATAGCACGTGACTGTCAGTGGATCTTCGAACTACCGAACGCCTTGTCGTCAAACTCCGCAGGCCAGGAGACTTTCTGCTACAAAAGCGACCGTCCCTTCTACAGATTTTCTGGCTACACAAAGAAGTCATTTATGTGAGCTGCATGATGGATCACCACTGTCAACACACGAACACGCAATTTATTTCCATGTACAACCTAATTAATTGTTTTTTGTGACCTTGACCACCACAACAACGGAATAGAAACACATGCTCAATAGGTTTCAAATGGTAACACAAGACATATTCCATATTTTGCGGAAGTAGTAAACGCTTACGCCTAAAACTGATTATAGTATGATAATTAATTAAATAATATGGCCAAATGACGAAGCAAAAATTTTGATTTGTGCTTATTTCTATTATTTTCTGCATCTTTCTTGCACAAAGAATAATTTGTCATATAACACAATTTCCTTTCAGTTTTAGTTACATTGATAATGGAGTCTTAAGAACCATCATGTTTGTAACATGTACATAACATCAGTATTTTGGAAAGTAGTATCTTTTGTATGACTTTCCTTGTGGAACAACATTACTACAATTACATGAAGAAATTTAGTATTGAAGTCCATAAACTTTTTTGGTGGGAGAAACATTCATATAACTTATCCATGAAAGTTGTTTACATATTTTTAACAAGATTTCTCAAATATGGAGTTGAACTAATATGTAAAGAATAATAGAATTAAATTGCACTTCATTTATATTTTGGGAAACATATACATATAGCAGATAAAATTGCTGTGGCACAAAACCATGCTCCTTAAAGCAAGCGTGCAATGTTTACCTTGGCTATGAAAGATCTTAAATATTTCTGACACATTTACATGTACTCGTTTGAGATACCATAGCTTCTGCTGATGATAGACTGTTAGGGTTTTCTTTCTTTGATTTTCAGTGTCTGGTTGAACTAGACAGTGATTAGTGACAGAGGCCCTAGGGAAGATACAAGTTTCCCCAGAGCACAGCAGTTTTTGGAATTTGGTTGCAGTGAGTCCCTGCTCCGTGCTTTGTTGGCTAATGTTACTCTCTCCATTGAAGGCAATCAGTCGCTAAGCCTCTGGAATTTCCTAGTCTATCTCTGAGCCTGATGAATTCGCCACACTCCACACAGATCAAAGAATTTGCCACTGTGGCTCTGCTCGGACACCACAACAAAATTCGTAGCCTTACACTCCAGATAGTGTTCCCCTCTGTGTTTTACCCACCACTGTGCATCGACATCTTCAAATTCTGATACCCATCCTAACGCCCAAGATGGCTTTCATCCCAACTAATCCATCGACGACCAACTTCCATACCAAGTCCAAGTTCTCTCCCATCAAGTAAAAAAACCAAAAAGCCCCCTACGTTTTCCCCTTGATATCCAGAAACTCCTGACCAAGTATGGCGATCTGGACTGCTCACCAAACTGCAAACCTATGCACTAACAGCCAACCATGTCAGTCTTATAACATATGTCACACTGAATCACACATGGTATCACATGTTTCACCACACTACACATGTGCCTCGAAGCACTGCCCTGTTTCCCCTCGTTTACAACCTGTAAACACGCATTTCCAAACGAAAATCCCTCACCTAATTCCTGCATAATGCAGACAACGCCCCCTACCTAACCACTCACCACACTCTTCAACTCTCCCATGCCTCCCACCGCTTCAGTCCCCTAGTAAAGTGGAAACATCAAATAAATCCACGGAAAATCCATACCACCATGTTTAGTCCCACAATCGGCGTTTCTGTTGTCTAGATTTCCATTTCTCCATCTATAAATAACCAAACCCTTCGCCACACATTTAAGTATTGTGGGCTAACCCTCAACAGAAAACTAACATGGACTCTAAATCTCCTTACCACCTAACACAATCCCTGACACCGACTAAGACTACTAACTGGCCGCACTTTGCGTCTACCACTATGCTCACCTGTAAATCCCTCACACATCTTATCCTCACCTGTACCAAAGTTGCCTGCGCCTTACGACAGTGTCTAACGGTTACAGCTGTGTACTTGCTCTTATAAAAAGCAGTCCATACAAGCAAACCAGTTGCGTCTTTAGCTGTGGTTACTTGTACCTAAGTGACTAGCACTATGCACGGCTCTGTTTAAAAAGAAGAGCTTGAGGTACTCATAGGATGGAACCGCGCAAATCTGCTTATATGACCCGCATCAAATTCGCTGCAAATGATAACCTGCAGCTATGATTCTGCAATCAGATAATCTATGCAATGGGTAGAATTGCGAGTTAATAAAGTACACAGAAATACAAAATAAAAATAAAGGAATAATTTAATAACAATATTTCTATTCCAACGTCTGTAATTGATGTAGACGACAGAGAATTATGCTGAATAATGTTTAGTCAAGAAAAGACATCTCAAATAAAAGAGATGTGGTCCTATGATATACATTTAAAATATAGACAGAATACACCCTCATCAAGTGCAGTGAAGTTACGCTGACAGCGTTATAAGAATGGTGGCTAAGTCCCCAAATCAAATAATCAACACAGATATGTGAAAATAACACCACCTCGTGATTACAATACATAAAATATTCACCATCTCAAAGCAGTTCAGCGCTCAACATGATGACTGAGAAATTAACTCAAGCGATACAAGGAATAGTAACTTATACTCCACCTATCCTCAGTTCCACAATTCGAGTGGAACAATTTAAGAGTCCCGCTCTGAAGCATATTCAGACCTCTCGAAATATAAAGGCTTTTCAGAAGTGTGATAGTGGCCGTTAACTGTCCAGAATGAAACGCCTCCATGATGAAATACTACTCGTTACCAAAGGCAGGCCTGCTACTTCCAGACCTTGTGTAAAAGTCCAGAATCGCTCCCTTGAAATTGTCGACCAAAAAGTCTCAGTCTCCAGTTGACTCCCGTAGGGTTCCGCTACTATCTGCTTCTCCATTGGCTGGTTGAAGTCCATCCAGTCCGAAAACACATCGTTCCTAAGTTCTACAGATGTCATTGGACTCAACTTGACCACCCCCAGACTGAACTAATATATTCCAACAATATTTAAATAAAAGGTGTGTTATAAACATTCGGTTACACTCAGACCATTTACAATATATACTAATTAAGGTTTGTCGATAAATAAAGAAGCCAGTATTCTTGCACTCACGATAAATGAAAACAGATTGTCATTAATATTGTTTATACAACACAGCTCTACAAAATTAAATTTTTTTTTTCGTTGCCAGGGAAGTTTGAACGAAAATGGGATATTGTTATGATACTCATTCCGAGTATATTTGTACTTTTTCCAAATTGGCTCTGGTTTTTGAGATATAGGTTATTTGTGGAAATGAGAGTTTCATGTGGATAATATCGACTGCAGGGTCCATATATGGTGTAATGTATTTGCTACCTGTTTTTTAATTAGTGATATTGTACTATCTTTATTAAACAATTGTGCTCAGGGAGTGCATCTGTGTGGTTGAGGATTACATCATGCAAACATTACACTGTCAGCATGTGTTCAGTCCTGTTGGGCGGTGCATGTGTTGAAGATATTGAGGGTTGTGCAAATTTGAATTCGGCGGTACTCGACATTCATTTGTTGGCCGAGGTAATCCCCGCAACAGCCGATAGGTAGCGTTCAGTGTAAACAAGAAAAATGGCGATGGTCGAAATCACACACATGTGCAGTGCATCTTCAAGGAGATAGAACCTTTTCATCGTGACGTAGCAAATAAGAGGTGAGTATTCATTTCACACAAAACAATTAATGATGTTTGTTGAATGTGATTGACATGCAAATACAAGAAAGTTCTGCATAATATGTAGTATTTGTGCAATTTTGTTTTAGGAAAACATGAGTTCTTCACGCCGTCTTTGCGTGAACCATCCAGATGAGTTCTGCTGCATTTGTGGTGAATACGTTCTTCAAAAGAACGGGAAGAATATCACTCCTTTTGTGAAGGAAGCGTATCTGGCATATTTCGGAATTAAACTTGGAGATCAAGACAAGGCGTGGGCACCCCATAAAGTTTGTAAATGCTGTGTGGAGTGCTTACGGCAGTGGACAAAACGAAAAAGGAAAAGCTTAAACTTCGGAGTGCCTATGGTATGGCGAGAGCAGAAGAACCATACAGATGATTGCTATTTTTGCATTGTTAATGTGAAAGGTTTTAATAGGTTCAAAAAACGAAAGTGGGAATATCCCGATTTGGAGTCAGCAAGAAGACCGGTGGTGCACAGCAACGATGTTCCTGTACCAACCTTCACAACATTATCCACGCTAACATTATCAGATGACGATGTGCACGGCGAGGAATGTACAAGTAGTGGTTCGGAATACGAAGGACGTGAGACACAACCCCAGCAGTTCGACCAGAAGGAGCTCAGTGACTTGATACGAGAACTCAATCTTTCAAAGCAAGCATCAGAACTCTTAGCATCCAGGCTTAAGGAAAAGAACTGTCTTCATCCAAGTGTTAAAATAACAGCTTACCGGACGAGAGAAGAAAACCTTCTTCCATACTTCAACCAAGAAGAGGTTATAGTGTATTGCAGCAATATACCTGGACTTTTACTTGAATTGGGGCTGCCGGAATATAGACCAGAGGACTGGCGTCACTTCATAGACAGTTCCACTAGAAGTTTAAAATGTGTTCTCCTAGACAATGGCAATCGTTACGCATCTATTCCAATTGCCCACTCAACAAAACTTTGTGATGCATATGCTAACATCAAGATGGTTCTGCAGAAAATTCAGTATATGCAGCACCAGTGGTTGATTTGTGTTGATTTGAAAATGGTGAACTTCTTGCTTGGACAACAAAGTGGATACACAAAGTACCCATGTTTTATCTGCATGTGGGATAGTAGGGCAAAGCACGAACATTGGAAGCAGAAAACATGGCCTCCAGGGGAACATATGGCTGTTGGTGAAGCAAACATCATTAATGAACCTCTGGTTAGTAGGGACAAGATTGTTCTTCCACCATTACATATTAAGTTAGGACTAATGAAGCAATTCACCAAAGCTTTAGACAGAAATGGTAGTTGCTTCACATACATCTGCAATACGTTCCCTGGACTCAGTAGTGAAAAACTTAAGGCAGGAATATTTGATGGTCCTCAAATTCGCAGGCTCATCAACGATACCAATTTTACAAGTGTCATGACTGTCACTGAAGCATCGGCCTGGAACAGTTTTGTCGCTGTTGTAAAATGTTTTTTGGGCAATCATAAAGCTCCCAATTACGAGGAACTGGTCAAAAACATGCTCACTAACTTTCAAAACTTAGGAGCTAACATGAGCATAAAATTGCACTTCCTTCACAGCTACTTGGATCGATTTCCTCGTAATCTAGGTGATTTCAGTGAGGAACAAGGAGAGCGGTTCCATAAAGATATGAAAGGAATAGAGGAAAGATATAAAGGAAGATGGGACAGGCATATGATGGCAGATTATTGCTGGAATCTGCAACGTGACTGTTCTGAAGAGACCTATAAAAGGAAAGCGTGCAGGAAGCGGTTCGTCATGGACGGAAAATGATATACTTATAGAGAAACTTTTCAATTATGTTTTATACGTGGACAAATGCCTATCAGGTTTTCATAGAAGCTATTTATAAAGATTATTTTCTTTTTTCATTGTAGTTTGTAGCGCTCGAGTTCAGTATTAGCAATTTTTTCTAATTTTTTGAATAAATCATACACTATCTCAAAAACTAGAGCCAAACTGCATAAATGGTTGCTATATTCGTCCTCAGCACCACTAACCCATCCTAAAGCCACTCAAATATCCTTGGCAAGAAAATGAGTGCTGACCAGTGCAATTATTTAGCCCTCCTTGTCAGAAGCGTCTTTTGGTATTATCTTACCAAGGTGGCATGCGCGACTGACCACTTATTAAATTACCATAATTTTGTATTATCGATTGTAGTTAATATTTAAATAAACTTAATGATAAAATAGTAAGTTATTCATTAAGTAAATACACACGTATGACAAAATATAAGGTATTCATGCTGTATTCACTTGGTGTGTAATTGTGGAGGATAAGATAGTTCAGTACAGAGTGAAAAGATATAAAAAACTTAATAAATTAAGAAATAAAATAGGTACAGATATGTAGCTTTCACAAACGGTAGCCTCAGTGCAATGCTATCATCTGAGATATCGTTTGTTGAAATCGCATGAAACGTTCAAATGTTGTTAATCCAGAGATTCATTGTGTATATATTTATGGACTTTAAAATATTAACTTCTGTTCTTTTAAACACATTGACAGTCTTGCTGTGTCATTGGATGCGCCTCATTTTTATGGGATCCGTGATGTATTTAGATTTGTTTTAATACTTGACTGTGAGTTACAGTACATTCTTGAATAATTAAGAAACAATCTTCCAGCTTGTCTGACACCCTTTCATTTCTTGGAGGATCTCCTGCACAAAAGTTGTGTGAGCAATAGCTGTGAAAATTCCCCGTACTTGGATGGCCGGAACAGATCACCTAGCCAACCCGGCTGGGCCCTGAGCCATCGGCTCACTAGCGTGCGTGTGTGCAGCAGATCCACCTTATCTTGTGCCAATTCCGGGAAGCCGAATCGCTCTCCTACATACGTGTAACGTTACAACCTAAGTCCCCCAAAAGTCTACTAGTCCCTTCAAACCCTTCCCCAGCTTGCATCCTATTTCATCTCATCCACTTCCCACACCTGCCTCTCAATCACCTTCGGGTGCAATATATTAATGGCAAAACCCAGTCTTGGTATCCAACACACCACCCAGTAACTACCAAGCTAGGTATTCCGCAGTGCCACTGCATCACTATTCCACGCTCCATGAACTTTCTTGCCTTTACTATTCTCTGGTAACTGCAACCAGCTACTACTCCCCAATGACAAAATCCGTCCCGAGATTTACTCTTCTTTCCAGCCCTTGTCACAATGGTCCACATCACATCAAACCTCCCCTTTTTTCCTTCCCCCATCCTCCATCTTCTTTACTTTTAGTCCCTAGCTACCGTTCCATAGCGCCTCATAGTCGTATTTATGATTCCACATTCATTATGACGATGACCATTTTCTTGCATCACCAGTATTTTGATTACCCTAGAACATCATTCCAATTTTCGTAAGTGATTACGATATAACACTAATGTAAAATCATGTAAATAAAGTTGTAAAAAATCGACGGTATTGTTCATTAATGTGTTGTTTCTAAACTTCATTTGACGGCCCGTGTGGCCGTGCGGATTTAGGCGCTTCAGTCTGGAACCGCGTGACCGCTACGGTCTCAGGTTCGAATCCTGCCTCGGGCATGGATGTGTGTGATGTCCTAAGGTTAGTTAGGTTTAATTAGTTCTAAGTTCTAGGCGACTGATGACCTCAGAAGTTAAGTCGCATAGTGCTCAGAGCCATTTAAACATCATTTACTGTCATCAGTTTGTATGTAAAGACTCGTAAATGTTTTTTCACCAATGTATTTCTTAAATTATCATTTATTTTCATCCGTTTTCATATACTTTAAAAAATCTTTTCTACCAGATTGAGACTGATTATGTCCACTGCCAGCTCATGTCTTTATGAGGAACTGAAATAACAACAAAGAAAAAAATCGCTGCAATCATCTGATGTACTTTGTACGACAAGCTGCCTCTGTGTTTTCCAAGTGTGAATATTGTCATAACTGATCGAAATTAATAATCTGGTACAAGTATCTTCCATAATCACTGTGGATTTTTGATGCGACTTTCTAGCAATTGGGCACGAGTCAATATTGTCATAACCGATCGAAATTAATAAACTGGTACAAGTATCTGCCACAATCACTGTGGATTTTTGATGCTACTTTGTAGCAACTCGAAATCTACTTCAGGCACAATGAACAAAGATTTTAGTACTTAAGTCTTTTTAATATATCATAAATTAATTCATACTATTGAGCATAAAGTTTATGTCTACTGATCACTTCGTGACGCCGGTACTTGACGTCATTATAAATATATACAGTAGTTCTTAGCGGAGAAAAGACAATGGGGGACTCACTCTCGCGACGATATGGCCCAGAAACGGGGGAAGCGACATCGGCAAAGGTCGACTCTTATGGCCCAGTGCTTGGAAAAGAACTCATCGGGATCAGCAGTCTTAAGCATCAGTGGGAAGTGGCGGAATTATCGTGAAACCACAACCAGGCGATAAGGTATTGGACATTCACGTTTCATCACACAATGTTTAAAATGGGAGCTTGACCGCACTGTAGAGAAAAATGTCGGCGATTTGTGCCAGATCTGTCGATAGAGATGGGCAAACTCGTTCATCCTTGGGAACTAGTTCACTGGTGATCGTTCTTTTTTGGGAACCGTTCATTTTTACTCGTTCACCGTTCATTTGTACGTGGTATATGGTTTTTAAGAAAAATTGAAAATCAGTAGCATACATGACTGAAGATGGAAGGCGCCAAGGGGCACTTGCCTCGCCCCTTCTATTCATTACAGAATTCTCACACACTTGTAGAAGTAATTTTCGTGATTCTGAAATCCTTCTCGTTTAGCCAACTGCAGCGTTATGTGACTGATTGCAGTGAAATAATATAAGGTGTCTCACGAAACACCGGTCCCGAGTGCAGACTGCTCGCCAGTTACGCACGATTTGATGATGATGATGTCTCGTTTGTGGGGCGCTCAACTGCGCTGTCATCAGCGCCCGTAACAAAGTCCCAATTGGTACATAGTCCAATTTTTTTACGCAGTCCAATCTTGCCACTGTACGAATGATGATGATGATGAAATTATGAGGACAAAACAAACACCCAGATTCCCGGATGAGAAAATCCCCAAGTTGGCCGGGAATCGAGCGCGGGAACACGTGATCCAAAGGAAGGAACGCTAGCCACTAGACCACGAGCTGCGGACGCACGATTTGTGACCGCTACGAGCAGACTAGATAAACACGATAATTAGGCGGTAAAGAAATAACAAATAAGCTAATGCAAACTTCGAAACAAAAGATGACGATTGGTGGGCGACAATGAGCAGTCTAGTACTCGGGGCCGATTTTTCGTATGCTGCTCTGTACCACTGAAATAATATTGTAGAAGTTATCATATTCTCTTTAGAAAATGTGACACCAGACACTCTATTATGGAGCACACGCTTCTTCGGTTGTAAGTCGGTCTGCCTTCCAATGAACATGCTGTTTTACCTTTGATCAAAAACAAGACGGAATATGGCCACTTGTGCCATGCAGACTTCCTGTGCGTGTGTAATAACAAAAAACTTGCCTTTTTATAGGTATGCCATCTGCTGTTTATCGAAACAGTAAGTAAGCTGATATACCCTTTTGTTATCTGAAAAGATGCGTGTATTACATACCACGTAATTTTCATGTAATTTACGTAACTGTAAAATACATTTTAGTTACTGGTCGTGGACGCTGAACAGAATACGAAAAGAACCAGAAGTCCAAAGTTCAAAAAATGTTTGAAACTGTTCTAGAATGGGCCTGCGCAGTGACCGAAACGAACAAAAATTCGGGTACTGAACTACCTAGGAGCAGTCGGCAGTGGAACTGCGACGAAGGATGAGTCCGGCCGAGGGAGACCGAGACCGAGACCGATACAGACATGTACGCGACTCAGGTGGAAACGAGACGTGTTGTTGCGGGAACGAGACCGACCGTTTCCCGTTCCCGAGAACTATAATTAGAAAGCCGCGGCCGAAGTGAAGTATGAAAGACCGTTCATTAGAATTCGTTCCTCGTCCTTTCCGTTCATCTTGGTAAACTGTTCCTTTGGACCCGTTAGTTCGCGAACGACCCATCTCTACTGTTGACACAGTACAGTGCTGCTGCAAGCTATAACACGACAGTATCGGCGTATTAGTTAAATTGATCGAAGGCCGCGTTTGTTTCGCGCTCGGCTAGCATGGGAAGACTTCGCGCCTCTCTCCGGTCAGCGGTTAGGTGGGGGTCGTGTTGACCACCTCGCTGCCGCTGAACGGGACGCGAACCACGTGTGGGGTTTTCAGCGAGCCCGTAACATCAGCAACCACTGGCCGTTGGGAAGTTTCAATTGCTTTGTAATCAACTGCGCAGGTACAGCGCAAATCATACTACGTACAGAAACACGAGATGTCATATGGAAGACGGTTTAATTACACATCTATTGATATAAAGGTTTTGCCTGAGTGTTTTATACAAAAGAGGTTACCGAGACAAAGACATTTATTCGTAACTGATGCACTTCATGACTTTGATGTAATCCCCCGCAAAAGAGATTGAGCATTCAAGTTGTTGCTTTTCGTGAGCCGTGAGATTATCGTACAGAGTGACAATTATTGAATTATATGAAGGAAACGTAAATTAGTTATAAGCTACGGCGTGCCACACTTTATTCAATATCTAAATGTCGCTACAGATATTCGGATTTATGTTATGTTCGATATGCCTGCCACCATTGGCGATGAAGTGGAGCAGACGAATAACGAAATTCTCCATTACCCTCTGAAGTGTTGAAATATCGATGCTGTCGATGACCTTCTGAATGGCTGTTTTCAGCTCAGAAAAGGTTATGGGGTTATTGCTGTACACCTTGCCTTTAATATAGCCCCACAAAAAGGAGTCGCATGTGTTCAGATCCGGAGAATAAGGCGGCCAATCTAGGTCCACGCCAGTGACCTCTAAGTACCCCACAGCCTCAATGCGTTCGCCAGAGTGCTTCTCCAGGAATCAAACACTCCTGCTTTGATGAGGTCGAGCTCCATCTTGCGTGAACCAAATCTGGTTGAAATCAGGGTCACTTTGGATAATGGGAATAAAATAATTTTCCAAACATTTCACATATCGTTCGGCAGTCACCATGCCATCAAGGAATATCACACCGATTATTCCGTAACTGGACACTGCACACCACACAGTCGCCCATTGAGGGTGAAGAGACTCCTAGACCGCGAAATGCGGATTCTCACTCCCCCAAACACGCCAGTTTTGCTTATTGATAAACCTGTCCAAATGAAAGTGGGCATCATCCCTAAACCAAACCATAATTACCTCAAAGTCATGTTCGGCAATTCAACAGACAATAGTCCTGGAGAAAAATATCCGCTGTTCCATGGGCCTGTGTCTTAATGACTGATGGGTTTGAACTTTGTATGGGAAGATACGCACGTCTTCAACAACAATTTGTCGCAATGTCTCCAGGTTGATACTCACCTGCCGTGCATCTGGTCTGGTCGATTTCCGGGAGCTGGTTTGAAACACATCGCGTGTCTTCGCTATGATTTCAGGCATTTTCACCCTTTTTGGACGACCGACATTGCCAACACAGTCAACACTACCAGATCTGACAAACTTGCGAATGAAGTTCTTGATTGTTAGCACACTTGGACCGGTTGCCTTCAGCTTGAACTCGGTCGCAAACTTTGTTTGAGATGCAGTTGGCCCTCGCGTAGTAGGTCCTCACAACCACTATACGCTCAGTCACGCTGTACCTAGACATTTTCACATGCAAATGGCAGACAACAAGACGAGTGCGCATGCGCGTACTAAATCCCATCATGCCCCACAGCCAACCGTGCAGCTTGAACGTCATAACACAAAACGTTCAGAAGTCATGACATTTTATTTTCATATAGTTGAAAAACAGTCATGCTTCATCATCCATAATTCTAATAATTAAGATGAAGGAACCAGTTTAATTAAATTCAGTATAACTTATATACGAAGAGAGAGACACTGACAGCATGGAATACGTGTTGGTATTGGATACTGGTAACTACATACACTATTTATACTGCAAGATATTATTTTATTGGCCATTTTTATTGTTTACGTTAAATTTATCTAGTTTTTGCCGTAGTTCGAATTTCATCAAAGGTATGCAAATTCTGATTACAGCAATCAAAATAGTAGACAAACTGATGAAAATAATATACCGCTTCTAATAATAATGATACCAAGAACATAAACAATTCTCGGCACTGAAAACATGAGCCGGCCGGAGTGGCCGTACAGTCTGGAACCGCACGACCGCTACGGTCGCAGGTTCGAATCCTGTCTCGAGCATGTATGTGTGTGACGTCCTTAGGTTAGTTAGGTTTAAGTAGTTCTAAGTTCTAGGGGACTGATGACCTCAGAAGTTAAGTCCCATAGAGATCAGAGCCATTTTTTTAAACGTGAATTGTGAATAATTACTCTTAATGTACGGAAAGATTGTTGCACTTAGAAGTTATTATGGAACATGTTTCTGAATTAGAGTTTTTGCGCCAAGTTAATGCTGCATTCGGAATATCAATTGAACTTACGTATAAAAGTTGTAAATTTTGTGTATAAGGGCCATGTGTAACATCACCAGTTGCACTTTTCGTGTTATGGAACGGGATAGTTTTTGAAGGGTGTGACCGACACTTTAATGGTTTTGTCTGTCTGTTTGTTCGGTCGGGATTTGGCGGTCAGTCTGTCGGTGTCTGGGCGTGCGTAAGGGAGTCTTCCTTTTTGAGGTGTGTCGTCTGTATTTCTGACACAGTCTTAGGACTGTCTGGCTGAGTTTGGCAGCTGAAAACTTTTCCAGTGTGCTACAGCAATTAGTGAAAACGTTATTTGAATGTCATATCCAACCGACATACAGGGCAATTAATCGTTGCGTCTATTAGCTAGCCTAGAGCGAGGATACTTTACTTGTATTTTGTAGCTGTGAACAAAGGCGTGTTTTTCCATCTAGTTCATATTTATTAAATTTACGGTGCGTTGTTATCCACCACTGTAGGTTCGAGGTATACCAATCTTTTCTACTTAATAACTTGTGTCGATCACCAGAGAACGATAACGTGTTGTTTGTACAATAAATTTGATTTGTGAAAACTTAAATCACTTATAAATGAAATGTCGTGTGCCTAGGACTTCCCGGCAGGTAGAAGCCACCGTAGCTGAGTGGACACCGCACCGACTTGCTATGCTGGGGGAGCCCGGATTCGATTCCCGGCTAGGTTGGAGATTTTCTCCACTCAGGGTCAGGGTGTTTGTGTCGTCTTCATCATCATTTCGTCCTCGTAGACGCGCAAGTCGCCGAAGTGGCGCCACCTTAAAAGACTTGCACCAGGCGATCTGGTCTACCCGCCTGGAGGCCCTCACCACACGAAATTTCATTTTTTTCGTCACATATAGCTGCGTCAGTGTTTTAAAACCTGGATCTATATTTCAAACTAGCAGTTAGTGGAATTCTTATCAGCTGTCATGATCAAACTACAAAAAATGGTTCAAATGGCTCTGAGCACTATGGGACTCAACTGCTGAGGTCATTAGTCCCCTAGAACTTAGAACTAGTTAAACCTAACTAACCTAAGGACATCACAAGCATCCATGCCCGAGGCAGGATTCGAACCTGCGACCGTAGCGGTCTTGCGGTTCCAGACCGCAGCGCCTTTAACCGCACGGCCACTTCGGCCGGCGATCAAACTACAGCTTCTATTTTAAATTATTTACGCTTTTTAGGTACAAACAAATCTGTCCTAGGCGAACAGATGAAGAGTCCCATATATTTTGCCTTAACCGCGTCGTAAGGCACAAATGTTACGCACCTCACCATTCAGCACACATGTTCCCTTATTGATCCGTCATCGAGTCTGATACGTGGATTAATGGAAACGTGTGATCAGGTTGGATGAATCATGTTTCTCTTTACAACTGGTCGATGGTCGTGACCGGATATGCCATCACCCAGGCGAACGGTAACATGTACGACAAGGATGCAGGCCGGTGGGAGCAGTATGTGGACCTGTGATAGTTACCTAAGACACGATGACAGCTAAGGCTATATGGCCATTATTTTTTTTTTTCACCTCTATCCTTACATGATTGATGACTTCCCCGACGGTGATCGCATCTGCCAGCAGGATAACTGTGCGTGTCAGATTGCAAAAATTGAACTGTAACTGATAGCGAACTACGCTGATGCTTTGGACACCAAATTCAACTGATATGAAGGCGATATAACACACATGAGTCCCCACTGGGCACCAATTGCGTGCCCACAAAGCAACGGTCCATATTTAAGGAAATTGGGTGATCTGTAGATAGATATGGTTATATTTAAAATGCAGTTACTCACAAATGTCCTGTATGAGCTGTAATTCTCGTATGGCAGCGAAATTTGTTAGATATGCTAATGTGTTAATGCGGAACCCTTTATGCTGGGAAAGAAATTAGTTCAAACTGTGGCAACCAGATGCAAATCTGGCGCTGTACACTGTTTGTACGATGGTATGACATACACGCTGTCAAATGACAAGCCGTAACATGGGTGGACAGTATGACTACTGAGAAGAAAGACCGTGCGCTGTTAGTGAAGCTGGTTTATGTGAATGGCAGCAATTACAGTGATGCAGTGATATAGTATCACGGACTGACAGCTTGTTATTCGCCCTGAAACTAGGTAGACGTACGTCCACGAAGCTCTCACTAAGATGAGTGATTAATATTGAAATAAGAACTAATTTAGTTAATATTACGTTTTAGACTAGTGCATTTACTTCATCTCTAGGTCTTCTATTGAAGGTTTCGTTTTTCTGAAAGTATTTCTTAAGGCCGGTAGTCGTTAGTTTTTATGATATTTTAAGTGTATATTTCGTGCGATTGTAGATATTTATTTTTGACTAGACTTAGTGGTTCAAAGTTAAATTAATTCTTGTCTGTCATACAGAGTTTGGATAGTTAATTGACACCTTTGAAAGTAAGTTGATAAGTTTGTTTAGATTAGTGTTTAGTTACGTATTAGCACAGGTTAAAAGATTTCAACGCTCTTGTGCCAAGTTATTCTGTGCTTTTGTGTAAATTTTTCTTTCAAACCATGTGTTACAAATGTGGTGGTTGCCGTAGAAATCTGAAGGAGGGGGTGTTCTGTGAAGACTGTAGCTTACGGTCTCATTGGTGCGAAAGTAGCGACGAGGAAACAGGAGTAGATAATGAAACTCTTCCATGGCAGTTTAGGTTATGTAGGAAGGACAGAAAAATCGCTGAACAAGAGGCAAAAATTTGTGCCCTTGAGGCTACATTAGAAAACGTGAAAGTGGAATTACGTAGGCTAAGGGAGGAAAAGTAGACGGGATGCTGGGGAAATGTAGCAAGCAAAAGGCGAAAAAGGGAAACTGTTGAAATCATTTTCGAAATTCAATTACTAAATCAATTTGGTTTGCTATGTGAAGTTGTGGAGGAAGGGTCTCATCTAGATTTGGTTAAATGTAGGTTGAAGAAGAATATTAGCTTAAAAATAGACAGTTTGGGATCAAGTCATAATAGGAAAAGAAGAATCCTGCTTCTATGTAGCAGTCATGGGAGGGTGTAGGCCAGCAGTGTCAGAAGAAATTATGTGCATGGTACCAGGTCACAAGTTTTGTGAAATCAAGCGCTAGCCTTAGCAGGGACTTTGAAAGGAAGATCAGGTAATTGTAGTTGGAGTGGGGAGGGGGGGGGGGAGCAGGAAACAGCCTGGCTACGAATCCAAGATACAGTATTACGAGTGATCTCGATGAAATAGGAGCATAAACTGGGCACACAAATGTGAGATTTGTGGAGGCCTTTCAGCGCCATGATCGGCTCTGGCTAAACAATGTTGTAAGGCATTTTATCACTAAGCTGAACAGGATGCTCTAGACACCGGTAATATCTCACGTAAGTGTTGTTCTGGTTGAAGCCATTGGTAGATAGGATACACTACACATGGCCTGCACCTAAATAGGAAGGGGAAAGATGAATTAGCTTCTCTATCAGCAGATACTGTAAGTAGTCACACAAGGGGTGATCTCTGTGGTTAATGGGACACATCAGACAGGTTTTTTAGGTAAAGCCAAAGTCCAGACAGACAAGAATGAAGAAAAATAGAATAAAAGGAACTTCATGTACAGTAAATATCGATAAAGCTAAGGGAAGTACCAACTTACTTCATCAAAATATCAAGGGAATAAAAACTGAAGTAGATGAGCTGTTAGTGCGTTTAGATTATCTCAAAAATAAGAACGAGATTGATATACTTTGTCTGTCTGAACACCATGTAAATTTGGGGATGGAAAGTGTATGGATATAATTTAGCAACTTACACTTGCAGATCTAGCGTGGATAAAGGAGGATCTGCCATTTACATAAGACAGGGGTATAGTTACAAAACTGTAGAAGTAAGAAAATTTTTTGTCGATCAGCACTTTGAAGTGTGAACAAGTGAACTACAGCTAGATAATGTAGTGTTGATATTAGCAACAGTGTACACGTACCCATTAGGAGATTAGGAGCTATTCATAAAAAGGCTTGACTCCCTATTGTGCTGTGTGTCAGACAAAAAGAAGTCGTTTCTGTGGTGATTTCAATGTAAACTTTCTAAGCAATTCTGACAGGAAAAGTGAACTAGAAGTGTTATTAATGACATATAAATTAGAATCAGTGATCAATTCCCCTATACGCACATCTTAAGGCAGTAGCAATCTAATAGATAACGTATTTGTACAGCAAGAGGATGTAAAACTAAACTCATGCTTTCCCTGTGATAAATGAACATGATACACAGTTGATTAACTTACAAAACCTAGCAGGATTTACAGTTCAGAAATTGTTAAGTAAAAGTGTAATGTTGCTCAACCTGGTATCTATAGAGCACTTAAGAGAAAGTTAGAAATGTTAGTTGGGGAGATGTATATAATGAGGCAAATGCTAATGATTAATGCAACATATTTCTTGATAAATTTGTACCCTTTTTGAATACTATTGCCAAAAAAAAATTACTAAATGGAACACCAAACAGTTTTCAAAGAAACCATGGATTACTATAGGTATTAAAGTGTCTTCAGAAAGAAAAAGAAAACTGTATGAGACAGCAAAAATTAGTCGAGACCAAGAAGTAATTTTACACCCGACGGTGTGTGGTGGAGGGTACTTTGAGTACCCCTATCGGTTCTCACTTCTTATTCCAGTCTCGTATTGTTCGTGAAAAGAAAGATTGTCGGTATACCTCTGTGTGGGTTCTAATCTCTCTGATTTTATCCTCATGGTCACTTCGCGAGATATACGTAGGAGGGAGCAATATGCTGCTTGACTCCTCGGTGAAGGTATGTTCTGGAATCTTCTACAAAAGCCCGTACCGAGCTACTGAGCGTCTCTCCTGCAGAGTCTTCCACTGGAGTTTATCTATCAGCTTCGTAATGCTTTCGCGATTACTAAATGATCCTCTAACGAAGCGCGCTGTTCTCCGTTGGACCTTCTCTATCTCCTCTATCAATCCTATCTGGTACGGATCCCACACTGGTAAGCAATATTCAAGCAGTGGGCGAACAAGTGTACTGTAACCTACTTCCTTCGTTTTCGGATTGCATTTCCTTAGGATTCTTCCAATGAATCTCAGTCTGGCATCTGCTTTACCGACGATCAACTTTATCTGATCATTCCATTTTAAATCACTCCTAATGCCTACTTCCAGATAATTTATGGAATTAACTGTTTCCAGTTGCTGACCTGCGATGTTGTAGCTTAATGATAAAGGATCTTTCTTTCTATGTATTCGCAGTACATTACACTTGTCTACATTGAGATTCAATTCCATTCCCTGCACCATGCGTCAATTCGTTGTAGATCCTCCTGCATTTAAGTACAATTTTCCGTTGTTACAACCTCTCGATATACCACAGAATCTTCCGCAAAAATCCTCACTGAACTTCCGATGATATCTACAAGGTTATTTATGTATACTGTGAATAGCAACGGTCCTACGACACTCTCCTGCAGCACACCTGAAATCACTCTTACTTCGGAAGATTTCTCTCTATTGAGAATGACATGCTACGTTCTGTTATCTAGGAAGTCTTCCATCCAATCACACAATTGGTCTGATAGTCCGTATGCTCTTACTTTGTTCATTAAACGACTGTGGGAACTGCATAGAACGTCTTGCGGAAGTCAATGGCCCTCTGAGTCTCGTAGAGGAATAACGCGAGCTGGGTTTAACACGATTCTCTTTTTCGAAACCCATGCTGATTCCTACAGAGCAGATTTCTAGTCTCCATAAAAGTCATTATACTCGAACATAATACGTGTTCCAAACTTCTACAACTGATCGACGTTAGAGATACAGGTCTATAGTTCTGCACATCTGTTCGACGTCCCCTCTTGAAAACTGGGATGACCTGTGCCCATTTCCAATCCTTTGGAACACTACGCTCTTCTAGAGACCTACGGTACACCGCTGCAAGAAGGGGGGCAAGTGAGAAATATCGTCAGATAGAATTAACATCTCGGGCAATAAAATCACATCAATGCGGAATGTTGTCAGAAGGGAGACAGAAAAAGTATCCACTGGCGTAGGCAGTATTACTATCAAGGATTATAAGACCATCTTAACCAACAGTACACAAGTAGATAATGTATTTAACAACCATTTCTTAAGTGTAGGTGAAAAAACTGGTGAGAATGGTTCAAGAGACAAAGCCAAGTAGTACATGGTTCAAAATGGCTCTGAGCACTATGGGACTTAGCTTCTGAGGTCATCAGTTCCCTAGAACTTAGAACTACTTAAACCTAAGGACATCACACACATCCATGCCCGAGGCAGGAGTCGATCCTGCGACCGTAGCGGTCGCGCGGCTCCAGACTGGAGCGCTTAAAACCGCTCGGCCACCCCGGCCGGCAGTAGTACATGGAAGAGTCAGTTTCGAGAAATCTTTGTCAGATTAATTTTGACCTAACAACGTCTTGTGAAATAAGGAAAACCATTAAATCTTTGAAAAATTAATGTTGCGTTGGAGTAGATGACATCTCCAACAAGATATTATAACAATGTGGAGCAGTTACAGCTGATGTTCTGAGTCACATATGTAATGCATCACTAACTCAAGGTATTTTCCCAGACAGGTTTAAATATGCCATTGTCAGCTCTCTCTACAAAAAAGGGGACACCACAGATGTCGGTAATTATCAGCCAGTATCCTTGCTTACAGCATTTTAAAAATCGTCGGTGAAGTAATGTACTCAAAAGTGGTTAGCCATCTGAACAGTAATGGTATATTTATTAAATCACAGGATTTAAAAAATGCTGTTCCACTGAGATAGCAATATACAATTACACTTCCCACATAATAGATTCTTTAAATAGTAATATGTCCTCAACAGGAATTTTCTTTGACTTGTCCAAAGCATTTTGTTGTGTGAACCGTGCCATTATGTTACTGAAATTACAATTCTATGGTATAAATGGAACAGCATATGAGTGGTTTACGTCATATCTACAGAACAGGAAGCAACAAGTTTCCTTATATGTTTTAACTGATTTATGGAAGTTTGGCACTTCATCTAACTGGCGTGAAATTCATCATGTGTTCCACAGAGTTCGATCATGGTTCCCTTTTTGTTCTGGATATACGTGAATGACCTCCTTTCTTGTCTGAAACAAGTAGCTAAACTTACATGTTTTCTGATGACACAAGCATTATTATTAATCCAGTAAGAGAAACTCAAATAGAAAATTGTACAGATGATGTCTTTGAAAAAGTTATTAATTGTTTTCCTGGGAATGGTTTTGCTCTGAACTTTGAAAAAACATAGTACATCCAATTTTCTGCTGCTAGGTGTACAGTTCCTACACTAAATATAACACATCAACAGAAGAAGTCAATGATCAGGGTAGTGCATACTAAGTTTTTGGGTGTACATATATACGAGAAAATTCATATTTTGGAACTCCTAAAGCGACTAGGTTCGGAAACTTTTGCAATCAGAATATTTGCCGGTTCCGAGGATATATAAATTAGTAAGATAGCATACTTTGCTTACGTTCAGTATCTGATGTCAAACAGAATAATATTTTTGGATAACTCAACACTTAGGCAAAAAGTATTCACTGCTCAAAAGAAAGTGGTTAGAACAAAATGTGGGGATCATTGTCGCACATCTTACAGGCATCTGTTTACAAGATTAGGAATTCTTACAACAATCTCACAGTACATTTACTCAGTAATGAAACTTATTCTCAACATTATGCACCAGATTAAAAAGAACAGTGACATTCGTGCTTATAATAGCAGAAGAAAGAAAGACTTACACTATTTTCTACTTAACCCATTTTTGGCGCAGGAAGGCGTAAAATATACTGCTATAAAACATTTCAATAAATTAGAAAATGAAATAAAATGTCTGACAGACAGCACAATTAGTTTGAACTCCTTCTATGCTATAGATGAATTCTTGAGTAGGAATAAATAAATCTACAGGTATAAGATATGCGTTTTGTGCTATTTAAAGGAATGGGGTAGGTGAAAAAATTTTAAGCTTGAAAAAAAAAAAAACCTTGATTCGTGAGTGCATATCTTATGCACTTGACACGTCCCAGATCATAGCGGTTGCCGTGAGATTGATCAATGTAACACGTAACTAACTAACTGACTTAAAGGTCCGAGGAGAAGCCCTGTTTCGCTCAATGGTTTAGAAAAGATGATAATGACAGTCGAAAACACGGGTGAGGTTGGTATGGCACCCTTAAGACGAAGGCGTCTTATCCCTTTGGTACTTACTGAAGACGTTGCTGTTGCTGTAACTGACCATGCAGTATATGCCCTTGTAAGTGCTAGGACTCGTGAATTGACACGATAATTGTCTATCCCATGATCCACATTACGGAAAATTTAGCAGTCTATTTTACATTGTTACCCGTACCAGATCAAAACGGTGGAGCAGCTGAAACCTCAAGGTACACTGCAACATTCTGAATTTGCTCTACCGTGCCTGGTATGGCTCGAAGTTGATTATATGTGGCCGAGCAGTGTTCTGTGTAGTGACGTGGCACATTTTAGACTACAGGGTGCAATGAAAAAAAAAACTGTTGAATTTTGAGTCCTGTTAAACCGTATGTTGTGCTCAAAGAGCCATTGCACTCGCCGTATGTGACTGTGTAGTGTGGATTCAAAAGCACCTTTATTCTCGGTCCGTCCTTCTTTGAAGGTAATACACCAACAGTGCACTGCGACGCCTGCTCGTTATCGAGACCTTCTTGTACAGCATTGATTCCTGCTTTGGCAGAGAGCAACTGTGTGGAAACTACTATTTTCATGACAGATGGGGTAACTTCTCATGTCACTCGCCCAATGAAAGATATGCTTATTGCGTGTTATCTCCAGATGGTTTTTCAGGTGTGTGACCTGCAAGATCAACTGATTTGAATACATGCTAATTTGGCTCTGAACATATACAAAAGAACGCGCTTACAGTGGACACTTTCGGTCTCTACTAGATCTGAAGGACAGTACACAGGAACACTTTGCTCAGATTCCACCGGAACTACTGCGAGCAACTGTTGGTAATATCGTTTTATGGATGCAGCATCTCGTCGAGGTCTCTGTTTCCCATACTGAGAAAACTCTGTAAGCGATGGTTATTAATTAAATCAACATTGTGTGTTTTTCACTTGTTTGACCTGTTCTGCCCACGTCCCGTACTTAACCCTTTACATATGGAAACATTTCTATACGTCTGTTTTGCATTCATAGCGCCAGATTAGCATCTTGTCACCAAAATTGGAACTACTTCTTTTCATCATTAACACACTACTAAGTTTCGCTGCCATACGAAGATTACAGCCCACTGCTGTATTTTGAGTCCTGTTAAACCGTAAGTTGTGCTCAAAGAGTATTTTAATTATTATCTCTTAAAATCTCTAGAAACTTAACACGGACTTGTAAAATTTATATACACACATAATCGCCGCTTTTTGGACTAAGACGCTATTAAGGAGATAGTAATGATATTTTGGCTCAGGTGTATTAAAAATATGTTCGAAGCCTACTTTTCACTATATAGGGTGATTTTTTTCCACCGTGTACTAACTCCACGGTCTGATCGATGAGAGGATATGCCAAAAAAGGTCTAATGAACTTATGTCCTGAATTGCATGCATGGTTTCCATGCTAGAGACCATTTATTCAGTCATATTTTGTTATAAAAATGGTTCAAATGGCTCTGAGCACTATGGGACTCAACTGCTGTGGTTATCAGACCCCTAGAACTTAGAACTACTTAATCCTAACTAACCTAAGGACATCACATACACCCATGCCCGAGGCAGGATTCGAATCTTCGACCGCAGCAACAGCGCGGCTCCAGACTGGAGCGCCTAGAACCGCACGGCCACCGCGGCCGGCCTACTTTGTTATAGGAACAGCAGTCTAATACGCGCTGTACCACGCAACGTTAGCTACAGTACGCATGTTTGCCTCCTAAAGGGTGGTACTGTTCCTGTACTGTTCCTCATACATTATGTCCTAGCGTCCTCCCCTGCCATAGTAATTGGCAATGTGTCCGTTCACTTCTCTTGCTGACCCATCTTGTAATGGATGTGTTATACAGTGTTGTACACAATAGTTCCGTATTCGAATCGAGAGCTTGCCGACATGGTCTTTACTTACAGAAAGGTAAATAGCAACGGGCGACGGGTAGCAAGGTTGTATCACACGACCTATCCACCCAACAACAAACACAGCAGTCAATGTTTGCAACGGTGATTCCCCGTTTGTCTGGATCGTTTCTGGAAGCAGAAAATCATGAAGGCCGTACCCGAAATGTTCAGACACCGGACTAGGAGGAAAATGTGATTAACATTGCGACCGGCGTGTCAGTAACAGGCAGATGACACTCCAGTAAAGGGTAAGCCAGACGATCGTGTGGAACATTCTCCATGACAATTGTTACTACCATTATCATTTACAGCATGTGCAGGGCTTACCAACGATTGACTTTTCACATTGAGAGCAGTTTTATGACTGGTTTCTTTACCAGGCGACCAAGATTGCGGGATTTTTGTCACCCATCTTATTCACAGATGAGGCCACCATTACGCGGAGTGGCATCTTCAACTTTCATAGCAGTCATCTGTGGGATAGTATGCGGAAGTCACATGGTATGGTGACAGTGAATCATCATAATCGGTACAACTGGAATGTGTAGGCCGGGATAATTGGCGACCTTATTTTGGGACCAGTCTTCGTTCCACGTCGCATAACAGACCGGAACTATCGGCGTTTCTCGCGGGTGTCTTTGCCTCCACTGCTGGAAGAATGATGATTCGAAGGATTATGTGGCTGCTACATGATGGTGCTGCAGTCTGCTTCACCGTTAAAGTCTGGACGCATCTCAGTCGTGTCTTCCCTGGTCGACGGACATCAACCCGTGCGAATCCTGGTTATGGGGCATCTTGAAAGTACTGTGTATGCAGAGCCCATTCCAGATGTGGAGACAATGGAACAGCATAGTCATGCTCCCTTTGACACTGTTCGGATGCAGCCTGGCCAATGTGGACGAGTGTGACAGAACATGCCACGGTTCGTACATGCATGGTAACCGTTTTCAACGCATACTATAACTGGCTGCATGGTACCGTGCGTATTAGACCACACTCTCTGTAACAATGTATGATCGAATGAATGGTCTCTAGCACGGAAACCATTTCCGGCCATTAGTTCATTGGACGTAATTTTGTTCCGTGTCCTCCCACCGATCAATCCCTAGAGTTTGTACACGGTGGAAAATATTACCCAGTATAATCTAACTGAAACAGTAGGAACATCATATCTAACAGAAATGTATATTTGGCAACAAAATTCTTAAATGACGTAAGGGAACCTGATGATAATGTATTGCGGAAAATACTTGTATCAAGCTGTAAATGGACATAAAAGGTGACTTAATCGTAAAATGTGCGAATTTATTAGAATTGCGTCAGATAGAGGTTCACCTCAACCGAATCCATTACAGTGTGAATAAATTTATAAAACATCAATGTCCTTCTCTGGAAAACTTATCCATGAACTTTCCCCACTTCCTTCTTGTGCAGTTGTAGCAAATAAATACGACGGAGAGGAAGAACAAGAAATGTCAGTTAATAATGACGGCCTACGACTTGCCACTCGGGCGGCTCTCCCGGCAGGAACGGAAGTAAACATTACGACGTTCTCCCGCTTCGAGGTACAAACACATCTGTATGTCGCAGGAAAAACAAGCTAGCAGTCATTATCGCTAACGAGATGTTTGTTCCTTGCCAGAGGCGTCCTTTACTTCATCGTTTGGAAAGTGCGCCACGATGCAAGAGAGCACGTTGCACACAGTATTGTTGATCAGGGGTGCACATTCTGTTAGTGGCAACATATAAAAGTGCGCCTTGCCTTCACCTGGCGGCTGCATCGATAGCGGTGTAGTCAGAGAGCGATGCTGTCCTTTCTGTGTCTAGTGACGGCTTCGTTGCTGGGCGTCAGAGCCCAGTGGGAACCCAACGTCGTGGACGGTCGCAGCACCATTGTCCACCTGTTCGAATGGAAGTGGACGGATGTCGCGGTAGAGTGCGAGAGGTTCCTGGCAAAAAAGGGCTATGCTGGCGTACAGGTGAGACACGAGAAAATGACACACTTTTCTTTGTCAAGATATAACGTCATGACGCAGAAGGCAGGAGACAATACTTTCACTTGTCAGCTATAATCATCTGTAGAGTTTCAAGAAAAAAAATCGGGTTTTAATAGATAAGAAATGCAAGGTAGAACTGAGACAAAAATAGAATAAATAGACCAATATGAGCAACCTCGTCAAAGTCAGTAACAGTGGATGACCTATTGTTGTTGTTGTTGTTGTTGTTGTTGTCTTCAGTCCTGAGACTGGTTTGAAGCAGCTCTCCATGCTACCCTATCATGTGCAAGCTTGTTAATCTCCCAGTACTTACTGCAACCTACATCCTTCTGAATCTGCTTAGTGTATTCATCTCTTGGTCTCCCTATACGATTTTTACTCTCCACGCTGCCCTCCAATGCTAAATTTGTGATCCCTTGATGCCTCAGAACATGTCCTACCAACCGGTCCTTTCTTCTTGTCAAGTTGTACCACATCTCCTCTTCTCCCCAATTCTATTCAATACCGCCTCATTAGTTATGTGATCTACCCATCTAATCTTCAGCTTTCTTATGTAGCACCACAATTCCAAAGCTTCTATTCTCTTCTTGTCCAAACTATTTATCGTCCATGTTTCACTTCCATACATGGAAACACTCGGTGCAATTACTTTCAAGATGTTAACAAATTTCTCTTCTTCAGAAACGCTTTTCTGGCCATTGCCAGTCTACATTTTGTATCCTCTTTACTTCGACTTTTATAAGTTATTTTATTGTCAAAATAGCAAAACTCATCTACTACTTCAAGTGTCTCATTTCCTAATCTAATTCTCTCAGCATCACCCGACTTGCCGAGGAGTTCTAGGCGCTAGAGTCTGGAACCGCGCGACCGCTACGGTCGCAGGTTCGAATCCTGCCTCGGGCATGGATGTGTGTGATGTCCATAGGTTAGTTAGGTTTAAGTAGTTCTAAGTTCTAGGGGACTGATGACCTCAGAATTTAAGTCCCATAGTGCTCAGAGCCGTTTGAACCATTTCACCCGACTTAATTCGACTACATTCCATTATTCTCGTTTTGGTTTTTTTGGTGACTATGTTATATCCTCCTTTCAAGACACTGTCCATTCCGCTCAACTGCTCTTCCAAGTCCTTTGCTGTCTCTGAAAGAATTACAATGTCATCGGCGAACCTCAAAGTTTTTATTTATTCTCCATGGATTTTAATACCTACTACGAATTTTTCTTTTGTTTCCTTTACTACTTGCTCAATATACAGATTGAATAACATCGGAGAGAGGCTACAACCCTGTCTCACTCCCTTCCCAACCACTGCTTCCCTTTCATGTCTCTCGACTCTTATAACTGACAACTGGTCTCTGCACAAATTGTAAATAGCCTTTCGCTCCCTGTATGTTGCCCCTGCCACCTTTAGAATTTGAAAGAGAGTATTCCAGTCAACATTGTCAAAAGCTTTCTCTAAGTCTACAAATGCGAGAAACGTAGGTTTGCCTTTCCTTAATCTTTCTTCTAAGATACGTCGTAAGGTCAGTATTGCCTCACGTCTTCCAATATTTCTATGGAATCCAAACTGATCTTCCCCGAGGTCGGCTTCTACCAGTTTTTCCATTCGTCTGTAACGAATTCGTGTTAGTATTTTGCCGCTGTGACTTATTAAACTGATAGTTCGGTAATTTTCACATCTGTCAACACCTGCTTTTTTGGGATAGGAATTATTATATTCTTCTTGAAGTCTGAGGTTATTTCGTCTGTCTCAAATATCTTGCTCACCAGTTGGTAGAGTTTTGTCAGGAATGGCTCTCCCAAGGCCGTCAGTAGTTCTAATGGAATGTTGTCTACTCCCGGGGCCTTGTTTCGACTCAGGTCTGTCAATGCTCTGTCAAACTCTTCACGCAGTATAGCAGCTCCCATTTCGTCTTCATCTCCATTCTCTTCCATTTCCATAATATTGTCCTCTACAACATCGCCCTTGTATAGACACTGTATACACTCCTTCCACCTTTCTGCTTTCCCTTCTTTGCTTAGAACTGGGTTTCCATCTGAGCTCTTGATATTCATACAAGTGGTTCTCTTTTCTCCAAAGGTCTTTTTAATTTTCCTGTAGGCAGTATCTATCGTACCTCTAGTGAGATAAGCCTCTACATAGTTGCATTTGTCCTCTAGCCATCCCTGCTTAGCCATTTTGCACTTCCTGTCGATCTCATTTTTGAGACATTTGTATTCCTTTTTGCCTGCTTCATTTACTGCATTTTTATATTTTCTCCTTTCATCAATTAAATTCAACATTTCTTCTGTTACCCAAGGTTTCTACTAGCCCTCGTCTTTTTACCTACTGGATCCTCTGCTGCCTTCCATACTTTATCCCTCAGAGCTACCCATTCTTCTTCTACTGTATTTCTTCCCCCCATTCCTGTCAATTGTTCCCTTATGCTACCCATTCTTCTTCTACTGTATTTCTTCCCCCCATTCCTGTCAATTGTTCCCTTATGCTCTCCCTGAAACTCTGTATAACCTCTGGTTTAGTCAGTTTATCCAGATCCCAACTTTTTGCAGTTTCTTCAGTTTTAATCTACATTTCATAACCAATAGATTGTGGTCAGAGTCCACATCTGCCCCTGGAAATATCTTACAATTTAAAACCTGGTTCCTAAATCTCTGACTTACCATTATATAATGTATCTGAAATCTGTCAGTATCTCCAGGCTTCTTCCATGTATACAACCTTCTTTTATGATTCTTGAACCAATTGTTAGATATGATTAAGTTATGCTCCTAACAAAATTCTACCACACGGCTTCCTCTTCCGTTTCTTACCCCCAATCCATATTCAACTACTATGTTTCCTTCTCTCCCTTTTCCTACTCTCGAATTCCAGTCACCCATGACTATTAAATTTTCGTCTCCGTTCACAACCTGAATAATTTCTTTTATCTCATCATACATTTCATCAATTTCTTCATCATCTGCAGAGCTAGTTGGCACATAAACTTGTACTACTGTAGTAGGTGTGGGTTTCGTGTCTATCTTGGCCACAATAATGCGTTCACTATGCTGTTTGTAGTAGCTTACCCGCACTCCTATTTTTTATTTATTATTAAACCTACTCCTGCATTTAATTTTGTATTTATAACCCTGTATTCACCTGGCCAAAAGTCTTGTTCCTTCTTCCGGCCGGAGTGTCCGAGCGGTTCTAGGCGCTACAGTCTGGAACCGCGTGGCCGCTGCAGTCGCAGGCTCGAATCCTGGCTCGGGCATGGATGTGTGTGATGTTCTTAGGTTAGTTAGGTTTAAGTAGTTCTAAGTTCTAGGGGATTGATGACCTCAGAAGTTAAGTCCCATAGTGCCCAGAGCCACCCATTTTCTTGTTCCTCCTGCCACCGAACTTCACTAATTCCCGCTATATCTGACTTTAACCTATCCATTTCCCTTTTTAAATTTTATAACCTACCTGCCCGATTAAGGGATCTGATATTCCAAGCTGCGATCCGTAGAGCCCCAGTTTTCTTTCTCCTGATAACGACGTCTTCTTGAGTAGTCCCTGCCCGGAGATCCGAATGGGTGGCTATTTTACCTCGGGAATATTTTACCCAAGAGGACGCCATTATCATTTAACCACACAGTAAAGCTGCGTGCCATCGGGAAAAATTACGGCTGTAGTTCCCCCTTGGTTTCAGCCGTTCGCAGTACCAGCACAGCAAGGCCGTTTTGGTTAGTGTTACAAGGCCAGATCAGTCAATCATCCAGACTGTGGCCCCTGCAACTACTGAAAAGGCTGCTGCCCCTCTTCAGGAACCACACGTTTGTCTGGCCTCTCAACAGATACCCCTCCGTTGTGGTTGCACCTACGGTACGGCTATGTGTATCGCTGAGGCACGCAAGCCTCCCCACCAACGGCAAGGTCCAGGGTTCATGGGGGGGGGATATTTGTTAATCACTAAAATTGTTATTGATTGGCACTCGTGGTCTAGGTGTAGCACCTTTTGACTAGCAATGAGTGGGGAAGAGGGGGGGGGGCAAAACAATACCTATTATTTCGATCCACCAGAAAATTTCGTGTGCGAAGTCTATCAGAAAAGGTATACCCTGAGACCACGAAGATCCGTGCTCTTTCTCTCCTCCGGTGTGGGTATGTGGAAGCTCCGCTCCTTTTCGCTTTCCGGTGAACCAGAAGAACTTGCTTGCAAATTAGTCGTGCAGTTCCACTGAGGTGGTGGAGTAGTCAGCGTAAGCACACAATCCATGATCATAAGCCAAAAAGCACTTTAATATGCTGTTGTAAACACTTCCTCGGTAATGGAAATGGTCTCTTTTCGTTTTTGATAAGTTTTGTTTGTGTTGATAAACGGAAGATGCTATGACATTGTGACGAAGGCTACTGTCTCTTTCAAATGAATTAAAAAAATTAAAAAAATAAAAACTAAAAGTCGATTTTTGAAATATTACACATAACACTCAGGTATATTTCAATATTGGTGCTTATAGATACAAAATGTATGTTACGTTTTACGTATAAAGCATTTCATGTGAAATATACCACATATTATATATATGATTTTGAAAATCAGCCTATTAATTAGTTAGCTAGTTACTTCTTCCACATGTCATTTGAACGATTCTTTTATAGAAATGATGTAGAACGAGTCAGTTTACAAGATATGTATACATGATTAGTGATGAAACAAATAAACACATGTTTTTAAAATCCTGCTTATGCAACGTGGTCACTGAAACATCATAGAAGGATATGTCAGTCAATGTTGTATAAAATCACAGTACGGATGTACATCTACATGCCCGGAAAAGCAATGGCTATAATTGTACGGTAAATACTTCCAGTAAAGCAAGTAATCCTTTAAAATGGAACTTAGGATCGGTAAATTCTCAGTTATTACCAAATGCATCTGAAGCCTTGCTTATCTAGCGACGTCGTAGCATCTCGTTTGCAACATATTGCACTTCATTTCTGGCTGCGCCACGTTTTACCTGGCTGAAATCGTATTATGATGGTAACACCAACAGCAAAAGGAAATGATATAAGGGGATTCATTAAGATCAGGAACGTAGGGCAGAGAGTGAGTGACTGCCAATAGTTAATTGACAGGCTTGTTCTCATCCAAATAATAGGTAACCGAAACCACCAACAATAGTTCACTTGTACATGCCGACGTCACAAGCAGAAGACGAAGAGATACAGAAAATATATGAGGATATTGAACGGGTAATTCACTATGTAAAAGGAATCACATTTTAATATCCGTGGAGACTGGAAAGCGGTAGTAGGGGAAGGAATAGAAAGATTTACTGGAGAATATGCGCTAGGTAGTAGGAATGAAAGAGGAGATAGGCTAATTGAGTTCTGCAATAAAATTCAGCTTGTAAGAGAGAATAAGTGTTCAAAATTACAAGACGGGGAGTTATACTTGGAATAGGCGTGGAGATACGGGAAGAATCCAGCTGATTACATCATGGCGTAATAGAGATTCTGAAATAGAAAATTGGTTTGCAAGCCTAGTATCAAACATCAGCCTTAATCTGAGAAAGAAATTTTCGAGGACGTACGTTTGGGGCACTGCGTTGCATGGTAGTGAATAATGGAGTGTGGGAAATAGAAGAGAATCGATGTTGTGCAGTAGAAGGATGTTGAATTTGATAATTAGGTGGGCTAGTAAGGTAAGGAATGAGGAGGATCTCTGCAGAATCAACTAAGAAAGTAACATACGGAAAACACTGACAAGGAAAAGGGGAAAAACGAAATGACATTTTTAAAGATATCAGGGAAAACCTTCCATGGTATCAGAGGGAACCGTGGAGGGTAAACACTGTACGGGAAGACCGAGACTGAAATACATGCAACAAATAATAAAGAAAATTGGATACAAGTCTAATTTGAGATCAAGAGACTGGCACAAGAGAGGAATTCGTCGAGGGCCGTATCGAAGCAGTGAGGGACAGACGTCACAGCTCGAGAATAGTCACGTTCATTATTTGGACAGAGTGAAAAATAAATTTAGATTTTATTATATGTAGTTTTTCATTTCCATATGAATAAGGTGATCCGACGGGAATCAAAATGACGTCTTTTTACAGTGTACAATGAATATTCTTGATGTGTTAATCCGTTATTCAGGAAAGACTGCTTGTGGATCCAATCGAAAGAATACGTTACCTGAAACGATGAACCGCCGCTCCTACAGGCTTCATGCTGCATTAAATTATGAATACCAATAAAACTATAGATATCGCCACTGTTACATCCTTAAATGAGTTTCTCATATCGGGGCAAATCAGTTTAAAATTACCTATAAAATTTCACTAGCATATGGTATACATAGCGTTCATGACAGGTCCTAAACAGTGGTTGCTTTATTTTAAACCATAAATGTTGTTTATGTACAAGAATTTAACAACAGGTACGACTTGGTAAGTTAAGACAGTGTTTCCATTTCCAGCTCTTTGTTGATGTTCACTGACGTGGGTTACGTTTTAAGCTTTAATTGCAGATTAAAACAGAGTTCTACCCTCTTTAACAAGCTGTTACTGGTACTGATATTCTCCATATTCATCTTTGGACAGTATATGGAACTTCGTTTTTGTAATTACTGGAGTTATCCGCATTTTCAACTTATGACACCTGGTACTCTAATTGTAAAAGTGAGTGTAATTTGAAGTATTATACCAAGTAATGTTCCAGATGAAACAATTACGATCGTTACATTTACTGGGAATTCTACGTCCATGAATTCCCTCGCTAGTGAAAAAAAAATTAAATTTATTTCAAAGAACAGAGGGCCCAAACACACCTGAGAACCTTTATATTTCTGTATTTGTCGATGTGAATAGTATGCTATTAAAAGATTATCTTCGTTTAACGTCTGATCTGCTTCTTCCTTCTCGTATGAAAACTTCATGTGCCGGGAGAATCAGCCCATTCAATGACTATCGTTGCTTGTCTGTTCCTTAACTTAAACATGTAGTATTACTAATCTACGTTTTGAAAAGCCAATATTTTTCAATGTGCACGAGTGACAAAATTGCTTGCTTGTATCTACATCCGCTTTTCGCTACAGGTTTCTCCTCCTAATGAGTGCATGGCTATTACCACCAAAAACAGGCCGTGGTGGGAGCGCTATCAACCCGTGTCTTACAGGCTCGTCAGCCGTTCTGGATCCGAAGCAGAGTTCGGTGATATGGTGAAACGTTGCAACAATGTTGGAGTCCGGTAAGTAAACAGCAAAATCTTCGGTACTAATTGCTATAGAGCATGAAAAATTGTAGAATGGAATAAATTTAACAATCCCCTATTCACTTTCTGTAGGTGAAACTGAAATTAGAAATCGAATTATGTGGTGTAATTAGCAAAATGATACAGGAAACTGTGTGAAGAGGTATCGTAAATAACTGAATGGATCTCAGACTTGCTATGACTACGCCAGAAGTATTCTGTACCTTCAGTCGAATTTCTTGTGAAAGTACTGAGCCGAGAAATACCTGTGTGATGTATAGTCACAAGTGGTACAAAGAATGGATACTTCATGATTAGGCACATGCAATTTGCGAATTTGTAGCGAAGTGTAATATTACTCGAATTAGTAGGCCTCTTCCGGTATGCTACACAGTTCACTATGAGCAAACGAAAGATACGACGAAAGTGATCACCAATAATGAGAACAAATTGCTTCATACAAATAACTGGAAATTTGATACCATAATGAGTTTAACAGTATCACCACATAAAATTAGATGTTAATTACTTCCCAAGCCATGAGAGCGTAGAACAGCTGATAGTGCGCTTCTTTCCGAGCCATAACAAAGATCAATTATCCGTTACCGGTCTCTAGAAGGTATTATTTGTACCGTAGACGAACAGGTTCGCCAAATACGTTAACGTATGATTCCAGCAAATGAACGGCTTTGAGAGCACAGCGGCAGGTGGTATAGCAGTGTTATTAATACTTTGTGGGCAGATTGTGCTTTCCTGTAAGAGTGGAACAGTTTTTCACGCAATCAGTTATTTGTATTGTCTGCGTACAAAGGTGAGAGATTAGTATGTGCAGCGAAAACCGCTCTCTCATGTAGCTCATCCGGCCAAAAGAGTTGGGTATGCATTAAAGCTATTGTACTAATCTTGGTCTGCCAAAAATTTCAAGCAGCACAACTAAACAGAACGTACTTTTCCAGAGATTTTCCGTTAATGGTTAAGGTCAACGCCAGTTCGAGTTCTTGAACTTCGAGAAGGGTAGAGGAAAACAGTTTCGACTAGAAGGACTACTTTCCCCAAGACATTTGTCATCTCATTACTACTTGTATTTGTAGATCACTTTTCCATAGGCTTGATCTCGAATCGTAAGGAGAACAGGATAAGGTATTGTGCATATTCTGGGTGTGAAAACATTGTTAATAATGATACGTAAGACTCTAGAGAATCCATAGTAATTTTAAAACTGTATGCTGTATTTGCAGTTAGACTCAGCTGATTTCGATTTCACGGAGCCTAACGTTTTAACACAGCTCTAAGGCCATCAGTGTAAGATCTTTTCACAACAGACACCAAATGATGATTCTGTGTAGGTAATGTTTTGCACCTTGCAGAATCTACGCTGACGCCGTTATCAACCACATGAGTGCGCCCTGGGACGGTCTGAGCGGTGTTGCAGGCAGCAAACCGAGTGGTTTCTACTACCCTGACGTCCCATACGGCCCGAATGACTTCCACTATCCTTCCTGCGAAATCACCAACTACCAGAATGCTAGCAATGTAAGTACTAAGCAGCTTCATACATAACAAACCAATAGTTCTCAGGATATTATTGTTGTTTTCAATGTACCAAATGAATCCATCAGATTGTCTGGACAGCTCACGACGGAAATTAGAGATCACTGAGGTGCAGCGACCGTCAGAATCTCTGAAGAGCATGAAAATTAAGCTTTTAGTACGATATAAGAATCCTAAAACATTTCTTTGTCTCAAATCAGCCTATCGTACAGGGTGGTAGCAATTAATACATTAAAAAACTAGAAACCCGCCTCGACTGCGAAAACAGCACCTAGTGTTTACCTAGGTTTCGGCGTAGATAACTACACCTTCTTCAGAACAATAAAACCCACAAGTGCCTAAAAAGACCTTTGTCAATTATTAAAAGAACATCATGGCTATACATTTATAAACGAAAAAAGGGGAACACAAACAGTACATATGTACAAAGTCTAAAACCGTTACTTAACTTAATGGTGTAACCTCCACCTCACACCGGCTTCTTTTAATAATTGACAAAGGTCTTTTTAGGCACTTGTGGGTTTTATTGTTCTGAAGAAGGTGTAGTTATTTACGCCGAAACCTAGGTAAACACTAGGTGCTTTTTTTTGCAGTCGAGGCGGGTTTCTAGTTTTTTAATATATTAACCAACGGCTGCTGACGCGCTGCAATGTTGAAGGTTCTGGTTGCAATTAAAGTGCAGCTATTCACAGAGGTTCACTGTGGCCTGAAATTATAGTACTGTAGCGAAATTTGGTAGATATTCTAACGCGTTAATGTGGAATCCATTTACCTGGGACAAAAATTAGTCCCAATTTTGGCCACCAGCGTCAAATCTGGCGCTGTGAATGCAAGCAAGACGTATAGAAATTATTCCGTAAGAAATGGTTTAGGAAGGGGACGTGGGCAGAAAAGGTTAAACAAGTGAGAAAGGCATAATGTTTATTTCGTTATCAACCGTCGCTTTCGCAACATGTTCAATATGAGCGCTGGAGACGTCGACGAGATGCTGCATCTGTAAAACATCATCAACAATTGGTCGCAATAGTTCCGGTGGATTCCAAGCAACGTGTTCCTATATAATGGCGTTGCTTTAGATATCCCCAGAGCCAAAACTCACATGGATGCAGATCAGATGAACTTGCGAGCCATGCATCTGGGAAACCTCTGCAGATAACACGTTAGTGGAAGGTTATATTAACCAGATCTTTCACTGGGCGAGCGTCATGGGGTGTTGCTGCATCTTGCTTTAAAACAGTAGTTTCCACAGTTGCGCTGTTCCAAAGCAGGAATCACATGGTGTTCAAGGACGTCCCGTGTGCATTCTTTTCAAAGAAGAACGGACTGAGAATAGAGGTGCTTCTAAACCCTCACCACAAAGTCACGTACAGCGAGTGCAATGGCTCTTCGTGCACAATACGTGGTTCAACAGTACCCAAAATTCGGCAGTACTGTGTATTCACAGCACCCTGTGTTGTAAAATATGCCTCGTCACTGCATAGCATATTGCCTGGCTGCATGTCATCCGTACCAGAAACCGAAGAGCAAATTCAGAAAGTTCTGAGGATCATGAGGTTTCAGTTGCTGCACCGTCTTGATCTTGTACGGGTACCAATGTGGAACAGACCGTAAAGTTTTCTGTACTGTTGACCATGGGATGGACAAGTCTCGTGGCACTGCACGAGCATTAGCGCTAACCAGGGCATGTCGTCCACGGTCAGTTATAGCAACAACGACCTCATCACTAACTCCCAGTGGCATAGGACGCCTTCCTCTTCCAGATGCCACACCAAGCTCACCCATGTCATCAAATTTCATTATCGTCTTCCTTAAGCCATTTAATGACATCAGACCTTTGAGTCGGTGACGCTCTCTCAGGGCAGCACTGTAACTACTGCCACTGACGTGAAACTGTCAATAATAGTGCATAGTCTTCTCATTAGCCATACTGTTCACGCAAGTCATGGCTTTTAAAATGACAGCATGGATGTCATACAATCATGCAAACAATGTACAGTGTCAGATTGGCACCTGGTAGCCAAAATTGGAACCAGCTTTTACGGACCGTAACATGGTTCCACATTAATGCAATAGGTTACCTACCATCTTTCGTTGCCGTACGATAATTACAGCCCGCACGGTAGTCCCGTGGGTAGCTGCACTTTCATTATAACCACCCGGTACTTGTGAATGTTCTATAAAGCAACAGTAAAAATCAGAAAATTTGTTGGGAAACATTTGTATCTCATCAGTTGTTCGAACAGTATTTCGCTGCACATGTTGAAATACTGGTCTGGGCTGTTTGTTGCTGCTACAGCATAGTGAGCCAAGTTTGTATCTGTTTCATAAAGATGACGATATGGTCAGTTCGTTGTTAGTTTATAATGTACTGTATGTTTGATTATGGAAATATCGCGTAAGCTACGTCTTTCTCAAAATGATGCTACAGAGCTTACAGCACCTGAGTGCTCGGATTATTACCAGACAGGCAAGGCTAACTCGGTGAAACACGCCAGTAGAGTGGTAATGAACAGCACAGGCAAGGAATTTCTCCACCAGTGGGATTCAGCTGTCTTGCCAATACCGTGAGTAAAGCGGCGCATTGCCATAACACGTCAGCTGCTCTCTTGAATATATAGCTGTTATTTTTGTAGAAGTTTCGTTCGCAGCCCAGCAATCTATGAGGATGTGGTGGCTATGCCACATAAGGGGACCACATGGAGTTACCAGCGGCAGCCATGAGTTCTGGTCTCCAAATTTGTACCGGCTTCTATCACTAAGTTTGCTTTTCCTACTTAGAGACACAGCAATTTGTGCCTTCTGGGCCCACCCCAGCAGCAGCCAGACTCCTGCCCAGGAGGCAGCATGTCACATCCCATGCACGGCAGCGGTCTCCTGTCACTGAAGTGTGCACACGTCTGTGGTACGCATCTACAGCCCCCAGGTTGCTGCCATCCACTGCTGACCTACCACAGCAAGATTTCTTACTGTCTTGATGCACTGCTGATGCCAGGTGTTTGTGATGTGGGTCACACAATGGAGTTACGTACCATGTACTGAGCACAATCATCAGCAAACCTGGGTGCTGTATGTTGCAGCCAGCTGGCCAGATGGTAGATGACATTGCCAGCAATCTGGCTCTTTTCCCATAGACCCGATAGATGGTCTCTACATCACACCAATGCAGCACTGATGTACAAGTTTATCGAACACCAGTAGGCTACCAGGGTAATAGACGAGAGCAGTAATCCATGGGTGGTTATGCCTAAGAAGCCTACAGATGGTTCCAAGAAGTATTGGTTCTTCTGACTACCGCCACAATAATAGAAAGAGGTGACAGATGCACACCCCATATCCAAAATCACATATATAATCGATATCTTGTAGCAGTGCCAGTATTTCTATCCCATGGATTTAAGTAGCGGATACCATCAGATGGAGGTGGACCAACCGAAGACAGCATTCACATTACCCAGGCCCTTTAACAGTACTGTAAGACGCCATTCAGACTGAAGACTGCTCATAAGATGTTTCAGCAATTGTTGGATGGAGTACTAAGGTGACCGAGGCCTCAACAATGGCTATGCGTTTGATATGTTTTCTTGAAAGAAGTAGAGAAAACTTGAGCTGTAAGTGTGATATGCTGTTGATTGGTCTTCAGTGAGACCCGACGAGCGGTGGTGGGTGCGCCTCCGCACTTGACAGGAACAGCCCCAGCACGCGGACGTCCACCAGCTGACTACCACAGCAAGATTGCCGACAGTCTTCGTGCGCCGCTGACGTTGTGCTGTGACTCAAGCAATTAGTTCGCGTGCCACACACTGAGCACAGACATGAGAAAAGCTGGGCAACAGCATGTTGCAGTCAGCTGATCAGATGCTAGTGGGAATCTCGCAAGCCATTTCGCCGTTTTTCTGTGGAGTGGGGACGTGTTTGTTACCTCGCACCAATGTAGCGCTAATACATGAGAAAAAAATAAAATATTAATTTTGACAGCCGCACATTTCTGGGCCTCGACCAACCTGCTACCCCACCTCAACCCGTTGCCAACTGCCATCTCGGCATTGTAGTCACCCATCAGCCCCTAGAATGGACTATAGTTAATATGTTTCAAAAGTGTTAACACAAGGATTCGTGGTAAGGCATCATACCTACATAAAGGGGTGATTGTATGTACTGTTATTGCTGCTTCCAATCAGTTAAACGAGTTGTCATTCGAGTTTCACCAAATTTTGTTCCCACTCATTGAAACTTAAATCCAACAGTTTTTTAAAGTGAAATTTCCTTCCTTAATATGTCAAATAAAGCGCCACAGAAAATATTACTGAATTATAACAGTCCTTCCTCGAAGCAATGAAACACAAATAACATTTCTTTTCCTAATGTTTATTATTATAGTACATGCCCAGTTAGCGAAAGTTGAATAACGGTAAGAACATATAGCAATTATATAGCTGTATGCTATTTAAACTTTATATAATGCATATAGCCATTTAGTGACTCTGAAAAATCCCGAAAATTCTCACTACAAAGTGTTCATTTCTGTGAACTACTAAGAGTAGAACTAATAGCTTTCCTACGTGCTGCTGAGTATAGGAATGGAATATTTCAAGTACTATTGCCAGCCAAGGGGGTAAATTACCATGTTTTTAACTACTATGCGTGACTGATAACATGCAAGTATCCAAATTTTATGTCTCTTCTTGTTCGGTGACATGTTGGCAAATGAACGAATATGGAGACATTAAGCGAAGAGAAACTACTTTTTCTTCTCGAGTGCCGCGTCAGCGGTGTACCATAGTCGGTCAGTAACTGCAGCTTGCCTAGTGTAGCGGATACTGTGTAGAGTATCAGGAAATTGTAACAGGAGGGAGTGCCGATTCAATCCAATGACATACGCACCATCATGGGTACTTCTCATCTAATAATAGACGTTCGAGTCCCGAAAACGGTTCCATTATCGCTTAATGTATATATGAACATCAACATAGTATATGTTGAAGACAGACCATCCGACAAATACTGCCTACAGACAGATAACATTACAGTTCCTGAGTTCATGCTTCCATTCTATCTTTAAGTGCAGGTGATATACAGAGTGTCGGTTTTATTTGGGTGTTCAGAAGACACAACTAGGTAATGAAAACACGCGACGATAGATATAAAACTCTATTACCCAAAATGACACGTCGCAGTTCTTAATATCAAATCGTCACATTTATAGCACATCATTTGAATCTTCCAATTGTTCAATTACTTTTTTGGTTCACTACCCATACCCATTAAGCAAACGGGTAGTCAGTAAGTGTATGATAAACCGACAATCTCTCATTCAATAGTGTTTAATTTTTGAATCAATCTCGACAATGGTTCAGTTTCCAACAAAAGTTACGCAGCAAAGTACACTGCTGGCCACCGTAAATGCAACACCAAGAAAGACAAGAGGTAGCACAACAAAATTTATTTTGTAGATAACATGTTGACCAAGTATCAAATGATTATGTTTACAGACGTCTGTGACATGTGGTTCCTGCCAGAATCAGTAGCCAGAGTAGCCGCCATTGTTGGAGATCACCCCTGCCACACGTCTCGGCATTGAGTCAAAGAGACGTTGGATGTGTTCCTGGGGTACAGCAGCCCAAGCAGCTTCCACACGTTGCCAAAGATCTTCTGGTGTGGCAGCTGGGGATGTAATCTGGGTCACTCGTTGAGCAACCATGGACCACATGTTTTCTATCGGCGAAAGATCCGGAGAGCGAGCCGGCCAGGGAAGCAATTCAATCTGGTTATTGACGAAGAACCTTTGGACAATGCGTGCCACATGTGGTCGCGCGTTATCCTGTTGAAATATGGCTGTGGCCGAGCCCTGAAGGTAAGGAAGGACAACTGGCTCCAGCACCTCGGATATGTAGCGCCGGCTATTTAAAGTACCGGCAGTGCGTACTAGAGGCGTGCGAGAGTAATATCCAATACCGCCCCATACCATAATACCCGGCGCAAGACCAGTGTGGCGGTGCATAATGCAGCTGTCCAGCATCCTCTCTCCACGGTGTCTCCACACTCGAATCCGACCATCGTGGTGCTGCAGACAGAAGCGTGCCTCGTCAGTGAAGACAACGTCATTCCATTCTGCCGTCCACATCCGTCTGTCATCACACCATTGGCGACGGAGACGTCTGTGGTTCTGCGTCAATGGTAGACGAAGCAATGGACGTCTTGCGGACAGACCACTCTGCTGTAAACGGCGTCGAATGGTACGCGCAGACACTGAGTGATGCGTTACAGACGCAATGTGCTGTGCTATGGTTCGGAATGTCAATGGGCGATCCGTCACTGCCATGCGCACAATTTGCCTATCAGCACGTGAAGTGGTGCACCGAGGTGAATGCGATCGACCACTTCGGTCCGTCGTACCCTCCTGCATCCAACGGTCACATATCCGCATTACAGTTGTTTGGTTTCGTCCAACACGACTAGCGATTTCTCTGTATGATAATCCACAATCTCGGTAAGCCACTATTCTTCCTCTGTCCAACTCGGATACTTGTTCAAAAGATGTTCGCTGTTGTCTACGAGGCATAACTGATCGTCTTGTGAAACAACCACAAGGTAAACACACGTGCCGAACGTACACTCGTCGAAATCGCCAAGCCTTAAATGGCGCTATGAGGTGGCGCCATAGGCGCACGTGATGTGCGTCTGCGCTGAAATTCTAATCAGTTGCATATCTCATCGCTGCAAACTCATGGTGTAAATTTCACTTGATTCGGATGCTTCCTTCAGGGTGTTGCATTTACGGTGGCCAGCAGTGTACTTCAGATCCGAGTAATCTATCTGCATTCCGTAGAATGAAGTAATGTGCTATAATGATAGAGCTATCACCCGCGTACGTTTTAAGCAGCTTATTACACATATGCAGCCGAGAGTCAAGTAGTTGTGATGTAGATTCTGTACCTTCGGAACAGATGCATACTTCGAGCACAGTTAGTAATTATTTTGGAAAGTGATTTGATTTATTTCTTCTTACATTCTGTGTTGAATGTCACCAGAATAACACCAGTAGCACTCTCTACGGCTAAATTTGGTCTATTTTGTGTGTAATTTCAGGTCCGAAACTGTGAGTTGTCGGGCCTCCATGACCTCAATGACGGGTCCGAATATGTGCGTGGCAAAATTGCGGAGTATATGAACAAACTTATCAGCTTTGGAGTTGCAGGTTTCAGGTAATTACATAACTAATACCACCAGTAACTTCTTTCTACGTGCTATTTTGGTTTATCTACACACTAAGTACTCGTAAATTATATCGGCCCAAAAATACCCGATGTGGATCATACTTGGGTCAAAGTGTCAGATGCCGTATCTAAGACGTAAACTAGAAACTACTTGATGTAAAACCACAACACAATATTAACAAAATCCTTTGTGAGTGGTTGCGGATCAGATGTAGACGTCTGTTAGAAATTGCTGCTTCTTAGCTTCATGTGGAACTAAGGTATGCAGTCAACGAAGGCAGTACCAAAACAACGAAACTTTGGTTATGAAGATACTATTGCCAAAACTCTTGTGTCTTTCGGTCGTAGGTGGTAGTTACGCTTTCTGGATACCTTTTCTTCCTCTGGCATATTGTCGCGTACATGAGGAACAACTAAATTCTTGATTCCTTTCTGGATTAACCTACGAAAATTCCAGTGTTTCTGACATCTTCGGAAATATGCGTATGTTCTTTGGAACATCTTATTGCCACTTGATTTACCGTGGTCACACACATCGAGAAATGTTTCATTGCTCCATGGCACTTCGCGCATCATTGTTTCACACTACTACTCTTTGTCAACAACAAAGGCCGTGCTTGACAATTGAAATCCATTTTCCGTTCAAAATAAACCTTAATACGCTGTGAACGCCACCCGTGAAAGATAACAACAAATGATTACTGAGTTGTCAGTCTGACCCTTGACAATACTCGATGGCTTTTGTACATTAAAATGTTAGGAGACCATCTTGTTAAATGTTCTGAAGTTTCCACCACTTTTCCTTTAGAATTTCATCACAGGTATCGATCTGAATGTTCCATGGCAAACCTTTGTCACTGTATGTGCTGGGTAAAAAACTAGTAACGTCAATAAACGATTTTCTATTGAGTTAGAGCACAAGCAGTTGTGTTTGCATTTTCCTTTCCTGGAATCATCAGGATGGACCGTTTGGAGTAGTCAAGGTTTCTAGAGCACAGCGCTTTGCCCAAAATGTAGCCGCGTGCCTGTCTGCCGACTGCACTTCTAACACTGGAAAGCTATTTCCACGAAATACAGGAAAATGTCTACCGGTTATGCAGTAGCTGACGCTATAATCGTCTTTCGGATGTTGATGTCATTCTTTCTTTCCGTACTTGGTGAGAAAAATTAGAGAGATATTCTGCCTTATGCAAGACAACTAAAAAAAAAAAAACGTTGTCTTGTATTAGGCGGATTATCACTCCAAAATAGCATTATGGTCAGGATGGCCTGGATACATTTTGCTGGAACGATGGGAATATTCTTCTGGCAGCATAACAACAGTTCCATTCAATTTTTGTGATAGTGTTACTAGTTTCTTTAACTACAAAGCACTAGTTTTCGACAACTGTTTCTTTTCAGATTTCTAAGAATAGAAGTCTTTTCCCACCTCGTCGTATTATTTGTCATTGGAAGGTTTTCGTACGTTGTGATGCTATCTATACCTGTCAATACTGATGAAAGAGGGAAGGTCTCCCTAAAGTGTTGAAAGATAGTATACGCTCTAAATCAACGTCTATTTCTACCAGTCGACATGCAACAGTCGTTAAATGCAATAGAATCGCCGCAAGGGACAATGGAGTTCATACGCCCCAAGCGGCTATGTTCATTTCGAATTTTCATTTATGTGAATGTCTGGTGATTCCCCGATTTCCTGCAACATCCTCGTCCAATCTCTGTCTCTAATTACATCGTTTCGATTACACATTAATTATTAACAAAAAATTTCGTTTTTTTCTTCGTATATGTTGCTACACCTAGCTTTGAATGAATAAAACTGCCAAAGAATTCCTTTACGAACACCAGTAACGTCGGTAACTAGTTGCGCCGAAAACTCAAACTATACGGGGTATCCCAAGACGAAGGGTCAACTTTCAGGGAAATCACAGAAACGATCATTCTAAGCTAAAAGTCAAGTACACATGGGCTCTAAATTGTGAAACTCAAGAGCTATGGACACTTCATCTTCCGTACTGTGTAACAAAATCTCTTCTACTGCACTCCACATTGTGAGAGGTGGTATCGTGGACCAAAACAAGGAAAAAATGCGCTCTGAAGTGCGTACCCTAGGAGCTATGAGCACGTGTTCATCTTCGCTAACGTCAAAGAAATCTCGGAAGGAATAGAAAAGATCTCTTCTGCAGTATCGAAGATGAAGTGCACATTGCACTTAGACATTTTTGCTTTGAGTGATAGTCCTTGTTTTATCCCTGAACATTGGCCATGCCCCCTGGGGACACGCTGTATTGTCACAACGTAACATACGTTGCGGACTATAACTGTGTCTGTAGAAGAACAAAATGTATTGTAACTGGTTTTTCTCAGATATTATAGCTAACGAATACAAGCACTACTAAAACAAGAGCATCACACTGAATACGTACCATAAAAGTATTCGTAAGTACAAGTAGGCTTTAGATGCTGTGAGCAGTTGGTGATGTCATGGTCACGAAATATATACATATTTGTAGCAAAGAAAAGGACAGCAGGATTTATCCCTTCATAGCGGTCAAGGATTACAAAACAGTTTCTACGGAACCGCGTGGAAACATCCGTATCCATGTAATTGGTGAATTCCGTTTTATAGGCTTTTGGCCATCTCTGTCGCAAACTTTTCGTCTGCTAATGCTGGAAACATCTTTAGAGGCTATACATACGAGATGGCAGTTTCAAACTTCAATAATCTCAGCAAGCCAAACTGTTTGCACGTATCAATGCAACTGTTGGTTCGTGACGTCATCAGTGTGCTGCCTAGGATCATGGCGTGGCACCGACTCGAGTTATGAAAAAGACTGGTGCTGTTAGCTTTATTTAGCTGTGAGGCCCGCAGCTCGCCCAGTCTGAGTGTCTGCAAAAGTTGCCAATATCTTACTGACATGAAGCACTGAAACAATAAAAAACATTCATGTGACACAAGTAGAGAGGTGGAGGCCACACATATTCGGAGAGAAATGATCTGGGGTTCCATTTATCGCCGTCTACCACTGACGAAGTACTGAGTACAGGTGTCAAGCCACTCGGACAGACTGTAAAAAAGAAACGTATTTGTGGAGCTAATTATGATACAACTATTCATGCACACACCAGTCATTTCTGGCTTGGGATAGATCGCCAAAGTAAATGTTCTCCCTCATAATATCCACACTGCATGTCCCACCTGGGAATTGCTTACTGTTATAGTTGTTAAGCTAAGCACAATATAGTGTGCTTTGAAAAAGCGATTGAATATGCGAAGTGGTGAGAAACGATTTTCGATCAAAGGTTCCATTAATGTCGAACTGTTATTGAGATGTTGAAGCAACTACGTGAATATACGTAGAACAGTTTCTTTGATTAAACAAATTATATTAGTACATTAAACACAAATTAAAAAAGTTTTGCACCACCTCGGTTCCGACAGTTCCAGAATATGTACAGAAAATTTGTATAGAGATCAACATAAACATTACTTCTACCCCTTTTTATTGCCCATGAAAACCGCACATTGCATGTTGTACCACCATATAGCGAGACCTTCAGAGGTGGTCGTCCAGATTGCTGTACACAGCGGTTCCTCTAATACCCAGTAGTACGTCCTCTTGCATTGATGCATGCCTGTATTCGTCGTGGCATACTATCCACAAGTTCATCAAGGCACTACTCAACGACGATTCGGCGTAGGTCCCTCAGAGTGGTTGGTGGGTCACGTCGTCCATTAACAGCCTTTTTCAATCTATCCCAGGCATGCTCGATAGGGTTCATGTCTGGAGAACATGCTGGCCACTCTGGTCGAGCGATGTCGTTATCCTGAAGGAAGTCATCCACAAGATGTTCACGATGGGGGTGAGAATTGTCGTCCATGAAGACGAATGCCTCGTCAATATGCTGCCAAAATGGTTGCACTATCGGTCGGAGGATGATGTTCACATGTCGTACAGCCGTTACGGCGCCTTCCATGACCACCAGCGGCGTACGTCGGCCTCAGATAATCCCATCCCAAAACAGCGGAGAACCTCCACCTTGCTGCATTCGCTGGACACTGTGTCTCAGGCGTTCTGCCTGACCGGGTTACCTCCAAACACGTCTCCGACGATTGTCAGGCTGAAGACATATGCGACACACATCGGTGAAGAGTCCATTCAGCATGTTGTTGGGCCCATATGTACCATGCTGCATGGTGTCGTGGATGCAAAGATCGATCTCGCCTTGGATGTTGGGAATAAACTTGCGCATCATGCAGCCTGTTGCGCACAGTTTGAGTCCTAACACGACGTCCTGTGAATGCACGAAAAGTATTATTCAACATGGTGGCGTTGCTGTCAGCCCTAATCCGTAGGTAGCGGTCATCCAAAGCAGTAGGAGCCCCTGGACGGCCTCAGCGAGGCATGTCATCGACAGTTCCTGTTTCTCTGTATCTCCTTTATGTCCGAACAACATCGCTTTGGTTCACTCCGAGACGCCTGAACACTTTTCCCTTGTTGAGAGCCCTTCCTGGCACAAAGTAACAATGCGGACGCGATCCAACCGCGGTATTGACCGTCTAGACATGGTTGAACTACAGGCAACACGAGCAGTGTGCCTCCTTTCTGGTGGAATGTCTGGAACGGATTGGCTGTCGGACCCCAGCCATCTAATAGGCGCTGCTCATGCATGGTTTTTTACGTCATTGGGCGGGTTTAGTGACATCTCTTAACAGTCTAAGGGACTGTCTGTGACGCAATATACAAAGTCAACGTATATCTTCAGGAGTTATGGCGACCGGGGTGATGCAAAACATACTTTGATGTGTGTATATGTTGTTCTCAACCGTTTCTGTGAGCATCTTTATACCACCTCACATCTCTACAGTATGTTCTTCACACCTGGTTGCATCTGCACCTTTGTATACATATTAATCTGGGAAATTATTAGCTTATAACTAACAATACTGATACAGGAGCTATCTAAACTTGCCTGACATCATGAAGTTCAGACTAAATGACGCTCAAATTAAAATATTAGTTACTTACGCATCCGTATACAATTACGTTTGCTTTCTTTACCTCCGTCCACTACTTCTTTTAGAATCGATGCAGCAAAACACATGTGGCCTAGCAATCTCGCTTTGATTTATGGCGCACTTAACGACCTCAACAGTTATTATTTTGGGAGTGGAAAGAGGCCATTCATCTATCAGGAAGTAATTGATCCAGGTAAGGCGTCAGCGAACGGTGCGTATAATCCTGTTTATATCTTAATATGTAAATGATACCTGTTCCAGTGATACTCATTTTACGCAACCTTTACAGGAAACGAAGGAGTGAAGAAAGTTGAGTACGTTGGCTTGGGAAGAGTCTGCGAATTCAAGTATGGAACGGAACTTGCAACTTGCTTCAACAGAAGTAATCCGATGAAGTACTTGTACAACTTCGGTAAGAATATGAGCTTAAGGTACAGTTTGTATGTATTATTTAACAAACAAATATCCTCTTCCTCGCTCTTTACGAAATATGTTAGGCATGTTTAAGCAAAAAGGAGTTGATGCTAGTTGCGAGATGTGTTGGTTGTATGACTGTTAAACTTAATTTGAACAGTGATAATAATAGCCACGTTCTATATACCACAGACGACAAAATTGTTTGCTACGTGACATTTTTACATTGAACACATCTGAAAATTTTGTGTTGGAACTACTTCTTTCATTAAATTTCTGCAGAAAATGACTGCAGCGATTTTGAAATGTTTCGCAGGTGAGTCATGGGGTCTGGTGAATGGCAACAACGCTCTAGTGTTCATCGATAACCATGATAATCAGAGGGGCCATGGTGGCGCTGGCGAAGTTCTCACATTCCAGACACCGAAGCTCTACAAAGTAAATGCTCATGGTTCATTCTGCTTTAAAGGTGATTTATAGTGTCATACTGTGTACATCATGTTAATGGCAACGTTATCAGTGTGGATGCACTGAGGGATTACTTACAACATAATGCTGCGTTACCAATAACGGAATGTCGGCTGACAGGCTACAAATTCAGAACAACATCATAGCACACAAGGTGTCGAATTGTGTAAAGGATCAAAACGTTATGCATTTCTGAAGGGATTAGGTGCTATAGAACTAATTTTAATTTATCTGAACAGAATGTACAGGAAATAGCATGACTAATAGCGAAAACTGAGAGACACAAAATCATTCTGATAAACATGAGTTCATATACGAGTTGTTTACTAAATAACTGTAATCGTGTGGTTACAAAAAACCGCTAACTTCAGTGCGAATTATTATTCCACTTACTACAAATGCATCTGAAATGTGACCTTTCTTTAACGTCCCTATCTCTTTGGGCTCAAACTTGCCGAAAATCCAAATTTTGTTCTTGAGTTACCGCACCAACCTTTCTACATCTACATAGATACTCCAAAAGCTGCTCGATGGAGGTTATCCTGTACCACTACCAGTCATTTCATTTCCCGTTCCACTCGCAAATAAAGCGAGGGAAAAACAACTGTCTGTATTCCTCCGTGCGAACCCAATTTTTTTTGTATCTTATCCTCTTGGTCCTTACCCGCAATGGATTTTGGCGGTTGTAGAATCGTTCTATAGTCACCTTCAAATGCCGGTTCTCTAAATTTTCTCCATAGTGTTTCTCGGAAGGGACCTGCCGTCCCTCCAGGGATTTACATTTGAGCCCCCGAATCATTTCCGTAACACTTACGTGTTTTTCGAACCTACCGGTAACAGATCTTGCAGCCCGCCTGTGAATTGCTTCGTGTCCTCCTTCAATCTGACCTGATAAGGATCCAAACACTCGAGCAGTACTCAAAAATAGGTCGTACCAGCGTTCTATATGGGATCTGCTTTATAAGTGAACCACATTTTCTTAAAATTGTCTCAATAAACCGAAGTTGACCATTCGCCTAGCCTGCCACACTTCCCTCATTCTCGTTCCATTTCATATCGCTTTGCAGCATTGCGTCCGCATGCTTAACAGACTTGTCTCTGTCCAGTAGGGCGCCAGTAATATTATATTCGAACATTACAGGTTTGTTCTTGCTACTCATTCACATTAACCTACATTTTTCCATACTTAAAGCTAGCTGCCACTTATTACACCAACTGGAAATTTTGTTTAAGTCGTGTCTTCCTATAGTTGCTCAACTTCGACACGTACTCCACAGCATCATCAGCAAAAGCAACCGCGGACTACTAAAACCCCTGCCCGCCATGTCATTTATATATGTAGAGAACAACATACTTCCCTGGGGCACTCCTGATGGTACCCTTGTTTCTGAAGAACACTCTCCGTCGAGAACGAGATGCTGGGTTCCATTACTTAATAAATCTTCTGGCCAGTCACATATCAGTGAACTTGTTATGCTTGTGCCTTGATTAACAGCCTGAAATGAGTCACCGTGTCAAATGTTTTCTGGAAATCTAAAAATATGGAATCTGCCTGTCACCCCTCACCCATAGTCCGCAGTATACCAGGTAAGATAAAGGCAAGCGGAGTTTCGCACGAGCGACGCTTTCTAAAACCAAGATGATTCGTGGACATAGGTTTCTCAGCTTCAAAAAGTTTATTGTATTCGAAATGAAAATATGTTCAAGGATTCTGCAGCAAACCGATGCTAGACACATTATTCTGGGATTTTGCTTGTCCGTTCTTTGACCCTTCTTGTATACTGGAGTCGCCAGCATTGTTTTCCACTCGCTAAGGACTTTGTACTGGGCGAGAGATTCACAATAAATGTACGCTAGATGAAGTGCCAATGGCGTACAGTACTGTTTGTAAAACCGAACTGGGATTCCATCCGGCCTTGTATATTACCATTAGGCTACCAGACGCGATTTAGGAAAACTACGAGAAATGCAAATTTGGATGCCGGGGGGGGGGGGGGGGGGGGGTTAAGCAAGTGCATGTCTTAAACACATTGGTAAGTAGCAAGTTTCAGTTGTAGCACATGTGTCACAATCAGTAACGAGAAGAAATTTTACCGTATGATGATGACGATGAATTATTAGTGTGCGCGCACGACAGCATGATCTTTAGCACTTGTATTAAAATTAAATGGGACGAGTGTATTTAAAGGTCGCAAAATTATTAAAACTGTAACTAAAAGGAAAAACATGTAACTACGGTAATCACGTACATTGTCAGATCGATAACTTAGAGGAAAAAGTAGGGAAAACAATTAATATAGTACAGCAGATAGCTGTGGCCCGAACATAGCTGGAATAAAAAGGATCAGCCAGTCACTAATATCTCCAGCACAAATGCTTAGGGTGGAGACCAGACACTTGATACTGTAAATTCTTCACCATTTTCGTCTCTTTGTCATGTAAAACAGAGGCAGTTCCCTGCCAAAATTCGCTTCCATGCTATCATCACACCGTAAACGGCACTCTGTTAAAGTGTGGCATTTAGTGATTTGCACGCCACAAGTGTCACAGACTGGCAGCTCCTCTCGCCAAAGTAGGAAACCATGTGTCAGAGAACAATGTCGAGCTCGGAGGCAGGTCAGGGTCACTTCATCCATTCACAGTGATCCGCAGAAGAAACAGATTGGCCGGGTATTTGGCGTCACTAAGCGCAGATTATTGTCTCTCATGGTCAGCCACTCTTCCCCTACCCCCACTCCCTCACAAACAGACCCACACACACAAAACTGCATGGATCGTCGACGCAACAGTGAACAGCCTTAAGGGTGTAAGTAGGCTGTTTAGGTTTTTTTATTGGTAACGCCACCTCTGTATGAAAATCACTGGCTGTGCTGTGTGCAGTCTGTGGCTGCTTTGCATTGTTGTAATACTCGCCATTGTAGTGTTAGGCAGCTGGCTGTGAACAGCGCGTAGCGTTGCGCAGTTGGAGGTGAGCCGCCAGCAGTGTGGGGAGAGAGATGGCGGAGTTTTGAAATTTGTCATGAACTGCTATTTTTATAAGGGGAATAGCACGTTGTGTCACGTCGTGTTCCTTGTAGCAGACCTTGACAGCTTGGTCTGCTCGTTCGTGTCCCCACATTCCCACATGCCCCGATGTCCAGCAGAATGATCCCTTCTTCTCCGCCATTGGATGATTTACTGCTGGTCCCGTATTGGCTGGGCCACTTTCTCAGCTGCATACTCCTGGTGCAGCGATTCTAGAGAATTAAGGGAATCGGAGAAAATGATAAACTGTTTACCCTGGAGACACCTGATCTGCTAGAGTGCATTCAGGATAACACGGAGCTCTCCAGTAAATATGGTATTCTTTGGAACTACCAGTGTATACAACTTTAAAACTGTGATGCCTATCTAAAATAGTAAAACTCACAGACAGAAATGTAAAATCTGGAGTGTAATATTTTTTCCAGTTCGTCAAGTCTAAACTAATTTTGGGCCTCTGTAGGAGCCAACCGTTAAAATCACTTACACCCCTCTCTAAAAATTCAAATGGGTCTGAGCACTATGGGACTAGAACTTAGAACTACTTAACCCTGACTAACCTAAGGACATCGCACACATCCATGCCCGAGGCAGGATTCGAACCTGTGACCGTAGCGGTCGCGCGGTTCCAGACTGAAGCGCCTAGAACCGCTCGGCCACACCGGCCGGCCATCATGATGTTCAAAACACAGTATAGTTATCAAAATTCTACAACAAATCAACGTTACCGAATGGGTCTGTACTCTGAAAGAAACCTGACAGGTGCACAACCAGGACGGCAGTCCTTCTGTTTATTAAGTGATTTAAACTGCTTCACTACATTGAGAATATCTAGTTTTAAGTTAGTGATGTTTTCAGTTGGTCTCGATGCAAGTTCTGGGATATTTACTCCGTCTTCTTTGGTGGCACCTCATCAGTAACATTACCATTATTACCGCACTGTGAAGGTATTGACTGCGTCTTGCCACTGGTGTATTTTACATGCGACCAGATTCTCTTTGGGAATTATGCTTGAGTTTGAGGCAGAATTTCGCTGTGGAATCTATTAAAAACATCTCGTATAGAACTCCGCGCTAAATTTCGAACTTATGTAAAATTTCGCCAATCTAGTAGGTATTGCGTTCTTTCATATTTCTCACGCTTCCGCGGTGCTTCTGCAATAGTGTTCTGACCTGTTTTGAATACCAAGAGGGATCAGTGTCATCTCTTATTAATTTATTTGGTATATGTTCCTTAGTTGCTGTCGATACCATTTCTTTGAATATAAAACACATTTACAACATAATTTACTGGTAAAGGCACTACGTCAATTCTACCAACATTTGATGAGATGGAAACTTCGATGTTCTAAATGGCGAGTCTTCGGCCTTTGTAAGGCGTAATTTAATATTTCTGCACTGCACAAGACGGTATTTAATGTTTTATTTTCTATAAAGTACTTGGAAAACGACCCATAGTTTACACCGGTTTATTTCAGTCCAGCTGTTGCGAAAACCAAACGATTAACTTTTTTTTACAGTTCGGGCATACCTTACGTGTTCGTCGTTAACCACTGAATTTGTTTGCAGATGGCGAGCGCATTCATGTTGGCTTGGCCTTACGGATTTCCACGAGTGATGTCTAGCTACGTATTCAGCACCTCTGACGATGGCCCACCACAGGACAGCAACCAGGCCATCATATCACCTACTATCAATGCGGATGACTCCTGCGCTAGACCATGGGTTTGCGAGCATCGATGGAGACAGATCTACAACATGGTCGGATTCAGGAATGCTGTCGGATGTGAGTGTGTGGGGCATCAGTATCCATTAGTTTTAGTCGCTACTAACACTTGTATAATGGGGCATCAGTATCCATTAGTTTTAGTCGCTACTAACACTTGTATAATGGGGCATCAGTATCCATTAGTTTTAGTCGCTACTAACACTTGTATAATAGCTCCCAAACTGTGACCTATATGAAGCAATGAAACAGTCACAGTGCACAGCAGTGATTGCCAAATTCTCATTTGAATAATTCAGAAAAATGTCTTCGGCTTTTTGTCCATTATTACCAATGTGAGGCGCAGAGGTGCATTGTACTACGTATTTATTCTTGCACTATGGTATGCATGGAATGCTCACTGCATTCTTCATGCCCACAGCTGGCGCTGTGGCCAACTGGTGGGACAATGGCAATTATCAGATTGCCTTCTCCAGGGGAAACGTTGGCTTTGTGGCGTTCAACAACGAGGCAAGTTCTGACCTAAAACGGACACTTCAGGTGAGATTCTGATTACTATCCTTCTGCACTCACAAGTAGATGTTCCGAAAACGTTTACAGCCATAGTACATCCACAGACGGGTCTTCCTGCTGGCACTTACTGTGACGTCATCTCCGGTAACGTGAGCGGGAGCAGCTGTACCGGTAAAAGCATCACTGTTAACTCCGATGGTACGGCCTACATCAGCATCACCTACAGCGAGGATGACGGTGTGGTTGCTATCCACACTGGCGTGAGTAGTTCCTACTAACTTAATAACATAAATATGCGAAATTTATTTACACAAATGATTCCTTCAGAGTTCGTGCCAGGATATCAAGAGCATTAGCTCTCTTATTCTCTAGCCATCTCACAATGTCAGAGAAAGAGCTGTGCCAATTATTGTATAATAACTTTATTCACTCATAATGTAATTTGGCCCATCCAGTTATTAACGGACGTCCGGAGACATTCCGCATAGGTTTTTCACAAAGTGACACTGCAGCTGCTGGTGGTATCGTAATTTTGGAGATACTTTTCAAGACTATGTCTCTGGTCAGATTATTAGGTGTAAGATGTGGAGAACAAGGTTATGTGATGGAAACTGGATACAGCTGGATAACCCAATTCGCATACTACTGAGACTAAAGCTGCTGCAAAATGTCATCACTCCGACAAGTTCATTTTTGCATCAAGATTGATTAGATTAATTCATGCTCCCTCTGCTCACAAATTTCCTGTCAGCCAAGTTACAGTAGTGTTCCTAAACGTCTTTATTGTAGTCGAATAGCTGATAGAAGCCAATAGATCTCTGGGAATAAGACTCGCTCGCCATTTTCAAACTTCGGAACTACATCGAAAGATAAGTCAATCACACAAATTCACCGTCCGTCGATAGGAAGGTATGCAAGATACGCTAACGAAACCGTCGACTGTTGACGTTAATAGAGTATCCTTTTCATGTAATATTTCAGATTCATGACATAATTTTGATTATTATGTATATAAATGCCTCATTTTAATTTATGTATTTTTCCTTTGTTTTTTCAGGCCAAGGTCTCATAAATTTTCGACTTCAAGAACAACATCTTATGGTTTTCAAGATGGTTTGCTGCGGCTTTTGTGAGCATTGTTGCTTGTTGTTAACTTGAAATGTTAAGTACTTTGCAGTCGCAACTGTAACCCAGTATCATACCATTCCTAGCGTTTTGTTTGGACTGCATCAGTATCTATTTAACACGTTGCGAACTGATGACGATTAACTTCCAATGTTCGAATTAACAATCTGTTATTTTCAATTTACATTTGTAATCTGGTTGCCCATATTGTGTGAAAATGTATGGGAATGACGTGGGGAACACACTGAAGCGCTGTACTCGTTGATAAATAAATTTTAAATCGCCAAAAGGGGAAAATAATTCCGTCGCCATAGTGTCCAAGAGTAATGATACTACTTACTGAAAATGAAATAAATAAATATAAGCAAAAATGTGAGACCAGCTCTAGAAAAGAATATCAATGGCCACATCGAGGGAGCAATGAAACGAGAATAATTCACTCACATATGTTCACTTGCCATACGAGTGAATGGTAACTCTGCACCTACCAGAAGCGAAATATTCTCAGCTAACATCTAGTTAGTGGTAAGGTGTAAATCAATTCACACATTACTATCTTTGTTCTCCTTTCTTTTATCAGTCTGTCCTACAGTGATTTTATTATGTGAGAAATATAATACACGGTTGTTTGCTTTGTAAGGAACTTTTATTACTTACGCAGGGAACGTTTTCAGGAGGGATGAGAGCATCAATCTCCGTATAAGAAAACTAAAAGGTATTAGCTGAAGTTAGTTATACCTCTAAATCTGTGCAGAACAAATGGAAGAAAATAAAATAAAAGAGCGATGAAGAAATAAAACACTTCTAGGATATTAATTTAGCGTGAAACGCCAATTACAACAGTAGATGTTTTTCGAATGTAAGCAAGGTATGTGTAATAAAGGTGAGAAAAACAGCACTACTTAATTACATATTAGTTACAGAAACACAAAAGGCAAATTGAAAATTCAAATTTAACACATTATTAATTTTTTATGGGTACGTATAAAACAAAGTTATCTTGTTCTATGTCATGAAGAAGATTCAGACAATATTACTTTTTGTTTACATTTTGTTTTTGTTTCTAACGTCTAAAATTAGAATGATTATATCAAATGACGAAATAGTCGTTCCAGAAATTATCGAAGTTGAGACCATTTTTTATGAAGCTGTTTGCTACTATTTAATGTAAATCCTTTCGACGAGGTTTTACATTGACAGAGAATGAAACCACTGAAATTTATTACAATCACGCCACTACATGTAATTAATCAACCACTATATAACTCATATTAGCTAAAAATGAACTAATTGAGAGCCGTTTTATGTATTTAACGTTAAACAGTTTTCATGATGATAACAGTTAACAAAAACTGTTAAACAAGCATTCTAGTTCACGAAGGATAGATCAAGTGTGTCTCTTTCTTACGTCTAAGAGTCTGATTTTGCGTGTTAGAGTGGAACAAGTATGATTCACTTGAAGCCTTTATATTCAGGCGTATTGTTTCAAAATGGTAATTGATGAATATTTTCTTGGCACCCAGATGGCAGTGTCTGAGACGTAATTTGCTTTGATGCAACAGCTGCGTGGCAGGCATACTGTCAGAATAATCAAGTAATGATTCCCAACATCTGTCTTGTTATTACGTATGTGGAAGCGTTCCTGATGGCTGACAGTTCTTGGTCCTTGTTTATCCTTGGATAGCCACCTTCTTTTTTTTTAAATTAACGGTGTATTTTTACAGTCGTGAAGACGGGAACAAAATTTACACTGTGTACTGTAGAGTACTTCTATGTATTTTATGCCAGAATTATCAAAATTGAGTTAATAATTCCCTGTGGTTTGGAAACGATAGCCTTATGTATTCGATATGAGGTGTCATTCCAGTACAGTTGGAAAACGTCTGCAGTTCTGTTCGAGTTTAAGGGAATACCAAGTGCCGTGAATGGGAATTTGGATTGAGGAGGGAGGCGTGGTAGGGTAATCCGTTGTGCGAGGCTACTTGTGGCGCAGTGGTTAGTGCAAGTGCTTAATGAGCAGGAGACCTGTGCTCGAATACTAGCTTTGGTAGAAATTTCCATTTGTCGCTTCAGTCTCCCCGTATACATCACAGATATGTGAGACTTGAAGAGGTCTATGGAACCATATGGTTTGATTTTTCACCCTTATGTATTATTTGTCATGTAGTGTGTAGAGAAACCTTGTTTTTTGAAGTAGTTCAGAACTTCCTAAATCGGTTTGTATTCATCTTTTTCTGGGTGCCCTTTTTGTGGTTTATTTGTGTCTCTCTCCTCCATGTCTTTGTTTTTGTATCATTAATGTCATTCGCAGTCATAATATGTTTAGAATAAAAGAAGAGCTAAGAGATGAATCGGTTAGAAGACTTATGCCTAAACACAAACGCTTTATCAGACAATTATCACATGCCATATAAAGAAACGTTGCAATGCATTCCTCGTAGGTGAAATGAAGTGTCTTTTCTTGTGCTTATTGTTTTTACTTTTATATATCTGGTTTTGTGTAATTTTGTAAAACGACGTGAATAAGCATTGTCCTAAATTTCGATGAATTCTTACGGTGGGTTAATGTACGACGCTTTTTTGAAAGATATTGTAAAGTTTCCACTTTGGCTGTTGTTTAAACTGGATATATTATGTGTTGTTGACACCTACTGCATATGAGAATGGCCTGTAAGATCAAAACTGTACAAGTGTTTAAATAACGTAAATAAGTGTAAAAAACAGGCGGAGAGGAAACTGTACGATGTCTTTTAACAAGGTATCACACATCAACATACAGACAGAATTCTCCGAAATTTAGAGAAATGAGTGCAATGCTGTTCAACTCATTTTACAAAATTACACGATAACAGATATACATAAAAACAAATGAGCCCAGAAAAAACATTCTTAATTTCGCTCACAGCGAATGCAATACAACGTTTCGTAGTTTGGCAATACAGCGGATTGTCGTACAACTGCAGATAGGTGTGGAAATAGTGTTATACATCACAAATATGTCGACTAACCATAAACTGACCCTTGCATTAACTATTAGATTAACAACGTATCCACTAACTAATTACTTTTAGTCTACTGAGACGCACATATGACTCTGGTTGCTTGCGAGATTCAGGAGTGCAATAACACTGGAGATGCTTAACAAAAAAGAAAACGCTTCTAGTAAAGAGAAAACTATAGTTAATTCAGTTTCACGTAAATGTTTTGTTGGGCTCTTCAGTACTCCTCCAAAAGCACAAAAGTGTCCTATTTAACGAGTATGCGATAAAGTGGTACTAGAACAAAATAGTAGTGAACGCGTGTGTTAGTGGTTCGCGATCGGCGCCAACCCCCATTTCGGAATGAGAAGAGTTGGTACATTGCCTGCAACATGAGATTTATTGCAACTTTCTGCGTGGGGGGAGCTGTCACGAAAGTCATTCATTTTGTTCATTATGGATTTATAGAGGTCACCGTGTCGATAGAATAGCGTTTTGAATTTATTTTCAATTTAAAAACTGTATATTGTTTCCAGAGAATACGCATTCCTTCAAATAACTGAAATACTCGGTGATGTTAAGGTTTGTCCATCAGTTCATGACAACAGCTATCTCTGTTTCGTTGTTAGGCGAACGTGTACAGAAAGAAACAATAAAGGAGGGACTTTCCCCTTGACGCTCCCTGAAACAAGTCACAAAGCTTTGTCCATTATCTACATCTATATCTATATTCTGCAAGCCATCTTATTTTGTTGCGGAGGGTATTTTGTATTCCACTGTCATTTCCTCATCTTCCTATTCCAGCCGAGTATGCCGCACGGGAAGAACGACTGTTGGAAGTTTCGGTGTGAGCTCGAATCTCTATAAGGTTTCCTCCATGGTCTTTAAATGAGATATAGTAGGAGGAAGCAATAGACGGACTGATTCTTCAAGGAGAGTACATTCTCGGAATTTCAACAGTAAAGCACTTTACTGATGCACAACGCCTCTTCTGTAGTGGCTGCGACTGGAGGCGGTTGAACATGTCCAAGACACTTTCGTTTGCTAAAGGAACATGTGACTAAACACGATGCTCTTATTTGGGTCGTATCTATTTCGTCTATCAGTTCTGTCCTGTATGGATCCTAAGCTGACGAGCAGTATTCAAGTATTGGTTGATCGAAGGTTTTTTAAGCTACCTTCTTTGTTATTGAGCTCCCTCCATGACGATTTTTCGAATGAATTTCAGTCTGTCATACGTATTTTCTTGCGTCAAGAAACAAGGCGTCATGTTGAACACTGATAAGCATTTTTGGTCTCGTGGACAACTTGTAAAGTCAATTAATTGTTTATTCACCAGAAGTCAGCAGTAAGAATATTCCGTTAAGGCGATTACTGCAATCCTTACAGAAACCTGTTTAAGAAATTTTGAATTCGTACACCCTTTTCAAACTACACTTCTTCCATAAGGATTTTATGATCAAAAAAATCATTTTTGACTGAATCTGTAATCAAAAGAAAATGGCTCTGAGCACTATGGGACTTAACATCTATGGTCATCAGTCCCCTAGAACTTAGAACTACTTAAACCTAACTAACCTAAGGACATCACACAACACCCAGCAATCACGAGGCAGAGAAAATCCCTGACCCCGCCGGGAATCGAACCCGGGATCCCGGGCGTGGGAAGCGAGAACGCTACCGCACGACCACGAGATGCGGGCAAACTGTAATCCAACCACACCCAAAACAAGATACAAAAATTATTTTCGTGAATACTTTTCCTCCTTTCTAGAGTCAGGACTAGAGTTTAATATACAGCTGCAAGGGATTGAACAAGTTCTCTTCTAACATAAAGCAATTCAAAATAAAATTAAAAACTTGTTTATTATCCATTATTTCCACAGACTATCTGAATATCTAGACTTAAGAACTCTTAAATTTATCTTAGCTACCCGTGGTCTAGGGGTAGCGTCTTTGATTCATAATCAAAACGTCTTCGGTCCCGGGTTCGATCCCTGCCACTGCCACGGCCTAAACTTTGATAAATAATCTGCATTGGCGGCCGAAGACTTCCGGCATAAGAAGTCAGCCCCATTCTGCCAACGGTCTTGTCAAAGAGGGCGGAGGAGCGGATAGAGGTTCAGGGCACTCTCTTGTCCTAGGGGTGGGAAATTGCCCCTAAAGGCGGAAGAATCAGCAATGATCAACGACATGAGGATGCAGAAGGCAATGGAAACCACTGCATTACAGACACGTAGCGTGTATCCACGGGACATGTGGCCTGTATTTGAAGAAGTGTCATGATGATCTCTCCATTGGCAAAAGATTCCGGAATAGTCCCCCATTCGGACCTCCGGGAGGGGACTGCCAAGGGGGAGGTTACCATGAGAAAAAGATTGAATAATCAACGAAAGGATAACGTTCTACGAGTCGGGGCGTGGAATGTCAGAAGCTTGAACGTGGTAGGGAAACTAGAAAATCTGAAAAGGGAAATGCAAAGGCTCAATCTAGATATAGTAGGGGTCAGTGAAGTGAAGTGGAAGGAAGACAAGGATTTCTGGTCAGATGAGTATCGGGTAATATCAACAGCAGCAGAAAATGGTATAACAGGTGTAGGATTCGTTATGAATAGGAGGGTAGGGCAGAGGGTGTGTTACTGTGAACAGTTCAGTGACCGGGTTGTTCTAATCAGAATCGACAGCAGACCAACACCGACAACGATAGTTCAGGTATACATGACGACGTCGCAAGCTGAAGATGAACATATAGTTAAAGTGTATGAGGATATTGAAAGGGTAATGCAGTATGTAAAGGGGGACGAAAATCTAATAGTCATGGGCGACTGGAATGAAGTTGTAGGGTAAGGAGTAGAAGAAAAGGTTACAGGAGAATATGGGCTTGGGACAAGGAATGAAAGAGGAGAAAGACTAATTGAGTTCTGTAACAAGTTTCAGCTAGTAATAGCGAATACCCTGTTCAAGAATCACTAGAGGAGGAGGTATACTTGGAAAAGGCCGGGAGATACGGGAAGATTTCAATTAGATTACATCATGGTCAGACAGAGATTAAGTGGGATACGGAAGTACTAAGGAATGACGAGATACGTTTGAAGTTCTCTAACGCTATAGATACAGCAATAAGGAATAGCGCAGTAGGCAGTACAGTTGGAGAGGAATGGACATCTGTAAAAAGGGCCATCACAGAAGTTGGGAAGGAAAACATAGGTACAAAGAAGGTAGCTGCGAAGAAACCATGGGTAACAGAAGAAATACTTCAGTTGATTGATGAAAGGAGGAAGTACAAACATGTTCCGGGAAAATCAGGAATACAGAAATACAAGTCGCTGAGGAATGAAATAAATAGGAAGTGCAGGGAAGCTAAGACGAAATGGCTGCAGGAAAAATGTGAAGACATCGAAAAAGATATGATTGTCAGAAGGAGGGACTCAGCATACGGAAAGTCAAAACAACCTTTGGTGACATTAAAAGCAACGGTGGTAACATGAAGAGTGCAACGGGAATTCCACTGTTAAATTCAGAGGAGAGAGCAGATAGGTGGAAAGAATACATTGAAAGCCTCTATGAGGGGGACGATTTGTCTGATGTGATAGAAGAAGAAACAGGAGTCGACTTAGAAGGGATAGGGGATCCAGTATTAGAATCGGAATTTAAAAGAACTTTGGAGGACTTACGGTCAAATAAGGCAGAAGGGATAGATAACATTCCATCAGAATTTCTAAAACCATTGGGGGAAGTGGCAACAAAACGACTATTCACGTTGGTGTGTAGAATATATGAGTCTGGCGATATACCATCTGACTTTCGGAAAAGCATCATTCACACAATTCCGAAGAAGGCAAGAGCAGACAAGTGCGAGAATTATCGCTCAATCAGCTTAACAGCTCATGCATCGAAGCTGCTTACAAGAATAATATACAGAAGGATGGAAAAGAAAATTGAGAATGAGCTAGGTGACGATCAGTTTGGCTTTAGGAAAAGTAAAGGGACGAGAGAGGCAATTCTGACGTTACGGCTAATTATGGAAGCAAGGCTAAAGAAAAATCAAGACACTTTCATAAGATTTGTCGACCTGGAAAAAGCGTTCGACAATATAAAATGGTGCAAGCTGTTTGAGATTCTGAAAAAAGTATGTGTAAGCTATAGGGAGAGACGGGTCATATACAATATGCACAACAACCAAGAGAGTATAATAAGAGTGGACGATCAAGAACGAAGTGCTCGTATTAAGAAGGGTGTAAGACAAGGCTGTAGCCTTTCGCCCCTACTCTTCAATCTGTACATCGAGGAAGCAATGATGGAAATAAAGAAAGGTTCAGGAGTGGAATTAAAATACAAGGTGAAAGGATATCAATGATACGATTCGCTGATGACATTGCTATCCTGAGTGAAAGTGAAGAAGAATTACATGATCTGCTGAACGGAATGAACAGTCTAATGAGTACACAATATGGTTTGAGAGTAAATCGGAGAAAGACGAAGGTAATGAGAAGTAGTAGAAATGAGAACAGCGAGAAACTTAACATCAGGAGTGATGGACACTAAGTCAATGAAGTTAAGGAATTCTGCTACCTAGGCAGTAAAATAACCAATGACGGACGGAGCAAGGAGGACATCAAAAGCAGACTCGCTATGGCAAAAAAGGCATTTCTGGCCAAGAGAAGTCTACTAATATCAAATACCGGCCTTAATTTGAGGAAGAAATTTCTGAGGATGTACGTCTGGAGTGCAACATTGTATGGTAGTGAAACATGGACTGTGGGAAAACCGGAACAGAAGAGAATCGAAGCATTTGAGATGTGGTGCTATAGACGAATGTTGAAAATTAGGTGGACTGATAAGGTAAGGAATGAGGAGGTTCTACGCAGAATCGGAGAGGAAAGGAATATGTGGAAAACACTGATAAGGAGAACGGACAGGATGATAGGACATCTGCTAAGACATAAGGGAATGACTTCCATGGTACGAGAGGGAGCTGTAGAGGGCAAAAACTGTAGAGGAAGACAGAGATTGGAATACGTCAAGCAAATAATTGAGGACGTAGGTTGCAAGTGCTACTCTGATATGAAGGGGTTAGCACAGGAAAGGAATTCGTGGCGGGCCGCATCAAACTAGTCAGTAGACTGATGACCAAAAAAAAAAAAACGTAGCAGTTATCGGTATTCACTATAAGGCTGCATGACAGACAATAATATACTGTAAAGACACTCAGTATTTACAGATAAAGGCAATTATTTTGTTTGGAAAATACTAATGAAATCAAGGTAATACTAACCTAAAGTTGTGTATAAGGGCATATTATAATTATGAACACTATCGAATTTCATAGAGCTTACCACGGCTAAGGATTCTCACAAAGTAAAACAGAGTTATTCAGAGGGAGCCAGAAACAGGTTTTTGAAGATCAGTTACAGAAAATAAACCACTGTCCTCTCGTAAGTAGCGGTGTGTGTAATTGCTGTCATACAAAACAACTTTACTACTGAAAATAACAGAATACACTAATTAAATCACGTAGCACGTCTGTGTAAGTGAAGAGGTAGGCTTGTCTCGTAGTGTTACCTTTTTATACTGGAGTTTGAGAAAAGACAAGAAAATAAAAGAATAATAATTCTTTTTTTGTAGAGTTCGGTTTGTTTAAAACTTTCATGTCGCAGTAAGAAACGCAAACGAGTTTACTGGAGCTGGTGACGAAACAAAAGCCTGGTAACGAAACAAAAGCCCTTGAGAATTTATTGCAGTGCAAGAGACAAAACAGAACTTCTGAATTTACATGGATTTTAGTAAATCATAGAAATAACGCCTGTAAATATTATTAACATCGAGGATGTAAAGATGCGTTGTCATGCCGTAATCCAAGACCATTACTGGGAAAATAGTGTAGTGTCCATCCTAACCAACATTTAAAATGCTTGGATGACCGAAGCCAGCTGTACAGGTGACAGCATGATCCAGCTGAGATACGTACGTTGGTAATTCAAAACATTATGACCACTGCACACTTTGGCGTTGGATGCTGCCTGATGACGTTGCGGGCACTTGATGCGGTAACAAAAGTATGTAAGCGGAACAGACACGAACGGGGCCGCACTTGGAGAAATCCAATCAGATAAGCGACTTTGACCAAGTGCAGATTATTATTACGTAGATTCGGCGAATGAGTATTTCGAAAACGACGAAGCTGGTCGAATGTTAATGTGCTACTGTCGTGAGCATCTACGGAAAGAGGTAGAAGCACAATGAAACTATCACTAGGCGCTAAATGGTTCTACATCCACGACCCTTCACAGAACGTGGGGTTCGGAGGCTCGTCTGCTCTGTAAAGTAGGAGCCAAAGGAGCACAATGCTGGTGCACACACAAGTTTTTCGGAGCACACTGTTCATAATACAATGTTGAACATGCAGCTCCGCAGCAGACCACCCCTACGTGTTCACATGTTGATACAACGACCTCGTCAGTTACGATTTCAGTGGCCAAGGGACGATACAGATTCGACTGGCTCTTCGGGTGAATCACAGTTTTGCTACAGTAGGTCGCTGGAACAAATGCCGTCATCGAGGTTGAACAGGGCCCCGAAACGTGCAGCATACCCAAAGACAGAGACTGGTGGGAGCAGTATTATGCTATAGGAGACATTCTTCTGCGCTGGGTTGGGACCATTGGTAGTAATCGAAGACACGCTGACACCTGCGATTCACCTGCTTGCTTTCATGCTTGATGTCTTCTTCCAGCTGCAAATTTGCCTGACTTAAATCCTGTGGAACCCATATGGGTCGCCATCACTGCATATGCAAATCAGCGGCCCGTTATTTACGCGAGTTATATGACCTGCGCGTAGACATCCACAAACCTACCAACGAACTGTCGGATCCCTGATACGCAGAAGCTGTGATGCATTTCTTTCCAAGGACGGGCAAACAAGCTAGCAGGTGGTCATCATATTTTGGCTCAGCGGTGTATATGGTATCGTAACTGCACGGTTACCAGATAAAGGGAAGCGGTAAAAAGACGATTCCATCTCTTGAAAGAAGACCATATTTCAAACAACCGTTGAACGGGTCACCATACTAGGCAACACTGGAGTAAATGAATAATAAAAATAGAGAAATTCAACAGAAATAATGTGGAATGAGGAGAAAGTGGATTCTTCACAACAAAACCAGGCGAAAGTCCATTTATGATAAGTCCGATGTTAATATTCCTTATTTAATTATCAGTGAAAGCTCAGCTTACAAATTTATTCCGACCCCAGGAAGAGAACGTTTTATCACCAGCTTTAGAATTTTCCGCACTTAAGTCCACAATTTTTTTTTTTTTTTTTTTTTTTTTTTTTTTTTTTTTTTTTTTTTTTTGGTTATGGACGAGGATGCACGAAGGAGAAACTAATAGACTATACAGTGCCTTAGATCTGAATCGAATGAACCCGTTTGATATTCGGATCTCTCCAACACAACGCAGATTTATTTGGTAAACTGCGCGCAAGGGAATGGAAATGCGTTGGCTCTGACAAGTGAACTATAGGTGTGATTCTTCCTGAAATTAATAGTGACCAAGGAATCCGTGCGAAACCTTCGCACTTTTATGGTTTTAAATAATGACATTATTTGCAATAGGTGAAGTCACGGGGATAAGGGCAGCTGTAGGAATGCAGAGAAAAACATCTTGGAAAATGAACGAACTACATGAAATAAAAATCATGCATTTACGATACATCTTAATTTATACGTGCATTTCCATGCACAAAATTTTTTTACAAACTTCTGTACAAATCATTACAGTACCTCGGTGTAAACGACACTTGTGCCCACATCTCGTGGTCGTGCGGTAGCGTTCTCGCTTCCCACGCCCGGGTTCCCGGGTTCGATTCCCGGCGGGGTCAGGGATTTTCTCTGCCTCGTGATGGCTGGGTGTTGTGTGCTGTCCTTAGGTTAGTTAGGTTTAAGTAGTTCTAAGTTCTAGGGCACTGATGACCATAGATGTTAAGTCCCATAGTGCTCAGAGCCATAAACGACACTTGACGTGTGAATAGAATCTCCATGTACTTCTCGTTGCTTTCAGGGATACAAAAATGTTGGCTGATTTAGTTACTCTTGAAAAGGAGAGTAAAGACGGGATTTCGTAAATACGATCTCCCCCTTTGAAGAGTTTGTCCCTGTGAGTTGTTTATACTAATCGTAACCGCAATTTTAATTGGCAACTGACTTCTTGTCATTTGATGAGACACTCTTTGACCAGACGATGTTAAGTTTATCCTGATATTACAGCAGTTTTCCCGGTGTCAATCAGCTGAACACTAATCGTAAATTAATTGAGTGTTACGAAAATGCGTGCATCACTGACTAAGCCCTGTTTAGCGTTCAGGTTCCTTATCAACATGACGATAGTGTTTTTCTTTGTTCTAAGTTTTTGAGTTGGTAATCCTGACGGATATAATGAATGTAAGAACTTTATAGGATGTTTGTCGTTTCGGAAGGTGTATTTGTTTGAAAACGTCAGCTCGCACGACGGGCGAAGATAATGGACTACTGCAGTAGTCTCGGTTATTATCTGCCACAATGCTGTGTACGAATTATCCAGTCAGTAGGTACTTTCAAAAAACAAAATGGTAAAACTAATAATATAACATGAAAAGGAGGTCTCCTATTAGGGATTAATAACTTAGCTTCGTAAAATGTAGGTACGAAGGTGGCCATCCATGAAGGCTTTATGACTGTGATATTTAAAAGTCTCTTTTATGTTTATATTTTCCAAATATAGTAATTTTTACCGCAGAATCGATATGCAGTGTCAGAAGCCGTTTAAGAAACGTTTCTAATGTGGCTCATTCATCCCTGTACAATTACTATGTGTTGAGAAAAAGGGGTGTTGACTTGAGAAAAAATATATATATGATAACAGTTGCAAAGGGGTTCATCTTTGTATATTGAATAGAAAATCGGTGACTTGGACCACCATTTATTGCAAAATAATCCACAGAAGCACAGCCCAAGATGAACATACTTAATAGTTAGCTCCCTCACACACTGGAGATGAGTAAAAGTCGGAGCTTAAAATCCATATAATTAAATACTTTTGAAACTGAGGAGTAGAGACCATTGGGAAGGGAAGAAAATAATCTGGTAACTAACTCATCAAGTCATTCAAGTAAATTAGGTACATGTCTTTGCACTGGACGTGATAACTGCATCGTTCTGGTGGGATAAGGAAAGCACACGCAGGAACCCAAATTGTTAACCATTGACTTCCAGAGTGAAACGTAGAACGAGATCCCTTGTTCTCAAATCGCGCCTGCTCCTGCTTAATCTCTTACAAGTCTCTTATCTTTGCAGTCAGAACTGACCCAGATTAAGAGGCGAAAAGATGGGTTGAAACTTCAGCAACTGCAGAAGGCATCTGTGGTGCAGGTGTTGGTCACGACCCCCATAGAGGTTAAGTTACTTGCCCTGGTCATCGTCCGACGAGTACTGCTTTACTTCGCGTCCTCACCAACAGGAACGCTTTTCTTCGTGTCCAGCACAAGACTCAAAAGGACGCTCCTGCACCATAGAGCAAATACATTGCTCTATCTTCCCGAACGTATATTATTATTTGAGTCAGTCGCTTAATTCGTCAGTTTAAATAAATTTACAACAAGCTGGTGCAACACCCTCAACCTTGAAGCTCTGACCGAAGGGAGAAAACTTGCATTGCAGCCCATATGGAAGGTGATGCCAATTTCCCCACAATGGGTAGTTATTAATTCAACGCCCAATCAATGAGTGTTCTATTTCCTGCGTGAAAAACTGGGACCGATAGCCTCCAAGTATTTTTGAAACTCAGGACCAGGCCTAAATGTGCGAAATTGCGCTCCATGTCTTCTGCAAGCGCTTCGCTATTGTCCAAAATACTACCAAAATTTTCCATAAGGTCCCTCTCTGGTCGCCGGACCGGCGCTATCCGCTATACCACGACATTCTGAAGCAAGCCTCATGGGTGCACAGTTGTCCTACTACAGCTCCCAAAATGTTATCTGCACCTCGCACAACCACCCAAAATTTCTGGAGGCATTCCATGCACTCGGCAATGCGGCTCCATTCGCGGCAGCGAGGGCAGGCTGCCAGCAGACGCCGGGACTGTTGAGTGAAATATCACAATTATATAACACTGTTGTATAACCTGTGTATCAAGTGAATGAACTGTTAATTGATTATAATTACACGTCAGTGAAGTGAATACTTGTTAGCTAGAGACAATGAGCAGTGACATTTTATGCGCTGTGAAACATATTACAGTTTGCTACATTCATCTGTTTTTGTTTATTGTGGAGAGATTGTTATGTATTATCTGGGAGAAAGAATCTGTATTGGTATAGAACGTATATTGCTTTAGTACTAAGATTGGATCATAGAATTCCTATAAACGTCCATCGTCAACCGTTATGGTGATGGCTTTCACCATAACGACGAGTAATTATTATTTTTAAAATTATAGTAAGCTTTAAGAGATATAGTGCATGCTACTGGTGCGAGGCGGACTTAGACGGCAAGGAACCTGCAGTCACACAGCAGTTACACGACACGAAATTGGCGCTCTCGACATCGCAGTGAGCATAGCTCGAGCGTAACCACACAAGTAGATACTACGCAACTGAAGCATAACAAGAAGATGTTTCAGAGACATGAAAGTACTTCTCCTGTTCACTACAACAGCAAAATTACGCACATAAACGTATTTTTACGTCACGTTTAAGAATAGGGAGGGGAGGATACTAAATCAGCATTGGGTGGGGGGAGGTTGGACCACCCATGAACCGGTGATACTGTCCCAGCCCACTCTGCACTACAGGATTGTTTAGACGCTGCCAGCCTGCCCACAGCCTCATCACGACTTAGAAAAACACTAGCCAGATCGACATACAAATCAATGCTCAATTAGCGGATAATATTTTGTTAGACGTAGGTTGTAAACTTTGCAGTCATCATGTAAGATTAAGTGAACATCAAAACCCCCATTGTGCTAACACAAAAAAGGGGAAAAAAATCTATCTCTCGACTAAGTAACTATAACTTTTAATTAAAATGAGACTCGTAGGCGGGTTCCAGCCCGATGTATTTCAACTTACTGTTTGGAAACAGGTCATTATCTGCAACCAGTCATGGTCCATCCTGTAATAAGATGACGAATGCTCAGACATCGGAAGATTTTTATAAGTACCGCTGTCCAGGAAGGTATTTCAAAAGCAAGTTAGTAGATGGGAAAGATAATTTTGTGATTATCTGTGTGAACGATCAAGGGGAAAACTGTAGGCTACTATGCCAGCTTGTGCTTTCTCTTGTCGCAGCCGCCCAATGAGGTTCACTAGGCGTGCCGTCCGTCATATATAAAACTATGATACAGTTGCTCATGCGATGATTGGAAAATTTAAAACAATATAAATTAATTTGAAGGTTATAATACAAACGATGAGTATGTGATAGTTACATATAATATGCTGAGGACAAGCCACTTTTGATGGCTACACAGGACAGTATGCCATCATTTTTACAAAGTAGTTGCACTATCCTCCTGAATTCCGACTACGAGACAATGGCTGGTCACACTTTGATCTTATTCTTGAAATAGCAGGTAGTGAACTCTACTTAGCACACAGCTGAACAAAAGGCAGATTGAACTAATAAAATATATACTGCATCAGTCTTAGTCTATAGTCAGATACATCTACTGATGGATGTCAGATGACTCAACCAAGCAGACAACACCTGCATACCCACAAACTGTCACAATGACATACAGCGCAAACTCCGCTGCAGAATGAAAATTTGATTCTGGAAACGTCTTACAGTCTGTAGCTAAGCCATGTCTCTACAATATTCTGTCTTGCAGGAGTGCTAGTCTTGTAAGTTTCGCACGGGAACTTCTGTGAAGTTTGGAAGGTAGGAGACGAGGTACTGGCGGAATTAAACTGTGAGGAGGGGTCGTCAGACGTATTTGGGTAGCTCAGTCGCTTTTCCCCGAAAGGCAAAGGTCCCGAGCATGAGTCTCGGTCCGGCATGAACTTTGAATCTAACCGGAAGTTTCGTTAAAAACCTGTTTGTTGCACCTCATAAAGGACGAATGTTCAGTTTACATTTCTCAGCCAATGTCACAATATCATTAAATTTAGCATTGTAATCATTTAACCTGTAATATTGTGTCGTTTAATTATTTATTATGCTTAACACTGTCCATTGTGTAAAGTGTAATTTCAACGTTAAGAAGCAAGTTTGATGCGCAGTACTCTATGCAAGTGGATTATATCTTTGTTTATAATGTTTGAATATGTGTCCCTTTCCGATGCTTTTCAGTTGTCTCCTGAATATGGCCCAATAAGCCGAAAATTGGTTTGAAATAAATAAAAATCAGTAGAGCAAAAAGAGTGTATGTTCTTCTTATTTAACCTTTAAGTATTACTAAACTCCCAGCTCAAAAATTACTCTGATGCCACAACAAATACATGTGCCTTATTATGTCTCACTGTAGCTTCAAAAAACAGAATTCGAAAAAAAGCTTAAAACTGTGAAACCTTAATTGTTTATTATTTAATTGGTTCTTGGTGATTTCTTCATGTTACGTCATTTCCCAGACAAAAATATACGAGGGAAAATCATAAAGTTTTAATTACCATATAAAAAAATAACGTTCGTTATCAATGTTTTTGCATGCCTCCTGTCCTGGTAATCCACGACAGTACCGTAGCATGCCACTGTGGAACGCAAAACAAGATGGTGCAGTCTTTTACCACTTTATCGAAGGTTCACGCTATTTTTGTTTTGAATCCTCTTACAATTGGCTGTGGTATGGTGGCATGGACATAGCATTGTGTACCAGTACTGTAGCTGGAAGCAACCAAACACTTAATTACTTAACTTTATATTTTATAAATGGTAATTAAAATAATACTGTTCATTTTTTTGCACTTCTTCCAAGAGACGTACTGCAATAAAGTCTGATCCTCATTCGAGTCTGTTTTTTAACATATAACTCGAAAGATTTTAGAAATATTACGACACATTCCGAACAAAAGATCTTCTTATTATGTCTAGTACCTCAGTGGAACTCCTCAGTTCGTACTCCTGCAGCAGATGAAGACGTTTTCGCATGTTGTTTATACCAAATCTCAATTACATAAGATGACTGCTGTTCCCAGTTATTCAAGGCTTTCCTCTGGTCTATATGGTCAGAAATGCGAAGAATGTAATTATGCGGTGAAAATGAAAAGCCAGCACCTATTACTGAATAAAATTCGATGTCCTTCGTGGAATATGTCCTTCTTCTGCATGTACAGTCTGTTAAGTAAGACCGTGGCCGCCATTACACACAGATGGTAAAAGAAATCGCCTTAGTTCTTTTACAACCGAACAAAGCGAAACTTTGTCTTCCATTCAGTGTGAATAAAGTATTAATTTATTTCGAATTCTTGCCTGGGATGCAAAAGAAGATACTTGAGTGCAGCTTACACGTCGCGTTTAGCAGTGAAGATTAGTGCCGACTGCCAAACGAGATTGGATACTGTAGGAAGGCAGAATACCTACGTACTTACAGCCAATTTTGGAGGAATTTATCGACTAACAGCTGGAAGATGAAATAATTGAAGAAAGTAATAGTGCATTGTGGGCAGGAATAGTCGTCGTGCCAAAAACTCAACGGATGGAACACGAAAATATAGGTTTATTTGTGATTACAGACATCTAAATGCGAAAACCATAGCGGATATCCAACCTATATCAAACATAACAGAAACCTGGAACCATTTAGAACTATGCTAACATTTCCCAACAATGGATTGAAGAATGGTTGCTATCAGATAAAGGTTGCACCGCAGGGTGGCCAGAAATCAGCGTTTTCGTCATCCTGGGTATACTACCCATACAGAAGAATGCAATTTCGATTAAAAATTCACGTGCAACGCCTCCGAGATTGTTGGACGGAGTACTCAGAAGTTTAAAACCACGGAAAGCTTGGAGCTTTTCGACAATATAAAATTGCTCAAATGGCTCTGACACCGAGCGAGGTGGCGCAGTGGCTAGCACACTGGACTCGCATTCGAGAGGATGACAGTTCAGTACCGCGTCCGGCCATCCTGATTTAGGTTTTCCGTGATTTCCCTAAATCGCTCCAGGCAAATGCCGGGATGGTTCCTTTGAAAGGACACTGCCGGCTTCCTTCCCCGTCCTTCCCTAATCCGCAGAGACCGATGACCTCGCTGGTTGGTCTCCTCCCCCATACAACCCAACCCAACCCCCAAATGGCTCTGAGCACTATAGGACTTAACATCTGAGGTCATCAGTCCGCTAGAACTTAGAACCACTTAATCCTAACTAACCCAAGGACATCACACACATCCATGCCCGAGGCATGCCCGAAGCGCCTAGAACCGCTCGGCCACAACAGCCGACTTTTCGACGACATAATCGTCTATTGGAGTGACATGGAACAGCATATGCAGCGATTAAGGGAAGTATTCCTAAGGTTAAAAAGCAGCGACGTTAACACTGAACACAGAAAAGCGTAATATTGTGATGTATTGGGTAGCATGCCTGGGTCATTTCGCAAGTAATCTTGGGGTAACGACAAATCTGAGAGTATTCAGAGCTATACGTGAATTTCCTGTACCAGAATCTGTAAAGTAGTTGCAGTCGTTCTTACGAGTTGCGAACTGTGACCACCGGTTCGTTAAAGGATTTGCGGATATTGTCAGGTTGTTGACACAGTTTTTAAAAAAGTTTACTAAATTTGTGAGGTCACAGGAGTGCCAGCATGATTTTAACGAGCTAAAGGAAGCTTTAACATCGAGTTATTGGTGTTTTCGGATTTCAACAGAAAATCTATTTTATCATGCGATGCATCAGGCCTAGCAGAACATCCGGTAGCTTTTGTATCAAGACAAGTAAAATTTGCAGAAAGAAATTATTCAGTAACGAAGAAAGAGATGGTAAGTCTTAAATAATGGTTCAAATGGCTCTGAGCACTATGGGACTCAACTGATGTGGTCATCAGTCCCCTAGAACTTAGAACTACTTAAACATAACTAACCTAAGGACATCACACACATCCATGCCCGAGGCAGGATTCGAACCTGCGACCGTAGCAGTCGCACGGTTCCGGACTGCGCGCCTAGAACCGCGGCCGGCGGTAAGTCTTATTTATGGAATCACATATTTCAAATGTTATCTGTTCAGTAAAAAGTTTAGATTAATAACAGATCATTCAGCATTAAAGTGGTTGTAGGAGTTAAAGGATCCTTCTAGTAGGTTGACGCGATGGGTGGGCTAGTGGATATCGAAGTCAAGCAGAAACCTGTGAAGAAACACGGAAATGCGGATAGCTTAAGTAGAAAAGTAACAGTATCTTGTATTCAGGGTAATGAGTATAAGGAATGGCAAACCGCACAGAGAGCGGATGACGGAAGTGAGCAGTATTTTATGGAGTCATAGTTTGTATGCAGGATTGATGGCTATGCAGAGAAACCAAGTAGGGATCGTGGGTAGTGGTACCAGCGAAGCTAAGGAACAGAGTGTTCAAGAAGGCCAAGGTCACATATTACCGGGTAAGGAGGTTGCAGACCTACCAACAGAAGAGTAGGGATTGGTGGAGGAATAGGCACACGGACGTAAATCAGTATGTGCGGAGTTGCATACAGTATGCAGAGAGAACAGATTTTTGTCGAACAAGAGAACCATTGCAGAGGTTACCTGAAGCATTAGCAAAATTCGAATTTCTGGAAACAGATGTTTTAGGTTGTAAGAGGTATGCGCTATATGCGCTGCCTGCAATAGGCAAGGCATAGGAGAGTCTCTGACCAGAGAGCAGTATGTAGTTAGTTGTCGCTTGTCGCTTGTGTGCAGTAGTCTGCAGTAGTCTGCGTGAGCCTGCGGTAGACGGCGTGTGTCTGCGCTTGTGTGCAGTCTGCTCTGGTCGGGACTCTGGAGGATGAGTATTATTACAGAAGGTAAAGAAGCAGCCTTGCAAATATCTAGTAATGTATGTTAACTGTCATCCAATTTCTTTTAAAAAAAATGCCCCAATAATAATTTTTAAAATATAAAGTAATTTTTTTTTAAAAAAGCATTCATTTCAATTTAAAGATTTTATCCAATGCATGATAATTCCTTTCACGAATCACAAACCATAGGTCAGCATTGCACGGAGCTGTGCCGAAAATTTTTTAGGTAAGAGCAGATATATTCGCAGTTTTTATTGAGGTAAGAATTTTTTTTTATTCACAATACAGGGCCGAGGCGAAGCGCTGCTGTCGTCCTAAAATTTACCAGGTTACTGAATTTTTTATTATTTTTGGGTTTAGGAATTTTTCTGTTTCGAACTTAACATTAAATGAGAAAAGAATTTTCTGGGTACATTAAATGTGAATGCATTTCTGCACGGTGATTATAAATGGGAACCAATTTTGTTCAGAGGTTACAATCCTTAAAATTCATTTAATTATTATTTCTGTGGGGAGGTTACACTGGGTTCATATTATTTTTATTATTTTGTGGGGAGGTTACACTTGGCGGCATCCGGCCAGGATCGTATTTCTTTGTGAATCTTCTGAAAAGTAGTCATATATCTGCTCTTATTTACTTAAACGTAGTTTGCATCTGGCGCAACGCATTTACTAATTTGTCACTCTTACTTTCACAGATCATCGGCAATTTGTTGCTCTTTGTTGTAATTGTTTGTTCTATTTCGCTTTGTCTTTGTTTCATTTGTGCTTAATTTTGAATAGTGAAAATGCCGCGAAAAACTGTTAACAGTACATCGCGATTTGCAATGAGTGAAATAGCCGAGTCGAATAATTTGACCGATAATATTTGCGACACTCAGTGTAATGATGACAATCCTCCATTTACACACAATCAGTGCGTACCGACCACTAGTAATGATTTTGATCGAAATGATGAACAAATAAATTCAATTGTGTCCTCTGTTAATTTAACGACAATTGATGACGCGGGACGATCTGTTACAATGAACGCTGCCCAGTTTCACACACCCGGTTTGCAAAATTTGAATTGTGAACAGATAAATTTTTCTGACGAAAATGAACAGTGTAATCAGAATACGTCAGATTTATTTAATTCCGGTGTAGTGACCAACAGTGCACATTCGATTGGCAAACATTTTCAAAAGTCGCAGAATAACCAAATGGTCACACAAAACGTGACAATTGCCGGTATGCCATCAAACAGCACAGAGAATACAGTATGTAATATTGGCTTGGATCAAATTATGGTAGTATTGCTACAACGGAATGAATATTTCAAACAACTTAAGGAATCGTACAAACAACTTAATGAAAAATACGACCAACTTAATGAATCGTGCAAACAATTAAATGAAAGTTTCAAACAGCGGAATGAAATACTAGATAACCATTACAAACAGTCGAATGAAAAACACGACAACCTTAATGAACAGAACGAACAACTTAGTGAACAGATTACAGGCGTTACCGCGCAATGTCATGATACTAAAGAACAATTACGTGACGAAATTGAGGCTTGTGTTAAGAACAGTAGTGAAGAAATTAGATCTGTTGCACAAGAATTAAGTAATACACATGCAGTCACAACAGAATCACTTAGAGATGAAATTAATGCAGTCACTGAACAATGTTCAGAAAACGCAACACAGATACACGACGAGTTTAATTTAAAGTCACCAGAACTTTCACACACTCTGGATACGGAAGTCGATAAGAAATTTGAACAACAGAACAGCCAAATTGACGAATATTAAAGTAACAGAGATGAAAAATGTTTCAGTCAATAACACGCCACAGCATACGGCACATTCCGAACATTTGTCACACTCACACAGCCAGTGTAACTTACGTAATTTACAGAGACCACGCGACTTAGAATATGAAGTGACACAGACAAAGAGATTCTTATGCAATCCTGAACATGGTTCACACATTCAGAGACGGTAACGTTGATTATAAGCAATTTTTATCCGTAAGAAAATCTAAGGTATTTAAAAATGACAGAGCACAGGTACACGCTTTGAACTGGATACGACAATTTGCTCTTGAATTTTCACCGGCATTGCCTGTAACGCAGAAGCTAAAATTTATTTGTAGCGCGTAATTGACCTCAGGGGATTCATTACGCTTTAATGAATATGTGCCGTAGCATGCACAGGGCCCCGAGCCGTAGTAGTGCTATTTCATCTTCAGTTTTCTGCACTGCTGCCTTCTCTTCTACTATCCTTTATACCTATTAAAACAGCTCTTCATCTATCGATCTATCTAGGATTAAGAAACGTGTAAAGAAAACCTGATACGACAAGTTATACCGAAAGTGACAGTTTTCATTAGACGCTCCAGAAATGACAACCATGACAACTTTAATAACAGACAAAAATTTAATCATCAGTATGTGTAAAATTATCAGCAACAGAGAACGCATTTTGGTAACAATAGAGGTTTTTCACCGCAACAGCATGAAAGCCAACCGGTTAGCATACCTAACCAAAAATGTAATGTACAAGGTCAGCCAAGTTTTAATGTTTCGCCGCCTGCACGTATAGCATCAGCTCCAATAAATAGTAACACACAGCAACAAGGAAATCAGTACGTACAGAAAAAACACCATTTCAATTCCTGTCGCAATGCTCCGTATAAAAATGACTATCATGACAGACGTAAAAGTAATGAGCACAATTTTCAGCGTACGTTTAATAACAGTCGGTCTTACCAACAGCAAAATCATCCGCAACAACATATTATCATGAATGAAGCAGACAGTAGATACCATCCCGAACGTAATACGTCAGGAAGAAATAACAGAACAGTACAAATAGTTGAAATGCCACAGCACCCCCCCCTAAAATAATAGCACGTCAGATGGAATTTGACTAAATACAGTACAGGTTGCATCTTCCAGCAACGTAAGCAATACTTTTGACACACAGAATCTTGTTCACGAAAATGTTATTACTTTTGACGACATCCGAGACAATCTTTTGCAGGAAAGACCAGTTATTCAAAAAACCATTTCACACCCTGTCATTGAAGTAAAAATTGGATCATCCAAATTTTCAGCAGTAATCGATTCTGGATCACCTATGTCAGTCATAAATGAGGAAACTTTCAAAGAATGTAACAAAGAGAATACCTATCCTACGTTACCATTAGGCAAAATGAAAGTAAAAGGAGCAGTATCTGGTAAAGGAGTAGATGTAAAATTACAGACACATTTATCATTTTGTATTGCAGGTCATACATTTCACTCAAATTTTTGGATTGTTCCGCTTTGACGACGGACGTTATTTTAGGTACGAATTTTCTGGTACAACACGACGCAATTATTGACTTTCAAAACTCCTATTTAATGTTAAAGGATGAAAATGTAGAACTGGCTTTAGAATTTCAGCACTCTTTATCTGCAGAAGAACAAACTATTAATCGTACAGAGGTCATTTCCGCATCACGTAACATAGACTGTCATTCCACATTGTTAACAGATACGTACGTACACAACTATAATACTCCAGACGAAGCCGACTATGACGTTATACAGATGATTTATGATAAAGTTAAACAGAGCAGTGCAAATACAGACGACGAAAGCACGCAACTACGCAAAATTCTTTTACAGCAAGCTCCAGTTTTTGACAACATTCCTGGTACTATGTCCGGTTTTATGTAAGAATTTCAAGTTAAACAGCACGACACATTTAAAGCCAAACATTATCCCATTCCGTATATTCACAGAGAGCAAGTTAAGAAAGAATTGCAAGCTATGCTTGACCAAGGAATTATTGAACCGGCAGTTAGTCCGTACATAAACCCGCTCCATATTATTAAGAAAAAGGATGGTTCACTTCGCTTCGTACTTGATTAGCGTCACATGAACGACATTATTATTAATGAAACAGATCGCCCACAGACACTAGAAGAACTTCTACAGAAATTTCATGGTACTGCTATATATTCCACATTAGATTTGAGATCGGGATTTTGACAAATTCAACTCCATCCGGACTGCAGAAATTACACGGCTTTTCTTTGTTTTGGTGACTGTTATCAATTTTGTAAATTACCGTTCGGTTTAACTATTTCTTCAGCAGCATTTATTCGCAGTTTGAATACAATACTTCCAACAGAACTTACAGACAGAATCACAACGTATGTAGTCGACATTCTTATTGCAGAAGCTAACTGGTCTGAACACAATCTGATTCTCGAACAACTGTTACGAACTTTTCGTGCACAAGGACTCACAGTTAATATCAGTAAATCGCACTTTGGCAAAACTTCTATAAAATTTCTTGGACATGTAATTTCAGCAGAAGGCATTGCGCCTGACCCGGAAAAACTTCAAGCTTTACGTGACATTACTGTTCCTACGACGAAGAAACAACTACGCAGCTTTTTGGGTTTAATTAACTTTTTTCGTAAATTTATTCATTACTCTGCTTTAGACACCCCTAGATTATGTCAATTGAGGTAAAAACACTATTTGGTCCTGGGATAGCCAAGCACATTCTGAATTTGTGAACCTGAAACAAGCTTTGTTGAATGCACCACTTTTATCATATCCAGATCTTACTAGAAATTTTTTCATTGCCACCGACAGTTCTAACACCGCTTTAGGCGTACACATTTTTCAGGAAATTGAAGAAGATGGCACTACAGCAATAAAAAACATCGCCTTTGCGAATCGCATTCTGTCACCTGCTGAACTCAATTATTCTGTTACAGAGCTTGAAACATTATGTGTTGTATGGGTATTTACGATATTTCGGCATTTTCTTTATGGAAGACATACGACCGTTTACACAGATCATAGAGCGATACAGTTTTTACTTTCCGCTAAATTTACATACGACAGATTAAGCAGATGGAAACTTCATTTACAGGAATTTAATTTTACAATTGTTCACGCTCCCGGTACACAAAATATTGTAGCAGACGCACTATTCCGTTCTCTTAACAACAATCAGCAAGACATCGCAACCAACTTCTGCAAAGCAAATTTCAACGTCATGTTCATTCAACAAGTTGCATTTGAAAATTTCATTTCGTCGTCATTACAAGACATAGCACAAGAGCAGAGTAAAGACAACGTGTGGAAAGAAATTAAATACCTTTGGCAAGATAAGAATAATGTTACCATTAGAAACCATTACACTGTACGCAATAACATTCTGTTTCGCCGCTCTCACCCTGACAGCAACAATTGGTTATTATGCATTCCGGACGAACTTGTTAACAAATTAATCTGATATACTCATTTAAGTTGCGCACATTACGGAGCCAGAAAATGTTTTCTTATACTGAGACAGAACTGTTATTTTACCAACATGGAGAAACGTATTCGACGAGTTTTAGCGTCATGTAAAATCTGCCAGAAAGCTAAGTCAGATACGACTTCACATATTCCTCCATTACATCCCATTGTACCTGTTAAATTGAGACACATGGCCGCTGTAGACATTTTTGGTCCGATTCCCAGAGCTAATAGAGGTTTTTGCTACATCTTTGTCGCTGTTGAACTCACTTCAAAATTTGTTACCTTCACTCCGTTACGCAAAGCTACTTCTAAAACTGTTTCCAAAGCATTTGTAAAACATTTTCTATTTCATGTAGGGCATGTGTTGAAAGTAATTTCCGACAGTGGACCACAGTTTCGATCTGCTATATGGATACGTATGTTACGAGCTGCTAGAAACATTTCTCCGATCTATATATCCAGGTACCACGGCCCCCAGGGTCTCAGCATTCATTTGCTGGGTACGGGCTTGGCGACCCCGGGGTTCCTGAGCTGGGGACTGGTAAGCGCCGCCAGTCGCCTGTCACCGTAAGCTCTGAGCATACTTCAGCGACTACCGTGCGGCGCGGCGGTGAAACGTTGTGTGTCTCGGGGAATGGGGATCTTGGCTTGACCGCCCGGATCGCGAGGATGGAATAAACCTCTATAAAAAAAACCTCAATCTCAAGGTGTGCTGCGCGCTGATGAGATGCATGGCTGTTGAGGTGGAACAGTCGTTAGCGGGCAACCTCTGGGGAACCTGCCGCACCTCAGTTGTATAAGGCTTACCTAGGCACGCGGGGCTCTGTCTGGGTGGACTTCTAGTTCCCTAGCTGCTCGTGGGATCGAGATGGAACCCTCGAACTTTTCTTCTTTTCCTCCCAGCGGAAAGGGTGGGCCGCTGGTAGGTTCTAACACCCAATCTAACAAGAGGGCTCGTGTAGCCATTCCTCCTGATTCAGGTACTAGTAACAGAACGCATGCTGCTTCCCAGAATGTGTTTCTCATAATGAAAAGAAAAGATGGGAGTTTTGAAAAAGTTTCGCCATTTTATACACAGAAGAGCTTAGAGGGTATTGCTGGCACGTTAAAGTCTGTAAAGCGCTTGCGCAATGGCACTTGCTGGTTGAAACATCTAGCTTCCAACAAGTCCAGAACCCTCAGAAGGCACAATTTCTTGGGGAGTTTGCGATAGAGACTGAATTTCACAACACCTTGAACTACAGCAAGGGTGTTGTGACTTGCAGAGACCTCGTTGACATTCCCCAAGACGAACTGAAGTCTGAATGGTCCCGGGAAGGAATTGTCGACGTGCAACACGTTATGAAACGGGTGGATGGTGCTATCATAAAAACTGACTCATTTATCCTTACGTTTAACAGCACCAAATTGCCAGAGCATGTGAAGGCAGGTTTCCTACGTCTCAGTGTACGGCCTTATTACCCCAACCCCATGCAGTGTTTTAAATGCCAACACTTTGGCCACACTACTCTCGGCTGTAAAGGGGAAGCCACTTGCGGGAAATGTGGTAAAGCCGCCCATGAGGGAGTTGGTTGCTGCTCTCCTCCCAAGTGTGTCAACTGCTCTGGGGATCACCCTGTGTGGAGTAGGGAATGCAGAGTTTTCCTTGAGGAACGGAAGATCCAGGAACTTAAAACCACTAAACGCATCCCGTATGGTGAGGCAAAGAAAATCTACAAGTCCATGCAGCCGCCCACGTTCGTTGCCTCCTTTTCTTCAGTTCTGAAACCGCCTGTCTTGAAAACCGATGCCGCTACACAAACGGAGGTTGCTACTGTCAGCACTAGCACCCGCGTTTGTCAGTGTACATGTGCTGCTGCCATTCCTGTGAAGCCTGCTGCTCCCCCCCCCCCCCCCCCGGCCTTATGACCAGACTGTGGTAGCTGACATCGTGGAACTTCCTGCCCCTTCCCGGGTCCAGTCTTGTGCACTGCCCAGCGCTGTTACACCCCCTACTGTTTCTGAGGTTTTGGCTCCAATGCCACCTCAGGCCAGAAAATCTAAGCCAAAGCCAAAGGTAAAGACTCGCCCACTGAAGGTGACTGAAGTTCTACAGTCTGCTGATGTTGATGTCATTCTCTCTGACGTCTCTCTCGACTCCTCTTCAGAGGTGATGGAGGTTGATGTCAGATTGGGGCAATCATCTCACCCCAAAACTGAACCTCCACCTGTTGTGGGCTCTCCTCCCCGACAGAAAGTGAGAATGAAGGTACTCCCACCCTGATAGATGGCTCCCATTATACAGTGGAACATGAATGGATTCTGGGCACATGTGGAGGAACTTAACCTCCTAGCACGGCAACGTCCCCTATGCTTGTGTTTACAGGAAACGCATTTCAAACCTTCTGATGCTCCTGTACTAAGGGGCTATGCGTTATATCGCAAAGATGACCTGACTGGAGAAAGGGCCAAAGGTGGAGTCGCTGTGTTTGTCAATAATGACCACCACTCCTCTGCTCTCCCCCTGGATACTGACCTACAAGTAGTTGCAGTTTAAATTCATTCACGTCGGAGGCTTACCGTTTGCTCCCTTTATTTACCCCCTCTGGATGCAGTGAACTTAGAGGCTCTCACAGATCTTATCGACCAACTCCCCCGCCCATTTCTCCTCCTGGGAGACTTCAATGCCCATCATTTCCTGTGGGGCTCCACTTCTCTTGGCGCTCGAGGTCGCATTTTGGAGAGCCTCCTGACATTTCAAGTGTTGTGCATCCTCAACACCGGTACTCCGACTCATTTCTCTACTGCTACTGGGTCATTCTCATCCATTGACCTATCTTTCTGCTCTCCAACCCTCACCGACTCTGTTCACTGGGAGGTCATTGACCACCTTCATTCCAGCGATCACTTCCCCATCCGCATTCATCTCCTGGATGGTGTATTGCTGGAGCAGAGGCCGCCATCGTGGATGACTGGCAGAGCAAACTGGCCACTGTTCACTCGGTTGGCTGTCTTTGAACGCCACAACAGTGTACAGGAATGGGTGGATCACATCACCCTTGTCATCCATCATGCTGCTGACCTGTCCATACCACGGTCTTCGGGCCCTCTTAAGCGTCGCCTTGTGCCTTGGTGGAGCGAACAGTGCCATTCAGCCATACGGGACAGGCGTGCGGCTCTTCGAAGATTTAAATGCCGCCCAACAGCGGCCAATCTTACCGCCTTTCGAATCGCGAGAGCCAGGGCACGCCGTGTCATTAAAGAGAGCAAGAAAAGGTCATGGCAGGAGTTCCTGGACTCCATCAACCGTTCCACTTGTTCCACAAAAGTATGGGAAGCCATCCGGAGGATTTCCGGTTAACACAGCCGTTTACCAATATCTGCAGTGCTGAACCAGGGATACTTCCAAACGACACCCACAGCCATTGCTCCGACGCTGGCAGAGCATTTTGCACAAAGTACTGCCACTGCAACCCAGGATCAAGCGTTTCGTCGCTACCGTGCGACTGTCGAAAGAGCGAACTTGGATTTTCGGTCGAACAGTTTTGAGGCCTACAACTCCCCTTTCTTCATGTGGGAACTTGAATCGGCACTTAATGAGACTTCCGACACTGCACCAGGTTACGACCGCATCCGGTACTCCATGCTGCGACATCTGCCAGCGACGTCAAAGGAAATCCTCCTTGAATGTTTTAATCTCATATGGCAGACAGGAGTGTTTCCTACCTCGTGGAGGGAGGCAATCCTCATCCCTCTCCTCAAACCGGGAAAGGACCGCACATGTCCCAGTGTTATCGTAGTATCGCCTTGACGAGCTGTGTCGGAAAGACCCTGGAACGTCTGGTCTGGCTGTTAGAGACCAGACAGCTCCTTAGCCGCTTTCAGTGTGGATTCCGAAAATTTCGGTCCACGGTCGACAACCTGACCCTCCTGGAGGCGGCTATTCAGTAGTCTTTCCTCCGTCAGCATCACTGTATTGGTATCTTCTTTGATATCAGTAAGGCATATGATACTACTTGGAAACACTGTATTCTTCCACAACTGCATCAATGGGGCTTTCGTGGCCGCCTCCCCATTTTCATTCGGTCTTTCCTGTCTCAGCGTTTTTTTCGGACCCGCGTTGGTAACACACTGTCTGATCGCTTCGAGCAAGAGAACGGTGTCCCCCAGGGCAGTGTTTTAAGCGTTACCCTCTTTGCCATAGCCATAAACAGTATAACGTCTACAGTGAGGAGTCCAGTACAGTGCTCCTTGTTTGTGGACGACTTTGCTGTTTTCTGTTCCTCTTCTAGTGTTGCAACCGCGAGCCGTCAGTTGCAGCTAACAGTGCGGCGGTTAGAGGAATGGGCTGGCCACTTACATAAAATATGGGCGAGCTTGTCACACAGTGAGCAAATGGGCTGCAAAGACGGGTTTTCGGTTTTCTGCCGATAAGTGTGTTTGTGTTCATTTTAATCGTTCTCGTCGTCTATTTACCTTGCCTGCCTTGCATATGTGGGATACTGTCCTACATTTTAGAGACACTGTGCGGTTTCTGGGCCTAATTTTTGACTCCAGGTTGTCATAGCTGCCACACCTACGTGACTTGAAAGCCAGAACTCTGAAGGCACTGAACATCCTCAAGTGCCTCAGCCACAGGTCTTGGGGAGCGGACAGGGCGCGTCTCCTTCAGTTTTATCGCGCTTTTGTGCGTTCACGGCTGGACTATGGGTGCACAGTATATGGGTCAGCGAGGCCGTCTTATTTGCGGATCCTTGACGCTGTTCACCATGTTGGGATTCGACTGGCCACGGGTGCTTATCGGACCAGTCCCATACCCAGCCTCTGTGCTGAGGCTGGCGAACCGCCACTTACCATCCGGCGGCAGCTCCTGCTGGTGCGCCAGGCATGTAAGTTTCTTGCAGCTCCCAGTTCGCCTGCTCACCATCTTGTTGCCCATCCACCTCTGGACCGCTTTTTTTTCCGCCGTCCCCGGGCTACGTTGACGTTTGGGATCCGTGTGCAACGTGTGCTAGAGTCCCTCGGTGTGGAATCTGTACAGCCCCAACTCCTGGGTTTTAACCGCCTGCCACCCTGGTTACTGAAGAGGCCTGGTGTAGTTTTAGATTTATTGCAGTACAAGAGAGATTGCACTCCTGCCACCGTTTTTAATGCAGCATTCTCTGTCATGTTATCTGAGCACCACGACTATGTAGCTGTTTTTACGGATGGGTCGAAACAAGGGGATTCTGTTGGTTGCTCGGTTGTTTTTCCGGATCGTGTCCTCAAGGTCCGACTGCCTCAGACTTTTACTGTCTTTGATGCAGAATTGTCTGCGATCTTGCGGGCACTGGAGCAGATGAGGCTTTCTTCCTCTCCTAAATTTCTTGTCTGTTCCGATTCACTCAGCGCCCTTCACTCATTGCAACGTTTGTATCCGGCAGACAAAATAGTCCAGACCATCCAGGATGCCCTCCTCCGACTGCAGCGACTGGGGAAGGTTGTAGCTTTCTGCTGGGTTCCGGGGCATGTCGGCATTGCTGGGAATGAAAGGGCAGATCTCGCAGCCAAGGAGGCCTGTCTCGATCCACAAGTATCTCAGTGTGCTATACCCTTGCAAGCACTCACCTCGCTGTTGAGCTCACGAGTCATGCGTCGGTGGGAGGATGAGTGGCTGGAAGTGACTGACAATAAGCTCCGGTTAGTCAAGCCCACAACGCGTGTCTGGTGTACTTCCTTTCAGCCCCGTCGACGGGACGAAGTTCTCCTCACGCGGCTTCGAATAGGCCACAGCCCTATGACGCATCGCTTCCTGCTCCGGCGGGAGGACCCTCCAATTTGTGGTGCTTGTGGCGTTCAGGTCACTGTGCGGCATGTTTTATTGGGTTGTGTTTTATTTTCTGACCAGCGGGCCGCGGCTGACTTGCCAGCGGACCTGCCATCTCTTTTAGGCAATACTCGGACGAATGTGGTTAAAGTTTTAAAGTTCTGTGCCATGTCAAATGTTTTTACACAGATTTTAGGGAGAGGATTTTAATTTGCTCACTGTGTGACAAGCTCGCCCATATTTTATGTAAGTGGCCAGTAAATGACTATTTTGTGTGGCATTCTTGTTGCTATGTTTTCCCTTTCCTTCGGTTTTACTTTCTTATGTAGTATTTTCCTTCTTTTCTTGCTTTCTTTGAGAGTGTTTTTCTGTTTTATTAGGTCTCTTCACATTCGTTCCTTTTAATGTGTGTCAGGGCGCTGATGACCTCGATGTTGAGCGCCCATAAGCCCCAACACACACACACACACACACACACACACACACACACACACAAGTACCAAGCTTCTTCGAACCCTTGTGAACGATTAATGAAAGAAATTGGTAAACTGTGTAGAATATACTGCCATTAAAGACATATTGATTGGGACACACACATACTCTCATTCCAGGATGTAATTAATTCCATACCAAATGAATCTACTATGCTATCTCCGTCTGTTATACAGAAAAATGTTGAACCACCTAACAAAATTAAAGAATTAGTAACCTTTCCTACATCTCGTCGACTACGACACCATGAAATAATTGGCATTGCGCTGAACAACATCAAACGTGCCGCAGAGCGCCGGAGAAGACAGCAAAAACAGGTTTGTACACGCCGTGACTTTCACATTGGACAGAAGATATTAGTACGCACACATTACTTATCTAACAAAGGAAAAAGTAGATGTAGTAAATTTGAGCTTCTATACGCAGGTCCATATCGAATTCGCAGCATTCCTCACCCCAATGTAGTACACGTCGAAACACTGAGAACCAGAAAAACCAAAGGGAATCACCATATCTCCAACATCAAACCCTTTATTGAATGAACATACTTTATGATTTATCACACTGTAATGCCATTTCCTGATTTTTTTTATGACCACTTATGCAATTATATTCACATGAACACTTACTGATGATTATAGTATTTTTTCTTAGCAAGTGGCCGGCAAGGTAAGGTTAGCAGGTCGCTTTTCTTGTCGTTACACATCAGACCGTGCGCATTTTTCCAGATGAAATTACACATTTTATGACCACTTATGCAATTATATTTATGTGACTTTTTACTGATGATTATCGTATTTTTTCTTGGCAAGTGCCCGGCAAGGTAAGGTTAGCAGGTCGCTTTTCTTGTCGTTACACATCAGACTGTGCACATTTTCCATTCTTCATGTATGTATGATTGTTTTCCTGTTTTGTCTGTATGCACTATGAAATATTTAAGATATAACAAACACCAATTGACTTTGACATTTTGCCTTATGATATCTCAACATCGTGACTATTTTACATTTTTTTTTTTTTTTTTTTGCTGCTACATTGTGATACTCCGTGTACAGTTTTGCACCTGAACACTGTCTATGTTTTTGACATATTACGTTTTCTGTCATGCTATGCTGTATGCTCAATTATATCACTATAAACCAGCTTTTATTTAATGGGTATATGATATAAATGCAAGACATTAATCACTGTTCATCATTTTCAGAAAGAAATAACGTGTAAAAGAAATAAATTATGGAAATTTCACCTTCGCAATGAACGAAAGAAGATGCAATGCCTCGTGACGAAGAGTAAATGGATCAGAATTAACAAGCATTAACAAGAATATACTATACACATCGTATGATAGCAGTCTTAACTAATCTTGTTTTTTCAGAATACGAGGCGATTGATGCAGGCTGTCAGATAGAACTACACATCTTAGTTTTAGTGATGAAATATGCTAGAAATAAGGAACTCTATACTATGAATAGTTGTATAATGAATAATGAAGTGACTTTTTTTTGCAGATGATAATGAATGATGATGAATAGTGATGCAGAATGTGCTAATATGGATAATGAAGTTTTTCTTTACAGGTGATGATAATAATGGAGTTATGATGATATGGATAATGAAGTTTTTCTTTGCCAGTGGTGATAGTAATGATAATGAAGTTTTTCTTTGCAGATGAAAATAATGATGAAGTTTATATATTTACTGTTAGTTAAGAAATGCTATGTAGTTATTTAAGTATTTATTGCAGTTCGTCTTGACAGTATGTCTTATGTCGCATGGTATGATGACTGAAGGTTTCGGAAAGGACAGCTAGAGAACATATATATTTAATACACATTTCATTACCTGTTAATTCGAAGTTCACTACTTTTCAGCATAATATGCGTTTCTTCTTTCAGCTTAATAATCCATTTTGTATTTTTTGCAGGAAAAATTATTCATGAAATTAATGTGCTATAAGCAGTTGGTCATTAAATCTGTGTCATTCATGAATGTGATCACATATACTCTATTTGTTTCATAACCTTGCTACAGCTGACTCATGACGAATGACGTTACACATCTTCATTTGCAGCAATAAGTCAAATGCAAATATTGTTATGCCCCAGCAATTAATTATCGATCCCAACGCAATGCATTGCCAGCACAAAAAAAGTATTACCAGTCCCAAATAATGATACCAATTTAAGAGAGTTATGAGTAATACTGAATGATGTTTTCTAATCACAGACTTTGAGTAATAGTTACAGAGTGTTACATTTTTAATTATGTCATATGTCACTTAAATGATGAGTTCTGAGTAATAGTGAAGGATATTTCGTAATAATGCATGCATGCTCTACAGTCATTAGCTCCTGTTTGGAAGGATGACTTCTGATGATTTGTGACTGGCCATTGAGTGTCAATAATTATTTTTAAATATGTCATATGTCACTTGAATGATGAAAAATGTTTTTTAATATTCAATACTTGCTGGCCAACGAATGCCACTGTTTCTTATATTTTTGTATTATGTCACTTTCATGCCATATATATATATATGAATACCAGTAGCTTGATGCTACACTCATTAGCTCCTGTTTTGAATGATGACTTCTGATGTTCCCTGTAAACAGATAACTTATGAACATTATTCTGTAATACTTCATACATGGTACGGAAATGTTCAGTAACTGGGCGATGTGTGCCACGAATTACTCAAATCAGTTGTTAGACTAGTGTAATTCTCAATGAAGACTAGCATGTGACTTAATGTCCTTCACCTTCGGACCTAATTACCAGAAATTACTGCAATATCCGTTTGTCCTGTCTATCCTCATGATCATGGAGCACTATATTTGGTTTTTGCACTAATTCTACGTTGGTGTACCTTACAAGAACGTGGTGTTGACACGACATGCTGTCCACCACCTTGAGCGATGGAGATGTTACTATGGTCCCATTGTTTGGTGTATCTAATGTACTACCAAAATGATAATATGGAATATTAATACGACATTTCAGTGTCTTGGCTACACTGATTAATACTTCAGGGAAAAGAACTTCAGATTGTCTCACTTGGTGTTGTGCTTCTGTAGAAAGATATGGACTTTCAGTGCAGCTGCGTGCAACCTAATGTGCTACAACCATGATGCAGTCCTTCCCTTTCCTATCCTAGTTCTTGTAAAATAGTAAAAAAGAAAAAAAAGGAACTACAGTGCGTGTGCACTTTTGTCATTTGTTAATATGATTTGTACTCATTGCGTATACATTTTGTGATTTCCTGATATGTTGTGTACTACAGTGCGTGTGCACTTTATGTTATTTGTTAATATGATTTGTACCCACTGCGTATACATTTTGTGATTTCCTGATATGTTCTGTACTACAGTGCGTGTGCACTTATGTCATTTGTTAATATGGTTTGTATTCATTGCGTACACATTTTGTGATTTGCTGATATATTCTGAACTACCGTGCGTGTGCACTTTATGTCATTTGTTAATATGATTTGTACTCATTCCGTATACATTTTGTGATTTGCGGATATGTTCTGAACTACAGTGCGTGTGCACTTTTGTCATTTGTTAATATGATTTCTACTCATTGCGTATACATTTTGTGATTTCCTGATATGTTGTGTACTACAGTGCGTGTGCACTTTATGTTATTTGTTAATATGATTTGTACCCACTGCGTATACATTTTGTGATTTCCTGATATGTTCTGTACTACAGTGCGTGTGCATTTTTGCCATTTGTTAATATGTTTCGTACACATTGCGTATACGTATTGTCATTGCTTCATATGTTCTGTACTCAGTGCATGTGCACTATATTTTATTTCATGTTCGGCACTTATATATACGTATAGATTCTGTGATTGTAAACTTAGTTATGTAAGAAAAATTTGTTGCTCATGGCAAGTCCAATTGACTCACCATCGCTGCCAAATTTTTGCCCCCCCCCCCCCCCCCCCACCCAGTGGAGGGTTATGTAAGAGCTTTGCGCTATATGCGCTGCCTGCAATAGGCAAGGCATAGGAGAGTCTCTGACCAGAGAGCAGTATGTAGTTAGTTGTCGCTTGTCGCTTATGTGCAGTAGTCTGCTGTAGTCTGCGTGAGCCTGCGGTAGTCGGCGCGTGTCTGCGCTTGTGTGCAGTCTGCTCTGGTCGGGACTCTGGAGGATGAGTATTATTATAGAAGGTAAAGAAGCAGCCTTGCGCATATCTAGGAATGTATGTTAACTGTCATCCAATTTCTTTTAAAAAAATGCCCCAATAATAATTTTTATAATATAAAGTAATTTTTTTTAAAAAAAAGGATTCATTTGAATTTAAAGATTTTATCCAATGCACAATTATTCCTTTCACGAATCACAAACCATAGGCCAGCATTGCACGGAGCTGTGCCGAAAATTTTTTAGGTAAGAGCAGATATATTCGCAGTTTTTATTGAGGTAAGAATTTTTGCTTTTTTATTCAGAATACAGGGCCGAGGCGCAGCGCTGCTGTCGCCCTAAAATTTACCAGGTTACTGGATTTTTTTATTATTTTTGGGTTTAGGAATTTTTCTGTTTCGAACTTAACATTAAATGAGAAAAGAATTTTCTGGGTACATTAAATGTGAATGCATTTCTGCACGGTGATTATAAATGGGAACCAATTTTGTTCAGAGGTTACAATATTTAAAATTTATTTAATTATTATTTCTGTGGGGATGTTGCACTTAGTGCATATTATTTTTATTATTTTGTGCGGAGGTTACAAGGTCCTTTCGATAAAATATCTGCTGGAAATAAGTGGTTACCCATAAACATAGATCATTTTCCAAGATACGTACAAAATGGTCACGATGCCGAACAGTAGGCAGCAACAGTGGCACAATTACTTGCGCATAATTGGATAATGAAGTTTTGAGTGTCTGAAACAATAGTAACAGACCAGGAAATGAATTTCATGTCAGATCTATTCACTGAACTGCATAAGTTACTGAACCTCAAGAAGTTAAGGCGGGTCCACTCCTCCCACACGCCTATGGAAGATCTGAGAGAGTGCATAGACAGTCGGGAAGACGCATGGATACTACGTTGATTTACATCACACCAACTGGCATGTCTATTTGAATGTGTCAGTCTACAACTCAAAATAGCATATGCATACAGGATTATCGTCACGTGAAGTAGCATATGGCCCTAAAATTCCACCACCGTTCGACATATTGAAAACGGAGGAAGGGAAGGTTGGAGACTCTATTAAGGAATTTGTCAGAGTGTTAGGGAAATTTGGATAGAGCACGAAGTGCAAATACACAAACACTGGAGAAAAAGGAAAAAGCAATGGGTTGTACGGTAAGAATGAAGCAGTATAAAGTTAATCAGTGGGTAATGCCATCAACTACGTATACGCCGAAGCCAAAGACAAACGAGTTTTTTGCGATGTTTCAGGGTCCATACCAAATGGTAGAGACCACTTCGCTATTAAATGTCGAGATCCAGTTGCCGACCAGAACGACAATTGTGCACTTAGCGGCTGAAACCTTTCCAAATGAGTCCGGAAGTTATTCGAGGGATAGGAGATTCTGACCGGAAAGGGTGTGAAGAGAAAGGTATCAGAAGATAAACAAGAGGTCGGGAATCAAACGATAACGAGGAACCCGCATGGATTAAGGCCTAGGAGATAGTCATTTAATTTTTTCTTTTGGGTTAGGTCTAGATTTAGTGTAATTAGTACAAGCAGCTGCGGAGCAGCAATGAATTTAAGAGGGAGGAAAGCGGTAAGCATTCCCGCTCTGGCGAGATGATGTGGTTCATAGGGGGACAACTGATCTTCATCGGGGTGGAAGCGTTACGTAATGATCACCAGTCATTACTGGGTGATACAGGTGGTATTCAGCGCGTGGGAGATGCGTAACAAGGTGAGAGTATTGGAGGAAGCATCAGACAAATTCCGTCAGCGAACGGAAAGGCACGGGATACTCAAACGAAGTGCCGGAATAGCTGAGAGAGTACATAGACCGTGCGAGAAATTAAGGATTGAGATGAACCAGCCACGGGAGTTATTCCACTTACGCGAAGGACTAGGGGTTGGATCGACGTTGTGGGTCGGCAGTATTAATTATAATTTTGATATAATACGGTGATGTATGGGGCAGTTTGTCACAATTTTGATGTAACATAATGATAAACTGGAGAAATTATTACAATTTTGCTGTAAAATGGCTATGTATGGAGCAAAGTGTGATAACATAAGATGGCAAACACTTTCCACTGCAAGACATAGTTAATACCTTAGCAAGTAGATGAAGATAGTGTTATCCTGAGATTGATATCGGTTTTAGCTGAAATTATACAAGCATTTTTGCAATTATAAACATGAGAATAAAATTGTTTACTTTGGTACAATGATCAAACTGTAAGTTAGATCAGCGTTAATGCCCACGTTTGTTTCGTTATGTTATGGAAGTATTTTGTTTGTCTTTTTGGTACAAAAACCAAAACACACTCATCACCTAATTTACAACTTATTTCATTAGTGCCAATAAGGGAACGGTGTGTGTTTTCATAAGCAATGCAGGCAATTTGTACGTGACAATATCTAAGTTGACGGTCCATTGTCACTTGCAAAGTGTTGTTTGGATGTTGAACTTTAGTCACTGACGAGAGTAGCGTAACTTGTAAGTTTTATCACTAGTGCCAATGTGGATGCCATGCGCATTTTTTTTAACTGTACAGAACAACTAAGATAAATCAATCATGTCAAGTGTATTTGGAACTAGGAGTCTTACTTCTCTGTGAAATAACTATATTTGTGGTGCCAAGATTGTATATCAGAAATATCGAACTTTCACCTCTGAGTGTGGAAGCATGTCGGCAGGTGATGGTTGAAGTGGTCATTGCAGCATATAGACTCCTGGAAATTGAAATAAGAACACCGTGAATTCATTGTCCCAGGAAGGGGAAACTTTATTGACACATTCCTGAGGTCAGATACATCACATGATCACACTGACAGAACCACAGGCACATAGACACAGGCAACAGAGCATGCACAATGTCGGCACTAGTACAGTGTATATCCACCTTTTGCAGCAATGCAGGCTGCTATTCACCCATGGAGACGATCGTAGAGATGCTGGATGTAGTCCTGTGGAACGGCTTACCATGCCATTTCCACCTGGCGCCTCAGTTGGACCAGCGTTCGTGCTGGACGTGCAGACCGCGTGAGACGACGCTTCATCCAGTCCCAAACATGCTCAATGGGGGACAGATCCGGATATCTTGCTAGCCAGGGTAGTTGACTTACACCTTCTAGAGCACGTTGGGTGGCACGGGATACATGCGGACGTGCATTGTCCTGTTGGAACAGCAAGTTCCCTTGCCGGTCTAGGAATGGTAGAACGATGGGTTCGATGACGGTTTGGATGTACCGTGCACTATTCAGTGTCCCCTCGACGATCACCAGTGGTGTACGGCCAGTGTAGGAGATCGCTCCCCACACCATGATGCCGGGTGTTGGCCCTGTGTGCCTCGGTCGTATGCAGTCCTGATTGTGGCGCTCACCTGCACGGCGCCAAACACGCATACGACCATCATTGGCACCAAGGCAGAAGCGACTCTCATCGCTGAAGACGACACGTCTCCATTCGTCCCTCCATTCACGCCTGTCGCGACACCACTGGAGGCGGGCTGCACGATGTTGGGGCGTGAGCGGAAGACGGCCTAACGGTGTGCGGGACCGTAGCCCAGCTTCATGGAGACGGTTGCGAATCGTCCTCGCCGATACCCCAGGAGCAACAGTGTCCCTAATTTGCTGGGAAGTGGCGGTGCGGTCCCCTACGGCACTGCGTAGGATCCTACGGTCTTGGCGTGCATCCGTGCGTCGCTGCGGTCCGGTCCCAGATCGACGGGCACGTGCACCTTCCGCCGACCACTGGCGACAACATCGATGTACTGTGGAGACCTCACGCCCCACGTGTTGAGCAATTCGGCGGTACGACCACCCGGCCTCCCGCATGCCCACTATACGCCCTCGCTCAAAGTCCGTCAACTGCACATACGGTTCACGTCCACGCTGTCGCGGCATGCTACCAGTGTTAAAGACTGCGATGGAGCTCCGTATGCCACGGCAAACTGGCTGACACTGACGGCGGCGGTGCACAAATGCTGCGCAGCTAGCGCCATTCGACGGCCAACACCGCGGTTCCTGGTGTGTCCGCTGTGCCGTGCGTGTGATCATTGCTTGTACAGCCCTCTCGCAGTGTCCGGAGCAAGTATGGTGGGTCTGACACACCGGTGTCAATGTGTTCTTTTTTCCATTTCCAGGAGTGTATTTACTAATACTAGTATTGATGGCCCCTGTTTTGATCACAAGCGAGGTAGATTACCCCTGTACGTCGGTCAGGGGCCTGAAGGCGGAGTAGTAAAACACCGAAAATTGTTGCCAAATAAAGTAAGATTGAAAATAGACGGCTGAAATCTGTTTAATGTGACATCCTCAGTGGAGATGAGTGAAAACGTGTTCGCACTAGGACTCTAACAATGAATATCCTATTTTCTAAGCAGCAACTTAACCACTGTGCCATGCTGACACAGTGTTAATGCACGGACGATCACGTCATGCTACTTGACCGACTCACTTTCTCCCCTAGTGCCACCACTTGTCTGCAGTTCCTAACTCCATGCAAGCTAAATTTACATTCCCGCTGAGGATGACAAGTAAATAAGCATTGTCCACTGTGCTAGAGGGTATTACGACGATTTCTTGCCATGCACTGTTGGCGTCACGCAGCCGCTCGCAGCTTGAATTCAGTTTCGGCGAGTCCGTGCAACAGCTTACTCATCTGAGGATGGTGACCGGGTGGACATCGGAAATATTGTGTCAAGATGACTTCACGATTCGACAACAGACTCAAGAAGAATATTGCGCTTAGAGGTGAGGCAGCACTTTTGCATTTCCGTAGTACGTTGTCCGCAACACTTGGTATAAGGTGCTACTGACCCTCAAATTACATACACTCCTGGAAATGGAAAAAAGAACACATTGACACCGGTGTGTCAGACCCACCATACTTGCTCTGGACACTGCGAGAGGGCTGTACAAGCAATGATCACACGTACGGCACAGCGGACACACCAGGAACCGCGGTGTTGGCCGTCGAATGGCGCTAGCTGCGCAGCATTTGTGCACCGCCGCCGTCAGTGTCAGCCAGTTTGCCGTGGCATACGGAGCTCCATCGCAGTCTTTAACACTGGTAGCATGCCGCGACAGCGTGGACGTGAACCGTATGTGCAGTTGACGGACTTTGAGCGAGGGCGTATAGTGGGCATGCGGGAGGCCGGGTGGACGTACCGCCGAATTGCTCAACACGTGGGGCGTGAGGTCTCCACAGTACATCGATGTTGTCGCCAGTGGTCGGCGGAAGGTGCACGTGCCCGTCGACCTGGGACCGGACCGCAGCGACTCAGGGATGCACGCCAAGATCGCAGGATCCTACGCAGTGCCGTAGGGGACCGCACCGCCACTTCCCAGCAAATTAGGGACACTGTTGCTCCTGGGGTATCGGCGAGGACGATTCGCAACCGTCTCCATGAAGCTGGGCTACGGTCCCGCACACCGTTAGGCCGTCTTCCGCTCACGCCCCAACATCGTGCAGCCCGCCTCCAGTGGTGTCGCGACAGGCGTGAATGGAGGGACGAATGGAGACGTGTCGTCTTCAGCGATGAGAGTCGCTTCTGCCTTGGTGCCAATGATGGTCGTATGCGTGTTTGGCGCCGTGCAGGTGAGCGCCACAATCAGGACTGCATACGACCGAGGTACACAGGGCCAACACCCGGCATCATGGTGTGGGGAGCGATCTCCTACACTGGCCGTACACCACTGGTGATCGTCGAGGGGACACTGAATAGTGCACGGTACATCCAAACCGTCATCGAACCCATCGTTCTACCATTCCTAGACCGGCAAGGGAACTTGCTGTTCCAACAGGACAATGCACGTCCGCATGTATCCCGTGCCACCGAACGTGCTCTAGAAGGTGTAAGTCAACTACCCTGGCCAGCAAGATCTCCGGATCTGTCCCCCATTGAGCATGTTTGGGACTGGATGAAGCGTCGTCTCACGCGGTCTGCACGTCCAGCACGAACGCTGGTCCAACTGAGGCGCCAGGTGGAAATGGCATGGCAAGCCGTTCCACAGGACTACATCCAGCATCTCTACGATCGTCTCCATGGGAGAATAGCAGCCTGCATTGCTGCGAAAGGTGGATATACACTGTACTAGTGCCGACATTGTGCATGCTCTGTTGCCTGTGTCTATGTGCCTGTGGTTCTGTCAGTGTGATCATGTGATGTATCTGACCCCAGGAATGTGTCAATAAAGTTTCCCCTTCCTGGGACAATGAATTCACGGTGTTCTTATTTCTATTTCCAGGAGTGTATTTTCTCATATGAATTATTCTATGAAACAAATGATACTTACCACGTGTCTAATTTACCTGCAAAAAGATGTTGTCAACACAAATAATAAAGTGTATATGTGATGCCTAACGAGGTTATCAACACACACACAGACACAGACACACAAACATACACACATCAATTACAATTAATGAATAAGTGCTCCCATGTTATTTCCACTTCCAGTTGTGAAACCTGGCGAAATCGATAAATCTCGATCAAAAACTATTCTGATGGCTGAACGCTGATTTTTAATATCTGATAAAACAGGACTCCAAATCTTCCTTAACGGGTAACACTTCCCTCTAGTTAAAGAATTGTCAGATAGACGAATTTCAGTGGACTCTTTTAAAACACAGTTCTAGTAGATCGACGATAGGGCAATCATTTGTATCTCTTCATACAGTTTACTTCCCTCGGTAAGACTGCTCTGCACATCAAATTTCTTAGGCTCAAACAAACCTGTGTGGCGCTGGTGCTCAACACATCGGTCCTAAATCCTACCAATTGTTTATCTAACATAATTTTTCCCACAATGGCAGGTTGTTTTGTTCACATTGGGCTTCCTCAATCCCAGGTCACCCTTTTATGAAACGAGGAGTGCTCTAATCAGGGCTCTCGGACGAGAAACACTTTTCATCACATATCTTTTTAAAATTCTTTCTAGTTTCGAAGATATGCTCTCAGAAAAAAGTAGAAAAGCAAACGATTTACATATATGTTCCAATGGTAGTCGCAAAGGCCCAACCTGGAAAGCACGACAGATGTGTTTGTCCATATAACCATTCTGCTCGAATACAACTTTAAGATGATCCAGCACTTGCGTCAATGTTTGTGAGTCTGGAATTGTGTAAGCTCTTCTTGCCTACGTCCACAGGACCCCTGTGCATTGTAACGATGGCTGACACCTTAATGCAAGCAGTTAACAGTCCGTGTGCTAGGGCTTTCCAAAAACATTATATCCCAGCGTACCATCATCCTTTCTGTAAAACAAAACATCTAGAAATGGAAGCTTTCCATCCCTGTAAACCACCACCGCAACATGATGGTGGGATGTAGGCAATTAAAATTATCTAGGAAATGATTAAGAGTGTCTCTCCCATGCGGCAATACCATAGACGTATCGTCGATCTGTCTCCAAAAACAGGTACGTTTTACAACCGCCGCCATCAGCGTCACGGCTTCAAAATATTCCAAAAATAAATTTGCGTCTATCAGGGATAGCGGGCCCCACACACTAACTCTGTCAGTTTATTCATTGGGTAAAAAGTAGGTCGACTTCAGCACATTGCGACATAGCTAAATCGTTTCCTCAGCCAGTTTTTTACCAATTAATTGCAGGGATTCTAAGTAGGACTCCACGTACAGTCGGCACTACATCGAAGCTGACAAGCACATCCGAAGGATCAAGACACAAAGACTCAACCACTGCTTAAAAACATAGGATTTGAAATAAGATGTTGACAGATTCCGACAATACGGCCCCAAATAGACCGTAAATACTTGGCCAAGCTGTAAGTGGGTGCACCTAAATTACTCACAATCGGCCGAAGCTGGACCCCGTGCTTATGTACCTTGGTACAGTATGATCTGGCGGAACGGCAGCACCAGGACAAAGTTTTTGGACACATTAACAGGTAATAAAATCTTCTTCGGAGTTGAAAGCTTCTTCCGTTTTATTCGTTGTGTTTGGTCGGTTCGCAATATTCGGTATGTTGAGTCCTGATGTAAATGATGCATTTCTCACAGATAATCGTCCCTTGAAAGAATAACCGTGGCGTTTCCTTTGTCCGCTTTTAGAATTATTAAATTCTGGTCTTCTCTAGTGGACCGAGCTACTGCTCATTCGAGAGAGGATAAATTATTCCTGGGGGGTGACTCCCGATGCAATGTATTGTGAAACCTCTTGCCTAATTACTTCAGCCAGATTCTCAGGAAAGCTCGACACCACTTGCTGCATCGTGCAACTGAATTTTCTCATAGGAACATTCCTCGGTGTAGCACCAAAATTGAAGCCTTTCTGCAAAGCAGATAGTGTGTCGTCATCGAATTCTTTGCTCATGGTGTTAATCAGGCCGTCGACGGATATTGTCTTTCGATATCGTGTGTCGAGAACAAATCCGTTGAAACTTTGACGACTATTCACTGATGGCACTCCCCTGCACCCAGTTTTCTACCCCCCAGAAGAACTAAACACTCATTCCTAGGATACAGCTGACAGTGGGGATAATAAGTCCAAGTGTAAGTAAAATAAATCGTTGGATATTTGACCCAATTATCAACGAGTAAAACGAATAAGCTCCCTTACCAAAACAAAGCTAGCACACTTCGTAAAAAATGGTTCAAATGGCTCTGAGCACTAAACGACTTAACTTCTGAGGTCATCAGTCGCCTAGAACTTAGAACTAAATAAACCTAACTAACCTAAGGACATCACACACATCCATGCCCGAGGCAGGATTCGAACCTGCGACCGTAGCGGTCGCCCGGTTTCAGACTGTAGCGCCCAGAAACGCACGGCCACTCCGGCCACCCACACCTCGTAAAGCTTTTGGCCATTTTCGTATCAATATCATAAATACAACTTGCAAATTTAGGTTTAATACCTTCACTGCGGCATCTCAGCAAGGAAGCGAGGACACTCAGCAGCTTCCCCTTATTCTTAGGAAGTTTATCAAACTTCCTTACTCGTTCAACCATCTCCTACTCATAGTGGCTTCTGGTGACACCACGTAGGCTTTCTCTGCGTAATAACTGATCATATTCTTCTCGTTTCTACAACCTGATCATAAAGTCATCTTGACACAATATTTCCTCTGTCCACATAGCCGCCATCTTCGGGTGATTAAGCTTATATAATTATCTGTTTATGGTTAATTTAAATTTTTATAACTTTTTTGCTTTATAATTTAGCATATTGGTACTATATTTTCTGTAGATGTAAAGTAAAGTGTGCTATACTGCAGTTTGAAGTTCTTTGCATTGTATGTGAATAATGTATGTAAAATATTATGTTAATTAAGTTAATAATTTTCTGATGACATTTTGTATTAATAATACAGGGTGAGCACAAAGCCTTGCCCTGATTATAACAATTTATAACAGAATAACCGTCGGCGCCGGCAGTCTGGAACCGAGCGACCGCTACGGTCGCTGGTTCGAATCCTGCCTCGGTCATGGATCTGTGTGATGTCCTTAGGTTAGTTAGGTTTAAGTAGTTCTAAGTTCTAGGGGACTGATGACCATAGACATTAAGTCCCATAGTGCTCAGAGCCATTTGAAGCATTTGCAACTGAGATTCTCCACAGGACTGATGGCGCTAAAGATTACTTAAATCGCATATGCTTTACCGATGAATCCAACCTTCATGTCAGTGTAACGGTAAACAGGCATAATGTCCGTATATGGGGTTCAGAGTCTCCACATGCTACTCTACAGTTACAGCGAGACAGCGAAAATATGAATGTTTGGTGCGGCATCATGCATAACAAGGTTTTTGGACCGTTTTTCTTCGCGGAAAAATCCATTACCGCTAACATTTACTTAGACGTTTTGCAACAGTTCATTGCCCCACAGTTAGAAGAATATCAGCCATGGATAATTTTCCACCAGCAAGATGGAGCACCCCCCCCCCCCCCCCCTCCACACTGGGCTTTGATAGTGCGTGATTTCCTGGATGAAACATTTCCGTATCGGTGGATTGGAAGGAACAGTCCAACACGCTGGTCACCCCGTTCTCCAGACATTATGCCCCTTGAAATTTTTTTCTGGGGCTATATCAAGGACAGAGTCATCGTAACACCAGTTGCTGACGTCGACGAACTGAAGGCTAGGATACAAGCTGCTGTGGGTACTGTGACAGAACACATGTTACGAACACCTGGCCGGAACTGGAATACCGCCTCGACATTCTCCGGGCTACCAAGGGAGCACACGTTGAAATATACTAACGTAAGTGGTCTTAAAAAAAACTAGTAACACTAACTTACGTAACGGCATCAAATGTAAATTATTATGTCAAACGCTTATTCTGTAGTAAATTGTTATAATCAGGGCAAGACTTTTTGCTCACTCTGTATTTGTGTCTATAAATTGTTCATGTTGATGTAAAACTGACAATTTAAAAAATGGTCACGCTTAGGAACAATGTAAGAAATAGGTGTTATGTAAAAGCCAGTATGCTATTGTTTAAAACTAAAGTGACTTTGGGGAGTGGCAAATGTGGCAAGGGCGAATTGGCGCCCTACCTATAGCAAGCGCGGGAAGTAAGTTAACACTGTCTGTAGGCGGCAGTGATTGGAACAACACCTTTGTGGAGCAGGAGAAGCTTTGCCTGCTAATTTGCACATAAACGCCTCTGATCAAGACTGCAAACGGCTTACGGCACAGCTCCTAGTTGTTGAGCTACTGTATAGGGGTAGAACTGAACAACGCCAAGAAGAGAAATCCAGCCCATACAGCAAGACATTTGCAGGCCGTACTGAGGGTCGTGTAGCCGACATAATTGTTCGCCACACCGAAGCCTACAGCCACCAGATAAGATATTTTTGTAATTTTACTTTTGTACTGCGTGAACCATTAATTTAAACTGTGTTTTAATAATCATTCTTGAACTTTAATGAAACTGGTTCACCCTGTTATTTCACCCTAATCATACACCTATATAAGGTTCCTTCCTGGTGTTTGATTAACCCGAGTATCCTCTTTTACAGTCTTATGAAGTGTCAAGTTAATACAAAGAGCCACCATTTAAATTGTTTTTGTGTTTTCTTCACTATGGCAAAGTTTATAGTAAAAATTTGCTTACGTAAAATTCAATCAGAGTGTAGCCAATTTACCAGAATCTGTTAAGTGACTATGCAGAGTTAGTTCAAAGAATAACAGCTTTTGAAAGTAAATTCCAGTAAGTAAGAGGTTTTCTTGAAGTGAAATATTCAGCGTAAAAATTGTGCGCTTTTTTAAATAAGTATTTTAGTATTTGAGTTTGCTGATTATAGAAAGTGCTCACTAAGGTTCCCACTGGTCAATAGTTTTTAGCTTCTTTGAAGTTATCTACTGGACTTTTTCTCTTTTAAAAACGTAACGTGTAAGGGTGTAGTACAACACTGTTTTCCTAGAGTAATATTTATTTGAAGAAGCAACTTAAACAGTAGCAAGAAAATACGCAAAATTCATACTTCTTCTTTTCCAGTACTTCACTGTTTCATCGGCTGAAGAGGGTGACGCCTGTTAGTACATATTTTAAACCACTAAATGAACTTTCAACTGAGTTGTCCTAGCATCAATATAATACTATTCATAATGTGTTTCTTTCTAACCGCTGGGTAAGATCTTAGGAAAAGAGCTGAATAGTCTCATTTACTTTTCCATTAGACAGAACACACGGTCAAATCGTGTAAAAAGGGTAACTCTATAGAAAAAGCTTTTTTATATTAGCAGGAGTATCTTCCCATAGCGAACTTTTTTTGGAAAATTAACTAAATTTTAGTAAGAGGGTTATATAAGAGGATTATACGTGGCAACATAGAGACAAAGTTTTCTGTTATTTAGGTAAAAGCATACAAAATTAACAATAGTTGTGGTAGTGTTATAAGCTACTGCATGAACTCCCCGGAACTGAATCCAGACTGCGGCTGTCGTCTCCTTTATACAATTGGTAATGGCAACAACGCGTCAGAAATCGTAACTGCCCTCTAGCGCTAGTAAATTTGCAGAGCCCTAGTGGAAGCTAGCAAAATTGATAAATTGCTGTCAAGAACTATTCTGACATCCGAATAAAAGACCATTGTTTTTTAATATCTGATAAAACTGGGTTCAAAAATTTGTTTTTTGGTCCTCATATAGGAAATTGCGTACATCACATTCTCAATGCCATGATTTTTACACAGTGATTGAGGTCTTAGAGCCTTTGTCTCCCGGATTTGCTTATCAAATGGTTAAATGGCTCTAAGCACTATGGGACTTAACATCTAAGGTCACCAGTCCCCTAGACATAGAACTACTTAAACCTAACTGACCTGAGGATACCACACACATCCATGCCCAAGGCAGGATTCAAACCTACGACCGTAGCAGCCGCGCGGCGCCTGACTGAAGCGCGTAGAACCGCTCGACCATAGCGACCGGCATGTGCTTATCAACTGTGACGTAGTGTCGATTTTACCTGCGTTCCTACTCAAGAAATCCTGCAGTTAATTGGTGAAAAACTGGAGAAGGAAACGATTTAGCTATGTCGCCATGTGCTGAAGTTGAAGCCGTGGCGCTGCTGGCGGCGGTTTTAAAACTTACCTGTTTTTGGAGACAGATCGACGATACGTCCATGGTATGGCCACATGGGAGAGACACTCTTAATCATTTCCTAAATAATTTAATTGCCTACATCCCACCGTCATGTTTACGGTGGAGGTTGACAGAAATGGAAAGCTTCCATTTCTAGATGTTTTGTTTTACGGAAGGGATGATGGTACGCGGGGATATAATTTTTATCGGAAGTCGACGCAAATGGACTGTTACCCGTTTGCATTGAGGTGTCATCCATCGTTACAATGCACAGGGGTCCTGTGGATGTAGGCAAGAAGAGCTTACACAATTCCAGACTCACAAACATTGCCACAAGAGCTGGATCATTTTAAAATTGTATTCAAGCAGAATGGTTATGTAGACAAACACATCTGTCGTGCTTTCCAGGTTGGGCCTTTGTGACAACTATTAGAACATACATGCAAATCGGTGGCTTTCCTGCCTTTTTTTGAGAGCATATCTTCGAAAGTAGAAAGAATTTTTAAAAGATTGGGTATAAGACGTGTCTCTCGTCCGACAGCCACGATTAGAGCAGTCCTTGCCTGAGTAAAGAGTGACCTGGGATTTAGGAAGCCCGATGTGTACAAAACAACCTACAATTGCGGAAAAAGTTATGTTAGATAAACGATTGGTAGGATTCAGGATCGATGTGTTGAGCACCAGCGAGCGCCTCACAATTTTGTTTTAGCCTGAAAAATTTGATGTGGCTGAGCAGTCTTACCGAGGGACATAAAATGTTTTATGAAGAGATACAAATCATTGCCCTTACGTCGCGCTGCTAGGACTGTGTTTTAAAAGAGTCCACTGAAATTTGACTATCTGACAATTCATGCTTAGACTTTAAGCAAGATTTGGTGTCCTGTTTTATCAGAAATTAACTAACAGCGACCTTTGATTCAACCACCAAAATAGTTTTAGATAGCGACTATCGATTTCGCATGCTTCCACCACTGGGGTGCTATATTTTCACTTACGCTAGAGGTCAGTTACGATGATTTCTTGCGCATGCACTGTTGGCATTACGCGGCATATAATGGAGCTGACAGTTGTAGTGTTGAAATCAGATCCGGCGAGTTAATGCAGTTGCTTACTCACCTGAAAATGGCGGCCAGGCGGGCTGTGGAAATATTGCGTCAAGATGACATGATCCAGCTGCAGACATGAGAAGAATATTATCAGTTATTAAGCAGGGAAAGCCTACTTACTGGCACTTAGTCACACACACACACACACACACACACACACACACTGAGTGAGTGCTTGTTTTGTTGAAAGCGAATCTTACATAGGCCTATTTCAGGTGTGGAAATAAAATTCTGCAAGTTTCACCGTTGCGTAATGTTTGATAAATGCTCAAGATATTCATACTGTTCTGAAACTTTTGAACCTCTCCAAGGTGGCTGCTCTGGAGCTAAACAGTGATAGGCTGTTTCGTTTCAACGGTCAATAAAGTACTAGTCCGTGCCCTAGAAACGAAATATGGCTTTTCTCCTCTGACTAATTTCATTGAAAAGGAAATGTGGCTTGTCATGTGTTGATGATAATGTCTTTCATACTGGGACGGGGCTTATTAGCTCAAGTAGGGGCCACAGTCACATTCCTTGCTTTCCGACATGTTCCACAGCTGGTATTGCATTCCTACTAAAGTGGTCAATAAATTTAGTTGCAACAAAATTCCGCCATTTTTAACTGCCTTGATGTCTTGCTGTAGTTAATCTCTCCCTTAGTGATATTATGGTCTACTAGCTTTCTCATAATACCTCTAAATACGTCAGTTCGGATGTTAAGTTTTGAAATACGTACGGCTCAAATGAGTTCCATGAAATAGTTTAATCAAATTTTTTCAAACTGATTAATTCTTGCTAAATTTTTGAAGCCGATTGAGTAACTGAGTTTAATTCTCTTGATATATGCTAGTCCTTCTTTAAAAAACCGGTAACAAGATGATTTTTATAGAGATTCAACTTTTAGCACGATAATGGCCATATGCTGAAGACAGATTGTAGAGTCATCACTGAATCTCAGTCAAGAACGACTGAAGAACATTTACTTTGCTTAGAAAAATAATCTGCAACATTTTATTGCAATTTAAAGTCTGCCAAGTGAAACTTGTATCACCCAGAATACCAAAATTACACTATGGCGGGTTTTCTACACTTGCTGCATACATCAGATTTTTCAAAGTCACTGAATGAAAAATCACCTGCAAAAACAAAACATTATATCGTAATTATTTTACTTATGCATTACAGTTGTAAAAAGTCTGAGAATCCCAGAATAAGCCTCAGTATCCATTTTTCACTCTAGTCGCACTGGCGTTTTGCTTATAGTTACTATCGCTCTCCAACAGTTTGATCTTAGATTACGATACTGCGATACAATTATTCTCACAGGAAATTTAACGGAATAATTGTAGGTCTATGATGTTTCGTAGAGAAACGAATGCTCTTTTAAATAACGGTTAACGTAAGCATGGATCCGGTTTCCCTTTTAGGGTTTGAAAGTCTATTATTTTAAAAGTAACATTTTTTGTGGTCAACTTCAGATTCCTACACTCAAAAGCTATGCATCCAAAAATGATAAAACCTGCAGGTTTCATGAACAAGCCAAAAGACAACTAGACTGCAAAAGTAGAGCTTCTTAAGTCAAGAGCTGAAGCTACAAATTGGAAGAAATTTTGTCACGCAAAATTTTTTGACGTCTTTGAGAGCCTCATAAATTGTGAAGTACATGTCATAAAACTTAAAGGATAAGCACACGGCAAACTGTTAGAAAAGATTTCCACTTTTGCAACTTTACCACAATGATTCAACTTCTGAAATTCCGTTACGGCATTATGTCACCCTGCACGTAAAAAACTTTTCTTCAAGGTGTATTAAAATGGTATAAATTTCTCCACCTTCCATTTGGTGCTCACAAAATTGGAACTAAACGTGACATGGTCGACGAAACATTTTAAAACGTGGACCACTAGGCCTGGAATCATCCTGTCTCGTTTGATTAATAGAATAAAAAAAATTCGCTTGCCAGTAATTTATCAACTGCAATACCCAGTCAGTCATTGGGGGGGGGGGGGGGGGCGAGGGCGTGTGGCTCGACCGCACACATTTATTTTTCCATTATTATTTGCTAGTATCTGAAGATGAAGATTTAGGCCGAATCCGGTGGAGCAGTAAAGAAAACAAAAACTGGCAACTACAGGGAGTTTATTCTATTGATATGTTCCTCAGTTGTGAATGGTCGCCTGATCAAAAATTCTCTATCGTCTGGATGAATCTTATGAGTCGTTTAAAAGTGTAAGGAAATGTGTGGGTTGTTATCGCCGTGTTTCGAATGAACAGAAGGAAGTTGGTTCTAGCGAGTAACACCACACAGACGATTCCCCTCAACAACATCAGCAGAGACACCGACCCACGTTAAGCCTAGTTTACACGACGAGATTGGGTTGCGCCATTCGTTGCGTGGCATGAGTTGCACAAAGGGGTTTCATATATGACTGTGAACACGGCGACACTAGTATACACTTCAGTTTCGTCGTTTTATGGGTCCCTGAATCGTGTCTGAAAGTTATGCAGCTGCACGTCGCACGAGTTGTGATGGAGTAAAAGCTTGTTGCGTGGAATCACTGCACAAGAAAAAAATAAGAAACGTGTTTCGGTCCGTGAGTGGATGAAGAAAAGACGTCAACTCGGTTGCTCGGCATCATTGCTCAAATAATTTGTAACGGAAGATCCAAGAAGTTCTCTTAATTATCTTAGAGTGTGAACAGGACTGTTTATGTTTCTTCTAAATAGACTTAATTATGCGATAACGAATAAAGGTACTGTAATGCATGAAGCACTGTCGCCAGAACTGAAATTAGATATCATATTGCGTGCATTACAATCGAGATCACTCGGCATGCTGTAAGATACGGTTTTAGTTGACAATGACTCTTTTTCATTAATACCACTAATTATTAACATTAACAGTAATAATTATAAACACTAGCAACAATAATTATTCGAAGCAGGCCGCATTAAGAAGAGAATGGTTTGGAAACTACTCTCTTGAAGACAGATCTGTACAGTGGCAATACTTCAAAATTGTAACATACGTGAATGGAGAGCTCTGCAGCGACGTTTTAAATAGATGAATCTTGAATAAAGAATGCAGCTTCTTGAAATTGTATAGCCTTCTCTCGTGTCAACAAAACAGGGTGTTTATAAATGAATATCTGGGTTTTAACACATCAAGTCTATAACCGACCTAGTTCTTCCCAAACGATGATAAGTGTGTCTTTAGTGATTGTAGCAACAGCTGCTTCAATCCGGTTTCTTTATTCAGGGAGATCTGCTGGTAGCGGAGGCACGAACACACGATCCTTGATGAAACCACAAAGGAAAAAATCGCATGGCGTTAGGTCGGGTGAACGTGGAGGCCATGCAAAGCAAGTCCTGTCATTGGGCTCCTTGCAGCCTATCCAGCGCTTGGGCTATAAACTTGATGTGTGCCGTTGTGACAAATGGTGCTCACATTGAACATTTATAGGATTCTTGGTAAAACGGTTTGAGTTTCTCTTTCAATTGACATATCATTTATAACTGTAAGTTTAGCGTAATAAATACACTACTGGCCATTAAAATTGCAACGCCAAGAAGAAATGCAGATGATAAACGGGTGTTCATTGGACAAAGGTATTATACTAGAACTGACATGTGATTACATTTTCACACATAGATCCTGAGAAATCAGTACCCAGAACAACCACCTCTGACCGTAATAACGGCCTTGATACGCCTGGGCATTGAGTGAGAGCTTAGATGGCGTGTACAGGTACAGCTGCTCATGCAGCTTCTACACGATACCAAAGTCCATCAAGAGTAGTGACTGGCGTATTGTTACGAGCCAGTTGCTCGGCCACCATTTACCAGACGTTTTTAATTGGTGAGAGATCTGGAGAATGTGCTGGCCAGGGCATCAGTCGAACATTTTCTGTATCCAGAAAGGCCCATACAGGACCTCCAACATGCGGTTGCGCTTTATCTTTCTGAAATGTAGGGTTTCGCAGGGGTCGAATGAAGGGTAGATGGTTCAAATGGCTCTGAGCACTATGCGACTTAACTTCTGAGGTCATCAGTCACCTAGAACTTAGAACTAATTAAACCTAACTAACCTAGGGACATCACACACATCCATGCCCGAGGCAGGATTCGAACCTGCGACCGTAGCGGTTACGCGGTTCCAGACTGAAGCGCCTTTAACCGCACGGCCACACCGGCCGGCCTGAAGGGTAGAGCCACGGGTCGTAACACATCTGAAATGTAACGTCCACTGTTCAAAGTGCCGCCAATGCGAACAAGAGGTGACCGAGACGTGTAACCAATGGCACCCCATACTATCACGTCAGGTGATACGCCAGTATGGCGATGAAGAATACACGCTTCCAATGTGTGTTCACCGCGATGACGCCAAACACGGATGCGACCATCATGATGCTGTAAACAGAACCTGGATTCATCCGAAAAAATGATATTTTCCCATTCGTTCACCGAGGTTCGTCGTTGAGTACAGCATCGCAGGCGTTCCTGTCTGTCATGCACCGTCAAGGGTAATCGCAGCCATGGTCTCCGAGCTGATAGTCCATGCTGCTGCTGATGTCGTCGAACTGTTCATGCAGATAGTTTTGGTCTTGCAAACGTTCCCATCTGTTGACTCATGGATCGAGACGTGGCTGCACGATCCGTTACAGCCATGCGGATAAGATGCCTGTCATCTCGACTGCTAGTGATACGAGGCCGTTGGGATCCAGCACGGCGTTCCGTATTACCCTCCTGAACCCACAGATTCCATATTCTGCTAACAGTCATTGGATCTCGACCAACACGAGCAGCAATGTCGCGATACGATAAACCGCAATCGTAATAGGCTACAACCCGACCTTTATCAAAGTCGGAAACGTGATGGTATGCATTTCTCCTCCTTACTAGAGATGGGCAAAACTGTTCTTTTCAGAGATTGGATCCGAACTGTTCACTCTCTGAAATGAACTAGGTCTTTTTCATGACTCACCACTCATTCACAATAGAAAATAAATTGAAGGCACATTGCCCTTTAAACTTGGTTTATTCCAGTACTATACCTGTATTTTGATCTTATTTGATCCTATTTTGAAGTAACACAGATAACGAGTAAGAATTTTGTATTGTTTATTGAAATTTCCACGATATGACAAAGTTTTTGATTATCGATTTATTTTGCACTATCGTGGTTTTTTGGGTCATCAGAAAATGTTGTAACTTGAGATTTACATGAACAATGTATTTGGCTATAATGTATCAAAATTTCATTAACCTCGTACAAATACATCCCAAGCCATATATTTTTAAAGTGAACATTTCGTTCCGAAGACGCCCAAAATCGCAAAATCCGTACTACAATTAGAAAAAAATATAAATTTGACTGTAAGACCAAAGTGCTGCATATAGCCTTATGCAGAATAAAACAAGGAAAATATTGGTGTATCACATTTTGCGATACGTTTATTGGTTCGCTCGTAATTAAAGTGTAAATTCGAGTGTCCATAATAAAAAATCCTATAGTAAGAGGAGTCATCAGGAACCTCATCTGATCAGTTTAAACAAATAAAAATAAAGTAAAAACAAATGATGTATACATAACATAATTATGTAATATACATATCGGTATTAGTACGAAGAACAATATCCAGAATAGACGAACTCCGATGCAGAGGCGCTGAGTCAAGCTGGTCGAGCCGCGAGCTGTATTGCTGCGTGAGCTAAGACCGCAGAGACCAGAGTGACACCTGAGTTGCTTTGCTCAACGCTCTGGCTAGAGTCGAGAACGGTGGGGTGAGCGTTGAGCGGGCGAGTTCCGAGGGTGGGGGGAGCTGTGAACAGCCACCACTCACCCGCTCCGAGACAAATCGTCCGTTCTCTTGCGAGCAGGTTGTTGCAAGTAGTTCTTATGTTCTCCGCTAGGAGGCTCTCTGTCCTGTTGCTCGCATCAACTGCCCAGAGGGCAGGACGTGCGACTGAAACGATCGCCGACGGAGTGCGATGCTAAGTTAAGGTGCGCCAGACACTGCACGCGGCAGAGGAAGCACAGAGACGGCACGACATACGTGAAACACAAAATCCAATGGGGCACTGCACAATGCAGGCAGCAAAGGCAGAAGCAGGGCAGAGGCCGGCGCCGGCTGTGTTGTGTGGCGTGCAGTGTGCTCTGACCAGCAGAGGCCCCGCTGACCTGCTCCGACTCTCTCTCTCTCTCTCTCTCTCTCTCTCTCTTTCTGCTGTGTGAAACGTTTGGAGCTACCGTTCTTTTTTTCTGAATCACTGATTGTTCACTCCTTTGAAAGATTCAACTCTACAAAACAGTTCAGGAGCGGATCCCCCATCTCTACTCCTTACACGAGGCATCGCTACAACGTTTCACAAAGCAACGCAGGTCAAGTGCTGTTTGTGTATGAGAAAACGGTTGGAAACTTTCCTCATGTCAGCACGTTGTAAGTGTCGCCACCGACGCCAACCTTGTGCGAGTTCTCTGAAAAGCTAATCATTTGCATATCACAGCATCTTCTTCCTGTCGGTTAAATTTCGGGTCTGTAGCACGTCATCTTCGTGTTGCAGCAATTTTAATGGCCAGTAGTGTATTATAAAGCGTTAAGAACCCGATATTCATTTATAAACGCCCTGTATTTCTCAGCAAAGAGTTGGCCAACTCGAACGATGGGATTTTAGTCTTGTAGACGAGAGCATTGCCACAGCTAAAATTACAATTGCTTGTATTTTTCGTAATTCAGTTGTATATGTGTTCCTAACTCAATAAATTTTGCCATGCTGGTCGTATATTGTCAAATCACCTATGTTATGATCGCACATAATGGTCTCAGCGGCAGTAATATGTTGCTTATTTTTGTAACCAGTATCACTGGAATCCCACAAACACCTATGCAAAGCATAGATATCCAAAAAGAGAATATTATTCTCCGTTCCCAACTTCGTATTTCAGTTTATCTACATTCTATGAACACAGACAACCTCAAAACTCATGCAACTAGTGTCGCCAAAGTTGGAACACGCTGAAAGTGTTTAGTTTCACCAGCGAATTGTGCCAACATGCAGCGCGCATGCGCAGGGACGGATCACCGTACACAGTGTCAAACACAGTTTCTTTCCGTTAGGCAATGCACAGAGGTTTGGGATTTAATGTAGAACACTGAGGTGCAGTACGACTATCAGAAACTTGCCTTTCCTCTCCTTTTTGAACAAATAGTAAAACTGAATATTTTTATACCACAGATTATTATATTATTATATTATATTATTATAATTAATAATTAAATATATGTTCTCTTGTGTAACAGCCCACACCCAATAAGCAAAGAACACGATATGTGCCACTTTCAGTAACTGAATACTTGTACAAATGCATTGCCGTTATTTTATTTGCCTGGGTTACTTTCTTTAGACGACAGTTAAACATTAAAGAAGCCAATACTCTTAATAAGTTGCAGTTTAATACAGTTATTTCCAATTCTCTTCATGATTTCTAGGTAGCTCTTACTAAGTTCCAAATCTTCGTCGCTTTAGGACAGACTTGGAGCACTGTGAGGCAAATTTCTATTTATATATGTTTCTGAGTTTCATTGTCAGTTTCGGGTGGAGGTTCCTTCGGTGCAGCTTTCACAAAAACGCACAGAATGCTAACAGCAGGAGGTGTTGTTAAGAACACCTTTTATAAGAGGGTATTATACCCTAAAAATTATTAATTATTTGTCACATGAAAAATGCATGTAAATGTACTTTGGTTCTTCGGCCAATGTTTATTTGATCGCTTTTCAGATGTTTCGCAAGCACGAGGGTCTACATTCTCAATAATTCACATCCCATTACTGGTGAATGGGAATGACTGACACTACCATGAAATCGTACTCTCAGTTCGTCAGAAAAACAAACAACCGCCAGTGGATGAACCCGTAACAAACGCCAATAGGAAACTGACAAATAGACGAAGAGTTACGCTACTAGTCGATTTCACTAACGGCGAGAAATCAATTGACTCAGTCAATACCGTAAAATGTCTAGGAGTAACCATTCAGAGGAAATAAAAGTGGAATGCCCACACAAATAAATCGCAGATGACAGGCTGAGCTTGGCACAGGAAGTGACCTAGAGTGGAATGACGAGCTGAAACAAACAGCAGGAAAGGCTGATGACAGGCAGAGGCTCACTGGATGAACGTCCAGGAAATGTAATTCATCGACAAACTAAGTGGCTTACAAGACACTGATTCGACCGATTATGGAGTACTGGTGATCATCCTGAGATCTTATCAGGTAGAATTAATGTAAGAGACCATAACAAAGTTTACGAATGGTGGCCGTACAGGCGAGAATCGGTAAGCCAATCAGGCAAAGCTGCTTTGAGCAGTGAGGAAGTCATCTCACCAACGCACCAGCTTGAAGATACCCCATGGGTAAAACAGCGTCTCCTGTCGCGTGAAGATGACCGTAACTGCCTAATGCACATCCTCGTCCGACAGCAATCGTTGACGCTGCAAGGCCTCCTTTAAGGGACAGAAGGGATGATCACGTGAGTTGGCGTAACTTCTGCTTTACGACATCTGAGATATGGGGAAGAGCACTACCATGAAGCAGCATCTTCCGTTCTCTCGCACCATGCCACAACGGTGGTTCTCGACAGACATCCTGCCCATAAATATTCTCGGTATCTCATAGATGTCCTCCGGCGTTTTCCCTTCGACAGGCAAAAAGAGTTTAACAACACTTTGGTCCCATTTGGACGCATGTGGCAACAAAGTTGCCATGGTTCGCGTTTCTGCATTTACCGCACGCACACCGGAAAGTCACCAATGCTAACCCAATCACTTGCTCACATTTCGGTGCTTAGATGTCAGCCTCGGAGTCGCGCTTCGTCGTATATAAGCTGCAGTAATTCCATCAAACTGTAAATTTTTGTTATCCCTTTAGAGAAGAAACAGGAAATATCCAATCATGGGATACGCGTTTCTTTACAGGATCGCTTAAAAACCGCGCGAAACTTTAATGAGATGCTCAAGAAACTCCTGTGATAGACGCTGCAAGGGAGGCGTTTGAGTCACAAGCAGGTTTGCTGCCGAAATTTGGAGAGCGTATGTTTCAAGAAAAGTAGAGCAAAGAAAGTGAGAGAAATTTAATGTCGTAGAGGACTTAACCGACAGCCATTCTTCCCACGAAATAATCGCGAACTGAACAGGTTCAAAAATGGTTCAAATGGCTCTCAGCACTATGGGACTTAACGTCTGAGGTCATCAGTCCCCTATAACTTAGAACTGCTTAAACCTAACTAACCTAAGGACATCACACACATCCATGCCCGAGGCAGTAGGGGTCGCGCGGTTCCAGACTGAAGTGCCTAGAACCGCTCGGCCACTGTGGTCGGCAACGGAACAGGGAAGGGGAGAAGTGATAGTGGTAACGGAAGTACCCTTCGCCAGACACCGCCATTTACGGAGTACAGGCGTGGTCGTAGAAGAAGTAACTCCTAGTCGGGTGGTTACGTCTTTCACATACTTTTATATCGACTAACGGTAATGCAAAGATCCTGATCATTGGCCATAGTGACATGATAGCGTCATATTAGGGCAACATCAAATTTGGTGTACAGTAATTTTACGCTTTCATTTTGACCGTTTTAAAAATGTAGTATACTGTTAACATAGGTGCATGGTCGAAAGTCTGCAGTCTGCATTTTCTGAAACTCTCTTTTTCCTGAAATTATGTTCATTTATGGTGCTTCCACAGTTTTCTACTTTACAGTGTTACGTTAAAGCAGGAACACTAGAAAAGCGTATGTCTTTCAGGAAACGACAGAGATTTATAACAGAAGCCTTGATATGCCACGGGTAATTACGTTCTGTACAAGTAGCTCACAGATAGGCAAGTAGCATCGTATCATTTTTACAGGGATTCATCCACCAGCCTGCTATCGGTAAGGATTACGTATTAAGCTTGATACTCTGCGGCTGTAAATCATAGTTGAGCTTCTTACGAACGAAGAAACGTGTAAGTCTCTTTCTGTAGCTCTACGGAAAATGTTATCAGTTGTGTCGAATGACGTACTTATTTATAATGATTTAGCAAATATAATATATTTTGTTCTCTGTGCGTATAAACCTGTTAATCTTATTAATAACAAAATACACCTGGCATTAAATATCCATTAGCTGCACCGACGTATAATGTTTGTCCTATCACGTGAAACCTTGTGAGTTGCAATCACGTCGATAGATATTTTTATTTTGACGTACTATAAAAACGGGCGCCGTGTCAGAGGAAGTTGCCTTGTAGTGGACAGTCGAGGCGCAGCCATGTTGTCCGTACTTTGCCTGCTGGCAGCCTCGCTGGCCACAGTCAGCGCCCAATGGGACCCCAACGTGGCGAACGGCCGCAGCGCCATGGTCCACCTGTTTGAGTGGAAGTGGGCGGACATCGCGGCCGAGTGCGAGCGATTCCTGGCGCCCAAGGGCTATGCTGGCGTACAGGTGAGACTGCGTTCTTGCTAGATTCCGAATGCAGACATATACCATCGTCAACTGTTACACACTTTTACATGTAGCAAACCAACATCTACCATACGAGCACACAGACATTTATTTACTACCTGAGTATTACAGGAGAATATGGGGTTGGGTCAAGGAACGAGATACAAGAAAGACTAATTGAGTTTTGTAACATTTCAGCTAGCAATAGCGAATACTCTGGTTCAGAATCACACGAGGAGGAGGTATACTCGGAAAAGGCCGGGTGATATGGGAAGATTTCAGTTAAATTACATCATGGTCAGACAGAGATTCCTAAATCAGATACTGGACTCTACAGCGTATCCAGGAGCAGATACAGACTCAGATCACAATGTAGCAGTGATGAAGAGTAGGTAGAAGGTAAAAAAATTAGTCAGGAAGAATCAATACGCAAAGAAATGGGGCACGGAAGATCTAAGGAATGGCGAAATACGCCTGAAGTTCTCTAAAGCTATAGATACAGCAATAAAGAATAGTTCAGCAGGCAGTACAGTTGAAGAAGTATGGACATCTCTAAAAAGGGCAATCACAGAAGTAGGTAAGAAAAACATAGGAACAAAGAAGGTAACCTCGAAGGAATTATGGGTAACAGACGAAATACTTCAGCTGATCGACGATAAAAGGAAGGTCAAACATGTTCAGGGAAATCCAGGAACATGAAAATGCAAGTCGCTGAAGGAGGAAATAAATAGGAAGTTCAGCGAAGCTAAGACGAAATGGCTGCATGAAAAATGTGAAGATATGGAAAAATAAATGATTGTCGGAAGGACTGCCTTCGGTGAAATGAAAAGCAAGAGTGGTAACACTAAGAGTGCAGAGGGAATTCCACTGTTAAATACAGAGGAGAGAGTGGATAAGTGGAAAGAGTACCCTGAAGTTCTCTATGAGGAAGGAGAGTTGTCTGATGTGTTAGAAGAAGAAACAGGAGTCTATTTAGAAGAGATAGGGGAGCCAGTATTAAAATCAGAAGAGAGCTTTGGAGGACTTTAAGATCAAATAAGGACGAAGGGGTACATAATTCCATCAAAATTTCTAAAATCATTTGAGGAAGTGCCAACAAAACGACTATTCACATTGGTGTGTAGAATGTATGAGTCCGGCTACACACCATCTGACTTTCGGAAAAATATCGTCCACACAATTCCGAAGACTGCAAGAGCTGACAAGTGCGAGAGTTATCACACAATCAGCTTAATAGCTCGTATATCCAAGCTGCTGATAAGGATAATATACAGGAGAATGGAAAAAATCGAGGATTTGTCAGATGACGAACAGTTTGGCTGTAGGAAACGTAAAGACACCAGAGAGGCAATTCTTCTGTTGCAGTTGACAATAGAAACAAGACTATAGAAACATAAAGACACGTTCATAGGATTTGTCGACCTGCAAAATGCGTTCGACAATGTAAAATGGTGCAAGAAGGTCGAAATTCTGAGAGAAATAGGGGTAAGCTATAGGGAGAGACGGGTAATATACAATATGTACACGAGCCAAGAGGGAATAATAAGAGAAGAACGAATTGCTCGGATTAAAAAGTGTGTAAGACAGGGATGTAGTCTTTCGCCCTTACTGTTGAATCTGAACATCGAAGAAGCAATGATGGAAATGAAAGAAAAGTTCAAAAGTGGAATTAAAATTAAAGGTGAAAGGATATCAGTGGTACGATTCTCCTGATGACATAACTGTCCTCAGTGAAAATGAAGTAGAATTATATGATCTGTTGAATGGAATGAACAGGCTTGTGAGTACAGACTACGGATAAGAATAAATTGAAGAAAGACGAAAGTAATGAGAAGTAGCAGAAGTGAGAACAGCAAAGAATCTTAACATCAGGACTGATGATCACGAAGTAGACGCATTTAAGAAATTCTGCTACCTTGGCAGCAAAATAACACGACGGGGGGAGCAAGGAGGACATCAAAAGCAGACTAGCGGTGGCAAAAAAGGTATTCCTGGCCAAGAGTAGTCTACTAGTATCAGACATAGACTTTAATTTTAGGAAGAAATTTGTAAGAAAGTATGTTTGAAGCACAGTATTGTATGGTAGTGAAACATGGACTATGGAAAACGCGCAACAGAAGAGACTCGATGAGTTTGAGATGCGGTACTACAGACGAATATTGAAAATTAGGTCGACTGAAAGGTAAGAAATTAGGAGGTTTTGCGCAGAATTGAGGAGGAAAGTAATATCAGTAAAACACTGTCGAGGGCAAGGGACAGGATGATACGACATCTGCTAAGACATCAAAGAATGACTTCCATGACACTAGAGAGAGTTGTAGAGAGCAAAAACTGTAGAGAAAGACAGAAGTTAAAACATATACGGTAAATAATTGTAGGTTGTTAGTGCTACTCTGAGATGAAGAGATTGGCACAGATGGGGACTGTTTTACTTCCGAAAGATTTTACGCAAGACGATGCCATTAGTACCTGACTATAGTAGATTTGTACGTTATCGGGAAATAGTGGCAGTAGTTTCCCTTTGTTTTCAACCCTTCATAGTACCAGCTTAGCAAGGCTAATGTTATAAAACCAGATCAGTAAATTATCCACACAGTTTCCCATGAAAATACTGAAAAAAGCTGCTGCCTGTCTTCAGGAACCATGCCATAATCTGGCCTCTCCTCATAAACAGCTCCGTTCTAGTTACAGTCACGGCACTACTATCTCTATCAGTCAGGCACGCAAGCAAAGCTCACCTCAGCAAGGTCCATGATTCATGATGGGCTTGTAATAAATGGTATTGTATGCCCCTATTCAAATGCCATGCTCCTTTGCATTTTGCCTGTCACGAAGATATACGTTAATGGCTATTGGTGTGGAGATCGCTGGTAAACTTACGGTATAACTGTCGCAATGTAAACATACCTGTCCGAATTTCAATCACTTTCCACGTCAGCATCTACTTTATACGGATGTGAAAACCTTTCTTTCCTGCAGTGGGTAGCCGTTGATCATTTTGTATCTGCCTCCGCGCAAATATATCCCAACATATGCGGAGAACGATGGTCTCTGACAAACTCTGTTCAAAATGCGGCCGATACCTCCTCAATGATAAATGTATTCGACTGAGAAAAGTATGTTTCAGATATAACAGTAGATTTTTAGGATTGGTTTCTTTTTGGATAGATATATTTCTTTATTTGAAATCAGTGAAGAGTATAATTTGCTGTAAAATTTTAATCAGCTCGATATCACAGATAATGGGAGAAGCGTCGTGACCCCTGTTTCTGGCGGCAGTATTAGCAGCGGGAAGCCAGTTACCAAACGAATTAACGTATAATTACTGTACCTCCGACGCGGGCAGTAAATGCAGTAATCTGGAAGAACTTGTGAAGATCGAATGCAAGACTTAAATCTCTAGTGCATGGTGTCCTAGAACACGCAATTCATTGTCAAGCTACTTTTATATATTTATATACCGCATATTTGTATACTTATTTATAGCCGGCCGCTGCGGTCGTACGGTTCTAGGCTCTTCAGTCCGAAACTACGCGGCTGCTACGGTCGCGGGTTCGAATCCTGCCTCGGGCATGGATGTGTGTGATGTCATTAAGTTAGTTAGGTTTACGTAGTTCTAAGTCTAGGGGACTGATGACCTCAGATAGTGCTTAGGGCCATTTGAACCATTTTTATACTTATTTATATACTATATATTTATATTATATATTTATACTATATATTTATTTACTACTAGGGCGTTCTTATACTCTGTTACATTTAACTAGATATCCTAATGAGTCAGTATTACAATTTATACAGTAGAGGTTGTTGTTGTTGTAGTCCTTAATCCAGATACTGGTTTGATGCAGCTGTCCATGCTACTCTATCCTGCGCAAGCTTCTCCATCTCCGAGTACCTACTGCTAGCTACATCCTCTTGAACCTGCTTAGTGTATTCATGCCTTCGTCTCCCTCTCCTCTTACCCTCCGCGCTTCCCTCCAATACTAAATTGATGGCGATCGAAGCAGACGAAATGAATTAAAATTTGTGCTGCATCCGGGAGTCGAACGTGCGTCTTATTGCTTGCTAAACAGAACTTCTAACCATTACACCACCACAGTACGATAGTCGACACTGCTGCATGAACTACCTAAGCTGAGTACCCTCCTCAACTCAAACTTCAATTCATTTTTCCCTTACATATTGTCACTACTGCCAGGGCTCTCCGACATTGGAAAGCACCCCAGCATTGGAGATAATGGGACGTCCTTGTACCATTGGTGATCTTATAGATCTTATAATTAAATGTCTCAGGGAAACACAGGGAAACATTCAATTATAAGAACTAAATTGACGATCCCTTGCTGCCTTAGAACGTGGCTTAGCAACCGGTTCCTTCCTCTAGTCAAGTTGTGCCATAAATTCCTCTTCTCCCCGATTCTGTTCAGTGCCTCCTCATTAGTTAACTGATCTACCCATCTACTCTTCAGCATTCTTCTGTAGTATAACACTAGAGGAGCAATATTTAATTGCAATAATAACGTACGAGTGCTATTTGGAAAATAAGGAACGATCGGTGGCGAAATGGAAACCACACAGACAATCAGAACAGTTTTATTTACAACATTTAGCTTCACCTTCCTGCTACTTCTCTACATAGTCACCGCTCCGACTTAGACATCAGTCGTAGTGTTGCACCATCTTCACAGCATCCTCGTCATAGCAGGCAGCATCCTGTGCTTCCGACAGTATTTTGCACTGGACTGCAGCTAGTTGTTTTTGTTCCATAATGTTGTCTTCATAGCCGGCGGATCGTTTGAGCACAGATGAAAATCACAGGGAGCCATTTCGAGGCTATATGGTGAGTGATCAAACAGTTCCCATCGAAAACCCTGCAGTGGCCTTTTCGATGCCCACGCAGAGTTAGACCGAAAGCTATCAAGAAGGAACTGCGTGACATTTAAACATTATGGGGCGTTACATGAAATCAGATGAATCTCTCGGCAGGCGCCCATACTTTGCGGGGGACACTATTTTCTAGCCATCTTTACGTGCTCATTGTGCGCTCAGAACTGAGAAGCGCGTCATGACGCTATCTACTGTCATACTACGGACATTGCCCAATACACCCGTGCAAAGTTCCATCAGTTTTTCAGAGTGGTTTCTATTTTGCGACCGACCGTTCCTTACTTTTCGAATAGCCCTCGTACACAGTAATGGACATCGTATAGGAATTTAAAAATGTCGCCCTTGTGGTATAGTAAACGAATTAGTGTGTCAGTGACACTTAAGATTTAGAACAGATATTGAATTCTGAACTGTTGTTGGAGTAACTTTGACAGTTTAAAAATTACTCACTGTTTATAAATAAGCTAACAACTAATTTTCCCTAACGTTCAGATATCGCCGCCAAACGAGTACATGTCAATCACCACCAACAATAGACCGTGGTGGGAACGATACCAGCCTGTCTCCTACAGGATTGTCAGCCGATCTGGTTCGGAGTCCGAGTTCAAAGACATGGTGAACCGCTGCAACAACGTCGGAGTCCGGTAAGTCAGTCAAAAAGCTTTTACTCTCACTATGGGTTTTGATATAAAACGGAGATGAATGATTATGGAAAGGGACAAATTCGATTCTGTGATTATTAAGGTCATTGACATAATCAGTTCAGGAGCTTATCTTATGTCCATAACTGAGTTTAAAATACTTACAATAAAAAATTTTGAGGGGGAGTAGGAAACCTTGACTTAAGCGTGACATTATATATGCGGAAATAACGATCATGAGGGTCATGTATAGGCAATAGGTCATCAAATCAGTTACATCCATTAATACGAAATCTGTCTGAGGGAATACGCAGACACTATTCTCTATTGTAGTAGAAATTGACGTTCCACATTTCATGACGGAAATCTTTAGAAGATCTCTCAGTCAGTCACTTGCAGAGTTAGAGGTTCACATTCTTAAGGAAAATACGGTTGTATGGCGTGTTCGGCCAGGAGTCCCCTTTTAGGTAGTTCAGCCTCCTGGTGCAAGTGTTTTTATTCGACGTCACTTCGGCGATTTGCATGACGATGATGATGAAATGATGATGAGGAAAACACAACAGAGATAACTGTATAGTTTCACTTTCGAGCAGTAAATTTGGCAATGGGCGATAGACTTCTCGCAGCTGTTTTTTATTAGTATGTCGACAGTAGCGTGTGCTCGAGTCCGCCTGTGGTAGCTGCACAGACAAGAATAATGTTATGTTGATGAACTAATATCTATACGCAGATCAGAGTTCAGAAGTAAATTATATAACATGGAAAAGTTTAGGAATTACTCGCAATTGTTCCGGACAATTTTTAAATGAAATAATTGCGATTTTGGCTGTTAAAACATTATTAATTGCGACTGCAGTTTCGGCGTGTGGTCATTTTCAAGCATTCTGATAATCATCGGTCGTCAAATATAATTCACATATTTATGAAATTGACAAACGCTGAAAGTGAAAATTTTAAAGCAGTTTACAAGGGATGTTGTAATCCACTCAATAATAATAAGCTGCGACATGCTGTGTAAGAGCAGTTGCTTGAACTGTTGTGAATTTATCTGCTGTTCCACATACCATATAGTTATAGAGCTGGAGAAATAATTATGTAAACACTGTAGTTTAAACTTCAAGTAGTAAGTGTGGTAACTGGATCACAAAAGCGACAAAGATGTAAACATACAAAGAATATGGAGTCCAAAGATGCTAACATATGGAGTCGATATTATGTGACTTGTGAAATGTATGTGTGTGCAGAAAAGAGAAAAGTGACGGAAACATGTGCCAGATAAAAATGCTATCTTAAAACGTGACTGAGATTATAGATTAAAACTAGGTGAAAAGATGAAATGACTATCAGGTCAAAATACAACAATATCCAAAAATGCAAGTACAGAATACGGTCTAAAACATCAGATATAGATCAAAGCAGCGGTCCACAAACAAGCGCAAGAAATACGTAACTGTAGGAAAGGTGTGAAGTAGTAGTAAACGTAGCATGGTCTACAATATTTACAAGGATTAAGACAAGATTATAAGACGTTCACGAAACAGTCCAGGAGTTTCACATTTTTAAGGTCAGTCTTTTCATCCAAATTGGATTCTGGCTGGTTTCGAAAGTCCCTATGAATTCGACTTCTTTGTAATTAATCCAGCTATCTACCTTTCCTTTTTTATGGAAAATTTCTGAAGAGTTTTAAAGGTTATCTAACTCGCGTTTAGTTACTCGAATATGGCTCGCGCAGGATGATGTCAGTTGTCTTACTGTGTTCTATAAAACGTGTGTTCAAACTTCTACCAGGTAGTCCTACATAAAAGTTTTTGCGTTCTCCCCAGCTGAGTTTATAAATTCCAGATTGTGCGTAAGGTTTGTTGTTGTTGTTGTGGTCTTCAGTCCAGCGACTGGTTTGATGCAGCTTTCCCTGCTATTCTATCCTGTGCAAGCTTCTTCATCTCCAAGTACCTACTGCAGCCGACATCCTTCTGAATCTGTATGGTGTATTCATCTCTTGTCTACCTCTACGACTTTTACCCTTCGCGCTGCCTTCCAGCAGTAAATTGGTGATCCCCTGATGCCTCAGAACATGTCCTACCAACCGATCCCTTCGTCTAGTCAAGTTATGCCACTAATTCCTCTTCCCCTTAATTCTATTCAGTACCTCCTCATTAGTTACGTCATCTACCCATCTAATCTTCTGTAACACTATCACCACATCTCAAAAGCTTCTATTCTCTTCTTGTCCAAACTATTTACCTTCAAAGTTTCACTTCCATACAAATAGTTTCAGAAAAGACTTCCTGACGCTTAAATCTATACTCGATGTTAACAAACTTCTCTTCTTCAGAAACGCTTTCCTTGCCATTGCCAGTCTACATTTTATATCCTCTCTACTTCGACCATCATCAGTTATTTTGCTCCCCAAATAGCAAAACTCCTTTACTACCTTAAGTGTCTCATTTCCTAATCTAATTCCCTCAGCATCGCCTGATTTAATATGACTACACTCCATTATCCTCGTTTTGACTTTGTCGATGTCCATCTTATATCCTCCTTTCAAGACACTGTCCATTCCATTCAGCTGCTCTACGAGGTTCTTTGCTGCCTCTGACAGAATTACAATGTCATCGGCAAACCTCAAGGTTTTTATTTCTCTTCCTAGGATTTTAATTCCAACTCAAATTTTTCTTTATTTCCCTTTACTGCTTGTTCAATATATAGACTGAATAATATCGGGACTAGCATTCAGGAGGACGAAGGTTCAATCCCGCGTCCGGCCATCCTGATTTAGGTTTTCCGTGATTTCCCTAAATCTCCTCAGGCAAATGCCGGGATGGTTCCTTTGACAGGGCACGGCCGACTTTCTTCCCTATCCTTCCCTAACCCAATGAGACCGATGACCTCGCCGTTTGGTCTCCTCAATCTAGTCCAATAACGTCGGTGATAGGCTACATCCCTGTCTCACTCCATTTCCAACCACTGCTCCCCTTTATGCCCCTCGACTCTTATAACTGCTTTTGGTTTCTGGTTTATTGTGTTGGATACTGTGAACTATGGTCAGACCTAACGTGTTGTCAGTACGGAAGCCATCAGTTATTTCGGTTTTACGAAATTATTTACCTATTCTTTCAGATATAGACCAGCTATATGGCAGGAATAGATATTTAGTTTTATTTTCTTCCTTAGAAGTGGAATGATTTCATTTAAAAATTTGACGAAGTCTGTGGACCCAGTTATTATCAATCTTCAGGGCAATGTTTTCAATGGAAGTAACCTTTCCTAATGTTAAGTAAGACTTATAAATTCAGGAAAACCTTAAAATGAGAATACTTAACCGTATACGTAACCTCACGCAAGGCTAGACTGCACTTTCGAAGTGTAGAACAAGCGGACAGTAGATTTTGTCGTGCTGGCTGAATTACAAGGGAGATCGATATGAAATTATTAATGGTAGTTGAAAGCTGTGCGCTATGTGACGCAAACAAGCTAAAGCAACTGGCACTGGGCACGTTGCAGGATCTACGTGGACGCGGTGATCAACCACATGAGCGCCTCTTGGAACGGCCTCAGCGGCGTGGGCGGCAGCAAGCCCAGCGGCTACAGCTACCCGGACGTGCCATACGGCACCAACGACTTCCACCAGCCGCCCTGCACAGTCAACAACTACAACGACGCCAACAACGTAAGCGAACTGAAGAAGTTGTATATCGACTGTGCCAGACGGCTGTAGCTGCTGTTACGTCTGAAAGATGACGCAGATAATGCTGGAATAGGCTTTTTCGAAACATTCCACTTCATCAGTGTTAGATTTAAAGATGATGATGCCAGCAGATGTGAACCGTTTCTAACATCTCCCCTTACCAACCCCCCCTTCCATAACCCCCCCGCCCAATCCCCCTCCGCGGTAGTTTGAATTTCGACATTTTTAGTTTATATAGATATATTTGTCCGCAGTTCGCAGTAGCGTTCTCGCTTCCCGAGCACGGGGTCCCGGGTTCGACTCCCCGCGGGGTTAGGGATTTTCACCTGCCTCGAGATGACTGAGTATTATTGTGTCGTCTTCATCATAATCTTTAATCCCCATTACGGTCGGAGGAAGGCAACGGCAACCAACCTCCATTAGGACCTTGCCTAGTACGGTGGCGCGGGTCTCCCGCATCGTTCCCCTACGGCCGGCCGGAGTGGCCGAGCGATTCTAGGCGCTTCAGTCTGGAACCGCGCGACCGCTACGGTCGCAGGTTCGAACCCTGCCTCGGGCATGGATGTGTGTGATATCCTTAGGTTAGTTAGGTTTAAGTTAAGTCCCATAGTGCTCAGAGACATTTGAACCTTTTTTTTTTTTTGTTCCCCTACGCTCTGTCACGAAGCATGGGAATTCATTTCCATTCGATAGATATTTTTGTTGCTGTACAGAACCACACTTACATCTTACAATACTGCAATCAATAACGGAATTTTTTACTGATTCCGGGCATGCTGCCCAGGATAGTAGATCCGCAATTGTATTCTGTAGTATTAAGGGAAATTTTATTCTGTCCGTCTCCGCTTCATAAATATACAGTTCACTGCTGCAATGGTTACCGCTCTCAGGCTGACTCGCCCATTCTTAAACCACAAACCTTGTTATTAACCGTAACTAGTTACATAACATGGTGCCAAGAGATACGAACAGCTTTGCACAGTTTGACTTTTGTTCAGTTTGACTTTCCTGTACAAAACCATTCGTACCTTTCGGAATCATGTACAACTACTTACGGTTAATAACAAAGTGTGTGTTTTGAGTAAGGGTGAGTCAATCCAGAATCGTTACCCTTGCAGCAATAAATTATTCATGCAACTGAGAGGGACAAAACAAAAATTTATAAAGTTTTCGGGAATTTTTTTGTTTTGTTTCGAAAATAGTTTATTTTCCGGACCAATCACACATCATTATGACAACTGGAGTGAACTACTGCATCCATCTTATGATATGAAGATGACAGGCGACGGACAAAATCGGTAATATTTTATTGTGTGTTCCCGTTACGGTAAATAAATCATATTTTTTTCAGAATAAGCATTTTTTCTCTAGTCTTGGTTCCATTGGATCCAGCTGTTTTAAAATGATAATTAAAATTAGTATGCTTCATTCTTAACTTTTTTTATTAAAATTTACACTTAACCATTGAATACCTTAACCTAATGTAGCATCATGCTATTGACAACATACAGAGAAACTACTAAAAAAGGATAAGAAAAAAATAAAGTAAGCTATTTTCTTGAATTTAATACCACTTCTTGAAAGCGTCAAAACAAAAACTTAAAATCTCCTCCTATATAACATTTTTCACAAAGGTCAAAGTAAACCAAACTGCATGAACGAAGTACACAGTGGCTGAGAACAAGTCATCCAGATAGGCGGCTTGCGCTTAGTGTTTCCTTTTTGGATGGGCAGAAGAGTATCTCATTGTCTTATTTCTCTCCCATTTAAGACTGGTTTGATTGTTTTCTGGTACTGCTAGATGAAGTTTTAGAGCGTGAAAATGCTCGTTCTGAGTTGTGTAGGAACTCTGTGGTTATAGCATTTCTTTTTCATGCAAAGTTTTACCTTGAGGTTTTGACGGACAGTCTTCAATTATGATGTCACCAATAATCCATTTGACAACATCACTTTCAGTTTAGGGAGAATAATAAACAAGACAGGCACTGGTGCCTGCAACGTCAACTCATACGCGACTAGATGTGAAACACAGCTGTTCAGCAATTTCGACATTAATAATCGGCCCCCAACAGAACCAAACAACAATCCAAACGCTAAGTTATCGGCAATGCCGCTGACTGCTGGCTTGTCTTTCTTCTCTTCAAGTTGCACGACATGTTTTCAGTGGTGCGATTATGTCTAAAAAAAATACAAGTCGCACCTCCTCTTTTTCTCGGCGCCTCTGGTTAAATCTTGTCCTAGATTTCATTTTCCTATTGTCTGATAGGGATGCTCATAGCCAGTGCGTATATTTCATGACAATATGTACGTTCCTTTATTATTTTCTGCGTATAGTTTCAGACACGGTGTAAATGGATTCGTTCGAATCGAAAGAGCAGTTCGGACGATCTTACAAACGGCATTTCGCCTTTTATCTTAGTACTTCAAAAGACAAGATAAATCATGCAATTTATAGAAAGAGATGACAATGGTTATTCTATATTCCATTTTTTCTTTTCAGGTACGAAACTGTGAGTTGTCTGGACTTCACGACCTTAATGATGGGTCCGACTACGTACGGGGCAAGATCGTGGAATATATGAACAAGCTAATCGGCTATGGAGTTGCAGGATTCAGGTAATATAATATAGAGACTACTGCTTGTTTTAATTTTTCAGTATATTTTTATACTTTCGATTAATACTCTTGTTATTTGATTTGACCCCTCGCTTAACGACATATATTGTAGTGCTGTTGCCGATATAATATACTCTGTACCCAACGGAAATGGGGAATACAGTTACATGTAAAGAAATTTGAATAATAATATTATAATTACTTCTTGCGGAACGATACAACTGCACATAACGATGGTGGACAAGGGAAACTTATTAACTCCATTTTGCTAAATTTTATGGGAGAAGCAAAAACAGTTCCTTAAAAAATAAATGAAGTGATAGGGATAATGTTGCTACATGTGTAACAAGATAGTAGAAGCCTAGTTACTGACAGATTAGAGAAATCCATGCACTTTCAAATCTCTCTTTGGTATTTGAGGTACTGACTGCTGGAATTACGTGGTCTTCAAAGACGGGTGGAGTTACACGATTTTCATTGCCCACAGGATCTAGCGCCCAGGAAGGGCGTGGATGACTTAAAAATAGAAACAACTGAGTTGCTGAGGGATCAAGTTTTCCACGGCCTCCTGCACGTCCTTGTCATAGGTGAACCTCTGACCTTTCAGAGGTTACGTTAAGGGGCCGAAGATATTTGATTCATATCGGGAGACATCCGGGCTGTAAGAAGGATTTTACTGGGCATCTCATCGAAATTTTTGAAGGTTCCCGGGGATCCTCTTAGCCACATGTGATCTAGCGTTGTTCTGGAGAAGCAGTAGCCCATTCGAAACTTGGTCCCTGCGCTTGTTCTTGACGCCCCGTTTGAGCCTCAACTTACGTGTTACACCCTGCAGTTGCCAGTCGATGAGCGAGGTCCTTCATCGTCCAAAAAGAAACTGAGCAAGATTTCCCTGCCTTTCAGGACAGAGTGAGTTTTTTTAATTTTATTTTTGAACGAACGGAGCTACGATCGCCACTTCACGCTTATCCATTTGGAAGCAACGACAGCACGTTTCATCACATGCCAGAACCTGAGCATTGATATCCGTTTCTTGCTACATGTGTCCTAACGGATGGGCCAGGAAAACTGCCGCTCTCTCCGTCTTTTGATTCTATGAAAAGTATTTGGACAACCACAAATTTCTCCATTAATGAAGCCTCTCGTGGATTATGTGATGCGCAGTTCGTTTGCTTATCAACAACTCAACAGTAATATCACTTGCGGTGATTCAACGATTCGTCCGTACGAATTCCCCCATAGTGAAAAAGTGGCACTGGTGCTAACAATGTGAACCTGCGTAGGGTGTGCACGTACTTGATGTTTACAAGTTGTGCCTCACAACGCTGACCCCCGGAATATTGTGCACAGTGCGAGACACGGCTCTCCGTTCACCTCTTTTATTCTGAAATAAATCTATGAAGTGTACTCTCCTTCTGTCTTAAGAAACTGGATAGCCACTCTTTATGCTGAAGAGGAGGGATCTGTCATGCATAGAACTGCACAAAAATTTCTGCAGAAATGAGGAAATTTCTGTGAAGCCTTTAAACCCGATTGAACTGGGTATCACACAGCTCCGTCACTTGACGATCACCATCGGACTAGAATTACATACAACGCCGTTTCAGCGAATATCTTCTTGCCTAGGGCATACCTTATATTCGTTCATTGATTCTAGGATTGACGCAGCCAAACACATGTGGCCAAACAATCTAGCCAAAATCTACGGCGCACTAAGCAACCTCAACAGTAATTATTTTGGCGGAGGCAAGCGACCATTCATCTACCAAGAAGTCATCGACCCAGGTAATCACTATTCCATGAAGAAACGAAAGATTTTGGGAGGCATCCACTTCAACTCTTTCGTAGCCTGACTCCACTGACTATTAAATTGTTCTTCGTTTTACAGGTACTGAAGCCGTGAAGAAAGGCGAGTATGTCGGCATGGGAAGAGTCTGTGAGTTCAAGTATGGAACAGAGCTGGCGAACTGCTTCAACAGAAAGAACCAGATGAAGTGGCTGTATAACTTCGGTAAAAATTTCAAGAAATATTCTCTTTTACTTAAGCAATATTTACAGTCAAACGCTGAAGTAATTCTCTGGCGTTCAAACAACATTATGTAATTAGACTGACTGATATTTGCTTCGTAATGCACACTATTAAAAAAAGGAATAAGAGTTGACACCAGTAGCTTGTTAAAGAACACGTTAAATGTCATGTCACGTGGTCGTATAGACTGCCACGGTTACGTAATTCGTTTGAATGATATAATGATATTTGCATCGCAGTTAAATGCAGACTGCAAAAACAGGAATAAGAACTGATATCAGTTGCGTGTTAAAGAACTCATCAAATGAGACGTGGTAATGCAGACTACCTCCATACAGAATACTTCTTTTTCATTCATATGACTTTCTGTCTGCAGTTGTACAACGTATTGATGTCCTGTTACAGGTGAAAGTTGGGGCCTGGTCAACGGTAACAATGCACTTGTGTTCATCGATAACCACGACAACCAGAGAGGCCATGGTGGCGGCGGAAGCGTCATCACATTCCAAAACCCAAAACTATACAAGGCATGTGAAAAGATTTTTAATTCTAATGATACCTCCGTCCTTCGGGTAAACGACGATGAAAAATTCTTACATTAAATTTTTAGTTATGTTTACGTATCTAATATGCTTAGGAAAATGAAAAAAATAAAACTACCGTATGGTGATTTTGAGCTACCATATTAAATACTTCTAAAGTTATTATCGCTAATACGAGGGTTGGAACTTAAATAATGACAACTATTTATTCACAACCGATGCATAAGAGATACATGTTTGCACCTGTTACTGTCCTTCAAAGTAGTCACCAGAGTTATGTAGAACCAGTTGCCAGCGATGTGGAAGGCGTAGTATACCGTTAGCAGAGCCTGTTCTGTTGATGGTGCGAATGGAGCGGTCTAAAGTTATGGTGATTCTCGTGTCCACTGTGATGGTGTTATCCTAACGCATTGCGTTCTTCATGGCAGACCGACAATGCACAATGTACTGTCCGTTTTTGGAGCATCACCTCCGACCAGCTTTGCGAAACAAGAAGCTACACTTTTTGTGCAACTCACCCATCATTTTGCACGACAACGCGCGGGCCCACACAGCGCAAGCTGTGGCTGCTCTGTTCGGTCCATGGGACTGGGAAGAACTGTACCATCCGCCATAGTCTCCGAGTTTATGCCCTAGTGATTTTAATTTGATTCCGAAGATGAAGGAACCACAACGTGGCATTCGCTTCAGAGTTGTTCCAGAGATTCGACAGGCAGTAGACGGCTCCATTCGCACCATCAACAGAACAGGCTCTGCTAACGGTATACTACGCCTTCCACATCGCTGGCAACGGATTCTACACAACGCTGATGACTACTTTGAGGGACAATAACAAGTGCAAACATGTAACTCTTTTGTATCGGTTTTGAATAAATAGTGGCCACTATTTAAGTTCTAACCCTCGTATAAGAAGATGAGCAAAGAAAAGTACTATCGGATCTCACACCAGGAACAAAGTTAACTTGGGTTCATCAGGACGGTAGTCGGATACAAGCATGATCTTGTTGAGTTACCCAATCTGAGATTTGCGTGAAGTGATCATATAAGCCAGGGTGGTCGTACGAAGACTGCAATCGTAGCGTGCAGTACCTCATTGTATCCTCATTGCTGTGATTAGCCTTCTCACATGTGAACATCAAATCGTTCTGATGTGTGATGGATGCAGCTAGTGCACTGTCTTCCGAAAAACTCAGATTTCTAGAAGGTGTCATGTTTTCTCAACCCTTTCCAGGTTATTTTGTGTAGACTAGCAAACTTACTTTTTGGAACCTAAAATACAATGTAATGTCAGTTAGTGGACGTCCATTAATGATGTGTGCTCTTTTTCAAATTCTGACCACTCTCCTCCTCCCTTGGTGAGATTTGGTGAGGGCGAGACCACCCCTCCCCCCCCCCCCCCTCTCACCCACACGTGAGTTTTACCCACTAACATTTTACAGTCTAACTCCTTCGATACGTTCAAGTTTCCACTTCATACCAGTAAAATATCCTTTAGGTTACTCGAATTAATTTTATAAAGCAACATATTACCCATCAAAATAATGTATATTCTGGGAATTGAAACAGTTGACATAAGATTTTAATTGCCCCCGCCGCCTCCATTTCAATGACATTTAGTCAGAGCTCATGTAATAAATTCTGACGTTATTCTATTATTCTCCTTACAAAATATGACGTTTCTTTATATGTAGGAAACAAATTAAATACCTTTAGGATGTTACATAAAGGAAATAGATAATTCTACGAATGGACACATAAAAACATTTGCTTGAACATTGGAAACATTCTCTGACAACTGTATTCTCGACTTCAAGGTTTATTTTATCTCCTATGCCTCTCTTCGTACTCAACACTTTAAGACGTAACTTTTATTTTGTTGATAGCCTCATCAGCACTCCGTTTATGCCAATAAGACTTAAATAATTTGCAGATGGCGAATGCCTTCATGTTGGCGTGGCCGTTTGGCTTCCCACGAGTGATGTCCAGCTACGAGTTCGGTAGTTCGGACGATGGTCCACCACAGGACGGCAACCAACACATCATCTCTCCCACCATCAACTCTGACGACTCATGCGCTAGGCCCTGGGTGTGTGAACACCGCTGGAGGCAGATCTACAACATGGTCGGATTCAGGAACAATGCAGGAAGTAAGTACTCAGTCTGTTTTAGGCAGCCTAGGTTGCGATGAAAATATGTCATATCCTGTATTACAAAACCACTATCCTAACCAACGAATTGTGGGCGCTCGGTGATTAAGATTTACAATGTACGCAACAGCAGAAAGAACTCGTCAGATACTTAAAAATGAATCGCACAAGGTCATGAAAAATAAAAATAAACTTCAGAAATGAAATTTTACAGCGCAAGTAGCTCGGCGAATGGACTTTCTATTTACACGAGTTCTTGATTAAAGATAAACAATAGTAAGCAAAAACAAATAGCATAGCAATTATCGGGTGTTCTAACTATAAATAATTGAACACAACGTTAATTTAGAATCGAGTACTACAATTATATAAATTATATCAGACGACGAGTCTAACACGAAAGCAACACCAGTTAAAAACTAAGAAATTTTTGTGGGACAGATGATTTATCTAAGCGACACAGCATATCAAAGCCCCAACATCACACTCTGTCTCGCTACCTCGTATTAATGCAATTAGTGTTATATGTGCCATAAACAGAAAAGACAACTTTAACATTAGGAATTTAAGTAACAATCCACCTCCGTAGTGGTCAGTGGGGATGGCTTCCATGCGAGGACCCGATTCTCGTCACCGCCAAGTGCTTTTACTTTATGGGAGGATTGGTTCGGGATGCACTAAGCCTCATGATATCAACTGGGAGCTACTTGATGGAGTAGTACCAGTAGCAGCTCCACGGTGTGTAAAGTCCGTAAAATGGACGGGAGAGCGGTGTGCCGACCGCATACTCCTCCGTACCGCATAAAAATAAAAAAAAAAATAAAAAAAATGTGTGTGAAATCTTTCGGGACTTAACTGCTACGGTCATCAGTCCCTAAGCTTACACACTACTTAACCTAAATTATCCTAAGGACAAACACACACGCCCATGCCCGAGGGAGGACTCGAACCTCCGCCGGGACCAGCCGCACAGTTCATGACTGTAGCTCCATAGACCGCTCGGCTAATCTCGCGCAGCGTACCGCATCAGCGTGACGCCGCAAGGCAGAGGATGACATGGCGGCCGGTAGAAATCCCTAAGGCCCTCATGGCCTTGCCAGGAGCTCGTTAAATCTGAGTAAAGTACCTAAATTTCCTTCGCTTAAGCTGAGCAGTATATAAAATTCTTAGCACTTTACGTTTGTAATACTTTAATTTCGTTGCCCTTAATTCACAAGTAAGCATTTTGACAACTTCCCCATCAATAATGTTAGCGTTTTGGACTCATACTTAAGCAATTACATATTTTCGTTCTACTTTATGCCATCAGCTACCGCGATGAGCAACTGGTGGGACAACGGCAACTACCAGATTGCTTTCTCCAGAGGAAACACCGGTTTCATTGCCATTAACAACGAGGCCAATTCCGACCTGAAACAAACGCTTCAGGTAGGTGTAGCATTTTTTATTACATAGCATCACCGACTTTGACATCTAAAAGTCTGATAATCACTGGTTTCTTGCAGACTGGCCTACCCGCTGGTTCATACTGTGACGTCATCTCTGGTAACAAGAGTGGAAGCAGCTGCACGGGCAAGACCATCACCATTAACGGTGATGGAACGGCCTACATCGAAATCCCTTACAACCAGGACGATGGTGTTGTGGCTATCCACACAGGCGTAAGTAATCGTGTCAAAAAGTCTCAAGTACAGCTGATATCTGTTGCGTTAGAGAACTGTTTAACCATGATGTAATCTTATGCCGTATCTCAGTTCACAGCTTACTGAAACACAACCTGGAATTGTCAATGAACTACACCACACCAATCAGGTTAATTTGTAATTTATTTTACAGGCCAAGCTGTAATCTCGCAGTATGACTGGAAGCCGTTATAGAGACCACAGGAACGAACTGACAAAGCAGATTATTCAATACCAACTTCACTGATCAATGCTAAATTTCATTTTATTTTTAAATGTAAAAGTGAAACAAACTGATGCGCTGCAACCCAATTTGATGAATAAAATTTTTGCACTTCCGAAAGGCTTATGATCAAATTAACCCATTGTGTAGTATATTTGAATATCTTCTGTATAAACAGGTATGTATCAAAAAACAGGGTAAAATGCACAGTTCACTCTGACTTTGGACACACCCATTGCCGTCTCTCACAATAACACAGTATTTTGTTATCTGATTAATCTATTAGGTTATGATACAATAACAGTCTAAAAAGATAACCCCTACGTCGTTACCATCACTCGAGGCATATACCAAGAAACTACTGTTTCAGATTCTTTCTAGAGCATTATTGGATGCCAGTGTTGGAGATGTAGCACTCTTTCGTTTCGGCTGTTAATGGCGGCTTTCAGAATTGACATTTCTAGTGACTTAGAAACTAGGTACATAATTTGTTTCATTTTCAAGTTATAATGAGAATTTTCATATTGTAGTACTTGATAACCCAATTAATTTTAACCAAAACATTTATATCAGTCCTGTTTAATGGAATTAAGGGGTCTTACCAATATAGGCACAGCGCAAAATACCAGACCTCATTACACAGACCTTCAAAATACATAGCCAAGCAACAAAAATAACAACGCGAAAATACATACAACGACTATTTACTACTGACAACGTCGTTGCGACTGGGAGTTTCACTGTTCTCTCCATTAAATCATATTATTGAACTACATTATAATGTAGTTACTGAAATTATAAGTATTTTTAACTACTCTCGCTGGAAACCTGGACTGCAAAATTAGTTAGTTAGGAGTTATCAGACTGTATATTAATTAACAGTATTAATTTTCGAATCCTAGAGAGCAAAAAACTGAAACGAAAAAAGTTTATCGTCCGGTTCACATAGAGGTCTTTTGAGGCGGAGCACTAACACAGCAGAGAAATTATGTAAATCAGGGTTGACTTTCTGAAATGATTCCCCCTCCCCCCAGCATTTAGTACAGTAGGGCATCGATAGTCCGAAACAAATGAGATAGAGGGCATGGGGAGGGAGGGCTATTTCGATAACTCATTCTCCAAGTAACTGATTATTTACGAAAACATATTTTGCTATTGTTCACAGGAATATGAAAGAAACAAACTCTAAAATGAGCGCATACACGATGTAAACGTATCACAGCGGTGTAAGAGAAATCGACGCGAACGCTTTGATATAGGACTCTCGTGGTCTGTAATGCCAGTAAATATCCTCAAATTGGCATACAAAGCGCCTGCGCGTCGGACGAGATTTCACAATACGCTCGCGTCCTCCTAAGCCACCGGCTTAGTCGTGCATTTACAAATCTTTTATCTCGCAATTTTGTGAATTTTAATAGCGCATAATTAGCTATCAAAACATTTCGTTTTTCTGGATTTATTACAATGAGACTTCTGTGTTTGTAAGGTTTAGACAGAACTGTAAGTGCAATTAGTTTTTGCATAATGTGTTCAAAAGTCTTTTCCTATCATTAATCTCACAACCAAGCTCAAGTGTAAGCCCGTGGCATACGAGAACGAGAAGATGTTAAAAATATACGCGGCACTACGTGCTGTTAAGTTAGGTGGCTTTTGTAGGTCAGTTTGATAGATCACACGTGTGTTACATCAAAGTGTTCGTGTCGACTTCCCCTACACTATTGTGGTACATTATAAACAGGTATTGTTAATACCCCGTATATTTTGTACTTCAAGTAACACAGTGAACTAAATACGTAGCTTAGTACCAAAAGCTGAAAATGCTCATTAAAGTAGACCTATAATTTTGACTAAGAACTGCAAACATTTGTTTTTGCGGGAAATCTCGCGTTCCTTTGCCACGAAGCTTCGCAAATGTTTTAAAGACAGCAGTCGGGGAGCGTCGCGTTCTCATTGTTGTTCTAACCACTTCACAACTGTCGTAAGATAATGCAAAACTACGTCACTTGTGTACGATCCTTTTCAGCACCATCGTTGTCACTATGCTCCCCTCGTCCGCTATGGTCTTGGTCTTCGATGACACAGGCAATGATTCCATCGTCCGTCAGTACCTGGTAGCCAGGGTCATCAACATCACATTCGAACAGACCTTGAATATTTTCCTGATCGCATTCTTCAAATCCTGACGATACTGCGGTCATCCCAGCAAAAAAATGCAAGTTTCCAACCTCACTGTCAAATACACTCACAAATTTTATGAAGACATCAGTTTTGTTTTTAATGACCTATGTTTTGTCTTTCCCACTCTGTATTCCAGAGCTAAGGTTGATTCACTACTAGCTTTCTTTAAAAGTACTATGAAGTTTATCGTTAACATTAAAAATAATGTGTTTACAATTGGTCGCCATTGCAGACGTCACAACAGCAGTACGAACTGTCACAAAAATGGCTCTGAGAACTATGCGACTTAACTTCTGAGGTCATCAGTCGCCTAGAACTTAGAACTAATTAAACCTAACTAACCTAAGGACATCACACACATCCATGCCCTAGGCAGGATTCGAACCTGCGACCGTAGCGATCGCTCGGTTGCAGACTGTAGCGCCTAGAACCGCACGGCCACTACGGCCGGACTATCACAGCATTAGAATTTTAGAACTGGAATTCTTTCGATTAACCGATGTTAAGACTGATGGGCATTCGAATAATCGATGTTCTTCTGTAATTTCTGAAAGCTATCGTAAATGCAGAAGAAAATGAAGAAGCGGAATTTTAACTTTCTGCTTCTTATCCGATAAAGGTGGGGAGTTGACTTACATAGATCAGGGTAAGTGAAAGCTAGAGTTTTACTGCCCTGAGTGCGTTCGCAGGCTATGCAGCTGTATGCAGGAAAGGTAAAGTTTCAAAATGTAGAAAACGTGAAGACCATTAAAGCTTAGTTGAAAGACAAGCGTCTGACTCGCATCCGTAATAAAATAGATGTATTATGCGTAAATAGACGATAAGAACCAATATTATTTAACTACAATTCCAGACATCAGTTTCTGGATCAGATACTATCACAGTCCTATAGTGTGCTGCAATATCTCACAGGAGCGATTCAGAGTGGAACGACCACAGTCCAGACTAATAGAATCCTATGAAAGTGTAGTACAACGTCCCAAACCCCCCACCCAAATCCCCTGACACCCATCCCCCCACATCCCTCCCCCACCACCACCAACTTAAGTCACTAATAAAATTCATCCTCGACATAAACCTTTAACCCTTAAGCAGTGACATATATTAAAATGCGCTAACACTCCGTGGGGCCAGTGTAACTCGAAACTAAAACACTAAGAAGAACACAAAACTCCATCATTCCATGAAACAATTATTTAAAATGTACTTTTTGATTCCCTTTTAGAAGGATAATAACAATTTTAATTACGTTTTGATCATCTTTTATTTACAAATAATTGATTTCTGATTATTAAGTTCCAGTATCCTTTTAACACAGAGGCATTACATTTTACACGTTAAGGCAGTATAAAACATTCATTCTTTGTTGCCTCTTTCCAGAACGTGCAGATAGCCGTAGTGCGCTTTCTACATACATGCTTGGAACAAATCACACATACTGTGGAATTCTTGCTGTCATTCGTACATATGACACTGTCTTCTCTTGCTAGGCAGCTTTACCTTGTTCCTTCCATCCTTAAGTGTCGGCACCAAATCCTTTGTTCTGATAGATAAAGCTGAATGACCTTGCTTTTTAGAAGAGATGCAGAGACACGAGTGTTGTGCCGTATTCTTTGCGGTTGACGTCTCACATAAAAACGAACAAGGAGAGGAATATCTGTGTTAACGCCAGTAAAGCATTGCTACGGGAAAGGATTCGCCACATCCGCATAAGTCTCGATGCTCACAACAGGAATTTGTGTGATCTGCACCTATTTCTGGCCGGAAAACTTCAGATGGAAGACTGGGATAAAGTCGACAGGTTAACCTTTCAGCAAGCATCAAGGACCAGCAATAGTATTACTAACCGCCAGATGAGAAAGTACGACAAACTACAACAGAAAGCCACGGACGAAACATTGACGCTGGACAGGCGACGGACAGTGGTCAACCTCTCCAGCCACACCTTGAGCGAAGCAACCACAGCAATCCTGGCCAAGGGGATGAATTTCGCAGTCGCACCTAAGCGAGTTCCAAAATAAGATATTATAGAATCCGTAGAGGCTTCGGTACGTCATCTGCCACAGGCCGAGGCGGAGAAGATCCGGCAGGAAACGGTCAGAGTTCTGAATAAAGCAAAGCCACCGAAGCAAAACATCAACGCTGAGGAATATCATGCCATTAAGGAACTCAGGGACAACCCCCACTTAGTAGTGGTACAGGCAGATAAGGGCAACGCCACTGTAGTCTTGGACACGACTGATTACAACAAACGAATGGAAGATATTCTCGCAGAACCTATCTACAAGAAACTTCAGGGAGATCCGACGGCCAAGGTAATCAAAACGACGCAGGCACTGCTCAAGCACTCTAGAATCAATTTCGACAAGGCCAGAAGATTCATCCCGCAAGTGACACAGGCACCAAGGATATATGGTGTACCGAAGGTACACAAAACCGACTTCCCCTTAAGGCCCATAGTAAACAGTATAAATTCGCCGACCTACTACCTAGCGAAAGAACTGGCACCTAGGCTCCGACACCTAGTGCATCAAACCGAGTCCTACGTTAAGGATTCCACTCACTTCGTGTCTCTCCTAAAGGAAATGCGTGTTACGGACCAAGATCTGATGGTTAGCTTCGACGTCAAATCCCTACTCACGAATGTCCCAGTGTCAGATACTGTGAACATCCTAGAAGAACGCGTGGCACCTGATGTATGTGAGCTTGTGCGCCACTGTCTGACGACCACCTATTTCAGGTGGAGAGGTCAATTTTATGAACAAACTGACGGTGTAGCTATGGGCTCACCCCTATCGCCTATCGCAGCAGAAATTTTCATGGAGGCATTTGAGGAAACAGCCCTCCAGTCCGCACCATTACGTCCAAATTGTTGGCTTCGCTATGTCGATGATACTTTCGTCATCTGGCCCCACGGAGAAGAGGAGTTACAGAACTTCCACAAGCACCTTAACCAACAGCATAGAAAAATCCAGTTTACAATGGAAACAGAGAAGAATGGGGTGCTGCCTTTTCTCGACGTGGAAGTTTATCGAAAACCTGATGGTAGACTTGGCCGCAAAGTGTACAGGAAACCAACCAATACGGACAGGTACCTTCACGCCTCCTCCCACCATCACCCCACGCAGAAGAAGTCCGCCCTGCACACGCTAACGAAGAGAGCGTACAGGATAAGCGACGAAGAACATCTGAAGACAGAACTTGAACACCTCAGGTCCATCTTCGGAACTAATGGCTATGGGAAGCAGATGATAGACAGCACCATGTCGACAAGGGAGAAGACTAATAGGGAAGAGGAGAAGGAGGCACAGAGCATTGCTGTGTTACCATATGTACAAGGGGTCACCGAACGTATTGGCAAAATTCTACGAAAAGCCGACATCAAACCAATTTTCCGAAGCAGAAACAAAATATCAGACATGCTCGGTTCTACCAAGGATGCAGTTGACAAACTACACACAGCTGGTGTGTATGAAATTGGTTGTGCGTGTGGATTAGTTTACATAGGTGAGACGGGACGTCCGATCAGCACTAGGCTCTCGGAACATGAAAGATATATCCGCCTGAAACAACACACTAAGTCAGCAGTGGCGGAACACCGGGACGAGTGCGGGAAACCAATATTTTTTCAAGAAGCCCGCGTCCTGGCGAAACAGCCTCTCACTTTCAAAAGAAAGATTAGAGAGGCGATAGAAATAGCCAAAAGACCCGCCAACATGAATAGAGAGGACGGGTACAAGCTTCCGAGGTCTTGGCTGCCTGCAATAGCAGGGCTACGGAGCGGCGGCAGTGCCGTGGTGGCCCATGCGGACACGCGGAGAGCCACAGTAGTGGTCGCGACCACACAAAGCAATGGCACGCCGCAGCCGGCTTCTGGACAGCTTGGAAACAGAGTGACGTCACAGCCATCACCTGTTCGCTATTCGTCCGTCTCCTCCAATGGGGTGGATTAATATAAAGACCAATAGAAAACAGCTATTTCAGCCAATAACAGATAATAAAGGAAACACCAATAAAGCATACCTTTCACACCTCCTCCTCCTCCTAGTACAGCCAACCAAGTAACGACACGGTTTTCTCGTGCAGCTATTTAAGGAATCCAAGTGTGTTCATTTAGCAGTTAACGTAAGGCCCTGATGAAGGCTAGCTGCAATGCTGGCCGAAACGTTGGCGCAATTTAAAATTATGACGATGCGGTTTGATACCCTGAAGAATTTTATTGAAGAAGACAATGGCCGCGGAAGCCTACGCTTACACTTCTTTTTATTGTAGATTTCGAATTGTTTATCCTTCGGACAATATAGTTTGTTAGTAAGCTCTTAGTCACAGTCTGCAGAAATTCATGTCTTGTAACTTTAATACCAAAGCGCAATTTGTAAAGGATATAGATCTAAGAGCAGACAGTTTACCAACAGGAAAACACTCTTAATGGCCATCTTCTCGTTCTTCTACCAAGGGCATTACTAGGTAGCTGATCACAGGTGACTGCTGCATATTTTGTATGGTTGATACAGCTTCTGGCTTTTTCTGAGAGCCTGTCTCTTCATCGATCTTTCCATTATTACGTATTGCGAAGGTGACAAACAGATCGCGATCTGATTGGGACATATGACACCACTGCTACATCTTGTGTAAAACCGAACATACTTGTAGCTGAAATTATTTGTTTATTGGGCAAAAATTGCGGGATAATAACAGATTTGTCCCCTCGTAATAGTTCTAGTAATGTCAAAATTTTTTCAAATTGAATTCTTGTCAGGGAAAGCTGGTGTACCAGTTGGCAGGAGGGATATTTATATCTGTATATTCTAGAGGAATAACAAAACGTAGCACTATTTCTGTACGCTTGTTTGGTTTGTTTAAAGGCCTAATTGGCTGTGTGCCTACATATATTTCTAAGTTCATGAGATAAAATATTCTCAAGTTTACCGGAGCAGTTTATGCCGTATTTTCTTTTTATTTTTTAGTACGTATTTTCGAAAGGAACATCGGCCACGATATGGAATTAGCTGCTCGTCTATTGTCATATATTCTACAGGAGTCTACAGCTTCAAATACTTACCTTGCAACGGTGTGATTAGTTCATGAACAGCAGCTAAGTTTTCAGTCTTTTTCTCATCTCGAGTGCTTTTTTCACAACCGAATACAGTGAGGATAAAAATAGGAATTTTCTGTGTGGCATAGTAACCGCAAATACATCAGGGCTACGTATACCTCACATGTCTCTGAAATAGAGATGGGTAGTTTTTTCAGCTCCTGCTTATTGCTACGTGATCACTCAAACTGTCCACGACTGTTCATTATGTGCATACTAGTGTACATAACAATGTCATCCATCAATTAATCAACAATATAAAAAGAAAAGAGTCTTTGCTGCTACAGCCAGCACTAAAACACCTCGATGAAGAATATGTTACGACTTTTGGGTCTTCCCCTACGACTAACTGGTTTTATATGACATTCAGTCTGGCCATCATTGCTCATGCAGTGATCTCTACTAACAGATGAATTCGTAGTTTCGTCATCTGAAGAGACAACAACACTTGAATCTGCTCACTTATTTCAGTGTCATCCTCTCCATCTTCTCATCTTTCCTCAGAGACTGTTCGTCATCAGTTCGTAGCTGCTGTGACATAATTTCCGCATCTGTGAGAAACTTGGACATCTTCGAGAAATATATCTGAAACTTTCTATGTATTCAATGAACACTTCCTCAAACACGTGAGCTGTCAAAACAGTTATAATAACAAATTTACTAGTCGGGTGATGCACACGAAATGTAACGACGGTAGACACTAACCGATCGCGTCGGGTCGCTGATCAGGTAAACAAAGTGTACAGTTCGTGGAGTGCACACCTAGGCGTTACCACTCAGCTACAAGTTTACGAAATGCCACTAGATGGTTACACACTATGGCAGACCTTTATTTCCATGCGCTTGGCAGACTTTTATCCCAGTTCGCTAGGCGTAAATCCCGCTAGGTGGTAACATTCTAGTCGAATATGCCAATTCATTCGATATATTGTAAAATTAAATCGGACGTCACTATATGTTGTAGTTATACTGACAGAAAAACCTATCTTATGGGTTTCTGAATTAGTTATAGTATATTAAGTTTTGGATTTTACCACACAGTAACCCTTTTGTATTCCTCCAGAAGAGTGCACCAGTTTAGTTGATTTTTCTCACCTGTAGTCAGCTGACCATGTTGGTAGACATTAAGGCGCTACCACCTGAATTAAATCATTTCCATAAACGGCAGTTTGTGTCTGAAGTTGGCTGAGTAATGTGTGGGTGACAGTACGGACAGGAAGCAGTGAATCGGCTTTCGTGTGCAGCGTGCAGTGTCAAGATGAACTCTCTTCAATCAATTTTAAGAGCCAACAGAAAACTAAATTACCAGGACAATTTAGCTGCAAAGGAACTAGGGCCCCCAGGCCAGAGAATGTGAGAAAATCAAATAAGCATGACTACAAGCGAACATTTAGCAAAGGAATGTAGAATAAGCATAAGTGGTTGTATGGGTGCAACGTAAGACAGGCACTATATTCTTTCCCATGTCTGATTTTTAGCCCAGAAGGTAATTAGTGGACTAACACAGGTGTTAGGGATCTTGTACATTTGTCTTACAAGAAAGCACGAAAACTCCCACTTACGCAAAAATGCGAACACTGAACAGTCAGCGGTAAAGCGAACATCTATTCTCAGCTTGACAATGACTACAGAGAGACTGTGAAGAAACATAACGAGCAAGTGAAGAGTAATAGACCTATCCTCTCCACGTTAATAGACTGCACAAAATTTTGTGGGTCGTTTTGAGTTAGCATTACGCGGTCACGATGAAAGGGAAGATTCAGAAAACACAGGAGTGTTTAGTGTACTTGTAAATTTAGTAAATGCTATTCCCGGCTCAGTGAAGGAACACTTACAACGGAAACTCCCCATCACATGCCCCTCAGATTTAGTGGTACGAGGGTCCTGTGGACAGCACGTAAAAATTTGAACACAGATGAAGCATGAAAACAGGAAGAGGGTGTACTGAACTATGAAAAAAAAATAAACGTTCTACGATACAAGCACAAGTCGTACCACGTAGGGCAGTTCGAAATAGTAATGGCGTCGCGGTTAAGTAGTCACGATGTCTGACTGCCACGTGGGCAAATCTCGGTACAACCTCACTTCTTTTTTTTCTTTTTTCACTGTATTCAAATCTGTGTCTGTGTCGTGGTGTGACGTCCGTTCGAACAGCTGGCTGTAAAAGGGATCTATAATGACAGTTGATTCTGCAAAACTATTCTATTAGAAGCCGAACGGAATTGCCTTTTGAATGGAAACCGCAAATTTTTCATGCTAGAGCAACAAGTCAATCTAATCCCCTCCTTGTTCGATTTAGATGTTACAGTAAATGTGAATGTGAGCACTCTCAAGGAAATGATGAAAACTTAATAGTTTGTCGCAGAAGCTGCTAAAAATGTACGCAACATTTTCAAAGTCACACAGTTTCTCTGTTCTGTCAAAACATATGTTTTTAAGGTTTATTTTTTTAAGTTGCGTTTCATTTTGGTAGTTCTGTCTCTTGAATTCCTTTGTTGTATCATGGTTCACACCCGTTTATTTGTTTTCCTATTAGCCGTCCATGTGGTATCTCGCCTGCTCTCACTATTCATCACGTTTACTTCCGACGGTAACGTATTCTTACCACATAACTCACATTCTGTAACCAATCTATAGTATAACTGCCAAGAGAAAAAACATTTCAATGACCAGAAAGACAGTTTATAGGGTGAAAAAACAGTAAATCGCAGCATTGTAGCAAATGCTGGCCAGGGAAACAATTACTTCGTTCAAAAGTGCTGCTGTCATCTGAACGTCAAAACTGAAATGGATAGGCTGCTTCCACGTTGCAAACAAGCCTCTGACCATGACAACGAGGACATTGCTGTGAGGTCCAAGAATCCTGTCATCTTGCTGATCGTAACAAATTCTACATCTACATACATACTCCGCAATCCACCATACAGTGCGTGGCGGAGGGGACTTCGTACGACAACTAGCATCTGCTCTCCCTGTTCCACTCCCAAACAGATCGAGGGTAAAATGACTGCTTATATGCCTCTGTACGAGCCCTAACCTCTCTTATCTCATCTTAATGGTCTTTCCGCGAAATATAAGTTGGCGGCAGTAAAATTGTACTGCAGTCAGCCTCAAATGCTGGTTCTCTAAATTTCCTCAGTAGCGATTCACGAAAAGAACGCCCCCTTTCCTCCAGAGACTCCCACCCGAGTTCCTGAAGCATTTCCCTAACACTCGCGTTATGATCAAACCTACCAGTAACAAATCTAGCAGCCCGCCTCTGAATTGCTTCTATGTCCTCTCTAAATCCGACCTGATAGGGATCCCAAACGTTCGAGCAGTACTCAAGAATAGGTCGTATTAGTGTTTTATAAGCGGTCTCCTTTACAGATGAACCACATTTTCCCAAAATTCTACCAATGATCCGAAGACGACTATCCACCTTCCTCACAACTGACATTACATGCTTGTCCCACTTCATATAGCTCTGCAACGTTACGCCCAAATATTTAATCGACGTGACTGTGTCAAGCCCTACACTACCAATGGAGTATTCAAACATTACGGGATTCTTTCTCCTATTTATCTGCATTAATTTACATTTATCTATATTTAGAGTTAACTGTCATTCTTTACACCAATCACAAATCCTGTCCAAGTCATCTTGTATCCTTCTACAGTCACTGAACGACGACACTTTCCCGTGCACCACAGCATCATCAGCAAACAGCTGCACATTGCTATCCACCCTATCCAAAAGATCATTTATGTAGATAGAAAATAACAGCGGACCTACCACACTTCCCTGGGGTACTCCAGATGATACCCTCACCTCTCATGAAAACTCACCATCGAGAACAACGTACTGGGTTCTGTTACTTAAGAAGTGGATGGCGGAGTATGTATGTAGATGTAGATGTAGATGAAGTCTTCGAGCCACTCACATATTTGGGAACCAATCTCATACGTTCGTACCTTAGTTAGGAGTCTGCAGTGGGCACTGAGTCAAACGCTTTCCGGAAGTCAAGGAATATGGCATCCGTCTGATACCCTTCATCCATGGTTCGCAAGATATCATGTGAAGAAAGAGAGAGTTTGCGTTTCGCAGGAGCGATGCTTTCTAAAGCCGTGCTGATGCATGGACAGCAACTTGTCCGTCTCAAGCAAATCCATTATATTCGAACTGAGAATATGTTCGACAATCCTACAACAAACCGATGTTAAGGTTATTGGTCTGTAATTTTGAGGATCCGTCTTTCTACCCTTCTTATATACAGGCGTCACCTGCGCTTTTTTCCAGTCGCTCGGGACTTTACGTTGCGCAAAAGATTCGCGATAAATGTAAGCTAAGTAAGGAGCCAGAGAAGTAGAGTACTTTCTGTACAACCGAATTGGAATCCCATCAGGACCTGGCGATTTATTTATTTTACTGTCAATGTTCATTTCATCAAATGACAAAACACAAATACGTTCCCTGTCAGTCAGTGTTGCAGCCTGCATTCTCATCATCGCTAAAACATCCTTCAAAATCCCTGGTTGACAACTGAAACTGCGGTTTATCCAAGAACGCAAAGTTGACACTGCAGGTAGAGGATATCCGAATTTTTCTCTGTGGAAATTGTAACTCTTCTGCGGAACAGCACGTAAAGTAATAGACTTACAAATGTCCTCTTTGTCCCATCGAACCCGTTTTGACCCGTGCAACAAATTTCTAATTTGATTGGGTGAAAATATTTTGCGCAGTATTCGATTACTTTCACGAGACACAAGTTCCCTTTTATTAAAGTCTTCTTCGTGCACACGTCGTTTCATTGAGGACAGCTGACCTCTAAGATCTTTATTACGTGCTCGTAATTTCATGCACATGTTCCTCAGATGAGAATTTCTCCTCTGTAGTGACGCTACAGAATTCTGTAAAGTGACTTTATGTGGATCACTACAAAGAACTTCATCTGTAAATGTACACTTGTTAACATTCTTCTTCAGTGGTGAGAGCTTCATTAAAGTCTCTAGGCTTCTTCTACGGATTTCACGTTTGTTAAAACGTTCTTTCCTTTCTTCTATTGCAATCGGTGTGTTATCACTGGCGCTACTACCACAAGGCAAGTTGCAAGACGGATACGCATCACTCTTACGGATTAGTTTCCGCCGTAAATTTAACAGTTCTGAACGTAAGTCCCGGATATAGTCCGTTTCCTTGAAATGGCGAGAGCATATTCTTGCGTCTCCTACGTTCACAGGATCTTTCCTAAAGCATTTTGAAAGCCAGACCTTTTGCAGACTTTCATCACGTGGGAAACAATGCAACACTATTTCAGTCCCTTTTGTATTGCGATTGTGAGAATTACAGCCAACAACAGCACAAAATGGCATTGCTTCCACACACTCACATACTTCGGAAAAACACTCACTGCACAAAGACAACACGCACGAAACACAACACGCACGAACCACAACACAAAGCTCAAACGTACACTTCGCGCGCGCAGAGAGCTGTTCCTGCGTGACGTCAATGCGCAGAAAGTCAGAAATGGGTTTGCTTGTGAGCAGCAGTTACTTCTCCGATGTGGCTATGATGGTGCTGCTGTTATGGGCGGAGGCATTAACGGTGTTCAGACAGATATTAAGCAGTGATTTTCACTGCTATGCTCATCAGTTTAATCTGGTCCTGCAAAAAGCTGCGTTAATAAACAATTCTGCCAGTTTTTTTCCTAATCCCTTAACCTTTCTAGCTTTTTTATCCTTGTCGTCACACAGAACAAGTGTGCTAGACAGAACTGTGCAAACTAAACTACCACGAACAGCAGCTACAGGATGGGTGTTTAACATTCAGGCTGTCAACACAGTTAAAGAAAACGAGGAAAGTATGATCGAGTGTTTAGAAGAAACTACCGTCTCTGATCGCGCAGATGACAAAACCAGACGAGAAAGCTAGGCCTCCTCTCCAATTTCAAACATCGTGAGTTCTTATTTTGGCAAGAGCTTTTTCATATGGTCATGCCATACGCACAAATACTCTTCAGGAAACTACGCCCACTGAAGAAATTTCATCATCTTGTGAACAACAAATTCAGAAGAAAAGAAAAATCAGAAAACAAATGTAGTAGATGCGGAGGAAGTTCGTGACATCATAATAAGTCATATGAACGTTCAGGCATCGCCTTGTGGCATCAAAATTGTTATATGTGAGCTCATTTTCTCTATTTTAGTCAAATTTTCCTTGGAGAGAACTTGACATTACTGTTGACACGTAGCCATGGTTATCGAAGGCGCAACCGAGAACAGAGCTAAGTATACTACAGAAGGAAAGACTTTCAACGCGCAAGTGGCGTTCTTGCAATGCTGCAACTTCTACTAGGCAACAACTTGGATCTAGACACATTTCCGCAGTTATGTGAACTCATGAGGATAACAACTCCTCTAGAGGAACGTTGTTGCTTAACAATGAAAAGGATAAAAACGTTTCTTCGAAACACCGTGACAGACAACAGACTTCCGGCATTGACAATGCTTGCAATTGAGAAAAGTTTGTGAATCATACTAAAGACTTGAATCCTAAAGTGATCGATACATTGGCGCGATTGAAATACAGACGCATATATTTCCTTTATAAACAGGCACTTTCAGTCATGCAGCGTAACGTCTAGTAATATTAACTTTTTGTGTGGTCAATAAGGAAGAATAGCGCATTTCATAAGTATGTCGCTTCCCTGTTTCAGAAAATGAGACTTGGTGAGTGAAAAAACTTAAGTAATGCCGTGGCTGACGAGAAGGAAAGTAATGAGAGCTTATACATTCTTTCGTTCTTGCCCTAACCACTACTTAATTATGTCCAGAACAACAAAACTTCAGAAAAGCAAGTCTTTCCTTCGTCAGATAAGTTATGCATATTATTATCATTTTTGGTTATTCCCATTTAAGAGAGCGTTTGAACTTGAATTCCTTTATGATGATTGTTTATGTTTTTTCTGAGCCCAAATTTTCTTCATGTGTTCACTGTGTTGTTTCTTTCGCTCCGCTGTCCATTTGCATCCTGGTCTCTTCTGTGTTGTGGTGTGAAATTTATGTTTTTTGATGATGTTCCTGAATTCAGTTCTATTTTCTGCATCGTTTACTGTTACGTGTCCTTGTCTGAGGTCCTCTTCAACTTCTTTTATCCATTTTGCTTTCCCCTGCCTGAGTTGATGACTTTAAGAATTCGCTTTAAAATTCTGTTTTCATTCATCCTGTGGATATGTCCGTAGAACTGCATTCTTCTTTTGCTTATTGTATCCGTAATCTTGTCTGTATATTTATATAATTCTGATGTTGGTCTCTTCTTCCAGATTCCTTGCTCTTGTATCGGGCCAAAAATTTTCCTGAGAATTTTCCTTTCTTGTTTCTCTATTTCTTTGATTTTAGTTTGCCCACCTATTTGTGTTGTTTCAGATGCATACAGTGCCTCCGGAAGTATGACAGTGTTGTAGTGCCTCAATTTTGCGTTAATGGATATGGACTTTTTGTTATAATAGTTCCACGTGAGTTTATATGCTTTCTGTAGTTTTTTTATTCTTTCCTCATTGGCCTTTAGGTTGATCCATGATGGCTGGATGATTTCTCCCAGGTACTTAAAATGTGGTACTTGTACGATTTTCCCATGGGTTTTCACAATAGGCCATTTGTCTTGTGGCACTCTTTCTATGTACTGGGTTTTCTCATATGAGATTTGCAGGCTAGTTCTTTGTGCAATTTCGTGTAACTTCTCTATGACGTTAGTGGCTTCTTTTGTATTATTCGTGAGGATTGCAAGGTCATCCGCAAAAGCTAAACACTTCACATTAAATCTATTATCTTTTCTAATGCCAGTTTGGATTCCTTTGACTTCTTTTTCCCATGTCCTGATAATTGTTTCAAGAATGATATTAAAGAGTAATGGTAAAAGTCCGTCACCCTGTCGCACTCCAGTTTGGATTTGAAATGGTTCCGAGATATCCCCCATAAATTTAACCTTGGAGACTGTGTCAGTTAATGTTTCGCGAATGATTGCTCTTGTCTTTCTGTCAATGCAGAATTCTTCCAGCGTCTTGCCGAGCGCTACTCTGCATATTATTATTATTATTATTATTATTACTTATATTATTATTATTTATTATTACTATTATTATTATTATTGGCAGTGGCTGCAGTTGTACGGATTTGTTCTTAATCGTAACTATTATATAGCGGATGCTATTTCACACATTCAGGTTGATCTGAGTCTAAAAACTTATGAACACCGAAAATGTATCCTCACGAGCGGCCACTGGAATTATGAATAGCACAGGCGGTGACGTAGGGCTGCTTTCCAAACGTGTAGCGACAAAGGTACTCGTGTCGGGTCGAAACACGCATAACACAGACACAATGTGGGCAACAATGGTATTAAGTAGAGCTCAAGAGAAAACCACTCAACAGAGGCATTTACATGGGTCCGTTACCTTTGTTTTTCATCATCTCAAATATAGATGGGCAAACTGAAACACGTAACTGTTTCGAAACAAATGAAACAGTACAATGTAATGTTTCGATACGCAGTTTCGAAACAGTGAAACAGTTCGTATTTTGTAATCTAATAATCCTACACATTTTGTCATCTTGAATGTCTACTGTATAAGTATGTCCATATAAGCACAAATGAGGTACGAGAGCGATAATCATATCGCAGAAAGTGTGAAACTATCATTTAGGCGTCTTGGCAGTTTCGTATTTCCTGCAGCAAATGCGCTGCTTTCGTGTCCTGTGACTTTCATACTTTTCAATTGGCTGAGGACAGGCATAGCTGAAGACAGAAGAGCCACCACGAACGGAACTTGAGATGGGAGCAAACTGCAGAAACAACGAATATGCTACTGGGATTCCCACATTCCGTTAGTATGGGTAATATACCCATCCTGCTAATTTCCATGCACACAAGGGAATCATTGTGGATAATAGGCACAGTGACTGTAGACTCACAAATAACGCCAAATAATTCGAATAAATAACAAAATATAACAAAAAATTTTGGTCTTTCAAAGTGTTTCGAACCGTTCCTATAAATTCATCATGCTTCCCAGCCCTTCCCGTTCACCATTACACTATCAGTGACATGTCAAACAGATTGCTTGCAATTATATCTACATCAAATTTATATATATGTCTAATAACTGTCACTCTACGTCTTTTTTTATTCAAAATGTTGTAGGCTTACTTGCTTTTCTTAATATGATTACTGTACATGAACAGAGAAGCGTATGTTATAAAAAAAAGTATAGTTTAACTGAATGATTTTCAGATATTCATTATTTTGATGTGAATAGTATGCGTTGTTTTATTGTTGGTTAGTGTTTATCAAGTAGATGCTACGCCATTTCGAAATAGGACAGTCAGCTAGAAACGAAGCTTTATTTTCGGATCTCTTAAGCTTCATGCTATTGCTTGTCAAAAAGATTTCGACACTCTTGAAAGTGTTTCATGAAGTGGTATGTTGTGTTTCAGTACCTGTGCCGAGCCCGAATGTCGTCCGACACAGAGCAGAATGAAACATCACTGTTTCGACACAATCAGTCCGTTCCAAGCACAGGTGGATTGAAACAGCCTCATTTTGAAACAACGATACAGTATCTGTGTTTGGCTCGAGATCGAATCTGGTCCGAGACAGGGGCGGAATGAAACACCACTGTTTCGAAACAGTGAACAACAGCCGTTACGAAACACTGAAACAGTTCCACGTATCGATACACTGTATCGAAACATAGAAACAGTAGACAAGTCTAATCTCAAAGCTAAGTCAGCCGAAAAAACTCTCGGGTCTGATGTACCCGGCACGAGCTGTTTTGGATTAGTGTGTTTGGTCACAAGTTTGTTTATTCAGTGCGAGAGAGTCGAAAGTGTTAAGATGGTGTTTAGTCTTTGCCTCAGAATTCTGAGTGCTCGCCTAATTATACGAATCAATAAACGCTTTACCTTCGAATATCGGACACGATCTTTGTTTAGGCACACCATGCACTCACGTCATGCACCATGAGATGGTTTGGTGACTACTGATATAGAGGTCACCATTAACGAAGTTATCACTTTCTAATATTCTGCATGAATCTGGCAGACACAGGAAACCACTATTTTTCCTTCCGCACCTGTCCGCCAACTTCCGTAATCTAACATGTGCTTTAGGCCGGTGTGAAATAAAAGACAACCAAAAACGTAAAACTCTTTATAAGACGATATACGAATAACTAAAATGGGCAATCAATGTGAACCTTCTGTTGCTTGCACTTTATTAAGTATTCTATGCAATAGTTAAAAGCGAGTAAATTAATTAAATTACGATACACGTAGAGTGAATAAGTCGAAGTACATTTTTCTGTTTATACACCTTTATAAGACAATGGATGTGGCACATATTGCAAACTGTCGTCACAAATGAAGCCCATTTCGTTTGTAGCTGTTCCAAGTATGTCCTAGAGAAAAGGATGATTCTGTCACTTAGCGAAAAAAATTAATCCTACACTCTGACAGAAATCAGCTGATATTTCCGCAAGAGAGTTATGAAATTAATACTATCTTCCTCCGACAAGTACACCAAATCTCACTGAATTTCGTCCGAAAGAGGAAAAATCAACACAGATATTTATAATGTAATGTGGGGAAATAGTTACGTAGATAATAGTATATTGCCAGTTACGGAATTGTCTGTCAACAAAGGTGCAGACTGCTCATGTCACAATAATGATTGGCAGAGATTCGACGTTGGGCTATAGCATTCCCCCTGTTCGTCGTACGTATTTATTAGTAACGTTAAATGGATAACACATCTGTGGAAAAAAAGCCCTACATAAAATGTAATAACACGTGATCTATAACAGGTCACATGAAACGCCGTATAAGCCTCTAAAGTATTATTCGCAGGTTACTCATGCTCCCAGTTTTACAGTACATGGATCGGAACTCTTGCAAATGCATTCATATTAATCAGCTACCTCGTTAGCACTGTAATCCAGTTTCTTTAAATGAGAAAGAAAGTTCTTCGATCAGGTTATATTCAAATGCAAAATTCCTTCCGAAACACTTCAGACTGTGTATTAAGTTCAGAAAATGTTCTGCAACGAACTCATAAAGAGTCTACAGTAAACTGTTATACTGGCCCAAATCCGATTGCTACTTTTTATACAAGATCAGCAAATTTCTAGTCTTAATATACAGGAAGTAAACATACCTTCCACGCTAGGCAGGTAAATGTGCAAAACCACAGTATAAATTTCAATGCAACATACTATGGAACGTACGCTAGAACGATCGTCCAAACCTGCAGCCAGGGACAGTCATTTGTTACATGTGCGCCAACGATATAATAGACTGCAGCAAAGTACTACAATAGTTATAATCTCTGGAATAATCGAGACATGAACCGACTGTTTCAACTAAGTATACTATGTTTTGCGTGTTACCATCACATATGAAGAAGTGAGTTACCAACATTTCTTGAAACTGACCTTCTCAAGACAGGAAAATAACAATTTATGACAAATATGGTATCAATTCAATTGGAAAAAAACGCAGTAGATTCACTTCCACACTATCACCTTGGCAAAAAGCATAACGCTTATCGTTTTGCACACACACACAGTATCATATAGCGTTAAGCAAAGAAAATAGTTGAGACTTTAAACTAGTGTAATCTTTGATCATGTGGCTAAATCAAAAAGCTATTTTACCGCCGAATTAATGACTCTGCCTTAAATGTAAAACAGGAATCACTAAACAACTGATACAAACATAGAAACTTCGAGACTATAATGATTGGTGTGTTCTTCTTCAAGTTATAGCTGATCGCTCAACAGTCAACTTGACAATGTGAAGATAGAATGTTAAGTTTTGGAAATAATTCTAGATATTAATGTAAAAGTTTTATATACGGTAAAGACTAGAATGTAATTTCTTGCTGTCTCTGACTAGAAAAACATCTTTCTCTATTCTAGAGAAGTGGATAGAGCACGGAGGCACAGCCCTGATCCGTAAATAATTGGTTTGGTCAAGTGCTGGTACTGAAAAGCATCGACGTCACGTGGCCTAAATTTTTGTTGTCAACTGTTGCCTGCAACTCATTTTTTTCACATAAATCGAAATTATTCATTTTCCCAATGTTAACTGTTCATGAAATATTGCATAAAAATACGTAACAGCTTCTCGATTTTTCCCTTAATTAATCAATAAAATAGCCTAGCAAAAATTACAAACAACGAATAGAGTTACCTGTACAAAAAAAAAAAATCTGCTTGTACTCTTCCCGTGTAGCCCCTTTTACGTGACCAGTAAGTACTTTGGTGACATTACTAAAGTTTGTACGATATAATCGCATGTCTTACCTTTGCACATCCCTCACAGTGATTTAGTGGCGCTCACATTCAGCCGCAGATATAGGTATATTTACGATTGCTTTCACAGATTCTTTGACACAAATAGGAGTACGTTGAGGATTTTCTTTATAAGTTCGAAAATCTGTAACCAGCGATACAACTGTGCTTTCAGTTTAAAATCCACTCTTTTACATGCACGAAGTATTGACATGGCACCATAAAACACACGTTAACATTCGTCTCTACGCCATGTGTCTGAATTAAGTATGACTGCTTCCTATGAGAAACCCTAGTCTTCGAAGCAATTCTTTATGTTGTCTACCGAAGACTGATAAAATTTCCTCAGAAATATTTGAAATTTTTTGTATTCCTCGCAAGATGGTTCTCTAATCACGAGTCCTTTGAATGTGCGCTTTTCCACGAACTCTAGCATTAGTCCGCGGTGTCATTTGTTTTCAGTGTTTGAAGAGTTTTTATAAATATGCAAATTTATTGTTTTGCTTTAAGGACTGACGAATTGCTATTTTGCATAAAGAACGACAGTACTTGCAGCACTTCTGGAGCCTCATAACACACGTGTAGTTCCATTATAAGCAACCACTGTGTGAGATGTTTTAGCGACACTTCAAATTTAGATATCTCACTAGTTGATCGGGAACCATAATTACTCAGTTTTCAAAAAAGATGGACAAGAGAGACTTTCAAGATGAGCTCTAACAGCATTAAAAGACGAAACAACCTAACTAATGTGAAAAAATAACATAATTTTAATAACTGAGGGGGTAATTCTTGTGGAACACACTATCAGTGGTGGATTTAAAAATTTTGCACCACTAGCCACACCATGTTATATGCGCCCCCCCCCCCCCCAAACCATGTTTTAAATAATAACTATCACCCGATCGCTTCATAACTGCAGCTCTGAGCTGTTTCCGTACTCTGCAATTCGTTGTTCCGAAGGACGCGTCAGCGGTCTAGGTCGCGCTCAATCAAAATGTAATACGGTTCCTGAACTGTACTTGGTTCGCGGTAGGGGATAAAATACACTTAAAACAGCATTGTGTCAATACATTCTTCTGTCAAAAGTCAACAGAAACGAACACAATGAAAATAACTTTTCTTTTATTGCCTAAAAATTCAGCAAAAGCGTGTCGGAGACAATGGATTTTTGTTATACATTCACTTTTAATATGTTCTTTTACAGGAAACCGTCGAAAATTAAAATAAAAAAATTGTGTTACGGTCTAAAAATTGAAGCGAACGTGTCATTCATTAGAAATTAATACGTGTTTTTACAGAGATGCGTTCAAAATTAGAATTAAACTGTCGTTTTACGATCTAATAACTTGAATGTGCAGTTGATGAAAAAAAACCGTTTTTATTAATTCGTGAATCTATAGGAAAGCGTAAGATATGAAAATGAAATAGAAATTTCGTTGTACAAATTAATTACTAAACACAGACGAAAAGACACAGAACTGTATTTGCTATTGCATAATTTTGCAGATTAGTCTGGAAAAATCTAATTTGTTTTATAATCTAATAGCTCACGTGTAAAGCATTAGGTTCTATGTAGCTAGATGCTGCATAATAAGAGTACAGAATACCATTAATCCATGTAAGGCCTAAACAGTTTTGTACTGCAGCTACTGCTCTCACCATAGCTGTTTCTAACGGTATTAGCAAAGGTTTTACGTATTTATCGACAGAACTGAACTACGTTATTTATTAACACTTTTTCATCTGAGAGTACCCTCCGATAACGTACATTTCCGCGATAACTATACATTTCAGCAAGAATGCGCATCAGTTATAATATACTAGTACAGTTTCGGTATGACTTGCCTGTACAGCGCCGAGCGGTCTGGGTCATTCGGGTATTGTTAAGTATTGTCGGGCGCCATCGGTCACGTCTGCAGGTAAACGAGGTTTAGTTCCGCGGTATGCCATCGGAAATTGTAAAATAAACAGGTAATACCTAGTTTGTAAAACCAATGAATGTGCTCTAAGTTATAATAAAAATCACATTATTATCTTTAATTTTTAAGACTAATGTGAATAAATAAACAAACTCACCAGTCAGCAAAGTTTGCGTCTGGCTTTGGCTGCAGAAAACTCGTTGATTATATCTTCACAGTTCAGATGGTTATCAGTTAGGAAGTCGGCCTCGATGTGAAGAACGGACATGGCGTTCAGTCTCTACTCACACAACGTAGAACGTAGGTACGATTTCAAAGCCGAAAACTAGCGTTCTGCTGAACAATTCGTAAGTGGCATTGACAGATGTATTCTAAGAGCAATGTCAACTTTAGGAATTACGATAACGATAAATCTTGAAATTCGAGACATATCAACCTTGAATATAACTATTTAAATAAATAAATCTACATCTACATCTACATTTATACTCCGCAAGCCACCCAACGGTGTGTGGCGGAGGGCACTTTACGTGCCACTGTCATTACCTCCCTTTCCTGTTCCAGTCGCGTATGGTTCGCGGGAAGAACGACTGTCTGAAAGCCTCCGTGCGCGCTCTAATCTCTCTAATTTTACATTCGTGATCTCCTCGGGAGGTATAAGTAGGGGGAATTTCTGTACAAACCCTGGGAACCTCTCTTTTCGTAAATATTTACTCATTTCGCCTGGTATATCACTAATCTCAGAAGAATTCAAAAGTTCCGCAAAATGTACACATTTACTAGGGAAAGAAGGCTCTAAAACTGTCTCCTATGACGCTCGGAATTTTGCTGCACGTTCAGCAAAATCGTCAGATGAACTGTTCTTAAACTTACCGAAAACTATGAAGGGGTCCAGAGGTGTTCAATAGCTTTCCTTCCGCCTCGCTAATTCGGTGTAGAAATTGTCGAGTACGGGAGAACTGTTTCGACTCTAAATTTTTGCCTTCCAGTTAGAAAAACTTCTTCAGAGTTTGCTTCTTCGTCATCATGAGGTTTGCGTTTTCGTGATCTTCTATAGGTGCAATCATAGTGTATGTCAGTCACAATCTCCTTGGATTTATTTTCATAACAGTCGAACATGCCACGAATAGATACAATAAATCCTACAAGTGATTCGTATAATTCATGCACTATTTAAATTTCAACATTTACACTTTGCAGTTTCATATTTACACTATTAAATCTCAGGAGTATTTCCTTCCAAGCTGTCACCTAGAATACTGTTTCTAGTCTGCTGAGTTGATTCAATAAAGCTGAAGCTTCATTTCACACAAGTGGTTTTCCAAACGTATTGTTGGCAAAATGTGTGAGGGCATTGATAACGCCCTCCCAGTTTTCATTTAGACTTACACACGCTTCCTCTCTTGCTGACCAACGTGTTTTTGATAAAAGTTTTACCATTTTGCTTCCTGGTTTCATGAAAGAAGGAAGTTTATCCCAGCGCTATGTAGAAACAGAGAAAAACTTATAGGGTTTAGCACTACACTGAAAAATGAACATGCTTCCCGACAACAGTTTGCAGCACTAGTACCGACGAAATTCAAAGAATGTGCTGCACAAGGCACATAATGTACTTTCGGATGTCGTTCATTAATGCGTGCCTGCAAACCGGTGTAGGTTCCTGACATATTGCTTGCGTTGTCATATGACTGGGCTCTACAGTCAGTAATATCAATGTAATTTGTAGACAGAACCTCTAGTACGGCCTCAGCTAAGTTTTCGGACTTGTGTCCCGGGTTTGGTAAAAACAGAAGTAGACTTTCAACTGGTTCACCACTCTCGATCACATATCTTAACATGAAAGACAATTGATCAACATGTGAAATGTCCACACTATAATGTACTGTTATTGGGAAATATTTGGCCTGTTTCATTTCACTTATGATAATTCTTTTTATTCGTTCAGAAAGAAATTCTATTATTTCATGGCAGATTGTTGAAGAAAGGTAACTTGTATGCCCCGGCCTTGGATTTCCATATTGTTCATTGTGCTCTGCGATGGGAAATGGAAATGAGCGTTTGGCGTCATTGGCTGGGAGGCCCCTTTCGGGGCAGGTCCGGCCGCCTTGGTGCCGGTCTTATTACATTCGACGCCACATTGGGCGACCTGCGCGCCGGATGGAAATGAAATGATGATGAAGACAACACAACACCCAGTTCCTGAGCGTAGAAGATCCTGGGTCCATAGGACGGCACACCGTCACGTTTACCTCATCTACCGGGGCGAACTGCTCTCCGATAAAAGGATCAAACTCGGCTACAAGTTCGAGAGACGTCATAAACTGGCCATTATGTAATGAACGGAATCTTTCAATATGTCCACGTAGGGGACTTGTTAGCTTCTTCATTACTGCAAACACCCTTTCAACACACTGCGCCGGTACATTTTTTTTTTTTGTCTCAACATGACTCGAAATGGTTATCTATTGTTCCAAGCGATTTTTTTTTTTTTTGTTAAGAGTGATAACTCAGAATTTTTGTGATCAAGTGAATTCTCAAGACGAGATAAAATATTAGAAATATTTTTCCAATCTGCAATACCATGAGTAATAGTCGCGGCCTTACCTCCAAACAATTTACATGGTGGCACAAAGAACAGCACTGGTGCTACAGGAGTATACTAGAAAATCACGCAAAGTTGATTCACCATTTAAAAGTTTACGGTAAAATACATTCTTGTTCAAATATCTGGTTTTATCCCATATTGATCTACTTCAATTAGAAAAATCACCATTACAATTTTCATTAATGCCACGTTGTAAGAGAATGTCGATTGTTGATTCATTGACACACCATTCTGCAGGATCATCACTAACGAGGTTCTTTCTTATTGTAATGTCTGACTCGACACTTAGTTTTTTGTAAAACTCGAAATCAGGAACAATTTGCATTTCTTCATTTTTTACTTTTGTTCCGTCGTATTTACTTCGTTTACAATAGCTGCAGCGCCAGAAATGTCACTCGAAGTCGAACCAGAAACAATTTTTGCGAGAAATTTATCAACTCTGCCAAGCGTTTTTAAGATATTGGCTTTCTCGCCTTTCCTTCGATAATTTCCGAAATGCCACCCCACTTAATTTTGCACATTTGCTTTTTTCACTGTTATTCATGTTAAGGAACTTACTAAATTGTCAACCAAAAGTCAATACAAAAGAAAAAATTATAAAAGGAAAGACTGTATCCAGTTCCAATCCTACTACACCGCACATGAGCACAAAGCTTTTTTACTCTAAACACGGCACACGAGCGCAAAGATTTTTTCTTTAAGCATGAGCGATGAACTGACCAACTCGGATTACTCAAGTAACTGTACTATGAAAGAACGACAATGCTGAATAATTTAATTTAATTGTCGCCTGTTTCTCTGTTGTCAGTGAACAGTAGAAGCACACCTGCCGGCTGGAATTCGTCTCGTTACGAAAACGAGACAGTCTCTTTTTTGGCTTCTGTCTTCCGCTTCGTTGGCATTTTAACTGGGACGCAAATAGGTTCTGAATATTCTTGAAACCGTCTTCCTAATTTAAAAGCCAAATAATTTTTGCAGTTTTTTGCAGTGAGGTGTGTTGGATCGACTCTTATCCCACTTACAACATTTTAGCTGTTTCTGTGGTCAGAGAAGACAGACTACAAGGTTTAAATAGTCTTATTTGAAGTTGGTGTGGTGTGTTGTCATTTGTGTGAACACTGCTGTTATGTCTACAAGCAAATGCACCTTTTGTTCCAACATAAAATAAAAGTGATCTTTCCTTGAAGAAAAGAAACTTATATAAGAAGTTTAATATAAGATTTGCAATGTTACATACTATGCGAATTCACAGATATGGATCCTTGATATCGTGCAAGCTGTAGCACAATAAAAGAGAGAAACGAAAGTTGGTTTCTTATCCTTTTTTCGCCAAAAAAATTACTATGTAAATAAATAAATAAATGAAAATTTTAAACTGTTAAGAAGTGTATTTCACACATTATTAGATATTCTGCTTCTGTTCTTTTCGTATAAATATGTGTTTAAAAATGTAAAACATTCCCAGTACAAACATGTTTTGTTAAATGAGTGTCATTAAATCAAAGCTCAGATACTGAAGACCACAGTGCTTTCATATTGATTACAGTAATGGAGGGTTGATGTGATACTTTCCCGTAATTTCTACAAGAAATTTAAGTAGAGTCGGGTTTTACATACTGAGGCCCATGCGTTACAGTATTTAAGAAACTGCGATTAGTTTATCACAGCTTTTCAGGGGTCCGGTATTTTCACGGGGAAAACGTGGTAGGGATAATTAGAAGCTGAATAATAACGTTTCCAACATTGTATTGTAGACTGCCGTCCTGACAGCCTACCTCAAAAATTTTGAACAATCATGAAGATGTTACCAGACAGAAACCCAATGTTAAATTTCCATTCAGTCACCAAGTAAACGATGTATATTTGGAAGTTAGTATTGTCGAAGTTCGTCTTAAAGCTTATTTAAACTAGCAAGTTGTTTAAAAATAATAACAATTTTTGTAGTTTCGAAGCGCAGTTATTTTAAAACGTAATAGTTTAAAATGAGTACAGAGCAAAAAACGCCGTCTCCCTTAAAGTGCCGTGCCTTGGCCCGTGCCTAGTGGACCTATATCTAAATCCACCACTGCCTACTATAATAGACAGTGGTTTTTGGGACTTTGAGAAAGCACAGCATACACCCTTCATAACATCATTGAAAGCTAATTCCATTTTGTAGTTCATACAGTGCCCGATAGCTAAGTTCTTATGTGAATGATAATGGAGAATAATGGATACGCTACATTACATATCTAGGCGCTCAGTCCGGAACTGCGCGACTGCTACGGTCGCAGGTTCGAATCCTGCCTCGGGCATGGATGTGTGTGATGTCCTTAGGTTAGTTAGGTTTAAGTAGTTCTGAGTTCTAGGGGACTGATGACCAAAGAAGTTAAGTCCCATAGTGCTCAGAGCCATTTGAACCATTTTTACATTGCATATACGTTGCAGCATCGCCCTCAAATAGAAACGTTTTGGTCGCCACATACACTGTATTTTACGGACTAAAACAAAGATATTTTTACCATTCTTAATATTATACTGCAAAGCTAGACCAAAACAAATTCTTACATTATAAAACCTAACCGTCCTTTAAAATCCCTGAAAATCGTCATCTGAACTTCCTCTTTCTCTACTTCTCATTCTCCGTCATCATCGTTGTGCCCTTCATATGTAAGGTGGTCTTCACTGTCATCGACGGCGTTGTTTATGCCACATTTCTTGAAAGATTTAACAATAATGTCTTCTCTCACTCTACGCCTTTGAATAGTGCAAGCATTGTTGATGCACCGTCTGCTGCTATACCTACAAGATGGTTTCTTATTACATCGTATTTAATGTTATAATTATCATGAGTCGCCGCCAGTATACACTAGCTAATTCAACAATGCTGAAAAGAAAGTACAAGCAACTCGCTCAAAGGACATCCGCACGTGCGTACATGGACAGCAGTCTGTGGCTGTTCGCTGATGGTGCTGTGGTGTACCGGAAGGTGTCGAACGTGAGTGACTGTAGGTTGATACGAGATGATCTAGTTGATATATGTAGAAATATGTGAATTAATGCGGATGAGTAGGAATGGCAGACACGTAATGTTTGCTTATACCAGTAGTAGTGTCGTGCTTTATGAAGTCACGTCGTTTAATAAGGTGTGACGTAGCGGAACGATCTGAAGTGGAACGAGTATGTGAGGATTGTGGTCGGGAAGGCGAATGGTCGACTTCGGTTTATTGGGAGAATTTTTGGAAAGAGTAGTTCACCTGTAAAGGAGACCGCATATAGGACGCTAGTGAGACCTATTCTGGAGTACGGCTTAGGAGTGTTTGGGGCCCACACCAGGTCGGATTGAAGGTAGACAGCGAAGGAATTAAGGGACGGACTGCTAGATTTGTTACTAGTAGGTTCGATCAGCATGCACGTTTTACGTATATGGCTCGGGAGCTACGGTGGGAATCCCTCGAAGGAAGAAGATATTCATTTCGAAGAACATTACAAAGAAAGTTTAGAGAACTGGCATTCGAAGCTGACTGCAGAACGATCCTGCAGCTGCCAGCACACATTTCGCGTAGAGATCACAAAGATACGAGAAATTAGGGCTCGTACGGAGGCATATAGGAAGTCGTTTTTCCCTCGCTCTGTCTGCGAGTGGAAGAGGAAAGGAAACGACTAGTTTTATTACAGGGTATCTCCGCTAAGCACCGTATGGTGTCTTGCGGAGTATGTATGTAGGTTACTATGAAACACGTTCTATTGTAAATAGTTCTATTTGTATCCATCTTAATACTAAAACCTGTATCCTATTTTATAACGAAGTATGCAAGATTCTTTTTCATTTCTTCCTCTATAAATAATATGATATTTCGGCATGGATGGTTAGAAGATGCCAATTACCGACTTATAAACATTAAACTTCTGTAGTTCAATTACTGCGAGATATTATTTAAATGGTAATTTCTTTTTATTACATATGCAGACCTCAACAAAAAAGCAGTTGTAGTTGTATTTTACGGACTATAAGGAGCACATTTTTCTTCGAAAACTGCCTCCAAAATTCAGGTTTGTCTTACACTCGAAATTACTATTAAAATTTCCAGTGTTTGATTTAAAATTCCTACCACTCTTAAAAATGCCCATATACGGCCTGCATTCTATTCCGCGGGAAATCTCTCTCTACCTGACAACATTGAATTCAACTGGTAGCAGCAGTGCACAGATGCGACGAACATGAGTTGCGGGGATTCACAGGCTTGCTAACACTGTCTCCCTCTCGCCCACCATGAAATGAAATGATCGTATGGCATTGTTGGCCGCGAGGCCCCATTCGGGTGAGTTCGGACGGCGTATTGCAAGTTCTTTCTAGTTGACGCCACGTCGGCGACTTGAGAGTCAGTGATAATGAAAATGAAGGACACACAGCACCCACTGCGCTGCCGGGAATCGAACTCGGGCCCCCCGCGTGGTAAGCGATAACACTACCGCTATCCTACGGAGGCGTCACAAACTCAGAACGCTTGTCTAGCCAGTGATGCGTCATTACAGTTACAGTCGAATTGAAAGTGATTTGTGTTATCGACAGCAATGCAATTTTTTTGTTCGTAACTAGTTTCGTAATGGAAAAAATAAAGGTATTCATACGATGCGGGCTATAAACTGAAAGTAATAGCATATGCAGAAGAACGTGGAAACAGAGCAGCTGAGCGGCATTTCGGCCCTCCACAGTAGAAAAAGACCATTCGCGATTGGCGGGCTAGTGAAGAACTGAAGTAAATGAAGAAGACAATCTGCCAATAGAGGATTGATTGCAACATGGCCAAAACTTAAATATGACGTATTGAAATAGATCCGAAGACACAGTTAAAATGGATTTGGAATTAATACAAAAATGTTTCCTGACAGTTTGGCCGTACCTTTTTGTAACACCCTGTATATAGCAGCAGTCTCAGTGCTGTTACTCTGTTGGTTACAGAAGAAGAACAACAATACATTTCAAACTGCGAAGTGATTCATACATTAGCGCAGGTACGTATGCCAAATGAACATCGGCAGTTAACCACAACGTACCATCTAACAATGGGCGTGACAGGCTGACATTATTGAAAAGGAACATTAAATCCTCTAACTAGCCATACATAATTATGATTTTTTGTGAAGTAAGGAATCTAGATTGCTTGACATATTTATTATGACTTTTCGGTTATTGCTATTATCAGATCAAAACTTCAACTTCGCAAAACATAGCTCAGGGTCTGTTGTAAAAAAACTACACCTATGTGCAACTGCCACTGAACTTCATTTGACGAGTTTTTGGTTTTGAGCACATGACACTCTTTTGAAGAATAGAGTTACCGATAATACTTTTGTATTATTCTCCCGCATCCCCGCATGATACCAGACCAGAGTTGCCATATGTCCCGATTAATCGAGATGTTCCGACTTTCCACTGTTTGTCCCAGGATCCCAAAGAGGCTCATTCGGGACGCTAAATATCCAGATATTCTAGTAAAAGAGTCGAAGATTTATATGCTACTGGTTCGATATATTAATATGAATTAATATATAACATTTAAGTAAACGCCAGCGGCTTTCTCTAATACTCTCATTTGACTACAGTTGAAAACGCTATATAAGAACCACTTCTTGCTTGTTCATATTGTTCATTAATCTGTTTACCATTTTACTGCGTGTGTGTTATTATAGTGTGTGAATTATGATTGTTTTGTGATGCCAAAACTGAAACATAAGTGCTATTTTGTGACGGATACACAGAAGTCCCCCCCATGAACCATGGACCTTGCCGTTGGTGGGGAGGCTTGCGTGCCTCAGCGATACAGATAGCCGTACCGTAGGTGCAACCACAACGGAGGGGTATCTGTTGAGAGGCCAGACAAACGTATGGTTCCTGAAGAGGGGCAGCAGCCTTTTCAGTAGTTGCAAGGGCAACAGTCTGGATGATTGACTGATCTGGCCTTGTAACAATAACCAAAACGGCCTTGCTGTGCTGGTACTGCGAACGGCTGAAAGCAAGGGGAAACTACAGCCGTAATTTTTCCCGAGGGCATGCAGCTTTACTGTATGATTACATGATGATGGCGTCCTCTTGGGTAAAATATTCCGGAGGTAAAATAGTCCCCCATTCGGATCTCCGGGCGGGGACTACTCAAGAGGATGTCGTTATCAGGAGAAAGAAAACTGGCGTTCTACGGATCGGAGCGTGGAATGTCAGATCCCTTAATCGGGCAGGTAGGTTAGAAAATTTAAAAAGGGAAATGGATAGGTTGAAGTTAGATATAGTGGGAATTAGTGAAGTTCGGTGGCAGGAGGAACAAGACTTCTGGTCAGGTGACTACAGGGTTATAAACACAAAATCAAATAGGGGTAATGCAGGAGTAGATTTAATAATGAATAGGAAAATAGGAATGCGGGTAAGCTACTACAAACACCATAGTGAACGCATTATTGTGGCCAAGATAGATACGAAGCCCACGCCTACTACAGTAGTACAAGTTTATATGACAACTAGCTCTGCAGATGACGAAGAAATTGAAGAAATGTATGATGAAATAAAAGAAATTATTGAGATTGTGAAGGGAGACGAAAATTTAATAGTCATGGGTGACTGGAATTCGAGTGTAGGAAGAGGGAGAGAAGGAAACATAGTAGGTGAATATGGATTGGGGGACAGAAATGAAAGAGGAAGCCGCCTGGTAGAATTTTGTACAGAGCACAACATAATCATAACTAACACTTGGTTTAAGAATCATGAAAGAAGGTTGTATACATGGAAGAACCCTGGAGATACTAAAAGGTATCAGATAGATTATATAATGGTAAGACAGAGATTTAGGAACCAGGTTTTAAATTGTAAGACATTTCCAGGGGCAGATGTGGACTCTGACCACAATCTGTTGGTTATGACCTGTAGATTAAAACTGAAGAAACAGCAAAAAGGTGGGAATTTAAGGAGATGGGGCCTGGATAAACTAAAAGAACCAGAGGTTGTACAGAGATTCAGGGAGAGCATAAGGGAGCAATTGACAGGAATGGGGGAAATAAATACAGTAGAAGAAGAATGGGTAGCTTTGAGGGATGAAGTAGTGAAGGCAGCAGAGGATCAAGTAGGTAAAAAGACGAGGGCTAGTAGAAATCCTTGGGTAACAGAAGAAATATTGAATTTAATTGATGAAAGGAGTAAAAATATAAAAATGCAGTAAGTGAAACAGGCAAAAAGGAATACAAAAGTCTCAAAAATGAGATCGACAGGAAGTGCAAAATGGCTAAGCAGGGATGGCTAGAGGACAAATGTAAGGATGTAGAGGCCTATCTCACTAGGGGTAAGATAGATACAGCCTACAGGAAAATTAAAGAGACCTTTGGAGATAAGAGAACGACTTGTATGAATATCAAGAGCTTAGATGGAAACCCAGTTCTAAGCAAAGAAGGGAAAGCAGAAAGGTGGAAGGAGTATATAGAGGGTCTATACAAGGGCAATGTACTTGAGGACAATATTATGGAAATGGACGAGGATGTAGATGAAGATGAAATGGGAGATTTGATACTGCGTGAAGAGTTTGACAGAGCACTGAAAGACCTGAGTCGAAACAAGGCCCCCGGAGTAGACAATATTCCATTGGAACTACTGACGGCCGTGGGAGAGCCAGTCCGGACAAAACTCTACCATCTGGTGAGCAAGATGTATGAAACAGGCGAAATACCCTCAGACTTCAAGAAGAATATAATAATTCCAATCCCAAAGAAAGCAGGTGTTGACAGATGTGAAAATTACCGAACTATCAGCTTAATAAGTCACAGCTGCAAAATACTAACACGAATTCTTTACAGACGAATGGAAAAACTAGTAGAAGCCAACCTCGGGGAAGATCAGTTTGGATTCCGTAGAAACACTGGAACACGTGAGGCAATACTGACCTTACGACTTATCTTAGAAGAAAGATTAAGGAAAGGCAAACCTACGTTTCTAGCATTTGTAGACTTAGAGAAAGCTTTTGACAATGTTGACTGGAATACTCTCTTTCAAATTCTAAAGGTGGCAGGGGTAAAATACAGGGAGCGAAAGGCTATTTACAATTTGTACAGAAACCAGATGGCAGTTATAAGAGTCGAGGGACATGAAAGGGAAGCAGTGGTTGGGAAGGGAGTAATACAGGGTTGTAGCCTCTCCCCGATGTTGTTCAATCTGTATATTGAGCAAGCAGTAAAGGAAACAAAAGAAAAATTCGGAGTAGGTATTAAAATTCATGGAGAAGAAATAAAAACTTTGAGGTTCGCCGATGACATTGTAATTCTGTCAGAGACAGCAAAGGACTTGGAAGAGCAGTTGAATGGAGTGGACAGTGTCTTGAAAGGAGGATATAAGATGAACATCAACAAAAGCAAAACAAGGATAATGGAATGTAGTTTCATTAAGTCGGGTGATGCTGAGGGAATTAGATTAGGAATTGAGGCACTTAAAGCAGTAAAGGAGTTTTGCTATTTGGGGAGCAAAATAACTGATGATGGTCGAAGTAGAGAGGGTATAAAATGTAGGCTGGCAATGGCAAGGAAAGCGTTTCTGAAGAAGAGAAATTTGTTAACATCGAGTATAGATTTAAGTGTCAGGAAGTCATTTCTGAAAGTATTCGTATGGAGTGTAGCCATGTATGGAAGTGAAACATGGACGATAAATAGTTTGGACAAGAAGAGAATAGAAGCTTTCGAAATGTGGTGCTACAGAAGAATGCTGAAGATTAGATGGGTAGATCACATAACTAATGAGGAAGTATTGAATAGGATTGGGGAGAAGCGAAGTTTGTGGCACAACTTGACCAGAAGAAGGGATCGGTTGGTAGGACATGTTCTGAGGCATCAAGGGATCACCAATTTAGTATTGGAGGGCAGCGTGGAGGGTAAAAATCGTAGAGGGAGACCAAGAGATGAATACACTAAGCAGATTCAGAAGGATGTAGGTTGCAGTAGGTACTGGAGATGAAAAAGCTTGCACAGGATAGAGTAGCATGGAGAGCTGCATCAAACCAGTCTCAGGACTGAAGACCACAACAACAACAACACAGAAGTACGGTCTTTCATAAAAAGAGGTAACAGGGATGTGGAAGCGCTTTGCAAACTTTGTTCCTGTTATTTTTAAGTTGAGCATGATGAGGAATCTGACGAAGTCATCATACTCAGACCGAAAGGCACAAAAGAAGCACTCAAGGAAAGGCATGCAGTTAAAACACAGCTTTTTTTTTTCTTGTAAAACCTTATATAAGAGAGGAAATTCTCATTCCTGTCGCTGAAATGACAATAGCAGGTAGAATTATAATATATCATCAGCCATTTTAGTCACTTGACTGCACGGTGATATGTTCAGCTATGTATTCTGATTCTGTGATTGCTACAAAGCAAAGTGTCCCACGAACAAAGGCCACAGCAATAGTCAAGCACCTCTGTTGTTCAAACCCATTCCCCCCTCCCCAGTCGTTGCTGAAAATCAAAATTTCTGAAGAGCTTTGAGGGAGTGGGCTGTCCAGCACACATTTTACATAACACTGCAACTGTACCACACATATCAGTCACTGATATCAAGTTAATTGCGGTGAAACCTTATATCTACTTTCCCATTTCCACAAACAGAATCTCAAAACTTGGTGACTTTCATGTATCTGTGGGCACCTACTACAGAGAAGTTTTGCCATAATCTAAAACAAGATGGCTGTCCTTAATACCAGAAGTCGAGAGAATCTTACATCTGGGGAAGTTCTGAAATCTTTTTTCTTGTCGGAAGATCTTGGTAGACTTTTTCTCTGCTGCCTGAACCGAAACTTATTTTTGGCTCATCCACCATCAGTTGAGTTTGTTTACTAAGCAGATAAGTAAAACTGAGAGCAGTGACATATCTGTGATTGAGGTGAGGGGCGTTATTGAGGATACAATAATTACTGTACAAAAGAAATAAAACTGCTGTTATTTGTGTGTGAAAAATAAAGAAATTTTTGAAAAATACTGGAAAGCGTTGCTCTGAAGTAAACACCGAAAAATTTCACAGTAGCGTAAAAGAGTTTCACGAAACTACCATTACTTATCTTCCAAAACTCTCATTAACTAACAGGTTTTGACATTTTTGAGTGCATGTCTTGACTAAATTAGCAGACTGAGAAGACATAGAATGGAGAGTGCTTTATTTAAAAGAAAAACGAGTAGATGTTTGTGGGTCAGTTTGATCTGTAAAATGCATCAGAAGAAGTTTCTGGCTTCAATAGTTTCGGAAGACAATTGTAAGTAAGTATTACTTGCCCAGAGCAAATGGCTGGAATTTTTCTGAAATAGTTCAGCTTTCGCAAGACACAGTTGCTAAAGACTGCCACTATACATCGACGGGATAAAATCTCAGCACCAAAACTTAATTAATGTAGAGTAATTTGGATGTATCAACTTCAGAGAGCTTCGTACAGTGCATTTGTAACTTTCAAATGAACAGTGCAGAGTTTTATGATTATAAAAGTAAACAAACTGATATAAAAGCTCTGAGATCACCTGAGGATATGACTGGTCCCTTAAGAAACGTGTTAAGAAATTAGTACTTAAGGAACGTGTGTTACATTTTATTCTTTTTAAATATATATTTATACACGTACTATGCTCAGTAACGACGCATAATTTAATATTTCCAGGCAATTCAAGTACTTCCCAACTCTCAACTTATGACTGGATTTCTCTAATATTTGTCCCGACTTTAATACTAACATTTGTGGCACCTCTACGCCAGACACTGAATCAGTGAATATTCTACACCTATGTTCCGCACTTCACAGTAGCGCCACCAGAATCATACCCCTGAAGCTAAACCATCTGTCAGCCGGAATGAAAATTTGGCCATCATCAGCCTCTGTCAGTTGCAGTGTTCTTATTCTTACTGCGTGCCTGGGGTTGCTTTATGTACAGAATCTCTTTGGACTTGTACAGTGGGCATGGAACTGAAACACATGCTATTATTTTGCCTATGTAATCTTTAAAAAAGTTCATATAGTGCTTTATGCCGGCGATGGGCGAGGCATGACAGAATCTCTGACCAGAGAGTAGTTTATCGTTAGTTGTTGCTTGTCGCTTGTCTGCGCTTGTCTGCGCGAGTGGACAGTAGCGAGTCGGTAGTACTCGGTAGGATTTAGTAGCGAGTGGAAAGTAGTAGTCTGGAGTAGTCTGGCATGCGTCGGCTGTGTGCTCTGCTCGCGACTCTGGTCAGGATTCTGGAGGATGAGTATTGTTGTAGAAGGTAAAGAAGCAGCCTTGCGCATATTTAATAACGTATATGTTAATTGTAATTTAATTTGTTAAAAAAAAAAGCCCCAATAATAATTTTTATAATATAAAGTAACTCTTTTAAAGAAAAGCATTCATTTAATTTCCAATGCATTATCATTGCATCCAAATTAAAAACAAAATATACGCCAGCATTGCACGAAGCTGTGTCGAAAAATGACTAATTAAGAGCAGATGTAATTGCAGTTTTATTGAGGTAAGAATTTTTTACTTTTTTTTAATTCAGAATACAGGGCCGAAGGTCAGCGCCGCTGTCCTCATAAAATTCATCAGGTTAAAAAACTTTTTTTTATTATTTCTGGTGTTTAGGAATTTTTCTGTTTTGAACTTGACATTAAATGAGAAAAGAATTTTATGGTAACATTAAATGTGAATGCATTTCTGCACACAGACTATAAATCGGAGCCAATTTTGTTCAGAGGTTACAATATTAGAAAAATTCATTTTAATTATTTTGAGGTTACGCTTGGCACATTTCCATTTAAGAATATTTTGTGGGCAGGCTACATTTGGCTCCACATTTTCACTAACATTATTTTTGTGGGGAGGTTACACTTGTCGACATCCGGACCAGGATCGTATTTCTTTGTGAATCTTCTGATAAGTAGTCATATATCTGTTCTTATTTACTTAAACGTAGTTTGCATCTGGCGCAACGCATTTACTAATTTGTCACTCTTTCTTTCACAGATCATCGGCAATTTTTTGCTCTTTGTTGTATTTGTGTTTGTTGCATTTTGCATTGTCCTTGTTTCATTTGTGAATAATTTTGTTTTGTGAAAAACGCCGCGAAAAACTGTTAACAGTACATCGCGATGTGTATTGAACGAAATAGCCGACTCTAATAATTTGACCGATAATATTTGCGACACTCAGTGTAATGATGACAATCCTCAATTTACAGACAATCAGTGTGTACCGACCACTAATATTGATTTTGATCCTAGTGATGAGCAGATAAATTCAGTTGTGTCGTCTGTTAATTTAACGACAATGGATGACGCGGCACGTTCTGTTACAATGAACGCTGCCCAGCTTGACACACCCGGTTTACAAAATTTACGTAATGAACAGACAAATTTTTCTAACGAAAATGAACAGTGTACTCAAAGTACGGCAGATTTATTTGATTCCGAGGTAGAGACTAACAGTGCACATCCGATTGGCAAACCTTTTCAATAATCACAAAATGACCGAATGGTTACACAAAACGTGACAATTGCAGATACGCCATCAAACAGCACAGAGAATAGAGGAGGTAATATTGGCTTGGATCAAATTATGGCACTATTGCTACAACATAGTGCAAATTTCAAACAACTTAGTGAAAATTTCAAACAACAACTTAATGAAAATTCTATACAACAGAATGAAAGGCAAGACAGCAATCACAAACATCTTAGTGAAAATCTCAAACAACAATTTAATGAAAATAATGAAAATCGCAAACAACAACTTAATGAAAAATTAGACAACAATTCCAAAGAGTTGAATGACTACAATTCCAGACAGCTTAGTGAACAGATTACAGCCGTTGCCGCGCAATGTCATGATACTAAAGAACAATTACGTGAGGAAATTGAGGCTTGTGCTAGGAAAATTAGTGAAGAAATTAGATCTGTTGCTCAAGAATAAAGGGATATGCAAACAGCTACAACAGAAACACTTAGACACGATATCAGTGCAGTCGCTAAACAATGCTCTGAAAACACAACACAGTTACGCGAGGAGTTTCAATTAATGTCAGCAGAACTTTCACGCACATTGGATGCAAAAGTAGATGCGAAATTCGACCAACAGAACAGTCAAATTGACGAACGCTTTAATCACCACCTACAAAGCAGTGAAACGCGTTTCCGTAAATTTATACAGGGACAGAATAAAGTAAAGCGACAAGTTATGGAAACTATTACCGCACAGAGACAGGAAGATAAACGCAAATTCTTTACGAAAGCAAAAACATACGTAGACAACAATATTGCTACCGTATCAGACGAAATTAATACAATCGAACAGTTGAACACAGAATTGTGTGATGAAATTTCCGACCTTAAATCAAAAACAGACACACACACAGTAGACTTTCAGACAGTGACCGACAGACTTGAACAATTAGAACTAATTCAGGATCCCGATGTCATCAAAGCTGACGTTAAAAAATGAGCGAAACCACACGTAAAATACAAAAACAAATTAATGCTTGTGACACTAAATACGATGATCAGGTAAAAATACTGACTGAAATATATGATGAATTGGGCAGTCGTATTGATGTTATCGAAAGTAATAATGACAGCAAATCAGACGATACTTCTACGATTTCGTTTAATCAAACACCTGAATTCCAAAATCTACAGCAGACGATCAGTGAGATAGATTTGTCCAACAATACATTATGTAGAAAATTGTCAACTTCACAGCAAGAAGTGACAGAGATGAAAAATGTTTCAGTCAATAACACGTCACAGCACACGGCACATTCCGAACATTTGTCAGACTCACACAGCCAGTATAATTTAGGTCATTTACAGATAGTACGTGACCTAGATTTCGAACAGTCACAGACAAATAGATTCTCATATAATCGTGAACCTGTTCAGACGCACAGAGACGATAATTTTGATTACAAACATTTTCTATCAGTGAGAAAATTTAAAGTATTTAAAAATGACAGAACACAGATCCACCCCTTGGATTGCTTTACCACCGACTTGACCTGTAACGCACAAACGTGAATTTATTTGCAGTTTTTTGGAAGGCGAACCGGCAACTCTTATGAGACCGATAGCGAGACAATGCTATTCGGTAGAAGAATTTCAGAATGCTTTTCTGTCAGCGTATTGGTCGAAGACGACACAGCGCGGAATTGAGGATCAATTAATTAGTTTACCGAATTATGAGAACTCAAATTTTTCCACTGTCACGCAATTTTTTGAGCACATGGTCCAACAAAACCAGTACTTAAGTGAACCATACAGTGAATCTGCACTTATACAATTATGCATTTCTAAATTACCACGGTCATTAAGAGTGTCACTTTTAACGGGTCAGCAGAAGGAAAATATTTCGGCATTCAGAGATCTGTTACAGCTTTTGGAAGTGCAGCAATCGGATTATTCCTTTATAAACAAAAATTTTTCACATAGTAACCAAGGTCAACAAACATATAGCAATTACGATCAGCCACGCAATTTCAATAGCAAAGTTAATAGACACTGCAGGAACGACAACCACCAGAATTTTAATGACAGGCAAAATTTTAATTATCAGTATCGTCAAAATTATCAGCAACAGGAACCACATTTTGGTAACAATAGAGGTTTTTCCCAACAACAGCAACAAAACCAACCGGTTAACATACCTAACCAACAATGTAATGCACAAGGTCAACCAAGCTTTAATGTTTCGCCGCGTACGTGTACAGCGTCAGCTCCAACAAATAGTAACGCACAGCAACAAGGAAATCAGTACGTACAGAAGACACACTACTTCAATTCCTATCGCAATGCACCGTATAGAAATGATTATCACTACAGACGTAAAAATAATGAGCACAATTTTCTGCGTACATTTAATAACAATCTTATCAGCAGCAAGACAATCAGCAACAACATATTATCATGAATGAACCAGACAGTAGGTATCATCCAGAGCGTAATACGTCTGGAAGATATAACAGAACAGTACAGATAGTCGAAATTCCACAGCATCCTCCCGAAAATAATAACACGTCAGATAGAATTTGACTAGATACAGTACAGGTTGCATCTTCCAGCAACGTAAGCAATACTTCAGATACACAAAATCTTGTTCACAAAAATGTTATTACTTTTGACGACATCCGAGACACTCTTTTGCAGGAAAGACCAATTGTTCAAAAAACCATTTCACACCCTGTTATCGAAGTTAAAATTGGATCATCGAGATTTTCAGCAGTAATCGATTCTGGATCACCTATGTCAGTTACAAATGAATAAACTATCAACGAGTGTAACAAAGAGAATACCTATCCTACGTTACCATTAGGCAAAACGAAAGTAAAAGGAGCAGTATCTAGTAAAGGAGTAGATGTAAAATTACAGACACATTTATCATTTAGTATTGCGGGTCATACATTTCACTCAAATTTTTGGATTATTCCGTTATTGACGACAGACATTATTTTAGGTACGAATGTTCTATTACAACACGATGCCATTATTGACTTTCAAAATTGGTATTTAATGTTGAAGGATGAAAATGTACAACTAGCTTTAGAATTTCAGGACTCTTTATCTGCAGAAGAACAAACAATTAATCGGGCAGAGGTCATTTCCGCATCACGTAACATAGACTGTAATTCCACATTGTTCACAGATACGTATGTACACAAGTATAATACTCCAGACGAAGCCGACTATGACATTATACAGATGATTTCTAATAACGTTAAACAGAGCAGTGCAAATACAGGCGACGAACGCACGCAACTACACAAAATTCTTTTACAGCAAGCTCCAGTTTTTAACAATGTTTCTGGTACTATGTCCGGTTTTATGTATGAATTTTAAGTTAAACAGCACGACACATTTAAAGCCAAACATTATCCCATTCCGTATATTCATAGAGAACAAGTTAAGAAAGAATTGCAAGCTATGCTTGACCAAGGAATTATTGAACCGGCAGTTAGTCCGTACTTAAACCCGCTCCATATTGTTAAGAAAAAAGATGGTTCACTTCGCCTCGTACTTGATTCGCGTCACATCAATGACATTATTATTAATGAAACAGATCGCCCACAGACACTAGAAGAACTTCTACAGAAATTTCATGGTACTGCTATTTATTCCACATTAGATTTGAAATCGGGATTTTGGCAAATTCAGCTCCATCCGAACTGCAGAAAGTACACAGCATTTCTCTGTTTTGGTGACTGTTATGAATTTTGTAAATTACCGTTCGGTTTAACTATTTCTTCAGCAGCATTTATTCGCATACAATACTTCCGACAGGACTTAAAGACAGAATCACAACGTACGTAGACGACATTCTTATTGCACAAGCTAACTGGTGTGAACACAATCTGATTCTTGAACGACTGTTGCAAACTTTTCGTGTACAAGGACTCACAGTTAATCTCAGAAAATCGCACTTTGGTAAAACTTCTATAAAATTTCTTGGACATGTGTTTTCAGCAGAGGGAATTACGCCTGACCCGGAAAAACTTCAAGCTTTACGTGACATTACTGTTCCTACGACTAAGAAACAACTACGCAGTTTTTTGGGTTTAATTAACTTTTTTCGTAAATTTATTCATTACTCTGCTTTAGACACCCCTAGATTATGTCAATTGACAGGTAAAAACACTATTTGGTCTTGGGATGGACAAGCACATTCTGAATTTGTGAACCTGAAAGAAGCTTTGTTGAATGCACCACTTTTTTCGCACCCAGATATTACCAGAAATTTTTCCATTGCCACCGACAGTTCTAACACCGCTTCAGGCGTACATATTTTTCAGGAAATCGAAGAAGATGGTTGTACAGTAATTAAAAACATCGTTTTTGCAAGTCGCATTCTGTCACCTGCTGAACAAAATTATTCTGTTAGAGAACTTGAAACATTATGTGTTGTATGGGCTTTTACAAGATTTAGGCATTTTCTTTATGGAAGACACACTACCGTTTGCACAGATCATATAGCGATTTTTACTTTCGGCTAAATTTACACACGACAGATTAAGTAGATGGAAACTTTATCTACAGGAATTTAATTTTACAATTGTTCACATTCCCGGCACACAAAATATTGTAGCAGACGCACTATCCCGTTCTCTTAACAACAATTAGCAAGACATCGCAACTAACTTCTGCAAAGCAAATTTTAGCGTCATGTACATTCAACAAGTTGCATTTGAAAATTTCATTTCGTCGTCATTACAAGACATAGCACAAGAGCAGAGTAAAGACAACGTGTGGAAAGAAAGTAATCACCTTTGGCAAGATAGGAATAATGTTACCATTTGAAACCATTACACTGTACGCAATGACATTCTGTTTCGCCGCTCTCATCCTGACAGCAACAATTGGTTATTATGCAATCCTGACGAACTTGTTAACATATTAATCTGGTGTACTCATTTAAGTTACGCACATTATGGAGCCAGAAAATGTTTTCTTATACTGAGACAGAACTGTTATTTTATCAACATGGAGAAACGTATACGACGAGTTTTAGCGTCATGTAAAATCTGCCAGAAAGGTAAATCAGACACGACTTCACATATTCCTCCATTACATCCCATTGTACCTGTTAAATTGAGACACTGTAGACATTTTTGGGCCGATTCCCAGAACTAATAGAGGTTTTTGCTACATCTTTGTCGTTGTTGAACTCACTTCAAAATTTGTTACCTTCACTCCGTTACACAAAGCTAGTGCTAAAACTGTTTCGAAAGCATTTGCAAAACATTTTCTCTTTCATGTGGGGAATGTGTTGAGAGTAATTTCCGACAATGGACCACAGTTTCGATCTGCTATATGTACACGTATGTTACAAGCAAGAAACATTTCTCCAATCTATATATCCAGGTACCATGCTTCTTCGAACCCTTGTGAACGATTAATGAAAGAAATTGGTAAACTGTGTAGAATATACTGCCATAAAAAACATAGGTTTGTACACGCCGTGACTTTCACATTGGACAGAAGATATTAGTACGTACACACCATTAATCCAATAGAGGAAAAGGTAGGTGCAGTAAATTTGAGCTTCTATGCGCACGTCCATATCGAATTCGCAGCATTCCTCACCCCAATGTAGTACACGTCGAAACTTTGAGAACTAGAAAAACCACATGTCGAACATCAAACCTTTTATTGAATGAACATACTTTATGATTTATCACACTGTAATGCCATTTCGTAATTTTTTATGACCACTTATGCAATTATATCCACATGAACACTTACTGATGACTATATCGTATTTTTTCTTGGCAAATGCCCGGCAAGGTAAGGGTAGCATGTCGCTTTTCTTGTCGTTACACATCAGACCGTGCATATTTCCATTTTTTATGTATGTATGATTGTTTTCCTGTTTTGTTTCTATGCACTATGAAATTGTTAAGATATAACAAGCACCAGTTGACTTTAACATTTTTGCCATATGATATCTCAACATCGTGACTACTTTACTTTTTTTTTTTTTTGCTGCTACATTGTGATACACTGGGTATATTTTTGCTTCTGAACACTGTCAATGTTTTTGACATATTACGTTTTCTGTCCTGCTATGCTGTATGCTCAATTATGTTACTATTAACCAGTTTTTATTTAATGGGTATATGAATTAAATGCAAGACATTAATCTTTGTTCATCATTTTCAGAAAGAAATAACTTGTAAACGAAATAAATTAAACAGAAATGGGAATTTCACCTTCGGAATGAACGAAAGAGGATGCAATACCTCGTGTCGAAGAGTCAATGGATCAGAATTAACAAGAATATACTATACACATCGTATGATAGCAGTCTTAACTAATTTTTTCTTTCAGAATACGAGGCGATTGATGCAGGCTGTCAGACAGAACTACACATCTTAGTTTCAGTGATGAAATATGCTAGAAATAAGGAATAGTTGTATAATGAATAATGAAGTGACTTTTTTGCAGATGATAATGAATGGTGATGAATAATGATGAAATATATACTACTACGGATAATGAAGTTTTTTTTTACAGGTGATGATAATAATGGAGTTATGATAATATGGATAATGAAGTTTTTCTTTACAGGTGATGATAATAATGGAGTTATGATAATATGGATAATGAAGTTTTTTCTTTGCAGATGAAAATAATGATGAAGTTTATATATTTACTGTTAGTTAAGAGATGCTATGTAGTTATTTAAGTATTTGTTGCAGTTCGTTTTGACAGTATGTCTTATATCGCATGGTATGATGACTGAAGGTTTTGGAAGGGACAGCTAGAGAACATATATATTTTTTATACACATTTCACTACCTGTTAATTCGAAGTTCACTACTTTTCAGCATAATATGCGTTTCTTCTTTCAGTTTAATAATCAATTTTGTAATGCTATTGTGGTCCCCTGACTTAAGAACTCGTGAGTTCACCTCGATTTCTAAACTGAAGGAAACACTTCATGGCATTCGCTTCGGAACTGCTACAAATTAGTGGGGCAATAGACCGCGCCGCTCGAGCTGTCAACACAACTGGCACTGCTAAGAATATCCTATGAATTCCATATCGCTGGCAGCGGGTTATACAAAATGCTGGTGACTACTTTGAAGATCAGTAAAACTTTGAAACATGTTTCTATTTTGTACGAGCTGAAAATAGTTACCTCTATTAAAGTTCCAACCCTCGTATTACCCTAATGAGCAAATGATTTCATGTTTTTCTCCACCAATGTGACAAGTTACAAAATCCTTCGCAGACGAAATACACTTTGCAGGAATTTACGGTAAATCTTTTAAATTTGTCTAAATAGATAAGTAAAGAGGCCACTCGTCTGGAATTAATGCGACAATGGAAGCGAATCAACCAGTCATATTGTAGCTCTTGGATGGCAGATTTCTAGATTGAAAGTGGGTCGTTCAGTGAAAAAGTCTTTTTAGGGTCTTGAAAACATATCTGTGTAAGGGCTTTAGCACATGGATAGTGTGTTGGGGGTAAAACAATATTTTGATCTCATTCTCCCTGCAGATTTTCGATGCTGACATGATGAATGTGATAGATGCCCATGAAAATCAAGAAGTACTTTACTTGACGCTCTGTTTTCTTGAAAAAGTTTGAGCCATTTCAGAAATACTTCCTCGTTTAACCATTCACTTTCTGTCATGCATGAAATGGACCCATTGGGCGAGTTAACTGTCAGCTTCGACCTGTGTCTTTGGCCCTTGAAGATAACGAATGAAGTAAATATTCACCTGCTGCGTTGCAAAAAGCAGTAGCCGTAAGGTTCTCATCTCTTTCAGCTCGTTGTTAAAGACAGTATCTCTTTTGCTCCATTCTCTGCAATGACCTTCGGAGGTCTGTTGTTGAATGGCAACCCAGTTTCTTCCATGTTACACATGTGAGTTGGTTTGTCATTGCAGGGAGAAATTTGTAAGAAGCTCACTTAAAAATTTGAAATGCTGTTTCACAGTCTCTTCGCTTACTGCAGCTCGCCTTGCTTTCGGTAAACCCTCCGGTTTTCTCAAGAAAAGATGGTTTCTTTTGCAGATTGTAATACACCAGTCCTTTCCAGGTACGCCTTTCCAAGGGTGTTCACGTTTCTCTTAACAGCTACTTTGAAGGCTGCAATACGCACATCTTTTTGTGTCAGTCTGGATCTTCTGTTTCCGAAATATTCTATTTTGTTGGCAAGAGAAATTTCCAAATCTTTAGAGAACACATCTAGATGTCCAGCGGGGATGTCCAGCCACCAGCGCCTCCGACACGAGCTCCTATTTTCTGAGTGTCTCGGGTTCTTGCAGAGCTGCTTGCTTTTCACACCTTTGTTTATGACACGCGGATGAAAAGTTATCGGCGGTTTTTTGAATTAATCTAGATAAAGAAATCATTTGTTTGTTGTATAGTGTCTGTGATATGATGTAAATCACATTTTCATGTAATAAACTAATTGCCCATGCAACTCAAAAAATACGGTTCGTGTGAAACACGCATTATTAGACCTTTGTGTACCTTTGTGGACGCATGCAAGAGACAAAATCAAGCAAAATTAAAGCATGTTTTTCCGTTGATTTGTAGCACCAGAACGCTTTAGTGACCAATTGTGGTCATCGTTCACTTTTCTCTGAAGTTTTCAGTTACATCATGAGATGAGTCTGGTGGGCAACTGGCAGTTATCATATTTTACTTTATATGAAGCTCACATAATACTAGGTACAGAAAGCTGGATGACACCTGAAATTGATAGAAGTGAGATTTGTGGGGAAGATTTAAGTGGGAAACGCGGGTGATGTATTCGTCGCAGTAGACTAGAAACTCAAATCCACCGAGATAGAAATTGACGTTGCATGTGAGATTCTTTGAGCAAGACTCATTAAGAATGGTAGGGATAAAATGATAATTGGATCGTTTTGTTGCCCAGCAGACTCATCTTGCTTACTTACTTGTAAGTAAGTTCCCCAATCATACTGTTATCGACCGTGGAGACTGAAATTTTCCAGCAATTAACAGGAAAAATTACAGTTTTGTTAGTGGTTCGCGTGATAAGACATCCTGTGAAACTGTACTAAATGCCTTCTCTGAAAACTACATAGAAGAGATAGTTAGGAATTCCTCGTATGATGGAAATATAGTAGATCTAAAGGCAACAAATCAATATATCCTCTTTGAGGATGTCAACATCGAAACTGGTATCGACGACCATGACACGGTTGTGGCAACAATGATTACCAAAATACAAAGGACAGATAAAACAATCAGAAAAATATACTTATAGGTGACAGGTATTATTTTGGTATCTGAATTGTGAGCGAGCAGCGATGTTGTAAGCGGTATTGCAGAAGTGGAGCTAGTGTCTCTGAGCTGCGTGAGGGTGCAGTGGAGCAGAAAATGTTTAGCTTTGATAGAGAGAGCAGTAAAAGTTCAGCTGTGTTAGAGTGAGGTAGATAATGTTAAGCAGTGCTGGAGTGAGGAAGCACGAGTAGACTATGTTTAGCTGGATTAGAATGTGGAATCTGGCAATGTTAACCTGAGTTAGAATGAGGAAGCAATGGCAATGTTATATTTGAAATTTAAAGTTTTAATTTATCAAAGAATTTTTTGTGAAGGAGGAAGTCTAAAGGAATGAAAGGTAAATGTTATTATGATGTTACCTTACTTTTACTATTGTCGCGTCATAGGGTTAACTTGGTTATTGTGCTGAAAGTTGTTAGATTCGAGAGATAGCAAAGTGTATTGCTTGGATATTAAGAAGTTCATTCAATTTAAAATCTGCCTTGATCACTTTTTCACTGTGTAGAAAAAATTGTGTGTTGTCATTTATGTGCATATTTCATTTTCTTACCAACCATACTCTCACAATCACAAACTGTACCATGCAAGCAAGTGTGTTCGATAAACAGTTCGATTTGCAGTTAACAGAGAACTCATTGCACTTCTGGAGTGTCTCTGTGTAGATACAGTAATTTGCAGCCTTAGTGTGTTATCCAGATTTGCGCAGAATAGAAGTAAGGAGAAAATATTTTAATTTTTTTTATTTATTCAATCAGGGCCAACTTATATATTCAGAGACAGTTTTTGTGATCAATTTTGAAAAACCAGTCACTCTGGGTTTCACGTCAAAGTTAATTTTTCGGGCTGTTTGTACTGTTCAAAATTCTTGCAGTCAGATTGATAATTTTTACAGTATGAAAAACTGCCCTTTTCTTTACGACAATTAATTATTTTTACAATGTAGATGTGCCTTCACATTATGACAGTATGAAAGTTGAATATGACGATCTCGCTGACACATTATCACAACTAAAATTAAGTCATGACAATTACTCAGAAGTTACACAACCGGTACACTTCAAAGACACTGAAGAATTTCAATCACTTGAAAACTTTCGACACTGACAGACACAGATTAATCGTCAAATCAAACAGGAACTTAATAAACTTTATGCCTGCTTGACTGACAATAAGAACGATACAGTTTCTCGGGACTGCTTATATAATTTAGCCATGCATTGTACCGATCAGAATAGAGAACATTCTTAGCAGCTTCAGGTTACTAAACCGGTCAAAGAAAGAGACTGTTTACAATCACGTGACAACTCTCGCACCTTTTTCAACCGACTGCATTATTTTGATAATTTCAGAACCGGTGGTTTCAATTTCAAGCAATTTTTATCTGTTAGAAAATTCAAAATATTTCCGAATGGTCCTAATTGTTCACATCCCTTAGACTGAATTCAGCAATTTACTTTTTCTTTGCCGACAAAATGGCTTGTCTATCATTTACTAGAATTTATTTGTAGCTTTTTGGAAGGGGATCCATCTTCGAGAATACGACCTATTGCACGCCAATGTTTTCCAGTTGAAGAATTCCAAAGCGCTCTCCTCGCAGCGTACTGGGGTGGGACGACACAGCGTGCTGTAAAAGACGCATTGATAAATTTGCCAAATTTCACCAACTCGAGTTTTGTAACTTAAGACAATACTTTGAATACATGGTACAACAAAACCAGCATTTACTTAAGTTGTTCAGCCTGTCAGGCTTGATCCACCTCTGTGTTTCAAAACTTCCAGGAAATTTTAAATGTGCGTTAAGAGCAGGTCAACAAACATCTAACATACATGCTTTTCGTGAAGTTTTACAATTACTTGAGACTGATCAGTCGTTTTCTCAGCATAATAATAATAATAACATTTTTAACAACAATCGCAATTTTCACGACAAACGCAACGGTTGTCAATCTGGTACTTTTCTAGTCACAATAAGAGTAGCTATCTTGGGATTGAAAGACGTAACAGAAATTTTGACAACAACCAGAATTTTAATGGTAATCAGCAAAGACATTTTCAGCAGAATCAAAGACTTCCTAATACCTACCAACAGCTGAATCACAATCTTCAACAATCTAGTCAGCTATATGTTAATTCCGGACAACGCATAAAGCAACCTTTGCCTCAACAGCTGTCACAGCAGCGATCATTCTGGCAAAATGATTCTTGTAATAATTTTATACACAGGAAAACTCTCGATAACTACAGACAACAGCCGTACCAGCAAAACTATTATGGCAATGCCCAGAATTTTCAACGTCACAATGGGAATAAGCCCGGAAATAGAAATTTTAATCATAATTACAAGAATAAAACGCACTTTAATAACAATCAGTCCTTATGCTTAAATAAAACAGATTCACATTTTCACCCGCGAGAAGGTAATCTGAATCATACAGAAGTTCAGTGCACTGTCCGAATCATAGACGTCGCATCTACAAACGCACCGAACAGTGCAGACGTTACGCAACAATGACTAGCGGACCTGGCGTCAGATGATGCCGACGTCGCGCCAACACAGGTTACGTCGCGTTCTGATCACATTATAGAGCATATTATCCGCTTGGAAGACATCAGAGATTTACTGTTACGTGAAACTGAACAGCCTATGAAGCTTTTTTTATCATCCAGTTAATACCATTCAAGTAGGCAAACACGTTTTCAATTTTTTGGTCCTGTCCTCCTCAGTTGCGCGTAATACTACGGTATGTTGATGATTTTCACTTATGGACCGTCTGACAGCAACTGAATAAAAGACAATTTTAGTGCCATACGCGTTTCGCCTTTATTTTCTGCAAGGCATCATCAGTGGCAGGTTGCGTATACAGTTTCTTACATGTTACGCTCCTGTTGCATTTTTGGTCTTGTTCGTCTTCCTATGAGCGCCAATTTGCTGTTTTTTCTGCATTCCACAGCACTATGCACTGAACGCTTTTTTTTTTTTTTTAATGCAATGTTTTTTCATTGCATTAAAAAAAAGCGTTCAGTGCATAGTGCTGTGGAATGCAGAAAAAACAGCAAATTGGCGCTCATAGGAAGACGAACAAGACCAAAAATGCAACAGGAGCGTAATATGTAAGAAACTGTCTACGCAACCTGCCACTGATGATGCCTTGCAGAAAATAAAGGCGAAACGCGTATGGCACTAAAATTGTGTTTTATTCAGTTGCTGTCAGACGGTCCATAAGTGAAAATCATCAACATACCGTAGGCAAACACGTATTAAAAGCAGTTCTGGATTCTGGTTCTCCCATTACTGTCATGAGTGGCGCAGCATTCAACCGCTGCAGTTCTGATGACTCTTGTCCTATGTTACCTCTCAATACACTAAAAATAAATTGTGCCGTATCTTGTAAAAGCTTTGAAGTCAAATCTCAAACTCATTTACAGTTTTCTGCTCAAGGTCACACATTTTTCGCCAACTTTCTTATCGCTCCATTATTAACTACTGAAACTACTGAAGTCATTGTGGGCATCGATTTCATAAACAAATATAAAGCAGTGCTGGATTTGAAAAATCTCTTGTATTACGTTGTAAAACAGTGTGGTACCTTTAAATTTTGATCAGAACCTCTCTAACGAGGAACAAGATATCAATCGCCTGCATTTTATTTCATCAAATAGAAACGTCGGCTGCTACAACACACAATTTAATTCTGCTGACTCGTACTGTGAGCTCAGCGATGACGGCACTGTGATTTCCGAACAAAGTTGAGAATTATAAAGTCACCTACGATTCTCATAAACAACAATTACGGGAAATCTTACAAACCCACACTCAGGTTTTTGATAATGTACCTGGCACTGTTCGTGGTTTTCTTTATGAATTTCAAGTTAAGCCACACAGTACTTTTGTTGGGTGACACTACACCATTCCTTTTGTTTATCATCAGAAAGTTAAAGAAGAAATTAATCCCATGATTTAACAAGGTATTATTGAGCCGGAAGTCAGCCCTTCTAACAGTCCGCTTCATATTGTGCGGAAGAAAGATGGTTCACTGAGGCCTGTTCCCGATTCGGGAGACAAATTAATAACATTATTATTCCGGAAACCGATGGACAGCAAGCTGTAACGTCTCTTAGCAAAAGACATATTATGTAATAAAGAGAAAACATTGTGTGTCATGTTTTGTTCTTGTATGGAATTATATACTAATTTTTTCTTATTTAGATAATATCTGTGTCGGCGAGTACTGAAACCGCCACAGACGATACTTATTAAATATCAAACAAAGATGAGAATACGTGACTAGTATAAATAGTAAAAAACGAACATAATTTCTCTGTCGTCTTCTTGGAGTTACGTAAGTAGAACAGCCTGTGGCGTTATATTGTACGCTAGCGTAGCATTCTTTTGTCAAGATTGTAAGAGGGACGCCATTAGACATAGCCTTGGAAAGGTGTGTAATTAATTGAATTGCTTAAATGTTTTGAATAGAGTTACTTAGTGAAACCTTGCATTATGATTTGTAATAAGCTTGCCTGGTATTTTATCCCGTCCCTTTAAGACATTTTCAGTTATTTAAATATTATTCGTGGTGCAGAGCTGCGCTACGAACCAACGAGCCGCTGCCGCGGCGCATTCAAATTGCATTAAATGAAATCTATCATACCGCAAAGAAGCGGGCAGGTAATAGTGAAGTAAAACTATTTCTTTCAGCTTTCGGAATTGCAGAGCAGAGCAGCAGATTTTATGATGTGTTTTACAGGTTTACGCGGGCTACTGATAATATATTACTAACAGTGCAAAAAGATAATTGACCTTCATAACATAAAAGAAATCTTTCTGTGCGTAGTTCTGGTCTGGCAACCTTACAGTAAAAACATCTTTTTTCTCCGATAATAGTCTCATGTTCTCGTGTTAGTCGTGGTACTTATTGGTGGTTTACTGTTAGCAAAAATCCACTGCAAAATTTTGATGTTGAACAATCATTGCGTACTGTAACATCAGTATTGATAACGAAGTAATTTTCATTAACCTTTTCAGTAACTATAAAGTAAGGAAGATATGTTGAACTTTATAGTGAGTTCCAGTAACGAAAAAATGTTCCTTTAATAGAAAGCCAGATCCAGAAGAATAAGAACATAATATATTTTGTTTTGCTGAAAATTAATGATCCAAAGAAAGTCACAGCACAGTATCACTAAAAGGTATTTCGGGGCTCTTTTCGTAGTAACATATTTTATTTCATATATTAGTTGTTACGCAAATAATAATAAAACAAAGCAAATAATAATAGAGCCAGCGAAACTAATTTTTTGTCTGCAGCATTCATCAGGAGTTTTTAATACTATTTTATCAGAGGATTTGAAAAATAAGATTACCAATTATATCAATGATATTCTCATGTACGAAGGAACCAGGGATGTGCATGTAACACTTACATCGATTAGGAGTAGGTTTATTTTAACTAACTGTCTATTTTCAATTTATGAAGAGTGCAGTCTGTTTTGTTTGCCTTCCTTGATATACGGCAAGAAAAATAGTTTTGTAATGTATATATGAAAAAAAGCAAAACGAATATGTCGGAATTTTAAATTATTATAATATGAATATGTTTGGTGGTCAAACAGAGCGGCTCCTTGTTTGTGAAAGGCACGCAGTATGTAGCTAACTTTATAGCACGGTACACGTCGACGGTGCTAAGAGAGGCAACTGTAAGCTATATTAGAAGGGTTTTGCTTCGGATGTTTGTTCCGTATTCACGGAATAATGGAATGGCGGTAATATGTTGAAAATCCGACACCAACAAGAGATTCTATACAGCATTCGCAGATCAAGAGCCATGTGTAGAGTTTACTGGCATTTCGCCTGCCACCAATTTTCGCCACTGCTTGACAGACTTCATATAGTCAGTTAAGTGATGTATATGGGCACAGACCAGTTAACTTATGTGTTGTTTCAATAATAATCACATAAAACGTCAATTCGTGTTTGAAACCGTAACTTCAATCCTTATCACGAACCTTTGCAGGGGTCTCACCTAAGTGCTATTAAAAGTGAGTATCCTGATATAAATTAATAAATCTGGCATTTATGTGTTTAGAAGTGATTTTTTATATAAAGAAAAGAAGAAGCAAAAGTTAAAGTATGAGTAACATTTGGATGCTTCATTAATGAACTACCTCAAGTGAAATTGTTGAGGTAGGAAGTTGAAGTACAAAAATTCAAAGATCAATTAACAGGAAAGTGAAAACCTTAATTATTTAAAAGTTTCAACCACAAAAGTGAATTTGGATAGTCTTTTGGTAAAGTATTCTTACTTTATTATATAATATAGTTTTGTAGGGTTACAGTGCAAGATTGTGTGAATATTATTTCCAAGAATACCTGCTTCACAGGTGATTAAATTTCAAGTACATAAAAATCTGTAATGAACAGATTTACAATAGTAATGTTAGAAGTAAAATTTGCACAATTTCAAAGAGGGTGTAGTTTTGGTACTCATCATGAATGGTTCCTTTTGAAGTTCATTAAGCCCAGTGTTGCATTTTTATTACTTTACAGAGTAATTCAAGTGAATGATTGGTTTATAGAGTTAGTTTTTACTATTTCAATGATCAAAGATCCTTGGCTAGTGAAACTGTACCAGTTTATGGGTCCCCATCATATTCTCCACGTATTAAGAGAAAATTGAACCATTACTGTTACTAAGGAAAACTGCTATATGCAGAAGAGCGTAAACAGTGTATTTAAGATGTTATTCATCTTTATTTGTGTTTTTCATGCCAGTCAAGATAGAAGCCCCTCAAGTCAAAAAAATTTGTTCTACACTTCAGGCAATGATGCTTCAGTAATTGATTAAGTAATGCTCTTGAGTGTGGTTGTAATTAGTACGGGCTTGGTGCAATTTTGCTCCCCACAATTTACTGGTGTGTGTGTTGTCGGTAACTGCTGCTACACACAGTACAGAGTGCACTGTGTCAGTTTGTATGCTGTTTGCTATTCAAAGGGAAACGAACGAACGAACGAACTAATATCCAATTTTGTCCAATATATTTTTCCAAATTAATGTCCGTAATTAGGCTAGCGACCGTTCATTTTTTTCATTCATTTATGATTTTACCACTTCTGTTAACTCCCAAGGTTAAAGACCGTTTGGTTTTCCTGTTAACTTCAAAAAATTCGAAATTATAGTCCGAGATACCTTTTTCCATTTTCCTTGAATTCCTCTCAGAGGGTAGCATTAGCGTGTTTCATGGCACGTTAGTGTTATAAGCTCAATAAGACCTTGATTCTTTGTTACGAGTTTTTTCTGACGATGCTGTTACAGTCAACTCGAGCAAATCTGAAATCGGCAAATTTAACATCATATTTTTAGGTCACGTCGTATACGTTTCTGGCATTGAACCTGACCCGAGCCAGTTGACAGCTATCCGTGACATAATCACACCCACTTCCAGATATCCGTCCAGAAGTTTCCTCGGTGTGAAAATTATTTCCATTGTTTTCTGTACTACAGGGCTCTAGATACCCTATGTATGTGCCAACTTAGCGACAAAAACTTCAACTTGTTCTGGGACGACCAAGCTCAACAAGAATTTGTCAGTTTAAACTAGCTTTTTTGAACGCTCCTCTAGTGGCTCGTTCTGATCTTTCACATGACTTCTGTTTGGCCACTGGCAGTTCTAAAGTAGCCATTGGTGTTTCAAGAGATCGAACAAAACGGCATTGTTGTTAAGAAAAGCATTGCATTCGCTAGCCACATTTGTCTCCAGCTGAACGTAACTATTCTATAACAGAATTTCAATGCTTAACAGTCGTGTGGGCCTTTTCCAAATTCCGACACTTTTTATTTGGTAGACATATCAAGATTTATACTGATCACAGAGCGTTGCAAATTCTTATGTCAGCAAATCTTTCTCATGATTGTATATTTCGTTGAGCTACGCCTTTACAAGAATTTCGCTTTACGGTCATCTACATTTCCGGCATTGAAAATATTGCCGCTTATGCATTATCTCGCTTACTTGGCGGTACTCCGTCTGGTTCTTCAACAGAATTTTGTCACGTCAATTTCAGTGTGTTATACATTCAACAAGTAGCTTTCGAAAACTTTATGACCGACATTACTGATGAGCAAGACAAGGGTCCGAAAGGATGGAACGGCATCAAACGGCAACGGGGCGACAAAACCAAACCTATCACACTCTACTATCTCATTCGGAACATCTTGTTTAAACGGTTAACACCTGACAGTTGTACCTGGCTTTTTGCCTACCCAAGCATCCGGTTAACAAACTTATCTGGTGAATACATCTCGTTAGGCTCGTTATGGAGCCCGCAAATGCTTTTTCATTCTTCGTCCAACATCTTAGTTCTTTAATATGGAGAAATCTACTCGTCGTGTTCTTATAGAGTGCAAATTATGCCAGAAAGTCAAGACAAATACATCTTCCTTTTATGTTCAGTTGTATCCGATCATTCCTGTGAAATTACGTCGTCTAGCAGTCATTGACTTATTCGGTCCTCTTGTTGCCAGCAGAAAAATGTTCTCTTACATTTTCATAGCTGTAGAACTCACGTCGAAATATGTTTCATTCATACCTTTGCGTAAAGCTACTGGCAAACAGCGTCCGCCACTTTTGTTAAGAATTTTTTAACAGAAGTAGGTCACGCTGACAAGGTCATTTCAGACAACGGTCCGCAATTTAGGTCAAGTTATTGGATTTCACCCTCTCGAGCAGGAACATCAAAGCCATTTACATTTCCCGCTGTCATATTTCTTCAAATCCAGTTGAACGCGTTATGTAAGAGATAGGTTAACTATGCAGATTGTATTGCCTCAAGAAGCACGGAGATTGGTACAAATACATTTACACATTTCAGGATGTTATCAACTCTATTCCCAACACTTCTACCTTACTTTTTCCGTAAGTTGTACTGAACAAACTGCTATCTGACAGAATCAGAGAACTTGTACCGACACCTCTTTTAAGTTGCTTACGACACCATCAAATTGTGGAAATAGCTTTACGAAACATCAAACGAGCTGCAGAAAAGAGGACCCTTCCGGAATCAAACTAACATCTCAGGTACGTCAAAAAGTGCTCGTCAGATCACACAGAAAGTCTCATAAATGAAGACGCTTGTTCTACAAATTCTTTCTTTGCTATAATTGACCATACAGAATTCGTCGTATTTGTGATCCGAATGCTTTGGAAGTGGAAAGTTTGAGAAACAAACGTAGAATGGGTGTACACCATATTACGGATGTCAAAGAATTTCACGAATGGGACACACTCACACAGCTTTACAGACAACGCACCTACACTGAGTATTTGTTTACTATCGGATTGGTATGAGCACAACCTACTTTATTATTTATTGTTTTACAATGTTAGATTTTCTCTGATTTTGTGAGTTCTCAAAGAGTTTTGTGAATAGCACAAACATACACAGATTTGCAGATAACACACTTAAACTGCGATCAAGTATGTACTGTATTTTTATGTTTTTGCTCTTTAAGATCGAAAATTCTTGTCACACAGCAACTAAGTTTGCACATGACTCTGACATGTGGACTTTGTAAATACTTTTAAAAACTGATTATTTGCTTAGTTTTAAGCCATTTCGTCAGTGTTAAGATATACTTTATTCTGTTTTTTTCCCCTCCTTATCTTTCTTATTTTGTGTCTTGATGTGATATGTATACTACTTCACTATTGTATTTCATTGCCTGGGAGTACCCTCTTGTTTCGTATGAAGTATTTGTACTTTATTTGCACTCTGCACAGATATTGAAATATTTTCATTGGGAGCAACGTTAGCTCTCATATCTTATTCGATTACACCCTGGCTTATGATCAGCCTATACTACACTTAAGATTATACATACTTTGGATGTCTAGTCGAGACTTGTTTGTAATGAGCGATTATGCTCTTGCTACAGTGTGGAAGGAATATCTGTTTAGCACATTCTGAGCTTTCTATCCCCTCATTACTACCAATACCAAATTTTTCTGATGTCGGTGCCATGGGACTGCAAGATTGTCATGCACTGGTCAGTGATATGAAACACATCTCACGGCGGTGGCAGTGGGACTGCAAGATTACCTTTCGCTGGTCAGTAATGTCAAGTATTCCTGATGATGCCAATGAGACTGCAAGATTGTCCCGCATTGTTCAGTTCTACAGAGTAATTCTGACGACAGTGCCAGTGGGTCTGCAAGATTGTCTCTCTGTGCTGTTCAAATATTATTTATGCTATCATTGTCTGTGGGACTGCGAGATTTTCCCTCAATGTGCCATATAGTTTGCTTGCGAACTTATGGTTGGCAGTTATTTACAGGTTTTACTGCTTTAAGGACACTTTTTGTACCACAATCTAGGGTGGCGATAAACATTTTCTTTGTACTTAGGACAGAGCAAATTATGTATTCGATCGGCTCTCTGTACTAAGTCTACGCGTATGCAGCTTGCACTATTGTGAGTATAGGCCATTCTTTAGAACATACTATACTTTTAACAATATGTTTATGTCATGCAGTGATTTATACCTATTTTCAGTTATGCAACTATTTATGTCCAACAGTAATTTGTACTTATTTTTGTCATGTATAGTTTTGTTATTACTTGTGTACTCGCAATGCATCTTTCGTCTTTTGCACTCACTTTTCACATCTTTTTATCAGAATATTGTTTTTGTAAAGTAGAATTTCCCAGTCTCTGCAATGTCACTGACAGTCTCGCCTGTGAAATTACGGTCTGGTGGATCGCGCGGTAATGATAGGTGTCATGTATAGTTTTGATATTTGAATCGATTGTAATGTTAAGCACTCTTGGGGTGAGAAAGTATGAGTAGACTATGTTTAGTTGTGTCAGAATGAGGAAGATGACAATGTTAACCTGTGTTAGAGAAAGGAAGCAACGGCAATATTTTTTTTGAAATTTAAAGTATTGATTTATTACTGATTTTTTTGTGAAGGAGTTGATGACGTAATCATCGCGTGAGTGCGAGAGAGAGCGCGCGGGTCCAAAGTCCAAACTGATAAGAACTTTAACATGGAACATGCTGTTGCCTCCTTGAGCCCCCGGTTCGTGATGTACCCTTGTCCGGTTCTCAGCTACGCTACAGATCAATTTATTTATGAAAATACAAAGTACAGTCTCCAACAAATTTTACATATTCACATACTCCTTTACCTTTAATCCAAATAAATACAGACTCATTTACAGATATTTTTCTCTTACTACGAGTATACAATGACAATGCAGAAGGTGACATATACACAGATTTTCCAAAGTCTTTATTTGCAAGTTCACCAATATGATAGGTACGGTAGGCTATAATGTCTCTGTCTACGAAACTTTCAAGTCCAGGTACATTAGGAACTCCAGTACCACCTCGTACAATGGCTACAGTAAGCCAACCATTGCCATGACTAAAGGAATCATTAATGTCAATGCTGAAATTAAGTCGCTACAGATCAATTTATTTATGAAAATACAAAGTACAGTCTCCAACAAATTTTACATATTCACATACTCCTTTACCTTTAATCCAAATAAATACAGACTCATTTACAGATATTTTTCTCTTACTACGAGTATACAATGACAATGCAGAAGGTGACATATACACCGATTTTCCAAAGTCGTTATTTGCAAGTTCACCAATATGATAGGTACGGTAGGCTGTCTCTGTCTACGAAACTTTCAAGTCCAGGTACATTAGGAGCTCCAGTACCACCTCGTACAATGGCTACAGGAAGCCAACCATTGCCATGAGTAAAGGAATCATTAATGTCAATGCTGCAATTAAGTCGCTACAGATCAATTTATTTATGAAAATACAAAGTACAGTCTCCAACAAATTTTACATATTCACATACTCCTTTACCTTTAATCCAAATAAATACAGACTCATTTACAGATATTTTTCTCTTACTACGAGTATACAATGACAATGCAGAAGGTGACGTATACACAGATTTTCCAAAGTCTTTATTTGCAAGTTCACCAATATGATAGGTACGGTAGGCTATAATGTCTCTGTCTACGAAACTTTCAAGTCCAGGTACATTAGGAACTCCAGTACCACCTCGTACAATGGCTACAGTAAGCCAACCATTGCCATGAGTAAAGGAATCATTAATGTCAATGCTGAAATTAAGTCGCTACAGATCAATTTATTTATGAAAATACAAAGTACAGTCTCCAACAAATTTTACATATTCACATACTCCTTTACCTGTAATCCAAATAAATACAGACTCATTTACAGATATTTTTCTCTTACTACGAGTATACAATGACAATGCAGAAGGTGACATATACACAGATTTTCCAAAGTCTTTATTTGCAAGTTCACCAATATGATAGGTACGGTAGGCTATAATGTCTCTGTCTACGAAACTTTCAAGTCCAGGTACATTAGGAACTCCAGTACCACCTCGTACAATGGCTACAGTAAGCCAACCATTGCCATGAGTAAAGGAATCATTAATGTCAATGCTGAAATTAAGTCGCTACAGATCAATTTATTTATGAAAATACAAAGTAAAGTCTCCAAAAATTTTACATATTCACATACTCCTTTACCTTTAATCCAAATAAATACAGACTCATTTACAGATATTTTTCTCTTACTATGAGTATACAATGACAATGCAGAAGGTGACATATACACAGATTTTCCAAAGTCTTTATTTGCAAGTTCACCAATGTGATAGGTACGGTAGGCTATAATGTCTCTGTCTACGAAACTTTCAAGTCCAGGTACATTAGGAACTCCAGTACCACCTCGTACAATGGCTATAGTAAGCCAACCATTGCCATGAGTAAAGGAATCATTAATGTCAATGCTGAAATTAAGTCGACATCCACAGAAAACACACGGTCCGTCGACGAGTGCAGTTGCAGCAGTATTCTTCACTGTGTTCTTCTTGTCTGCAGCAGATGTTGTGAATTCAATGTTTTCAATAGTGAGTGCGAGAGAGAGCGCGCGGGTCCAAAGTCCAAACCGATAAGAACTTTAACATGGAACAAGCTGTTGCCTCCTTGAGCCCCCGGTTCTTGATGTACCCTTGTCCGGTTCTCAGCTACGCTACAGATCAATTTATTTATGAAAATACAAAGTACCGTCGACGCACAAGGAACACTGTGTACAAGACTATTGAAAACATTGAATTCACAACACCTGCTGCAGACAAGAAGAAGTACACAGTGAAGAATACTGCTGCAATTGCACTCGTCGACGGACCGTGTGTTTTCTGTGGATGTCGACTTAATTTCAGCATTGACATTAATGATTCCTTTACTCATGGCAATGGTTGGCTTACTGTAGCCATTGTACGAGGTAGTACTGGAGTTCCTAATGTACCTGGACTTGAAAGTTTCGTAGACAGAGACATTATAGCCTACCGTACCTATCATATTGGTGAACTTGCAAATAAAGACTTTGGAAAATCTATGTATATGTCACCTTCTGCATTGTCATTGTATACTCGTAGTAAGAGAAAAATATCTGTAAATGAGCCTGTATTTATTTGGATTAAAGGTAAAGGAGTATGTGAATATGTAAAATTTGTTGGAGACTGTACTTTGTATTTTCATAAATAAATTGATCTGTAGCGTAGCTGAGTACCGGACAAGGGTACATCACGAACCGGAGGCTTAAGGAGGCACCAGCATGTTCCATGTTAAAGTTCCTATCAGTTTGGACTTTGGACCCACGCGCTCTCTCTCGCACTCACGCGATGATTACGTCATCACCGCATCGTGGTGAAATGATGTTACTTTTTTCACTGTTGCCGTGTCATCGGATAAAGTTGGTTATTGTACTGAAAGGTTGTTGGATTTGAGAGATAGGAAAGTTGTAAGTAGGCTGTTTAGGTTTTTTTATTGGTAACGCCAACTCAATATGAAAATCACTGGCTGTGCTGTGTGCAGTCTGTGGCTAGTTTGCATTGATGTCTGCCGTTGTAGTGTTAGGCAGCTGGCTGTGAACAGCGCGTAGCGTTGCGCAGTTGGAGGTGAGCCGCCAGCAGTGGTGGATGTGGGGAGAGAGATGGCAGAGTTTTGTAATTTGTCATGAACTGCTATATTTATATATGATGATATCAAGGTAAATACATTGTTTGCTCTCTATTAATATCTTTCATTTGCTAACTATCCCTATCAGTAGTTAGTGCCTTCAGTAGTTTGAATCTTTTATTTAGCTGGCAGTAGTGGCGCTCGCTGTATTGCAGTAGCTTGAGCAGCGAAGATTTTTGTGAGGTAAGTGATTTGTGAAAGGTATAGTTTAATGTTAGTCAGGGCCATTCTTTTGTAGGGAATTTTGAAAGTCAGATTGCGTTGCGCTAACAAAATATTGTGTGTCAGTTTAAGCACAGTCACGTATAATTGCTCAAAGGGGACGTTTCATATGTCGACCCTTAGCCTAGGATACCTCACTGGAATCTTCTGATTTTTTCTTGTAGTTTGTGTAATTAGTGTAGATTTTGTTTATTGCTAGCGCGTAATTGTAGAGAAAATCTCCTTTGTAGTTGCAGTCTTTCATTGTTGTACAGTAAAACAGTTGTGGCATGCATGTAGATTTGCACCAAGTATTTCGCAGCTGCAATTAACTAGATATTATTTTCAGTGCTATGTTAATGTGTTCTCTTATTTTTGCTCTTCTAATTGTGCTTTTCTGTGTTGTCGTGTGAAATATTGTGACAATAATGGCGTGTGACAAACGTAATACTAGGCTCCAAAGTAAACTGAGAAATGACAGTGAACGAAAGCAGTGTGATGGCGCCGCAGAGTAATGAATTAACAGACATTCAAAGTAGTAATTTGGTAACTGTTCATAGGGAAATGGAGCAGGCGGCAAACAATGGCGTGGACAGTGAAACAATTAGTGAAGAGGGACGCATTATCGATCGATCGGTCGGCAACAGCTTGCCTCAGGAATCGGGAATGACAGGACACAATTTTGCAAATACTGTAGACTCAGGTTTTGGGTTCTCACCGTTTTCTCAAATGAGTCAAGACACATTTTCTGCTTGTCAAAATGTGAATGTTGCCGGTGCAACTTCACTGCCGAAAAGCACTGAGGAACATGTTTCAGACACCAGTGCATTGTTATTACAATTAATGCAACAAATGGGACAAAAGCGTGAAAAGTTAGACACAATGGAACAACACCAGAGACAAACACAGCAACAGTTAGACACAGTGGAACAAAATCTCAAAAAGTTAGACACAGTGAAACAAAATCTCAAAAAGTTAGACACTACACTTGAACAAACACGTGAAGATTTAACCACTGAGTTACATAACATCGAATCGAAATGTCAAAAGGTCTGTAATGACGTAAAAACATAAATTTGTGAGCATTTCCAACCTATTTTTTCGCGTCATGAAAATGTATTACAGAATCATGAAGCAGCCATAAAAGAACTGCAGACTATTGTTCATGAAAATCATGAGACCTTGCAAGCTAAAATTGACTTAGTTGCATCTACCGATTCGGTTATGCAATTTGCAAGAACTCAGGAAAACTTAAAGGACACAGTAGATACCCTGAAAATTGGTTCAGAAAGACACATGGAGGAAATAAGTACACTATCGGAGAAAGTAGCCGAACTTTCGGATCAGGTCACTAACTTATCTACAAAGGTAGATGATGATCAGAATGACACAAGACCCGTAGCCTTCACTGACACAGAAGAGTATGAACAAATAAGAAAATTCAAACAAAATCAGAATCAAATTAATACACAACACCAAAGAGAAATCCGGGAAGTACAAGATCAGCTGACACAGGTAATACAAGAATTACGTATTTCAGAGGACACTCGCGCTCCAATACGGGAAGAGGGACATAGAAATACGGAACAAACACAAAATAATAACACAGGACACTTCGGAAATTATGAAAGAAATTGGCAAGGCGCATTGGATTTTGAGATGGAACCGCCGAAACGAAGTAACAATGACCGACATGCGACTCGCCGACATGACGATTTTGACTATAAGCTGTTCATTATTACACGTAAATTCAAAACATTTAAGAATTCTGGCAACGACATTCATCCACAAGCATGGCTCCATCAATTCTCTCATTGTTTTCCTCCCAACTGGTCATTAGAACACAGATTAGAATTTATGTGTGGCTATTTAGAGAATGAACCAGCTGTAAGAATGCGATCGGTCATTAACGATTGCCACAGTGAAGGAGAATTTTACCATGCCTTCCTCTCAGCATATTGGTCTCAAGCCACACAAGACCGTGTAAAACATAGCATCATAATGATGAAATGTTTCGAACAATCTGAATTTTCCAGTCTTATGAAATATTTTGAAGACATGTTGCATAAGAATCAGTATCTTTCAAACCCATACAGCCCCTCAGAACTCATCCGCATTTGCTTACTCAAATTACCTGAACATTTACGACATATTATTTTAGCAGGACGTTGCAAAGACGACATTGAAGCATTTCAGGGACTTTTACAAGAATTAGAAATTGACACAGACAGTCGCCGGATGCGAAAACTGGAAAACAATCACTTCAGGTCACATACGTCACAATTCCGTGATGACAGAAACAATAACTGGACACGAAAAGGCTATTCTTACAACGTAAATCGTGACCAAAACAGACACCACCCGTATGACAACCACTGGCAGAGTAATAGTTACAGAGAAAGATCGCATTTCCGTAGTAATGAATATGACAGAGATAACCATAGAAACAGACAATATGGTAATCAGAACTATTATTATCAAGGAAGACAGAATAATTTCAGACGCAACAGTTCAGCGCGCAGTTACGATTCAGGGAGAAATTCTCCACCATGTGACCGACACGAAAGAAACTGTGTAAACTACCGACAAAACGACAGACCTGAATTCCATCAGAACTGGCGAGCTTTAAACAGAGCTGGGCCCTCTCGGCAAGGCGAATTTGTAGAAGTTAGGTCTCCTAATCCCAATAACAGCGCGCGCCAACAAAGAGACAGACAATGACTCGCACAGCAGGCAGCCGCGTGCGCCCACTGGCTCCGAGAAAAATAACATAAGACGCTAACCTTGAGAAATATTCCAGTATTCTTTACCGACGTATACCGCACGATAACTGGGTTGATGTTGAAACTCTGAGTACTATGAAGAGTAAAAGATTGTACCACATTTCAAATGTAAAACCGTTTATTGAAAGATAATCTGCTTTTTAACTTTGTCTTTGCCATAAAACGTTTCACTTCACGTTACTAGTATGCTTTAGAAACTGTTACCATGCAACAATGTTTGAAGTTTAATATCCAGTCAAGAACCAAGAGAACTTATTTAAACAGAAATTACGAATGCATTGTTATAATGAACAGACGACACAGTGTTGTATTTGTACATTCTTGCTTGTTAGTTGCACGATTACGTAACGACTATCAGGCTTACATACTTAGGACACATACTGGTACTGCTAATGAGATTTTAATGCAACGTTTTGGTTTACTTGAAAATACATTCTGGGTTTAAAGTACTTTCTGTGAGATACCAGACGACAGAGTGATTAGTTTATGTGACAGATACACGATTTTATCACGACGCTACTAATGAGTGACAATTTACAATGTTGCTTTTGCGCTATATCTGTTTTATATCTGCACAGTTTTTCTGAATTATTCTGGAAAGTAAAACAGGTTTTAGTAGTAACTTTTGTGGTATAGCTACAATTAGACTGCCTTTTCCGTAGCACAACAATACGTTACAGCACAGTACTTTCCTCATCACGGCAATAAGCGTAATAACTAAGACATTTATACGAAAAGCATTTCACTTTTGTGTATTATGAGGTAAGTACATTGACTTCTGCAGAACTTAGCTTTCGGAGGACGATAATTACGACACTTCCACAGAGATTATGTTGCAACAAGACGCACATTTAGCGCTACAGGACACGTATTTGAGTGATTAATTTTGTACTTAAAACATTTATTTTTAAAGATATTTGAAGTACAATGATACAAAGGTTTTCAGTGACACATTTCATTTCATTGCTGTAATCTGTAACACCTGAGGGTATAATTACATTAATCCTCAGGGGGGTACACGCTTACTTTGTGTACCATGTGTGTGGCAACCACAAGGAACCCTAGCTAATATGGTATTTGCTTATACAACTTTACACATCGGTACCTTATTTCTCTAACACACAAATTACACAGCTATCTGATTATTTAACTGAGAGAGACAAACATTTATTTTACTACATCAGTGACACATGTTTACGTAATTACACTGTTGGATAACTTCACACTTACGAAATTGTATTTTGTCTGTACTGTGTGAACTCTTCATATTTTTTCAGAACCATTGTGATACTATGAGAGCTTTGAATGATGTATTTGGTAAAGGGATTATGATTTTTAAAGTACGTTTGAGGCAGATGACACTTTTGACATGAGCAGAGAATTTTTTTAATTATTGGAGGAAGCTACGACGATTTTGAGATTTGACTGAGGTGTTATGATGTTATTTTCACGACGACGATGTGTATTATGCTGCTGAGGTATGTTTACGATTAATAGGCTGAGGCTATATGAGTTATTTGATTATGCTTCATATTTATAATGACGAAGTATTGACGAGTGTCGATGGATACGTATATGTGTAATAAGGTAAGGAGTAATGAATAGTGATTAGGGACTCTGACTTATGGAAAAGGATGTTGGAAACCAAGAATCATACTTTAGAATTATGAAATGTGTGTACATGTGTGAATCATGTGTGAATGTATCACAATGCCACTAAAAATTTTTTTGGACACTGTTATATTCATAGGATTTTGTTTCTACACATTTGCAACGTAAATTCTCGACCTGTGAAATTTTGTATATATGAGACTGTCACTGTAGCGAAAACTGCTGTCGTCGTAAATATTTCCGTAAGAAAGTTAAGTGACCACCTGCACGTAATGCGTCGTGGGCACGCAGCTGTGTCAGACGCCGGGAGAACAAGTCATTAGTGAGTGCCTCATCAGAAGCACAGGTAGAAAAAAAAAGAAAGGGAAGGCCATTGTCCGCGCTACTGACATTTCCTTGTTGAAAGCATACTGTGGAGCTCGTAATTTATGATATTTACTGAAATGCCTACTAAAATGACAAGAAAAATTTTTACATCTGCACACCTGATTATGACAAGCGTCTTTCTATGAGAGTTGAGAGAATTTCTACTAACTTATGAAATGTCACATGACTACTGAATGATATTTTTATGCTTTGCTTTTCATAGTTGCTTATTTCATTTGATATCTGGTTTCCAGCTGTGTTGCAGCATTGCTTTTATAAAATGAAATGCATTTGCTAATGTGAACACTTTCTGTCAACAGATCTATTAAATAATTATTTTATGATCCACATTCTTTAAAAAAGGAGCACTTGGAAAGGAAAGAACAATAAGAAGGAACTAGTAACAGTAAAACATAATTTTCTTTTCAATTAGATGGTAATATTTTTTTTACAATAAGTTGTTGTGGTGCACCACTTTAATTACATAGACATTAAGATGTGAATATACATTTCCCTTATCTGCATTGTTATCTTTAGTGTATTATTTTTTCTGCTTTAGCTATGTCATGTTTAGGTAGAAGTTATTTAATTTTCTGCTGCTGTTTGCCAGGCATAGTGCTACTGAACTTTGTGTTACTCTGCTAAGCCAGATTTATTTTATTTTGTTTTGTTTGCTGCTCATTGCCTTATATTAGTTGTAATTTATGCTGCTTGCTTTGCCTTTTGTATTTTTTATCATTGCTGTTTGTATTAATTGTTATGTGATGCTGCATTGCCTCGTCTCTTAGTTTAGCATCTGAGCTCAGTAGATTTAAGTTAGCTTAAGAGGGGGTAGACTATAGAAGAGAATGAGTTGCGATGAATTGGAAGAAATGCCATGAGAAAACAGGTTTAGGTAGGATTTTCTTGGAAATAAACGTGGAGGTAAGAAATGTGTGAACATATAAATACAGAAAGCATGCTTAGATAGAATTTTTTTGGTGGAAACAAAGGATGAAATAAGAGGAAAGATATATGAAGTTTTGGGTTGGACTGCAGTACCAAATGTTACACTGAAAACGAACCCTGTCCTTTCCTATTGGTGTTATCCCACTATGTGTTTGTGTACCCTTGAGTATTTGTTTTCTTCCTGTCTCTGTGTAGTTTCTTAGAATTTTTTCTTCTTTTAATATTAAGCTACATTCACTATGATAAGGAATACTGTTATCCTCGAATATAATTGGCATTAATAATATGTTATTTACTTTGTAAAGATGTTATATATTATTAATTCTGTTCTGTTTAATGCTCATGTGTGAAGTTGATGTTTCAAAAGTTATTGTGATCTTTTATGTATGTACTCATGTCATAATTCCACTGATGTATATGTTAGTTCGATTCTTTTGTAAAGCCTGTACTACAAATGTTATCTGTATTGTTATGTTTTTAATGATGTATTTTGTACCTTTGTTATTGTATTCTTATGTTATAAAATTGTAATTGTCACCAGTTCATGACATTATTAACTTGTTAGTTACATTTCACTGCACACGTTTCTGTTGGTCATAGTATATGGACAATATGTGAGAAGTAGGGACTGATAGTGTTTGCACGTGTGTTAATGATTCAGCAAGGGACTGGATAACAGCATTGCTGGTTCTAAGGACAATTTCAAAAACTTTGTGAGTGCACAAGTGGTGGTTTATGGACTTGCTATATTATCCGCAAGACTCTTCAACGGTGATTGTGCACCTGCACAGTCACAACAGATGGCTGCTGGCTATCTCTCCAAGGACTACAGTGGGTCTGCATCTTTGATGACCCACCAGTACCATTATCTCTACAAGGACTACAGTGGGTCTGCATCTATGATGACCCACCAAGCCATTATTTCTACAAGGACTGCAGTGGGTCTACACCTCTGGTGGCCCACCAATACCACACTTTCTACCAGGACTACAGTGGGTCTGCTCTGTGATGACCTAACTACCAATACTCTTCAAAACGTCGACTGACTCTGCTGTGGGTTTACTCTGTTGTGGCCCATTACCTGTCTGCATGTCGAGTCAGCACTGTCTTTCCGTTGGAAGGACAACACTACTTCTTCAAGACTGCATGGAAATCCACTACGTCTGTGTGCATTGTCTTTTACTGGTCAGACTTTGAGAAAAGAAACGGCAGTTTCACTGTGATGAACAATGTGGACTGTCTTTATGGACTGTGAGAAATTTTTAGCTTTTGACCAACATTGTATCAATAAGTGTGTGCATTTGATTTCTTTGTTATTGTAATTATGAAAATTTTTTTTCAAATCTGTATTGGCCACTGCCCAATCCAATTTGTAAAAATTTTTGTGGGGAGCATGGGGGCTATGTAAGTAGGCCGTTTAGGTTTTTTTATTGGTGACGCCAACTCAATATGAAAATCACTGGCTGTGCTGTGTGCAGTCTGTGGCTAGTTTGCATTGTTGTCTGCCATTGTAGTGTTAGGCAGCTGGCTGTGAACAGCGCGTAGCGTTGCGCAGTTGGAGGTGAGCCGCCAGCAGTGGTGGATGTGGGGAGAGAGATGGCGGAGTTTTGTAATTTGTCATGAACTGCTATATTTATATATGATGATATCAAGGTAAATACATTGTTTGCTCTCTATTAATATCTTTCATTTGCTAACTATCCCTATCAGTAGTTAGTGCCTTCAGTAGTTTGAATCTTTTATTTAGCTGGCAGTAGTGGCGCTCGCTGTATTGCAGTAGCTTGAGCAGCGAAGATTTTTGTGAGGTAAGTGATTTGTGAAAGGTATAGTTTAATGTTAGTCAGGGCCATTCTTTTGTAGGGAATTTTGAAAGTCAGATTGCGTTGCGCTAACAAAATATTGTGTGTCAGTTTAAGCACAGTCACGTATAATTGTTCAAAGGGGACGTTTCAAAGTGTATTGTTTGAATGTTAAGAAGTTCATTAAATTTAAAATCATCCTTGAGCACTTTTTCACAGTGTATAAAAAACTTGGTGTTGTCATTCATGTGCATATTTCATTTTCTTACCAACCCTACTCTTACAATCATAGAAACAGTTCGATTTGCAATTAACAGAGAACTCATTGCACCTCTGGAGTGTGTCTAAGGAGATAGAGCAATTTGCAGCTTTAGCATAGCGGCGCGCAAGACAGAGCAGTACTGCAACGTGTTATCTGGATTTGCGCAGAACGGAAGGTAAGAGAAAATCTTTTTATTTTTTTATTTATTCAATCAGGGCAAACTTATGTTATTCAGAGACGGTTTTTGTGAACAATTTTGCTATACCAGTTACTCTGGGTTTCATGTCAAAGTTCATTTTTCGGGCAGTTTACACTGTTCAAAATTCGTGCAGTCAGACTGATAACTTTTACAGTGTGAAAGACTGCCCTTTTCATTACGACAATTAATTATTATTACAATGTAGCTTTGTCTTCTCATTACGACAGTGCAAATTCATTATGACAGTTGATTTATTATTACAGCTTAGAGCTTACAATCACAAACAAATTATTTCAGTCTACATTATTTCATTTATTTAGAGAACTTGCAATACATGTTTTGTAAACTAGCCAAAATTCGGTAGTGTCATATCTCAATGAGGAAGTTGAAACTTTCAGCACAGGAAATTACAATGTAGAGGAACTCTGGATCAAGTTTAAACAAATAGTTGGTCATGCACTGGACAGATATGTACTCAGCAGAACAGTTCTTAATGGGAAGAACCTCCATGGTATACATTCACTGTAAAGAAACTTCTAAAGAAACAGAAATAACTGCCTTATAGGTGTACAACAAAGCGAAAGGCTGTAGGTCGAGAGATGCTGAATGAAATGCGTTTTTCTGTCAAGAGACCATTGCGTGATGCCTTTAACAGAGCCCAAAGAAATTCTGGTCATATGTAAAGGTTGTTAGTGGCACCAAAGTCATTGCCTCAAACTGAGGGTAGCAAAGCAGAAACTGAAATGCTTAACTCCGTTTTCAATCTTTCATAGGGAAAACCCAGGAGAATCACCCCAATTTGAGCCTCATACCACCGAATACCCCCCATGAACCATGGACCTTGCCGTTGGTGGGGAGGCTTGCGTGCCTCAGCGATACAGATGGCCGTACCGTAGGTGCAACCACAACGGAGGGGTATCTGTTGAGAGGCCAGACAAACATGTGGTTCCTGAAGAGGGGCAGCAGCCTTTTCAGTAGTTGCAGGGGCAACAGTCTGGATGATTGACTGATCTCGCCTTGTAACATTAACCAAAACGGCGTTGCTGTGCTGGTACTGCGAACGGCTGAAAGCAAGGGGAAACTACAGCCGTAATTTTTCCCGAGGACATGCAGCTCTACTGTATGATTAAATGATGATGGCGTCCTCTTGGGTAAAATATTCCGGAGGTAAAATAGTCCCCCATTCGGATCTCCGGGCGGGGACTACTCAGGAGGACGTCGTTATCAGGAGAAAGAAAACCGGAGTTCTACGGGTCGGAGCGTGGAATGTCGGATCCCTTAATCGGGCAGGTAGGTTAGAAAATTTAAAAAGGGAAATGGATAGGTTAAAGTTAGATATAGTGGGAATTAGTGAAGTTCGGTGGCAGGAGGAACAAGACTTTTGGTCAGGTGATTACGGGGTTATAAATACAAAATCAAATAGGGGTAACGCAGGAGTAGGTTTAATAATGAATAAAAAAATAGGAGTGCGGGTTAGCTACTACAAACAGCATAGTGAACGCATTATTGTCGCCAAGATAGACACAAAGCCCATGCCTACTACAGTAGTACAAGTTTATATGCCAACTAGCTCTGCAGATGATGAAGAAATAGATGAAATGTATGACGAGATAAAAGAAATTATTCAGGTAGTGAAGGGAGACGAAAATTTAATAGTCATGGGTGACTGGAATTCGTCAGTAGGAAAAGGGAGAGAAGGAAACATAGTAGGTGAATATGGATTGGGGGGAAGGAATGAAAGAGGAAGCCGCCTTGTAGAATTTTGCACAGAGCATAACTTAATCATAGCTAACACTTGGTTCAAGAATCATAAAAGAAGGTTGTATACCTGGCAGAATCCTGGAGATACTAAAAGGTATCAGATAGATTATATAATGGTAAGACAGAGATTTAAGAACCAGGTTTTAAATTGTAAGACATTTCCTGGGGCAGATGTGGATTCTGACCACAATCTATTGGTTATGAACTGCAGATTGAAACTGAAGAAACTGCAAAAAGGTGGGAATTTAAGGAGATGGGACCTGGATAAACTGAAAGAACCAGAGGTTGTAGAGAGATTCAGGGAGAGCATAAGGGAACAATTGACAGGAATGGGGGAAAGAAATACAGTAAAAGAAGAATCGGTAGCTCTGAGGGATGAAGTAGTCAAGGCAGCAGACGATCAAGTAGGTAAAAAGACGAGGGCTAGTAGAAATCCTTGAGTAACAGAAGAAATATTGAATTTAATTGATGAAAGGAGAAAATATAAAAATTCAGTAAATGAAGCAGGCAAAAAGGAATACAAACGTCTCAAAAATGAGATCGACAGGAATTGCAAAATGGCTAAGCAGGGATGGCCAGAGGACCAATGTAAGAATGTAGAGGCTTATCTCACTAGGGGTAAGATAGATACTTTCTACATGAAAATTAAAGAGACCTTTGGAGAAAAGAGAACCACTTGTATGAATATCAAGAGCTCAGATGGAAACCCAGTTCTAACCAAAGAAGGGAAAGCAGAAAGATGGAAGGTGTATATAGAGGGTTTATACAAGGGTGATGTACTTGAGGACAATATTATGGAAATGGAAGAGGATGTAGATGAAGACGAAATGAGAGATAAGATACTGCGTGAAGAGTTTGACAGAGCACTGAAAGACCTGTGTCGAAACAAGGCCCCAGGAGCAGACAACATTCCATTAGAACTACTGATGGCCTCGGGAGAGCCAGTCATGACAAAACTCTGCCATCTGGTGAGCAAGATGTATGAGACAGGCGAAATACCCTCAGACTTCAAGAAGAATATAATAATTCCAATCCCAAAGAAAGCAGGTGTTGACAGATGTGAAAATTACCGGACTATCAGTTTAATAAGTCACAGCTGCAAAATACTAACGCGAATTCTTTACAGATGAATGGAAAAACTGGTAGAAGCCGACCTCCGGGAAGATCAGTTTGGATTCCGTAGAAATGTTGGAACACGTGAGGCAATACTGACCTTACGACTTATCTTAGAAGAAAGATTAAGAAAAGGCAAACTTACGTTTCTAGCATTTGTAGACTTAGAGAAAGCTTTTGTCAATGTTAACTGGAATACTCTCTTTCAAATTCTGAAGGTGGCAGGGGTAAAATACAGGGAGCGAAAGGCTATTTACAATTTGTACAGAAACCAGATGGCAGTAATAAGAGTCGAGGGGCATGAAAGGGAAGCAGTGGTTGGGAAAGGAGTGAGACAGGGTTGTAGCCTCTTCCCGATGTTATTCAATCTGTATATTGAGCAAGCAGTAAAGGAAACAAAAGAAAAATTCGGAGTAGGTATTAAAATTCATGGAGAAGAAGTAAAAACTTTGAGGTTCGCCGATGACATTGTAATTCTGTCAGAGACAGCAAAGGACTTGGACGAGCAGTTGAACGGAATGGACATTGTCTTGAAAGGAGGATATAAGATGAACATCAACAAAAGCAAAACGAGGATAATGGAATGTAGTCAAATTAAGTCGGGTGATGCTGAGGGAATAGATTAGGAAATAAGACACTTAAAGTAGTAAAGGATTTTTGCTATTTAGGGAGTAAAATAACCGATGATGGTCGAAGTAGAGAGGATATAAAATGTAGACTGGCAATGGCAAGGAAAGCGTTTCTCAAGAAGAGAAATTTGTTAACATCGAGTATAGATTTAAGTGTCAGGAAGTCGTTTCTGAAAGTATTTGTATGGATGTAGCCATGTATGGAAGTGAAACATGGACGATAACTAGTTTGGACAAGAAGAGAATAGAAGCTTTCGAAATGTGGTGCTACAGAAGAATGCTGAAGATAAGGTGGGTAGATCACGTAACTAATGAGGTGGTATTGAATAGGATTGGGGAGAAGAGAAGTTTGTGGCACAACTTGACTAGAAGATGGGATCGGTTGGTAGGACATGTTTTGAGGCATCAAGGGATCACCAATTTAGCATTGGAGGGCAGCGTGGAGGGTAAAAATCGTAGAGGGAGACCAAGAGATGAATACACTAAGCAGATTCAGAAGGATGTAGGTTGCAGTAGGTATTGGGAGATGAAGAAGCTTGCAGAGGATAGAGTAGCATGGAGAGCTGCATCAAACCAGTCTCAGGACTGAAGACCACAACAACAACAACCACCGAATAGATGAATGAAATAAGTGTTTTAGATTCTGAGAACATATTCTGAGCTCAAACATAATAAGGTATCTTGAACCGAATGATCTCAATGTCACCCAGCATGGATTTCGAAAATATCGATCACATGTAACCCAACTCACTCTTTTCTCACACGACATACTGTGAGCTTTGGATCATAGTAATTAGGTCGAGGCAGTATTTCACTCAGAACCACACCTACGTTTATGGTCAAAAGTACGATCACATGGAGTATGAAGAGAAATTTGTGACTGAACTAGGGACTTTTTGGTAGGGAGGACACGGCATGTTGCCACGAATGGGGAGGCATAATCAAATGTGGAAGTAACTTCGGGTGTGCCCCAGGGAAGTTTGTTGGGACCTTTGCTGTTCATGTTGTCTATTACTGACCTTCTATTACTGACCTTGCAGACAATATGAATGGTAAAATCAGGCTTGTTGCAGATGATGCAGCTATCTATAATGAAGTACTAGCCGAAAGAGGCTGCTTAACTACTCAGTCAGATCTTGAGAAGATTTCAGAGTGGTGTAGAGATTGGAAACTTGCTCTAAATGTTCAGAAACGTAAAACTTTGCACTTCAAAAAACGAAAAAACGTAGTACCCTTGACTATAGCATCAACGAGTCACTGTTGGAATCGTCCAACTCATAGAAGTACCTGCGTGTAACACTCTGTAGGGACATGAAACGGAATGATCACATAGGCTCTGACGTGGGTAAAGCAGGTGGTAGACCTCGGTTTATTGCAGAACACCAGGGAAGTGCAATCAGCCTACGTAGGTGATAGCTTAGAAATCACTCGTGCGACCTGTTCTACAGTATTGCTCAAGTGTGTGGGACCCGTACCAGACAGAACTAACAGGGGATGTTGAACGTATACAGAGAGGGGCAGCACGATTGTTCACAGGCTTATTTAATCCGTGGGAGGGTGTCACAGAAATTCTGAAGGAAGTGAACTGGAGTACTCTTGCAGATAGACGTTATTTATCCCTAGAAAGTCTTTTAACAAAGTTTCAAGAACGGAATTTAAATGATTAGTCTAAGAACATATTACAACCCCCCAACGTATCGCTCTCATAGGGATCATGAGCATAAGATTAGAATTATTACTGCACGCACAGACGCATACAAACAATAATTTTTCCCGCGCTTATACGTGAATGGAACAGGAAGAAACCCTCATAACTTGTACAATGGGTACTACCCTCTACCATGCATCTCACGGTGGTTTACAGAGTATAGATGTAGATGCAGATGTAGAAGTAGGTGGTATTTTTTTTTTTTTTTTTTTACGGCTTTCCGATAAGTGAAATGAAAATCCGATGTCAACAACGTTTTCAATATTTACACTTCACTTTTCATGCGACGTGGAATTTATAATAAACTGCTGATACTCTGAAGCTTTTGTTTTAGTAGCGACGAATCTACGAGGGTTTTCACTCCACGAAATCTAAATGTACTCTGCAACCTCGTGTACCAGCGGCGGAGTGTTGCTGTCACAGTTTCAAAATACCCCATAATGAGGGAGATGTTCTTTTAGATTCAGATCCAGAGTAGCAATGTATCATCAAGACGTCGAATAAAATATTTTAATAACTAAATTGTTGTTAAGTGTCTAATGTCTCAAATGTCTGTTGTCGCAAATATACGATGCACCGAATTATACGAGACAACGTATCTTTGATTTAGCTTTACGTGCTCTGCAACCCTTCAATAATGATTTTTTATTTCTCCTTTCAAATGTAAATATATTCAGATACTAAGGCATTGAAGGACAAATAACAATGACATGAACCACGATGGTTCTCGTCTTTGTTTCTGCAACAACAGAGAACGTTTTTGCGTTGGTTGCTTTATCGACATTTGGGTTTCAGATTAATGAAACGATAGTTCTATTTTCCACCACAGCCTTGAAGAATTATGTGATCAATAAGCACATACACGATCAACACACTATTCGATAGCGTACACAATATTATAAGAGTATTTCCCGCGTCCCTGTTGTGTACCGTTATCTTTCGTCGAGAGTTTGTATTGGGATTCGGGATGAGATAGACCGAATGTCTGTTTGATGTGACTAATAACATGCTATTGTAAATGTGTACAAATATAAGTCAATAGGGACAGATAGGGCAGACATTCTTTAACGTTCGAATGCAGCAATAATACATGTATAGTGGTGCTTGATACAAACACTTTGGTTAAACCCGTCTATGAAGATATAGCGCTGCAAAACAACAAACAGGAGTTGAGTCGCAGGGATGGCGAGAGGCAGACAACGATTCTTTGGGAGATTTCTGGGAAAGTTTTAGTTTCTCCATGACTGGAGAAGTGCCGTCATCCTGCATGTGCATATTCAGTTAATGGACGGTCTCTCCAGGTGCTAATGTGTACTTTACTTAAGTCCACAACCAGTTTCGGTCTTCACGTCAAGGCTAACTTTAAGTGGATATTGTTTCTGTTATGGAACAACGTCAAACGATTATTCCACGTTGTTTTAGAATAGAACAGTTTCCAAGTGACATTGGCCTGTACGTAAAAAAGGAAACCTCTAATGGACTTAAATATAGTATACATTAGCAACTGAAGCGGCCTTTCATAAATTCTGGGCAAGTGACGTTTACCAAGAAACGAGAAGACTCTTGCGATCCATTCTTACGTGCTATTTGAATCGAATTAAAGGAAGACATCGAATCAATCGGGAGGGGTGTCGCTAAATATACTACCAGTCCGTTCTGTCAGTGTGAATATTACGGAAAGGCCCCTTTTAAGAAACCTTTGATTCTCTCTTCTGAAGAGAGCCACTGAGCTGATGAATAAGTATCTTTCAGAGAGAGTGCAGAACGATTCTACTGTCTCCGACGTTCACCTCGCTTAAGAATCTTTACACCATAGTAGGAACTCGTACATAGACATACAACCTATCATGTTGTTAGAAATGGATTAAGGTTGTGTAGAAAGCTCCGAAATATACTTAATGTTAAAGAAAGAGGTTTTAGAATACGTGATGTCCTTCACCATCCATGATTCACTCAAGACTTACTTTTGCTGACTGAAGAAGCAAATACCGGTTAACATCAGAACTCAGACATTTGGTTTATGAGCTTGTTGATCTGGTGGGGAACCTTTTCCAAAACGGTGACTTTAAAACTGCGGTAAAAGCACAGTCTTAATTGGATGTGTCTAGCTTTCCACGTCCAAAGGGTTCTTGTCGTAACTAAAAACGCTTAATTATTTTTACGTAATTATATTTCTAGTTGTACAGAAGATCTGTGGTGACAGAGAGCCAGTCTTTTCTTCACCAAATGTTTGAATCACATCAAAATTACGAAGTCTGGTTGTCTTGTCAAACTGAATTCAGTTGCCACAGTCCACAAATTTGTCAGAGGCTGCTGATGCATAGTTGATCCGAGACAACTTTTTACCGAGCCAGAGTGCTGAGCAACCTTCCTGCTTTAACTACAGTACTCTACGAGTATAAAAGTTGCGCGTAGATGCACACACATTAGGAAATAAGCTTGAAATGTAAAACTATTGCGTCTTATTCAAGAATTCTAATGGTTCTAAAGTATTGTTTTGGAAGTTTAAAGTATGTATTGATTTCAAATATTTAATTTTCTCTTTTAAATCTATTGTGACATCATTAAGGTATTCATTGATAAATAGTTTGCATGCCGCTGCGAACTCATCGCCCATCATCTTTGAGGATTTTCATATAAACCAAAATGTTACATGTAAAATCTTCTCTGATTCATATCAGTTTTTTTTATCTTGGAGACTACATTATAAGTAATGGCATAAGAAACCTTTATTCGAATAAATTTTCTGAACTCACACCTGTCACGAAATTTTAAGTCATTGAGTAACTCTCAAAGTGTCTTATCTCAACATTAATGGTAGTATTTCGAGCTTGTAGTAATTTCATTCTGTACTCAACTGGTATCAACAACTTTAGCCAATCTGATGCCAGTATTCAAGAGTTGAAAGTTCTCGCATAACACAAAACACCTCGAATTATAAAATGTGTGGTAACTGGCAGATATAACTTACTGAGTATGTCAACAGCCATGACAATCCGTCAGCCCGAGCACTCCAACGCAAATCACACATGGAATATAAAGAATTTTCGACAATCTGTTTCAGAATTTCCCATCGCTGTGGACTGCAGTTCAACAGGTTGTCACGAAATTTAATCACTTCAAAAAAAAAAAAAAAAAAAAAAATCTGCTTCATGAAAACTCTCTTCTGCATATTCTCCACATAAAGCTATGACAAGCATACAGAGAAAATTTTGCAAGAGAATTCTGTTGATGAAAATGTATCTGAGCTCCATTGTAAGATCCTTTCGTATTGCTTCCTTTATCATAACCTTATCAGTGGCATCCACTGACCTTAATAGAGTATCACAAGTTTTAATCCGATTAGAAGTGCAGTAGTAATTCGTGTCTATATTGCAGCGGACTACAAAAATCACATTTTGGAACTCCTACAACAATTTACTTCAGTCATATTTTGCACTTAGATTCATTGAAAATATTGCGAAGAGACAAATCAGTAAGCTGACACATTTTGCATATTACATTCAGTAATGTTCTTGGGTAATTCAACTTTAAGAAAGAAGCCTTCATTTCTTGAAAACGTGCTGTAAGAATAACACGTGGTTCTCAGCCACGATCGTCTTGTAGATATCTGTTTAAGGATGTGGGTATTTTTCCTCACAGTATATTTAGTCGCTAATGATGTTGGTTGTAAAGAATTTGCTGCAGTTCTAAAGGAAGAATGATGTACATAATTACAATACCAGAAGAGAAAATGACATTCATTACTCCACATTAAGGTTGTCTTTAGAACAAAAAGGGGATGCACAGTGGTGCATCCAAAGTTTTCGTTCATGTACCGAGTGATGTAAAATGTCTGCCAGACAGCAAACTAGAATATGAAAATAAGTTGAAGAAATATATCCCTAACACCTCTTTCTATTCCGTAGAAGTATTTCTGTTATTGTTATGTGTAAAAGTTCGTGGGTAGGATTTACTAGCTCATATCTCTTTGACTTTCTATTTTTTAACGCCACTCGTAAATGATGAACATATAGGCATAGTTACAAAATAATTTCTGTTGTGAACATAAAATGACTCGTTCCACTTCGTTACGATTTATAGTGAAAATGATGCGTAGGACACGAAGGCAACTAACTAACTGTTTTCTGATTACAGTGTAAGAATTTCGGTTACCTTTATTTTATTTAATTTTTATCCATTACCTTATTAAAGTGAATGAAACACAGGGTGAATTATATCTATTCAACATGATGTGAATCAGGAGTTGCATCAACAATAACTGAATAACACTTCTCAGTTTCTCTCTGTTCCTAAATAGCGCTCATAACATGATTGGCACAACTAGAAACAAATTCATTCTGAGCATCACTTGACAGAAGACGCACTTGTAAACGCTTTGCAGCTTCCTGTCCGTCTCTGATGTAATGTCTTGCAAGAACTGGATCATAGTGACTCAATAACTTTAATACTCCGAGGAAATGTCCGTTATATGGATCTCAAATTTTCTGAGACGAACGTCTGAAGAACAAACGTCCTTGACCAGGAAATGATGTCACATCAAGTAACATTAGAGTTCCCATATAAGTTGGCCATTCTGCAGGCGAACAAAGAAGAACATTACTTCCGAGCATCAGCATGACCATTTACTTGTTTCATGTCATTTCAAGTCATCACTTTTACGATTCTTACAGGACAACGATACACAAATACATATGCTTTATTTTTTGTTTACTCTTGAATTCAGAATACGGCATTTTATGTATATTTCGTGTAAATTGAACTTGTGATGGAATCAGAAATGTCTTATTTTTAAATGTTATTGACAGTTCTACCAAATTATAGCGTTGCTTCACAGCTGTTGCCGTGTACATTTTTTAGGGACATGTTTTGGTAGGATTTCTAACGACATTTAAGGAAATCGGATTTTCGATTCCATCACAAGATGGTGTCAGACACAGTACTTAAAGAAAATATTGTGCAGTCACACGAAATAGAACTGTATCCAAATGACCAGTAAGAATCATAAAAGTGAAATACAGAAGTGCAAAGCAAGAGCTAGATTGCCTATGCTGCTGCTGGGGTAATGTCCTTTTTTTCCTTACATGATACAGAATTTATTTTACAGTAACAGTCTGATATTTGCCAATTATTTCTCAAACCGCACGGCCTGGGGCGTCTTTTCACGGGTCGTGCGGTTCCCCCCGTCGGAGATTCGAGTCCTCCCTTGGGCATGGGTGTGTGTTTTGTCCTTACCGTAAGTTAGTTTAAGTTAGATTAAGTAGTGCGTAAGCCTAGGGACCGATGACCTGAGCAGTTTTTTCCCATAGTTCACAGTCCGTACCACATGCACCTGGCCTATTCACAGATTATTTACGGATTTTTATAGAGGTTTAAAATTTCCCAAGCGTCATATGGAGGATGTCTACCATATAAAGAGCCGCAGCTAAATTCCTACTGAGGCTCATAAGATCATGATCTCAGGTGAAGGGCCTCGATTTACTAGTACAATATTTACGGTTACTTATAAAACCATTGGAACTGAGAAAATCTTCATTCCACTATTTTAGTCTTCGTGTAACTAGGATACTGCACGAGTAGTCCTCTCTATCTCTTTATTTTTATTATTTTTATTGTTTCGAATCTTCTGACTGGTTTCATGCGACCCGCCATGATTTCCTCTCCTGTGCCAAGCATCTTTTTCATCTCAGAGCAGTAATTTTAACCTATCTTTTCAGATATTTCGTGGGTGTATTCCAGTCTCTGTCTTTCTCTGCAGTTTCTCCCCTTTAACCCGAAGGAAGTCATTTCCTGATGTCTTAAAATGTCCAAAAACCCCTTCCTTTCTTCTTGCCATTATTTTCCTTTCTTCGCCTAGTCTCCATAGTTTCTTCGTAGTTACCTTCGTTTGTATACGTCTTGCTTTCCAACTCGTGTGATTGCCGGTTTCAGTTACGTCCCTTCCTCTTCAATTGAACTGCGCACTTGGCAACTCTTTTCTGTACCCTCAGAAAACTTCAATCGTATCTTTTCATAGCTTGATACTTCCGTATCCCACTTCTTCGCGCACTGAATCTTCCTGACCAATCTCTTAAACTTCAGCTTACTATCAATATTACTAAATTTTGACCTGACCCTATGTCTGCTCCTGGGGAAGCTTTACAGTCTAACATCTGATTTCGGAATCTCTCGCTGAAAATGTAACTACAATCTTTCAGTATATCCCGGCCTTTTCCAAGAATACCTCCACCTCTTGTGACTCTTGAACAGAGTATTCGGTATTACCATCTGAGCCGGCCGAAGTGGCCGAGCGGTTCTAGGTGCTACAGCTTGGAACCGTGCGACCGCTACGGTCGCAGGTTCGAATCCGGCCTCGAGCATGGATGTGTGTGATGTCCTTAGGTTAGTTAGGTTTAAGTAGTTCTAAGTTCTAGGGGACTGATGAGCTCAGCAGTTAAGTCCCATAGTGCTCAGAGCCATTTGAACAATTACCATTTGAAATTTATCGCAGATCTCAGTTAGTCCTTCTGTTCTCTCATTCCTACTACAAAGCCCATATTCTTCCGTATTCCCTTCATCTACTCCTTCTCATACAACCGTATTCCACTCCTCCATCATTTTATGGGTTTCATTTTCCTTCACGTACTTAATTCCCAGTTCAATATCCTCATATACTTTTCTGTCTCTTCATCTTCTGCTGCAAGGTCGGCATGAATACCTGAATACAACCATTGTCGTCAGTGGGGATTTTCCTGTCAAATATGGTGAGAACAACCCTGTCACTGAACTGTTCATAGTAACTCACTCTGTGCCCTACATTCCTATTACATAACGAATCCTATTTCATTTCCTGTTGCAATTGATATTACCCTATACTCATCTGACCAGAAATCATTGTCTTCTTTCCATTTCTATTCACTGATGCCCATGACACCTAGACTGAGCCTTAGTATTTCCATTTGCTGATTTTCTAGTTCCCTACCACGTCCAAATTTCTGACACTCCACGCACCGACTCGTGGAATGTTACTCTTTTGTTGGCTATTCACTGTTCTTCTCGTGGAAAACTCCCAGTTGGCAGTGCCCTGACGGAATCCGAATGGGGGCTAGTCTTTTGCCATTGGACACATCTTCATCATGTCAGGTTTTCTATTACAGGCCACATGTCCTGTACACTGGTTTCCATTACCTTCTGCATCCTCATGCCGTTAATTACTGCTCATTCTTCTGACTTTTAAGGGCAGTTTTCCACCCCAAGGGCAAGTGTCCTTGACATATGTCCACTCCTCCACCCTCCTCGACAAGGCCGTTGGCAGAACGAGGGAGACTTCTTAGGCTGGTAGTCTTCGACCGTCACTACTGATCATTTTTATTAAAAATTTGAGACTTAAGACGCGGATAAATTCGAACCTGTGACCGCGGACGTAGTGATTCCTAGTAAAAGACGCTACACTTTGTTTTTCATTTTGTTTGTTATTGTTCCAATCATTTGGTCTGGGCGGACATGACATTGCACCCTCCAAGTTCGTCTTGAATACTTCACTCAGTTGGTTTTATTACAGAAGGCAGCCTGCTCTCTGACAAAAGACGCTGAACTACATTGGCATTTTCCTACAGTATGGGTGGCGCTTGAACGATTTGTAAAATTATTTACAGTTGTGTAAAGCTTTCGGTATCACTTCCACAGGAGTTGACGTAAATAAATGAAGTCCACTCCAACTAATGGAAGCAGTTCATCAAATCTGTGACATGGACAAAGACACTCAGCGCAGCTAGACCTCACTTCAGAGATATATCGCTGGCATTATACTGCAGCTATAAGCTTCATCAAAATCGACAACAGACGTTATCAAGGGACACTAACACAGGAGACTGTTTGTCAGCAAAGATTCAGACAACAATGATAAAATTAAGCTCTTCACAAGAGTCCCATACAACGGACTGTGCCATCGGTCGCGGCCCGAAATAAATGAGCGAACACCAAAGGTCACCGTCAACGTCTAGCACAACTACTAACATGATACGGTTACGATTTGCGTGTGACCTATGGTTAGCTGTCTTCCTGTGCTATTGCACTGGATGTTCAATAAGTAATGCAATACATTGTTGCTCGGTCTGTTTAGGTTGAAAGTGGTGAACTTCGTTGTGGGACATCGTGGATTATTGCCGCTTCAGCTCCTTTAGTTTCACGAGGTTCCTATAGGTGGCGGCGCTATACGGAGCCTTGACGCAGACGCATGTAACAGAGGTGCCTTCGAGACAGACAGCTGTCATTGAATTTCTTTGGCGGAGAGCGAGAGCATCGCAGATATTCATAGGTACTTGTAGGATGTCTACGGAGACCTTGCAGTGAACAAAAGCACAATGAATCGTTGAACGAGTCGTTTGCCACACCGCAACAACGTCGCGCAAACCTGTCGGATCTCCCGCTGGCCTCCCAGCCGCCCACATCTGTGTCTCTTGCTTTGTTCAGACGTGCGGACACTGTCATTCAAAGGTGATTGGCGGATCACAGTCAGACACCTCGCTGCTCAACTGGATGTCTCTGCTCATAGTAACGACACACTCCTTCACCATTACAGGTACTCAAAGGCGTCTACCCGCTGGGTTCCTTGCCGCCTAATAGAGAACGATAAAAATCAACAAAGGACCTTCTGTGCTGAGGTGCTTGCACCTTACGAGGCTGATTGTGACACTTTCTGTCGAACACCGACAGTCTTCTGGGACTCTGAAAGCGTTATTCTGGTAGATGACCCCCCACATGATGCAACAGTCAACTCTGAAGTGCATCGTGCAACTCTCAGGAAACTCTCAGGAAATTCAAGAAACGACTTCATCGTGTTCGTCTCCACAAAAATGCAAACTAACTTCTTCTCTTTGACAACATAAGGTCTAACACAATTCTGCACATCCAAGAGGACCTCACAAAAATTCATTCCATTGTTCTTCCTCATCCACCCTATAGTCCTGATCTCACATTTTCCTGTTGTGCAGGACTTCGTACACAACGGTAGGGAGTGGTACGGCAGCTGTCGTCGTAGGAAAGCTGGGCAGAACCAGATGTGATTAGAGAACAAGTTAATCACACTCAACAGAAAATTTTCTTAACCTGTATTTCTCCAAACGTACGAAAACTCATTACAAAAGATGCAACAAGAAATAGAGTCCAGTTACTGATCTCACAAGGAAAAAGACCGAACGAAGGTATTATAGCGTTGTGGCTTGAAGCGCGAGTGGGCAAGTGGACGCGCGTCATTGTGTGCGCCTGATCCCGCGCCACCTCTATAGGCGTGGAACGGAAACTTGCAGTTCCGTTACCAACGTAACGACGCTTGTGGGGTAGTATCGATATGGGATACCACCATTCCGACTTCCGTCTATTTGGCCCAATGAAGGATGTACTCCGCGGGAATCTTTACTTGTGATGGAGTGGTTACTGATGCAGGAAGACGTTGGTTCCAATTCGACCAGTAGAGTGGTACTCTGTGGGCATACACGTCCTCTGAGTAAAAATAGTAAGTGATGAATAATACGGTGTATTGGAATCCTGAATAAAACGAACCTGCTTACAGAAAAAATATGTGTTGCTTTACTTTATACTGGAGAACTGAAGGAGCAGCTCTTATGTTCTGTCTAATTTGGGATCGAATTATGTACCACCGAAACACATCCAGCTGCTTGCTGTCAACGCTTTTAGTAAAGAGGCCAGCGTGCGACATTCACAGCTAACTGTTTATTTAGTCGACGTAAGTATGTTCCATATGTACCAGTAGCGGAGGAAGCGAGTGGATTTGTGTTGTTTAGAAGATAGTAGTGAAATGAAATAAATTGTAGCAGAAATCTCACATGGTAATAGAACTGTTCGCCAGAATATATTTAGAAGATAGAAATTATAACATAATTTAGTTCATTCCTTATGAATAGAATTTGTGTGTACAAATATAATTCCCACTACAGTTGGAAAGTAAATGGATAAACTGCTTCTCGCATACTCGTTACAATGAGACGTATAATGAAGCTCTCATAAAAGAGGAGAGGAAAAGATTTTTGCAATCGTAAAGAGACATGTATGACCTCACGTAACGGCTCCGGATCCTAGCACTGTGCATGGCCGTTCCCCTATCAGTTTTATGTGCCGGACAATGGGTTTATGACAGTCCCTGGTCCGCAGATGCTGCCATCAAACTTCATTTCGCGCCGGTACTTCCGATCCTTCTGCAGGCTTATCGAACCGCTCGGTAAACGGCTGCGCGTATCGTTACGATGCAACTGCGGCGCTTGGAAACGATTATTAAACGATTCCGAAATGGGAATGGAGACCAGTTAGCCACCGCAGGAGCTCATATTGTCCGAAGCAAACTGTGTCGTATACAGATTAAACACAGGGGGCGAGCCCTTATCCTCCCAACAGCAGCCACTGAGTACAGTTCCACAGTGACATTAGCACGTTCATATCCCACTGCTCATAATTAGCTTATTTGCTGATTATTTTAAATAACTCCGAAAAATACTGTATAAAATGCCACAGAGGTTATAGCAATGCTGTTAGTCACACCAGCTGTTGTTGTCCCACGAAAAGCGGCAACGAAGCGGAAAACTGCGTAGCGTTGGAGCTTAACAATTAATCGCTGTCAAGATAATTAGCGACTAAGCAGTATGTAGGTTAAATGGGCAGGGTACAGGTAAGAGAAAATTTAAGGTAGTCTTGTCGAAGGAAACATCCAGGACATTCTCGTAAAATTACTAAAGAAACCACAGCAGATCAAAATCAGTATTTACGGATACATATCAACCCCTGGTGATAACCATTGAATAACCTTATTTGTTACTGTCTGTATTCAACCAATTACGACGTACTTTCTGCTGCTCATTTGTCGGTGATAAACGTAGAAAAAACATTTGATGAATCAAGGAAGCATTATAATCACGAAACAGTGGTCCGCTTTAGAATTGACTGACCTAACGGCACCACAATTCCCTGTTTAAAGCACACATTTTCTTAATTCGCTTCTTTATTTTCTGCTGAAGAGAGAGGCGAAATGCAGTTTTAGCAGGAATAATCACAAACTATACCTCATATTTTATGGTGAAAAAAGTACATTTTCAAGATAGCTGCTCTAGGAACGCATCCACTACGAAAAGTTTGGTAGTAATTATCATGGTATGCAGTTAAGACTTTCTCAACATACACGCACACCCCTTTTTGTCACTCGTTCCGTCCCATTGCAGCTACCCAATGCCCGAGCGCGAAGTACTATACAGTGGACTGACCACCAGAGCCCTCCTATTCGTGGGATATCTGAGGCTCAGGAAGAAATCGTGTTGGAAAATTATTTTACGCGAAAAAGAGGTGAGTAATACGAGTACGCAATATGTCAACCTCGGACACATGTACCTTCAACATTACTTTAACAGTGTATCAATGTGATTAAAACTGAATAACTGAAGAATTATTGTGAAATTAAGTTAAAAAATTTTCTATTCACAGTCTAATCATGCCAGTCACGTTCTAGAGTACTGAAGCTCCTACAGATGTTCTTCGCTTTAACAGTGTTACCCACCAGTCCAGAGAAAATAACGCGCAAGAACAGTGTTAATATTGCATAGCGCTGCGCTTCTTATTTAATGCTACACTTGTACTTCTCATTCACTTTCACAGCATTTGTGAGTTGGTACATAAAAATGTTCAAAGCAAAGAGAACTCTGGTACTAACTACAAATTAGAAATCTCGTAATTCGACACAATAACCAATGTCCATACAGTGGGTGTTCAAAGTGACCTAGCCAGCCACTGGCGTAGGAGCTTCGATACGAAGCGCACTGGAAGACACGCCGATATATTGGTGCACATAACTGCACATAAGGAAGGGACTGCATTTGAAGGATTTTGTTACGCTGACCGAAGCTGAAATCGACGCCTAGAAGTCATGTCGAGTTGTTCAACCTTCGGACAGAACCCTTGAAGACGTTAAAGCCAAATACATCCTGCTTTTGACAGTATCTTGTTCCACCTGGTGTTATCACAATAGAGAAGGTGCAGTCTGCTCCGTGTTTGAATAAAGTTGTTCATGACGGTTCTGGAAGACAGACTGTCTTACTTCCACTTTTCCAAAATACGACACCTCTTTTGATGCACTCCTCTGATACAGATAGGGACAACGTGGTATCCGAGATTACTACAACTAAGCACCTTTAGTTTCAAGAAGTTCCGACAGGTGGTGACGCTATACGTAGCCTTGAAACTGACGTATATAACAGAGGCGCGTTCGAGGCATCATTCATTCGAGGTTTGGATTCCCTCACTTCCTCATCGAGATCTCGCACTGCCTGGGCTACTCTCAGGGTGTATCTTCGACGTGGAAGAGCCCCAACCGTGCTTGTCTTGTTGCTCGTCTGCACGCCGTCACTGCTGCCCGCCGCCGCCTGGTCGCCGTCTCCCGGTACTTGCCACCGCCGCCGCCACAGCCGCCGCCTCTCGGTGCTCGCTGCTACTTCTACCGCCGCCGCCGTCTCTCGGTCTTCGCTGCTGCTACTACTGCCGCCGCCGCCGCTGTCGCCTCCCTGTGCTCACCGCCGCCCAGTGCTCGTTGCCACCCCCGTTTTTATTCCGTTTGTACTTCGGCGTCTCCTGTCGCCCATGGGGACTGCCTGCAATCATGGACACCCCAACTACCACCATCATCTACACCTCCCCTTCACCTGAACCCACTGTAACATCATGGAGTGCTTCCTCTGGGATTAACCCGTCTCATCCACCCCCTCTACTCACAGTCTCCTCCCTATCTATCTCCTCCCCATCACTGTATCCCAACCTGTATGTCACTCCTGCTTCTACCCCTGCTACTGCACCTGCTGCTGCTCCTGCTGCTGCCTCACCCCTGCTCCCACCCCCCTCCCACTCCTGTCGCCAGCCGAAACGACTTTCCCCCACTCCCCCCTGCAACTACCACTGCTTCCCCTGCCCGAGTCACCGCCCGCTGCGCCACAGTCGCCGCCACAGAGCGCCCCACCCTCTCATCCAGTGCTACTGCCTCACAGGAGGGCCCTGCCTCCCACCACCTTCCCATCCATCCAGTCCCTCATCCCTCCTCTCAGGCAACACCCGCCAAAAAATTTTCCAAACGGCCCAGTGGCGACCTTTCCTCTACTCCCTCATCCAAAAACCCACTGCCCGCCCCACTTCCCACTGACCCCACTATGGATACCACCCCACCTCCCTCCTCTCCAGCCCCCTCCCTGTATACCTTTGTCCTAGCCAACCCTGATCCGAAATTCCTGGATGCCCGCACCCTCACCCTTGAAATCCGGAAGTACATCCCCAGTGCACCCATCACCCAACTTATCCCTCGCAGAGACTCTGTTCTTATCAAGTCTCCCTCTCTATCCTTCCATACTGATCTCCTCTGGCGCCTTCCACACATCACCTTTGGGCCCCACGCATCCCTCACCCCTTTCCTTACATCCTCCTCTCCTCGTCAACCCAAACCGCCTCATCGTCCGCCGACCCTCACCGCCGTCATCACAAAACTCAGCCCTGTGATCACGGAGGCTGATGTGTTGGCGGAACTGAGCGCCCACCCCGCCCTGGAAGTCCGCTCCGCCTGCCGTACTTACAACTCCTCTGGCCCTACTTTCCTCATGCATATATTTACATAGTCCGCCCCCTCCATCGACCACCTCCTCGCGCAGGGAGCTCTGATTTTCAACCGCCGCCACCCTGTTGACCCATCCCGTTCCCCTCCTCAGTCCTACTGCTGCCAGCGCTGTCTTCTGTACAACGACCACCTCGCCCAAAACTGCAAGAACCCACCCACCTGCGCCATTGTAAAGCCTCCCACTTCCTTAAACAGTGTCTCAAACTCGCCTGCCCCCCCCCCCCCTCATCCTGCAATACCTACAATGAACCTTATCCCACCTATTCCTCCAAATGCAAAGCCAAACCCCCTCCTACCAACCCTGAACTCACTGTCCCCATTCGCCCCATCGACCCACCCATCGACCCTAACAATTCCCTCCGCCCTCCCCCTACAGCAGAAGACATTATCCAGTTCCTCACCATCGACCTGCATAACATCCACCCCTTCCAGCGCCCCCACACACTCCAGCAGATTTCCCTTGCCACCCACTCTGTTTTCCACTTAAACACCTACGCCACCTACTCCCACAACCAGGCCCACCTTACCTTCACCCACCTCGACACCCTCATTTAAGCCCCTCTCTCCCCTTCCCGCACCCTTCCCACCTCCAACCTCCTGGCGCATCAATAGTATCGTCTCCTCTACTTCAACATTTACACCCTCCCTGCAAACAAATACCTCTTCATGCATACCCTCTCACAGCACCAGGTTGACTCCTTCATCCTTAATGAAACCTTCCTCCAACCCCACCATGTTGTCCGCATCTCCCCTTATCTCCTTCACCGCACTGACAATTCCCTTCCCCTAGCCCAAGGCAGGGTCGCTATAGGCCACCTCAAGCATCTCCCTGTCCGGCCACAACCTCTCCTCAATGACCCGACCAAACACCTTCTCCTCAGCCTATTTTTCCCTCCCTCACCATCACCTGTGCCACTATCTATATCCGCCCACAGCTCCTCTCCCCTTTGACTTCCTTTCCCATGTTGACCAAACCTTCTCCACTTATGTGATCGCCGCTGATGTCAACATCTACAGCCGTGACCCTGCCACCCTTCGGCGGTGGCATCAGTTCCTTGACACCCTCCATGATGACCTTGTTCCTCTCCCACAGCACACCCATCCTGAAAGTAACTCCACCCCCGATGTTATCCTCACATCCCCCAACCTCCTTGGTCGCATCGCCATTGATGTCCTCGATCCCGTTGGTAGTGACCATCTTCCTGTCCTTCTCACCATCTCCTCTACCCGTCCCGCCACTGCAGCCACCAGGCCAGCTGCCCCTCCAAAGTCTGTCCATAACTACCACCGTGCCAATTGGGATGCCTACTGGGAATCCATTGCCTTACAGATCGAAAGCCACCCCCTCACCTTTCACCAGCCTGATGACATCACCCATGCCTCTTCCTTCCTTCAGAAGACCATCACTGACGCTGTGGAGGCTCATGTCCCTACCAAACTCATCCACCCTCACCGCCCTACACTTCCTCCACAGGCCGTCCTTCTTCTGCATGAATCCTGCAGGCTCTACCGCTCCTTCCTCCGCACTCGTGACCGGAATACTCTCACCCACCACTGGCAATTACAGCGACATATCTGGAACCTCATTACAGCAAAGAAACGCCGGGACTGGCGCCAGACATGCACACACCTCAACTCCAGCGTCCCTGTCAACTCCTCCAAGTACTCATCAGCCTTCCACCGCCTTATTGGTAGCCATCCCACCCCGCATTACCCCATCCTCCATGACGATCGACCCTTTCCTGACAACCTCAGTAATGCTAACCATATTGCTTCTCACCTATCCGAGGTCTTCACCATTCCTGACGATCCCCATTTTAATTACTCCCTCTTCCCCACCGTCATTGAACGCACTGACACCTCTGTCCCCCCGCTCGCCCCTAGGTTCTAGTACTTGGATCGGTTACCCCCCTCAGACATCAACACTCCCATCACCACACAAGACATCACACTCGTCCTCCACTCCAAACGCAACACTGCCCCTGGTCATGATGGCGTCACCTACCATTACCTCAAGGAATCCCCTCCATCCTTCCTGTCTGTCCTTGCTACCCTGTACAATGTCCTCCAACTTAACTCCCGTCGCTCCGCTATCTTTGTTTCCCTTGATCTCCAGAACGCCTATGACCATGTCTGGCATCCCCGGCTCCTCTTCAAACTCCAGATCTATGCTCTCCCCATTAACTTCGTCCGTCTCATTGCTTCCTTCCTCTCCCATCGTCCCTTCTATGTGACTATCCACAATTCCAACTGCTGCACTTTCTATCCCTTCGCCGGTGTGCCCCAAGGTTCTGTCCTTTCCCCTCTCCTTTATCTCCTGTACACTGCTGATATGCCCAAACCTCCCCCTCCTGTTCATCTTCTCCAGTTCGCTGATGACACCGCCCATTATCCTATCCTTCAATGGTCCCAATGTACCCTCCAAACCCACCTTGACCAATTCACTGCTTGGTGCAACCAGTGGTTCCTCCATGTTAATCCCTCCAACACCCAGGCGATCATCATAGGCCACACCACACGCTCCTTCCTCCTCCATGATTTATACCTCACCATTTATGGCCGTCCTATCCACCTCACTCCTATCCTCAAGTACCTTGGCCTCACACTCGACCGCCACCTCACCTGGACTCCCCATCTCCTTACCATCCAAAACGAAGCTCACAACCACCTCCGCCTCCTGGAACTCCTGTCCGGCTGGATGTGGGGTCTGCATCCTTCCACCATGCTTCACACCTACAAATCCTTGATCCGCCCCATCCTCTGTTATGTCATCGTAGCTTGGATTTCCGCCCCTCCCCGGTTCTATAAAGCCCACCAAATCCTCAAACACCATGCGCTCCTCCTCACCTTCCGCATCCGCCTTCCGTCCCCCACGCGCATCCTCTACGACCTCGTCCCCTTCCCCCACCTTCTCCTTTTCCTTGAACACATCCGCACACTATATATTGTTCGCCGCCTTGATCCCCCTCATCCCTTGGTGTCTCCACCGCCAACCAGTTGCCGGGCCTTTACCTTTGTGTCCCACCCTCTCTCCATCTCCACACCATCTCCTTTCCCAACGCCACTTCCACCATCTACCCCTCCCAGATGATGAGCTTCTACCTGACATCTACCCTTCCTACCAACTCTAACCCCATCTTCCTGCCTCCTCCTCAGCGCTCCCTCTCTTCCCCATCCCTCCTCCTGAGCGGCTTCCCCATCCTACTCCCCCTCCATCTCTTGTGTCTCCTTTCAGTGTCTCTGCACTCCCTCCTGCCCTGTCTTCCCTCTTCATCTCCCACCCCACATGTCTCCTGCCTCTTCGTGTACCCATTGATGCCCCTCCTCTCTTTATCACGCCCTTTCCCCTGCTGCCCCATGCTCTCCCCTCCTTTTCCATCCTCTCTGCCCTTTCCCTCGGCAGGTCCCGCCTGGTAGTTTTATTCTTCGTCGTGTGTGCTCCAAGTGGGTTTTAAATGTGTTGTTCCGGAGTGTTTTTACTACTGTGGCCGACTTTTAACATGTGCATGTCCATTCAGTGTCTTTTCTGAGTTTTGAAGACTCACCAACTGAGTTATTTTTTTTAGCTTTCTGGTGACTTTTAACTATCCTCCATGAACGTCTCCATGTTAGTCTATTTTTTACCTCCATTTTCTCCCATTTTTCTGTTTTAAGTTCCCCTTTCTCGCCTTATGTGTGTAACATTTTATTCTTATTTTAAGTTGTTATGTCACTCAGCTGAAGAGTGGCGGATTGTGCCGCTGACAGCCCTCCCCTGCCCATATGGGGCAGGGGAATGAAATCACAATAAAGAAAGAAAAAGAAGAGGCATCATTGCCCCCTGTGTAGGGTAACAAATATTGAACTAATGAAATAAAATCGTCATATATTCTGAATGGTTTGCGTTTGGATGTTAAAACTGCATCGTTGGGTTAGTATGAAAGTCAAAGAGTCGCATATAATGATACTAGTCACGATTTTCAGAAGCTCTCGTTCTTTGCCGTTTAAAAGTTGCAGTTTGATCTTCATTCTGTGCCTCTCACACAGGTGCCGCGGTATCGCTTATTGGTTCACCGACATTATGAACACAAATGTCTCTCTCATTCCACTGGACAGAACTTTGCTCTCGAGCATTAAGCAGCTTCATTTGGGTGGATGGAGTGGCAACAAACGGTACGCGCGAAGTTCTAAAACCTGCACGTCCAAACGGTCAGAGCTGCATTCAGTCGGAATTATGCATCAAATTTTTGCACGAGATCGATTTCTGGGGCTGATATCTCTCTTGAGTGCCTTTTTTTTCCCTTAAAAAGTGAGGTTGGTGATGTTTCCCCTGTGAGTATGAAATAAGTCTAACGCTTGTGCTGCTCCAGGTCATATTGCGGCAGTGTTCTCTTGGTGTATTTCTACACTGTTAATTGTAAACTGGATATGCTCAAGTCTTCTGTCCAGATAACTCTAGCTAACTCAGACAAAATGTCAACAGTAACGTCGTAAACTATAAAAACTACTTATGATGCGTCACAGAACTTGTAAGATGTCACTAGTAGTTATATGGGGATGCAGGAGTTTTCGGCGAATTTCGATGATGTGTTAGCAGCCAAGTCAAGGCTTCGTTCTGCGGCATCGTTTCGACAAGTTTCCTACTCGTCATCTTCAGGCGAAGTCTCGAGTTCATGTCCAGTTCGTATCTGTAAAGACTCTAGACCACAGGCTCCTCTGCCTCGTCTGCCACGGCTGGGCCAATCGCGCGCCTCCAGAACGGATGTGGCGAACGATGCTGGAGAGGAATTGGGGACGGCGGTGATGTGCTGGCGGGGAGACTCGCTGCGTGTCCCGTCCTGGTGCTCCCTTCCTGTTCCATCCGCTGTCTTCGCCACTTTCACATAAGAGTACTCTTGACATATTCTTGCCAGCGCTACATCCCAAACAGAGATCAGTTATAAACCGTTACCCCAGCTGACAAGATCATCTTGGACCCGTATTGCACTGCCTCTTAATTCATCAAGTTGTAGAATCTGTTCGTCCGGTAGAACATCTCTGTATGTTCAAAATTAAACATATGACTTTCGCTGAGGCTGTCTTGTGCCACTGCAGACTTGTTCGTTTGTCCGGGGCGAGCGCTTCTGACATGTTCTGAGAGACTCTCCGAAATACACCGTTGTGTCTGGGCAATGTGTCGCTTGCAACATTCTCAATTTTTGCTGTAACCTCCGGGTGTGCGTGCCCCTAGTTCGTATTTCATTGAGCCTATCATATTTCTGATTCTAGCCGATGAGCGTAACATGGCTTTAATGTGGCTCTTCTGCAAATATCCTTGTCATATCGACTGTGGGGAGTCCAGAATATGGAAGGAATGCCATACGCTTAATGTCTTCTTCCAGATCACCTTTTTTCTTCTTCTTGCTCGGCTGGAGAGGAGTATTATATATGTCTCCGAGTTGCCCTTCTCGCGCAAGGTTTCCCTCAGATGCTGTTATTCGATAACTAGACTCTCCTTGTATATATCGCGTGCTCTATGCACCAGGGTGGTGAGCATAGGTTCACATCGTGCTTGATGATGGCAGCTAGCGGTGTTTAGGTACAGAGCCGTCAGTATCAGATGTCCCATATGTTTTCTTCCTTTCAGGATATGGAGGAAAGACCGGCATCCGATTTCTTCAACCTCTGTGGTGAATTTTATATTGTCATGTTTGCTGTTAGGATGGTAAAGAAGCTCCTGCAGGTTTTCTTCGCCATGCAGCCATACCACGGATACGTCGTTCACGTATCGATAGAATGCCTCTGGTTCCAGACGCGTAGTATTAAAAGCCGTTTCCTCGTTGTGTTCCTTGTCTCCTGGTTAATTTCGACGTCACGTATCTGTTCACACTGGTACTGCTAGAAGACTGCTCGATATTACTATGGTGTCACTTTGACAAAGACAGTGTGGAACTGTTCCGCCACGCACTCGCTATCTACTACCAGTGTCATGGAAAGTTCTGTCGGGATAGCGGTTTCCACCTGAGCTCTGCATGGGAGGAAGCACTAACAAGGACCAGTCAGCTCTGATGTGAAACCGACCAAGGCAGCACCAGGACGCAGGACGGGACTCCAGGACGGTCCGACATGCCCCGAGTCCACCCCCCCCCCTCCCCCATCCACCATCCCGTTCACTGTACGCGCTTATCCCTCCCACCCACCAGCACCACCAACGTCCGTGACACCCCATCCGGAGTTGCCCGATTGGCCCAGCCTGGCAGAGATGGCAGAGGAGCTTGCGATCAGCTTCTATTAAGAGACGAACTGTGCAGGAACCCGAAAATTGGCCTGAAGATGACGTGTAGGAAATAACATATGAGCAAAATAAGAGCATATGGATTATCAGACCAATTGTGTGATTGGATTGAAGCGTTCCTAGATAACGGAACGCAGCACGTCATTCTCAATGGAGAGAAGTCTTCCGAAGTAAGAGTGATTTCAGGTGTGCCGCAGGGGAGTGTCATAGGACCGTTGCTATTCACAATGTATATAAATGACCTTGTGAATAACATCGGAAGTTCACTGAGGATTTTTGCTGATGATGTTGTAGTATATCGAGAAGTTGAACAATGGAAAAGTGTACTGAAATGCAGGAGGATCTGCAACGAATTGACGCATGGTGTAGGGAATGGCAATAGAATCTCAATGTAGACAAGTGTAATGTGCTGCGAACACATAGAAAGAAAGATCCTTTGTCATTTAGCTACAATATAGCAGGTCACCAACTGGAAGCAGTTAATTCCATAAATTATCTGGGAGTAGGTATTAGGAGTGATTTAAAATGGTATGACCATATAAAATTAATAGCAGGTAAAGAAGATGTCAGACTGATATTCATTGGAAGAATCCTAAGGAAGTGCAGTCCGAAAACAAAGGAAGTAGGTTACAGTACACTTGTTCGCCCACTGCTTGAATACTGCTCACCGGTGTGGGATCCGTACCAGATAGGGTTGATAGAAGAGATAGAGAAGATTCAACGGAGAGCAGCGCGCTTCGTTACAGGATCATGTAGTAATCGCGAAAGCGTTACGGAGATGACAGATAAACTCCGGTGGAAGACTCTGCAAGAGAAACGCTGAGTAGCTCCGTACGGGCTTTTGTTGAAGTTTCGAGAATATACCCTCACCGAGGAGTCAAGCAGTATATTGCTCCCTCCTACGTATATCTCGCGAAGAGACCATGAGGATAAAATCAAAGAGATTAGAACCCACACAGAAGCTTACCGACAATCTTTCTTTCCACGAACAATACGACACTGGAATAGAATGGAGAAGCGATAGAGGTATTCAAGGAACCCTCCGCCACACACCGTCAGGTGGCCTGAGAAGTATGGATGTAGATATAGATGTAGAAATACGTCGAAACTTAGATGCAGCGCGACGCCTTGAGTAGAGTGATAATCCGAGAAGACTTCATCCGTGCGAACAGTCTAACTATCGTGAACGTAACCAAACTGCTTTCAACACTTCCTTGATAATATTGTACGTCAAGCCTCTGAAGTGTCTACATTATGTTAGTGAGGCGTCGTTGGATTTTTCTCGGGAAGATACGAGCAAAACACGGTGGATTTTGAGGGTGACCTTGTAATGATATGGGCAATAGTTTTATGTCCGTCGTATATTTTATGGCGCAGTGTCCAGTGATTATGAAAACAACGTCTTCTAGTTCAAGTGTGAGTACTATCAAGTCGAATTTTTGTAGAATTACACCAACTTCTCAAACATAATACTGGTGCAGCAAATTTCTCCTATTAATACCTGAACACGCGGTAGAAACCCACTGTCAGTGGGCATTCAAGAAAATGTATAGTATTATCAAGTTTTATTTTCATTTAGCATATACACTTTGCTGTCGCGCACTGACAAAAGCCGCGCGGCCGTCTTGTCACGGTTCGCGCAGTTCCCTCCGTCGGAGGTCCGAGTCGTCCCTCGGGCATGGGTGTGTGTGTGTTGTCCTTAGCGTAAGTTAGTTTAAGTTAGATTAAGTAGTGCGTAAGCTTAGGGACCGATGACCTCAGTACTTTGGTCCCATAAGCCATTACCACAAATTTCCAAATTTTTTTGCACTAACAAACCATAAAATTTCCCACGTATCGAACAGCATATATACGTTCACTAGGAGAAGTGAACTGACTTTAGATGATGAGACACGTCCGTCCTTCTCTGGTCCGCCTCTCCTCATTTTTTTCTGTTTCTCACACGCAAATCAAATTAATAATTCAATAAACCGCACAGATATCGATCGAAATTTTTTCTGATTTAATAAGAGAATAGTAGCAGGGATTATAAGGTCATATCGCCAATTTTTCATTAACTAACAATATGGGCTTATGTAGATATTTGATTCTACCTATGAGACACAGTTTTGGAGAGCAAGGAGAATACAGCACACGGCCAGAAGCTCGGGCGACCCCTGCAGTGTGGACCCCAGCGAGCGCTGGATCAACAGGTAGGTTCGGCAGAATGCATTCAGCACGGCATTTTCTCCAGCCAAGAAAAAAGTACTGGCGGCCTCAATTTTTGCTAAGATGGGATCGTACCCAACGTGCCAGCAGACGAGTGACTGACTCTGAACAGCTCTCCCACAGAAAACACGAACTAAATTTATAAGCTCCGTTAGCTCGGTAGGCGGTTTAGCTGAAGAGGAATGGACGCAATCAGAAGCTGGAGATAAAAACATAGGTACAAGGAACACAAATGCTAGGAAACCGTCAGTAACACTCGAAGTACTTCAGCTGATCGAAGAAAGAAGGAAGTACAAAAACGTTCAGGAAAATTTAGAAATATAGACATACAAGTCACTCAGCAGTGAAATAAACAGGAAATATAGTGCAGCTAAGGCGAAATGGCTACATGAAAAATGCGAAGAAATCGAAAAAGAAATGATAATCGGAAGAACTGACTCAGGGTACAGAAAAGCTGAAACAACCTTGCATCCAAGGTGCTGGCAAGATTATTACAAAGACGAATGGAAAAGAAAATTGTGGTTCTGTTGGATGATGATCAGTTAGGCTTCAGGAAAGGTAAAGGCACCAGACAGGCAGTTCTGACGTTACGGTTGATAATGGAAGCAAGACTGAAGAGAAATGAAGACATTCTCATAGGGTCTGTCGAGGGAAAAAGCATTCAAGAATGTCAAATGGTGCAAGATGTCCGAAATCCTGAGAAAAATATGGGTAATCTATAGGGAAATACGCCTAATATATAAAATGTACGAGAACCAAGACGGAACAATAAGATTCAGAGACCAAGAACGAAGTGCTTGGGTTCAAATAGGTGTAAGAAAGGGATGTCGTCTCTTGCCCCCAGTGCTCTATCTTTATATCGTACAACCAATGACGGAATTAAAAGGTCCCAGGGCGGAATTAAAATTCAGGTGAAAGGATATCGCTGATAAGATTCGCTGATGACGTTGGTATCTTCAGTGAAAGTGAAGAAGAATTACAGGGTCTGATTAATGGAATGAGCAGTCTGATAAATACAGAATGTGGATAAGGAGTAAATCGAAGAGAGACATAAGTACTGAGAAGTAGTAGTAATGAGAATACCGACGAACTTAACATGAGTGTTGGTGATCACCATGTAGATGAACTTTAGGAATTCTGTTGCCTAGGCAGCGAAATTACGTAGGATGGAGGACACAAAAAGTAGACGATCACTGACAAAAAGGGCGTTCCTACTAGTATCAATGCAAAGGTTCGATCTAGATATAATGGGGGTCAGTGATGTGAAATAGAAAGAAGATAACGATTTCTGGCCAGATGAGTATAGGGTAATATTAACAGCAGCAGAAAATCGTACAACGGGAGGAGCTCTCGTTATGAATAGGAATGTAGGGTAGAGACTGAGTTACTGTGAACACTAAACCAACACCAACAACGATAGTGCAGGTATATATGCCGACGTCGCAAGCGGAAGATGAAAAGACAGAGAAAGAATACGAGGATATTGAATGTGTAATTCAGTATCTAAAGGGAGATGAAAATCTAATAGTCATGGGGGTTTCGAATGCGGTTGTAAGGGAAGGCGTAGAAGACAGTATTACTGGTTAAAATTGTTAAATCTCAGAGTGACCAAATGAATATGATTCCCTAAATACATTGTTTCAAATAAAAAACAAGTGGCGCTAAATAATAAAGCTACAAAGCCAAAATTGATCAGAATGTTCATAGATCTGTCGAAATCAACTGTTACATGTCTGAACTTGATCGCAGTATTATTTTGGTCAAAAATTAGTGTTTTTACGAAAAATTGAAGGCGCAAAATATTAGACTAAGAGATTTTAAAAATCTTAAGGAGCTTCAGTATGATAAAAAACCTTAACTTTGTGACCCGCATTAAGCTACCTCTAATTATTTTCAAGTAATTTACTGAAAACTAAATTGGGAACAAATATGTTCTCGTTTGCAGTAGATTGAATATCACTAAAATTAATGATAGACTGTTATGATTACAGCATTTGATTATCCATTAAATAATAGAGATATAACAAGTTTCAAGACTTTGATAAAAATAACAATCCATATGAGGACTCTTAAAGAGCTCATTTCCAGTTGTCGGTTCCGTTCTAAAAATTCTAGTCGGCAAATTTTACAAGCAGTCAGCTGAAACTTCTTCTGTAATAAAAACCAACTTGACTCTATTCATATAAAAATTACGAATATTGTAAACTGATTCATGACAGAACTATGTAATAATATGTTTCCGGGAAAGCAGCTATTTCGATGGTGCTACCTGGATGTAAAGCGGATGACGGCGGGTGTTCCGCTCGGTCGTCCGCTGCACCCATATATAAATACGGCCAGAGAGGCAGTATAGACGCTAACTTTGCACCTAGGTATCACTCTGCCCCGGATGATGTCACAACCAGTCTACTACTAAAGGCATGTTTTCGGTACAAACAGTATCTCACGAGGACTGTACACCGTCCTGGATAGCTTAGATTTCACGGAAATAACTGTTTGTGTGCCGCCCGTAATGTTAAGGAAACCGCGTGGTGGGTGGTGAGGTTATTTTCCACTTTTGTGGCGAGCAAAAAAACCATTTTAATTGGAACTTGCCGTAGAAGTCGCCTCTGACCTGCACATAGTGCTGTTTATATTAGAGACATGATTATTATTATTATTATTATTTCTTTCTTTTCTCATACACTATGTCTGGTCAAAAATGGTGTGTGACGCGGACCTTGATCAAACGTGACTTCCTTTTAACTGTACGGTTGAAAGGTGGCTACACTGAGCCACAGCGCCAGAGAGTTTTGTTTCGCTGCCTCCACTGGCAGTGATTATTGAGAAGTAGCGGAGGGCAGAGCTTGTTGAGAACTCGTAGTAGTCAGTGCTTGCTGAGATGTCATAGTGAAGAGTGCTTGTCGAGATGTGGCAGTAGTCAGTTCTTGTTGAGATGTGGTAGTAGCGAGTCGGTGTGGAGATATTGTAATGATTAGAGTGCTTTTCATCAATATAAATGAAGGTAACAAACTACTTTTCTTTTTTTTCTCATTATTTCAATGTCCTGAATAATGCGTCATTACAGGTTCAGTCAACAAAGCATCTGGCTTGTGTTCTTGTATTAGAGTGTAATTCTGGTTTTCTTGCGCAATTATAGTATTTCTAATTTTTTTTATCACGTCAGTATAAATGGTATTTGAAATTTCTTGTCTTATTGAAGAAGAACCGTGCCAGATGTGTACGTTGAGTCATACTTCCACACACAGAACAGTTATACTTGTGCATTGGTTTCGTAGGTTTTATAGTTGCTGGGGACTTAATTAATTAATTGTGTTAACGAAAATTTTCATTTCATTCTTTGTTGTTGTTCTATGCAGTCAGATTGCGTAATAATACTAGTCAGGGCCAACCGTTTACGAGACACAGCGTAATCGGACATACAGCTACCAAAAATAAAAAAATTATTATCAAAAATAATAAATAATCCCCCATGCACGTGGCGACCGCTGCTTCGGATCGTCCCTTGGAATTCTTCTGATTGTAAAAATAGTAGACAGTATTATTGTTGTAGTAATTTGTAGTTTAGTAATTGTAGTCTATACTGCATTTGTAGATTTGGTAATTGTCATTCTTCTAATGGTATTTCAGAATTTAATTTTATTGTCTTGTATACGCGTTTGACAATTCAGGGCAATTATTTCAATTGTTCGATTAATCGTGTTTGAGGGAAACATTTCGTGTAAATGGTATTGTTGGAGATAAAGAGTCATTGTGTGTAATTTTCGTACAGTGACGAGTTTTGTATGTTTTGTAAATGATTACGCGATCGATGAAAAAGGCAAAAATGATGGATAGTGAGAATGACGAAATTGTTAACATGGCGAACTCGCCAACAGAGGAAAACAGTGTCATGAATAATGAAGTGGAAAACAATTTAATAAGTCGGGAAGATAGTCCGGAACCATTTCAAAATTTTTCTCAATCAGAAAATTCACAGAATACGAGATTAACGATAGAAGATTCTGGAATAGTATCGAACACAGATAGCTTTACAGCTATGAAGAAGGAAACTGGTTTTGCGGGAAATGTTAGGGGCGAAAAGAATTTCGAACAAGTTAATATGGAGCAGCTGATGAGTGCAATATTAAATTTGGGATCTCGGTTAGACTCACAAATGGAAACACGGTTAAGCTCACTGGGATCACAGTTACGATCTGAATTAAAAACAGATAGGGGAACAATGGAAACACGGTTAGACTCACTGGGATCACAAATAGGAACAATTAAAACTGAGATGGAAACAATGGAAACACGGTTAGATTCACGAATAGGGACATGTTTCAAAAACATGAAAGATGAATTAAAGAAAGAAATCAGAGAAGAAGTACAACCGATTTTGAATGCTCACAATAATAGATTAATTGCAGTAGAGATTAGACAAAGGGAACAGGATAGAGAACAGGAAGAAAGAGATCGCGTGATAGTACAAAAATTTTCTGAGTTAAATTTACAACGTGCAAAAGATAAGGAAGAAATATTTGAGAGAATCGAGGAATCCGTACCAAATGACAGAATAAATAATCTAACACAACAATATGAACAGCTAACTACCAAATGTGTTAATACTGAAACCCGAGTCACGATACTTACGGAAGACGTAAATAAACAGAAAGAACAAATAGGTGATTTATCGGAAAGAGTTGAGGAGATTTCAGATAAATTGACAAGTATTAGTTTAAATGGGGACAGAGATTCAGATGATACAGCACCATTGCCATTTGCAGAAACCGAAGAGTACCAGAACATAAATAAGCATGTTGAAAATCAGGGAAAATTTAATGAACGCATTAAAAGGGAAGTTGAGGCATTACGAAAGCAAGTCAAACAAATTGAATGCGAAATCGGAGGAAAAGACAGCAAAGGAAATTTAGAATCACAGGTAGCAGAGGGGTTTGAAGACAGTAATTTGTTTCGTGTACGGGATGCAACAAGAGAGCTCCAGGCGCGTGAATTTAACAATAATCGTCATTGTGACTGGGACAGACGCGGTAGGTCTTTGTCGCCACGAGGCGAAAACTTTGACTATAAACACTTTTTGACTGTTCGGAAATTTAAGATCTTCTGCAATTCTAAGAATGACATACATCCATGTGCATGGTTAGATCAATTTATGTACGCACTTCCACCAAATTGGCCACTAAGTCACAAACTGGAAATTATGTGCTGCTATTAAAGTCCTCAGGGGATTCACTACACTAAGTGAATATGTGCCGTAGCGTGCATAGGGCCCCGAGCTGTAGTGGTGCTATTTCCCTTTTAGTTTTCTGCACCGCTGCCTACTCTTTTACTATTCTTTGCATCTGTCAAAACAACTCTTCAACTATCAATCTATCTATAGAGTCGTTAAAGAATAACCGGATATGACTATTTTACCCAAAAGAGATTTCGGAAATTACCATTTGGACTTACTGTACCTTCAGCAGTATTCATTCGTAGTATAAACGAAATTTTACCTGTTTATCTTCGTGACAATATTACTTCATATGTTGACGATATTCTTATTGCTAAACGTTCTTGGAGTGAGCACAGCAAAATTTTGGATTCATTATTAGGTATTTTTGCTAGAGTTGGCATTACAGTGAACTTGGAAAAATCTGAATTTGGTCGTTCTCAGGTGAAATTTCTCGGTCACATTATTTCTACAGAAGGTATTTTTCCTGATCCAGAGAAACTAGACGCTATTCGTAATTATGCTGTTCCTACCACAAAACGTGACGTTCGTAGTTTCCTTGGTGTCTCTAATTTTCCTAGACGCTTTGTTAGATTGGACGATTTGGCCACACCTCGTTTTTGCGATCTATCTGGAAAGTTCTTTTTTAAACGAAAATCGGTCAACAACTCTGTTTGGTTAGTTTGTATTCCTGATGAGTGGGTCAATAAATTGATTTGGTACACACATTTCAGTTATGCACACTTTGGTCCCAGAAAATGCTTCCACAAATTACGAGAAACTTGCTACTTCAGTAATATGGAAAAACGTATTCGATCTGTTCTGGCCAAATGCAAATTATGTCAAAAGGCTAAGCCGCCAACAATTTCTCACAGAGCACCGTTGTTTCCTATCATTCCAGCGAAATTAAAGGACATGGCTGCAGTCGATCTGTTCGATCCAGTGGTCCGTTCTACTAATGGTTTTGCGTACATTTTCGTAGCAGTGGAGTTGACATCAAAATATGTGTGTTTTACACCGTTACGCAAAGCAACAGCTCGTTCAGTATCTAATGCTTTCATTAACCATTTTCTTAAAGAAGTTGGTCATGTTGATAAGGTTATATCAGATAATGGATCACAGTTTCGTTCTAAAATTTGGCTTCGTACTCTACGGCGTCGTAAAATTAAACCAATTTTCATTTCACTTTTTCACCCTCAATCTAACGCTTCAGAGAGATGGATGAAGGAAATCAATAAATTGTGTCGTCTTTATTGTCATCAGGATCACAGAACGTGGGATCAGTATCTTCATACTTTTCAAAACATTCTGAATGAACTTCCTAATGACTCAACTTCTTTACCACCTACATTGATATTAAAAAACGAAGCACCGACAAATCGCATATCTGAAATCGTTCCTTTTCCGCCTACACGGAAACTGCGGCATTCTGAAGTTGTCAACCTGGCTCTACAAAATATTGCATCTGCGGCTGCTAGAAGAGAGAAATCAGCTAAGCGTCCTGGTCGTTTAAAAATCTTGTCAGTTGGTCAAAAGGTGTTAATTAAGTCTCATAGTTTGTCTCACAAAGGAAAAGGCTTGTGTCGCAAATTTTTTCTGCTTTTTAACGGTCCATATAGAATTCGCAAAATTATTCATGATAACACTGCTGAAGTAGAAACTCTTAAATCACGACGCTCTAAGGGAATACATCATATATCAAACGTTAAAATTTTTGTGGAATGACATATTTTCGAGAAACCAACAGTTTACGTAAACATGCAGAGAGTACAAGGATACCGCGCTTTGTTTTGGCGGCGGCATATACTCAAAGCAACAGTCAAGTCTGCGCGCCGCACAAGGCAGTCGTTGACCGCAAACAATTGCTTCCTACGTCACGCGCCTACAGCTGATCGAGCGCTCAGTGCGAATGAACTGACAGCCGTAAACAAATACACAGTCTAATTTCTCCGACTAAATTCAGTATAAAGCTATAGTGACTTGATGAATTATGTTATTAACGTTCAGTATTTTTCAGGATACGGTTGTATAAAATATTTAAGAACTTCAGATAAATTCTGTGTGTCTCCGACGTTAAGAGGACTTGCTATCGAGAAAATTTCAGAAAGAATGTAATTTCCAAGAAGAAACTAATAAACTAAAAAGGTAACTATTAATTGAGTTTATTTTTTCAGGTAACATATTTCCACTTAGGTACGTACTTTAGACATAATTTGCTGCTCGCAATTACGTGATTCATACTTTGTGCTAATTTCATGTTCTATGAATTTACTTGTGAAGCGACGTGCTTGCATACATTTGCTGATTTCTGTCAATGTTTTATTAATGAACAGGGTTGTTATTTGTATATATTAAGCATCGCTTGGCCGCACTGCTTTTTCACTGATGTCATTTTTTTTATTATGTGCCTGCTGTGCTTATTTATTTAAATTATAATTGTAACCTGATTAATTGTGCTGACTGTGGTTATGTATGTAAGTTATACTTTGTGATTTATCTGCTTGCGCCTTCAAGTTTACTTATTAAGATGACATATGAACATTTATTTGCTTATGCTGACATGATGCTAATGACCTGTTTATTACGTAAGATATATGTTTGCTGCTATGCGTATGGATTGCATATTTATACACTTCTGTTTGTTGTCATAACTACTCTTTAATTTGGTATATAGAAATGCTGATATACTGTGTATGAACATAGAGTTTAGGTCACATTATGGTATTAATTATAGATTGTTCGCTTGGCAGAGCCTCGTTGTAAGAATTGTGCTGCATCCACTTGTTGACATTCTGTTCTCTACTGGTATATTTACTCGCTATTGCATGTTTTGCTTACGCTCAGTGCCTTATCTTTTTAAGATAGGAAAATGAACTGCTATAATTCGACATAAACGACATTAGTACAAGAAACTTCATAGAAGTCACATGAGCTGGAGGTTTTATGGAAGCTGTATAAATTTATGCTAATAGGAAGGAAGCTAACGACATCACATACCAAAACTACGTTTAGACCATTGACAGTTATTACACTGCATTTTTCGTGAGCAATTGAAATAGGAAGTGACACTTGACACAAGAAATACTCCACATGTTTCCTTCTGTTTGCCATAATTCTTGAAGTGGTGTACACACTGTGAAATATTATGATCATTCACACTCCGTAATCGTACTTAATTACTGAGAGTTATTCGAACTAAGTCTGTTAGAGGTCATGTATGCATTTCTTTTATTTAATGATGGACAAGGTAACCAAAATCCATCTTATAATTTATAATGAGTAGAAGATTTGGGTCAGATGGATTACACAGAGGTTGTGTGTTGACAGTGTGTCTTCGGATTGTATGGGATGATGAGGTTTGCATTAGGATTTTATCTGTACTTGTTCGAGGAGACTGACTAGAGGAAAGAGTTGTTATGGAAGTGAAATGATATTGGCGATAAGGTTTATATGTGTCGACGTATTGAAGAGGTATTATTGAGGTATTGAGATTATATGAAGTTGATGATTATTGGAGTTTTTGTGGACAAGAGGTAAGGTAAATGATATTGATGATAAGATTTATATGTATCGACGTAAGAGGTATTATTGAAGTATTGAGATTATGTGATGCTGATGATTATTGGAGTTTAGGTGGATAAGAGGTAAAGTAAGTGAGGTGCATATTTTTTTTTTGTTGGTCTATATGGAACAAGGAGGATGAAGATAGCAGACTACAACACTCAAGTAGAAGGAAGATTGTCTACACACACTTTGTTAAATCAATAAGCAGTACATATTTTTATTTGGAGAGAGGAAGTAATTGCATATCTTGGCTCACTGACAGTTGTTCAGCAACTGTACATTTTGATCTGACTTGGCAAACATTGGTCTTGACATGATGACTATGACGTTGACTTAACTATTATTGACTGTTATACATTGCTGCCACTACTACTTGATACACATGATGAACATCAAATTTTGACAGAATTGCATTTACACAGTTAACACTATTCAGTTACTAAGTAGTACTTAATGTGGATGAAAGATGAGTGAGAGTGTTTTGTGTGTTTTCATTTCCTAATCCTACCCACCTATCTCCTAGATATTATTTTATTTGTTTGTAGTGGCTTGCACTGACACCCATAAATATTATAGGTTTACTGATATTTGAGTATTTGCAATAGTTAATGTGACAATTATCTGATATCATTTGTGTGTTTATTAGAATTTGTATGTTTAGTGTAAGAGCATTGAGAATAATTTTGTAAAAGCATTTGTATGTGCATTCAAACTATTGTTCATGCCTGAACTGTCTGATTAGTGATGGTGAATGTTATGAACTGTTACCTGCACTTCTTCAACATTGATGTGTGACACTTAGAAATGTTTAATTTCTGCTGATGAACTGTGTGATTAGTGATAGTGAATATTATGGACTGTTACCCGCACTTTTTCAACATAATGGGTGCCACTTAGAAATGATTAATTTCTGCTGATGAGCAGTGTGATTTGGATAGTGAATATTATGAACTGTTACTTGTACTTTTTCTACATGATTGGTGCCACTAGGACATGTTTAATTTCTGCTTATAAACTCTGATGAACAGTGTGATCAGTGATAGTGAATATTATGGACTGCTCTCTGGACCTGTTCAACATTACTGGGTGCCACTGATGAACTGCTTCTACTGAGATAATGTCACTTGTTGGTGTCTGCACCTGCTCAACATTACTGGGTGCCACTGATGAACTGCTTTTACTGAAATAATGTGACTTGTTGCTGTGTGTACCTGCTCAACATTACTGGGTGTCACTGATGGACTGCTTCTACTGAAATGATGTCACTTGTTGGTGTCTGCACCTGTTCAACATTGCTGGGTGCCACTAATGGAACTGCTTCTGCTGAGAAATGTGACTTGTTGCTGTGTGCACCTGTTCAACAATGCTGGGTGCCACTAATGGAACTGTTTCTGCTGAGTGATGTCACTTGTTGCTGTCTGCACCTGTTCAACATTACTGGGTGCCACTGATGAACTGCTTCTACTGAGATAATGTCACTTGTTGGTGTCTGCACCTGCTCAACATTACTGGGTGCCACTGATGAACTGCTTCTACTGAAATAATGTCACTTGTTGCTGTCTGCACCTGCTCAACATTGCTGGGTGCCACAGATGGAACTGCTTCTACTGAAATAATGTCACTTGTTGCTGTCTGCACCTGCTCAACTTTGCTGGGTGTCACTGATGGACTGCTTCTACTGAAATGATGTCACTTGTTGGTGTCTGCACCTGTTCAACAATGCTGGGTGCCACTAATGGAACTGTTTCTGCTGAGTAATGTCACTTGTTGCTGTCTGCACCTGTTCAACATTGCTAGGAGCCACTGATGAACTGCTTCTACTGAGATAATGTCACTTGTTGCTGTCTGCACCTGCTCAACATTGCTGGGTGCCACTGATGGACTGCTTCTACTGAAATGATGTTGCTTCTTGCTGTCTGCACCTGTTCAACATTACTGGGTGCCACAGATGAAACAGCTTTTACTAAAATGATGTCACTTGTTGGTGTTTGCACCTGTTGACCATTGCTGGGTGCTGCTGCTGGAACTATCAACTATTTTTTTTTTTTGAATAATTAAAAGTATTTTATGTGAACATTTGTATAAACTGATTTTTTGTGTATTGTGTAAACTATTATGTAAAGCCACATGTATGAAAGAATTTGTATTGCCTACTGTATTTTATATATTAGGTTATTGAAAGGTCAGTGCAAAGCCAAAGTTTTATCTAATTATGTGATATTTATGTATTAATATTATCTTTTATTTTTGTCCGTATTTTTTTTGACGAATTTGGTGGTATTTTCACCACCAATGCTGGCAAAAATACCATCAAATTCTAGCCCGTGGAGGAAGGGCATATGAAAGGTGGCTACACTGAGCCACAGCGCCAGAGAGTTTTGTTTCGCCGCCTCCACTGGCAGTGATTATTGAGAAGTAGCGGAGGGCAGTGCTTGTTGAGAACTCGTAGTAGTCAGTGCTTGCTGAGATGTCATAGTGAAGAGTGCTTGTCGAGATGTGGCAGTAGTCAGTTCTTGTTGAGATGTGGTAGTAGCGAGTAGGTGTGGAGATATTGTAATGATTAGAGTGCTTTTCATCAATGTAAATGAAGGTAACAAACTACTTTTCTTGTTTTTCTCATTATTTCAATGTCCTGAATAATGCGTCATTACAGGTTCAGTCAACAAAGCATCTGGCTTGTGTTCTTGTATTAGAGTGTAATTCTGGTTTTCTTGAGCAATTATAGTATTTCTAATTTTTTTTATCACGTCAGTATAAATGGTATTTGAAATTTCTTGTCTTATTGAAGAAGAACCGTGCCAGATGTGTACGTTGAGTCATACTTCCACACACAGAACAGTTATACTTGTGCTTTGGTTTCGTAGGTTTTATAGTTGCTGGGGACTTAATTAATTAATTGTGTTAACGAAAATTTTCATTTCATTCTTTGTTGTTGTTCTATGCAGTCAGATTGCGTAATAATACTAGTCAGGGCCAACCGTTTACGAGACACAGCTACCAAAAATAAGAATGAGTTTCAAATTTAATAAATAAGCCCCCATGCATGTTATATGTTATATTGCATTTAGGAACTTTCGGGTAATTGAACATGTATCAATAATTACGGATTTCTGTAGTTGTATATATAAGTTTGGATGTAGCTGTATTGCATTAATGTACTGGTGGATATTGTGTGGTATGACTCCTGTAGTTGATAGTATAATTGGTATAATGTCAACTTTATCCTGATGCCACATGTCCTTGACTTCCTCAGCCAGTTGGATGTATTTTTCAATTTTTTCTCCCGTTTTCTTTTGTATATTTGTTGTATTGGGTATGGATATTTCGATTAGTTGTGTTAATTTCTTCTTTTTATTGGTGAGTATGATGTAAGGTTTGTTATGTGGTGTTGTTTTATCGCTTATAATGGTTCCATTAAAGTATAATTTGTATTCATCATTCTCCAGTATATTTTGTGGTGCATACTTGTATGTGGGAACATGTTGTTTTATAAGTTTATGTTGTAAGGCAAGCTGTTGATGTATTATTTTTGCAACATTGTCATGTCTTCTGGGGTATTCCGTATTTGCTAGTATTGTACATCCGCTTGTGATATGATCTACTGTTTCTATTTGTTGTTTGCAAAGTCCGCATTTATCTGTTGTGGTATTGGGATCTTTAATAATATGCTTGCTGTAATATCTGGTGTTTATTGTTTGATCCTGTATTGCCATCATGAATCCTTCCGTCTCACTGTATATATTGCCTTTTCTTAGCCATGTGTTGGATGCGTCTTGATTGATGTGTGGCTGTGTTAGATGATATGGGTGCTTGTCATGTAGTGTTTTCTTTTTCCAATTTACTTTCTTCGTATCTGTTGGTGTTATGTGATCTAAAGGATTATAGAAGTGGTTATAAAATTGCAATGGTGTAGCTGATGTATTTATATGAGTGATTGCTTTGTGTATTTTGCTAGTTTCTGCTCGTTCTATGAAGAACTTTCTTAAATTGTCTACCTGTCCATAATGTAGGTTTTTTATATCGATAAATCCCCTTTCTCCTTCCTTTCTGCTTAATGTGAATCTTTCTGTTGCTGAATGTATGTGATGTATTCTATATTTGTGGCATTGTGATCGTGTAAGTGTATTGAGTGCTTCTAGGTCTGTGTTACTCCATTTCACTACTCCAAATGAGTAGGTCAATATTGGTATAGCATAATTATTTATAGCTTTTGTCTTGTTTCTAGCTATCAATTCTGTTTTCAGTATTTTTGTTGGTCTTTGTCTATATTTTTCTTTTAGTTCTTCTTTAATATTTGTATTATCTATTCCTATTTTTTGTCTGTATCCTAGATATTTATAGGCATCTGTTTTTTCCATCGCTTCTATGCAGTCACTGTGGTTATCCAATATGTAATCTTCTTGTTTAGTGTGTTTTCCCTTGACTATGCTATTTTTCTTACAGTTGTCTGTTCCAAAAGCCATATTTATATCATTGCTGAATACTTCCATTATCTTTAGTAATTGGTTGAGTCGTTGATTTGTTGCTGCCAGTAGTTTTAGATCATCCATGTATAGCAAATGTGTGATTTTGTGTGGGTATGTTCCAGTAATATTGTATCCATAATTTGTATTATTTAGCATGTTGGATAGTGGGTTCAGAGCAAGGCAGAACCAGAAAGGACTTAATGAGTCTCCTTGGCATATTCCACGCTTAATCTGTATTGGCTGTGATGTGATATTATTTGAAGTTGTTTGGATATTAAGTGTGGTTTTCCAATTTTTCATTACTATGTTTAGGAACTGTATCAATTTAGGATCTACTTTGTATATTTCCAATATTTGTAGTAACCATGAGTGGGGTACACTATCAAAAGCTTTTTGGTAATCAATGTATCCGAAGTGTAGCGATCTTTGTTTAGTTTTAGCTTGATATGTCACCTCTGCGTCTATTATCAGTTGCTCTTTACATCCTAGTGCTCCTTTACAACAGCCTTTTTGTTCTTCATTTATAATTTTGTTCTGTATTGGATGTGTCATTAATTTCTGTGTAATGACTGAAGTTAATATTTTGTATATTGTTGGTAGGCATGTTATGGGGCGATATTTAGCTGGGTTTGCTGTGTCTGCTTGATCTTTAGGTTTCAGATAAGTTATTCCATGTGTAAGTGTATCAGGGAATGTGTATGGGTCTGCAATGTAACTGTTAAATAATTTAGTTAGATGTGAATGTGTTGAGGTGAACTTCTTTAGCCAGAAATTTGCTATTATATCTTTTCCAGGGGCTTTCCAATTGTGAGTAGAATTAATTGCTTGGGTGACTTCATGTTGCAAAATTATCACTTCAGGCATTTGTGATATCATCTTGTATGTGTCTGTTTCTGCTTGTATCCACTGTGCATGCCTGTTATGTTGTATCAGGTTAGACCATATGTTGCTCCAGAAGTGTTCCATGTCTGTTATGTTTGGTGGGTTGTCTATTTTAATGTGTGTGGTATCTATTGTCTGGTAAAATTTCTTTTGGTTTGTGTTGAATGTTTGGTTTTGTTTCCTTCTATTTTCACTTTTTTTGTATCTTCTAAGTCGTTTGGCCAATGTTTGTAATTTCTGCTTCTTTTCATCTAATTGCTCTATCGCTTCTTGTTGTGAGATTTTACCTAACCTTTATCGATTTTTTTCTGACATTTCATTTCTTATAAATTGTGTTAGCTGTTCGAAGTCTTTTCTCAGTTTTTCTATTCTGATCTGTAGCCTGTGTTGCCATGCTGTTTTTGTGGGTTTCTTCTGTGTGTTGTTGGTTCTGATCTCTGCCTAGTGTGTATATTTAGTGTAGTGAGAGCTCCTATATAAACCAGTAGTTGTAACTCTTCCATATTTGTGTTTTCATTTATTTTGTTGTGTATGATTGTGTTGATAGATTTTATTGTTGTCTCGACTTGTGGGTTATTTGGCGGTCTATGCAAGAATGATCTAATGTCTGTATTTGTGTCTTTGTATTCTATATATGTCAGCTGAAATTTTTCTTCTATATCTAACATGTGTGTCACTTCGTGTTCTATTTGTGCTTGTTCTGGTGGCTGTCTTAAGATTTCGTTTTCCTCTGATTGTTTAATTGATGCGTGTTGTTCTTTGTTTGTTTGCTCTGGGATGTTTGAGTCCATTACTGTATTTTCTTCTTCTTCTGATTGCACATTATTTTGTTCCAGTATTTGTTGTACTTGTTGTTTGATGTTTTCTAATTTTGACTGGGGTATCCTGTTATTTTTGATTATTACACGGATCTGATCAGCTAGTCGTTGTTCTGTTAAAAAGTTTAATTCTGGATATCTGGTAATAAATGTTGTGTATACTTGTGATCCGTATCCAGTTGTGTTGGTTCCTAGGTTTGTTGCTTGGTAATAACAGAACATGAGGTGTCGATTAACTTCATCTGACCATCTCATCCTCTGTCTTTGTTTTCATTCTAGGGTGGTTGCAGGAAGCATATCCTGCAAAACACCTCTATTTGGATTTAAATCATTTTCCATTTGGCTAGCAGTGTCGCTACCATTGTGGGCGGGCATAGGGTTCAAGCGTCGTCCCCGACCACGACGGCGCTTGTCCGAGGCTTCTTTAGTTCTGTCCTGAACCAACTAATCACACTAAAAGGGGGGTTAGCCCTATTAGTGGTTTGATCTTTTCGTTGCCTTTTACGACTGGCAGAAAAATACCGGGCCTCCACGGGGTTTAATTGCTATGTTCGTGCGTGTGGACATTTAACTGAATATATTAATCAGTTAAAACTGAAAACTTTTATATATAACCATAGTTCCTGACCCCGCTGAGCAAACAGAGAGTAGAAACATTTCTTTCATAGTGCACAAGAAGAATGTGGACCTGCAGACTGGAAACTATGGTCAGTATGTTCTCCATCGCTTTCTGGCTGACCGCAAAAATAGTTTTCAGGCTCTCGTAAAAGACGGCGACGAACGAAAAAATGTAACATATCTAATATTTTTATCAATCCGCCGCCCCACAAGTGGAAGACTGAAAACGAAGTGGTTGGATGAAAAAGAGTGTAAGATAGGGATGTAGTCTTCGCCCCCCCCCCCCCCATATTGTTCGGTCTATACATCGAAGAAGCAATGACGAAAATAAAAAGAGTGGTTCAAAAGCGGAATTTGAATACAAGGTGAGAGGATATCAGTGACAAGAACCGCAGATGACATTGCTATCCTAAGAGAATGTCAAGAAGAATTACAGGACTTGCTGAATGATGTGAACAGTCTAATGACTAAAGATCATGGATTGAGAGTAAATTGAAGATAGACGAAAGTAATGAGAAGTTGAAGAAATGAAAACAGCGACAAACTTAACATCAGGACTGATGATCACGTCACTGAGTAGATGAAGTTAAGGAATTCTACTACCTAGGCAGGAAAGTAATCCATGAGGAACGGAGCAGGGAGGACCTCAAAAGCAAAGTAGCACTGGCAAAAAGGGCATTCCTGACCAAGAGAGGCCTGTCAATGTCAAACACAGGTCTTAACTGGAGCCAAAATTAGTGAGAATGTGCGTATGGAGCACAGCACTTTGTGGTAGTGAAACATGGAACAGGAGAGAATCGAAAGCATTTGAGATGTGGTACTACAGAAAAATGTTGATAATTAGGTGGACTGACAAGGTAAGGGATGAGGAGGTTCTCCGTAGAATCGGTGACTAAAGGAGTGTATGGAAAACACTGACAATAAGAAGAGACTGGATGGTAAGACATGTGTTACAAAGTAATGGACTAAGTTCCATGCTACTAGAGGGAGCTGTAGAGATTAAAAAGTGTGGAGGAAGAAAGAGACTGGAATACATCCAGCATATAATTGAGGACGTAGCCTGAAATTGCTACTATGAGATAAAATAGTTGATACAGGAAAGGATTTCGTGGAGGGCCACATCAGACAAGTCAGAAGACTGATGACTCAGAAAGAAAAAGTGCCCAATGAATTCGCAGAAGACGCAATTGAGGGGTCGCATTTATACTGACGTCTGCCTTTCCCCTACGGTGAAATCATGTAAAATTATTGCGAAAGTCTTTCTGTGTCGTTTTTTACCAACAGGTACAGGCGCAACTTGCCAGCACAACGACCGGGGACTCATGGGGATTTCGCCACCCACAGACAAAGAGAAACGCCAGTGGAATAAAAAAAAGAGTACCGTTTCAACAATTTCCCTTGCGAAACAACCGACCACTGCTTTTTTAAAACCATATGAAGAAGACCCAAGGCCCAGAATTATCAGAACGGAGCATGACCAACATAAGTACTATCAAGTTTCAGTATAAAGAAAGCAGAATATCAGTGGTTCAGTAATCTCTAAGACATTTTACACAAAAGCTTAGCAGATTTTAGACTCGAGCAATCTAGAGGTTAGTTTGACACCAATCTATAGGTAAGCAATAAAAATTAGAATGGAAATTCGTAGAGAATGTAGTATTCCTGACTTTTATTTAGCCTCTATGAAGTTTTGGGATCAGCACGGAATGGACAGTCGTCCTATATGAAAATAGCAAATCTGTCACATCTGTGGCCTGCATCACCATGTGGTGATTTGTGGGCGACGATGCGAGCGGATGGTGGTACCTGGAGTGAAGGAGGACGGAAGAATAATCTTTTGGGAGATGCTGCTGCGCATATGATATCAATTCATGTGCAGAAGAAAATTTGTATTATTCCTACCTTGCACAACCATTTCAGACTTCCTTGACTACCTGCTTGAGAGGTTTGTGTGACGTAATTTTGATAATAGTGGATTTCCTGTATATCGCACCTTACGAGGGATAACGTATCTCCTTCCCCCCATTGCTATTCAGCACAATAGAAAGTTACATTTGAAAAAGAAAAACAAATAAAAGTTTACGGGAGCTTTCAGTATCAACTGTTGAAACTGACCTACCAGAACCGTATTAATACCCAGCTGTGGGGAAAGGGTGTCAGTACACTGTAGCACACACAGTGAAACGCACAAACGTATTTTACAGAAAACACAGAAAGAACACATAGCTCTTCTACAGCTAGAGTAATTTTAAAAGGCCTAAACAGAATTGAAAGGATGTTGTAAGAGGCTGGCATGATAAGTCTGGTAAAAAAAGCAAGAAATAATGGCTGTTCAGTAAGCAACTCATCTTACTCCACGACACAGTCCCCTTTGAGAGATATGCACCTGGTCCAGCAATCTTCCACTTTCTTCATCCTATCGGAAAAATAGTTTATCTCAAACTCTACAAAATATTTATTGATTGCAAGTATCTTTTACTCATTTGATGAAAATTTCTTTCCAGAAAGCCAAAGTTTCATGTCAGGGAACAGGAAGAATTCGCTGGTGAATAGGATGGAAGCTCAATTAATGCATTTTCGCCATTGTAATCGATGATGTGTAGGATGGTGCATTATCTTTGTGAAGAGGCACTTTATGCATGCCATCCTCAGTCTTCTTTCTGCCAACGCCCAAGTTTTAAACGATCCAACAATGAGGCATAACAGGATCCATTTATGTTGATGTCCATTCTTATGACTGTCTTGACTCTAGTCTGTAATGATGGATCGAGCTTTAAACATCGCCAGGGATTGTGTTAAACTGTTGTGCAGGATGCGCTTTTGGAAAATCGCGGCACCCACCTCGCATAGAGTTTCTTCATATCCAATTCTCCATGCATGATATTTTGCAGCCGTTCAGTTGAGATGCCTACAGCCTCAGCAGTCTCTCGACGATGTTCTGATTGGCGATCTTACATTACCATATCATGGATTTTGTCAATGATTTCCTCAATTGGACGAGCGAAGCGTGCTTCGTCTTCTGTACCTGTCCGACCACGTTTAAATTCATTAACTGCAAAAGTAAATGGTCTTCATTGCTGGTGTAGAGACCACACGAACTTCATCCAATTCTGTTTAGGTTTGTGCGGCAGTCCAACACTTCAAATGAAAATATTTGACAACAGCACGAATCTCCGTTTTCGCTGTCGACCCACTAACCAATTGAGAAAGTTATTAGAAATGAGTTATGTGTTGTATATTGTTGAAATTCTTTATAGGACCATTGGAGAATAATCAAGCTTAACAACCGTGAAGGTGCAACAAAAATGTCAGTTGTTTCATGGGAATTTACCAGACTTCTGAAACCACCCTCATATAACAAAGGGAAGACAATGACAGGATAGGTTCACCTCACGGAAAAAAACTGTCCACATGTTGAAGCGGAGCCGTCGATCGATACGGATTGAGAGCGACTGCGTTCAAATGGTTCAAATGGCTAAAAGCTCTATGGGACTTAACACCTGAGGTCATCAGTCCCCTGGACTTAGAACTGCTTAAACCTAACTAACCTAAGGACATCGCACACATCCATACTCGAGGCAGGATTCGAACCTGCGATCGTAGCAGCAACGCAGTTCCGCACTGAATCGCTTGGAACCGGTAGGCCACAGCGGTCCGGTAGCGACTGCGTAACTGCCCTGTCAACGAGTGGCTGGCGCCTATACTTCTTCGCCGTTAAAACTTGTGTGCCAAGTGGCCCTCAAACCGCCTGGGGCAGGATACCAGTTCTAGCTGTGACGAACTAAAGGAACAATCCACAACTGCTGCCTTGCACATGGCAAGGGTAAACTACCCCTACAGTTGTAAAAACGTGCCAATAGCACCGGCTACGTCTTGTGTGCTACACCCTTTGCACTGGTCTGTCGGGAATGCGGGAGACCGGACAGATTTCCGCGACCTTGTTTTTATGATCACAGACGCCTCGCCCAACGACTCTTGACCGTGGCGGTTTCTTGAGGGCGCGCCCGTGGCCCTACTGGCGCCACTCGTACAGACGTCCCATCGATTCTGGCTCTTGTCACACCATCTTTGCCGGCCTATGTGCTCCCTCTGGGGCTGTGTGGTGCTGAGTGGTGTGTCGGACACGTAGCTGGACGAGTGTGCCTGAGTACTCGGCGTCCTGGCGATTGCACCAAGTTAACACGTTGACTATTGGGCTATGGGGCGCGCCTTTTCCTGCCGCGTTGAGCGTTGTTACCGGCGAGTTTATTGGGGGAAGAAGCGGCTCTCGTCGTACGCAACCTGGTTACAACGTGCCTCAGTCAATCGTGGTGTGCCAAATACACCGAGATGTATTGAATACCTTGTTAGTAGCCTCGAGCAGAAGGGCAATATTATCCCTTGCCTACCTTGACTCGTGAAGCTATTGACCTCCTTGGATTTTTTTTGAAATTATCTGTGAAGACTGTTTAGAAAGTACAGTAGTGTACTGTACTTTCAGCGACCCCTTTGGGGCTACGTATCTCAGTCTGGAGGTTTCCATATACGGGAAGGTAGTATTTTGCAATGTTAATCTTGTACTTGAAACAATGGTTTGTTATTATTGACTTTTTGAAGTTACTGATTGCATTTATTTTGGTTATAGACCTCATGGTCCTTCCTGGGGCGAGTTATTGGATTTGGCATGCAAGTACAGTCGTGTGCTTTCAGCCTAAAGGTATGCACATGTGTTTCATGTGTGTGTGTGTTTGTGTGTGTGTGTGTGTGTGTGTGTGTGTGTGTGTGTGTGCGTGCTTTGGTTTGATGAGGAGCCTGTCGGATTATAAATGTACAGTTTAACGGGCCATCTGCCGTTTGGTGCGTTTGCCAGTTGCAGTGTCCATTAGCCCCCGAAGAGGACCCAGCGAAGGTACACCTTGATTTTTTAAATCTTGTTTGAATTATTACGTATTTATACTTATGAATGACGATGTACGTTACTTCTTGTTATTGCTGGGAATTTGCATTGTTGTGAGCGGGCCGCTCCCCTACTGAAGTTGTAATAGTCGATTAGTCAATTGCCCATTTACGTATCATTGTGTATTTTAATTTTATCAAAATTTGTTCGCTGTTTGTTGTCTGATATATGTTGACAGACTTGTATCGGCAGCGACTAAAGCGCTGGTGTTCTGTTGGTCCGGGGCAGGGACGCGTTTTCCTTCGACTTCGGCGGCCTTCTTGTCATCGCAGGAGATCTAAGTGTTGACAGTTCACACGTGTCCGTTGACTCATGATTGAATTGTTATTAAATAAAAGTTTTTTGTGTGGGAATAGTAAATGACGCATCAAATTTGGCCACGCTCCCATGTGTTTTCCTTAATCCGTATCCTTGTCCTTGGGCTCATTTAGTGTCACAGACTCACAATGATTATGTTCAGTGCCAGGTCTCCGTAGACCATCTGCAAGAGACTATGAATATCTGTGATGCTCTGGTTTTCTGCCAGAGGAATTCAGTGACAGCTCTATGCTGGGAACGAACCTCCGCTATAGACTCCATTTTGAAGGCTACGTATAGCGCTGCCAATTATGGAACTCCAAGAAACTATAGGGGCTGAAGCGGGAATATTCCACGATGTCCGACAATAGGTACCGCACTCATTTAACGGAAATTGACCAAGACGGAAAAAATGCGTTTATTTTTATGTGTTTGTTCCATTTTAAATCACTTTGTAAGTATGCAGTCAGCAATCAAATGTATGTAATGTCTTCCAGTGTTTTTTTCGGCGCGTAATCATACAGTGACAGGTCTTTCCGCCTACTGTGTTATTTTGTTTAGGGTTGACTGCCATTCCTGTACCATGTGTCAGTTCTCTTAGTCTTCTTGCATTTATCTGTAACGTTCTTGTGTTGTGATTTTTCAACGTACAACAACATCATCCTTGAACAACCTCATAGAGCTCCCGTCATTACATAAGCCATTTCCTTACATTATGAATAGTAACAGTTCTATAATACTATCTTGGCGTGGATGCTTTTGCGTCTGAATTTTTCTGTCCGTTAAGAATGGCATGTCGTGTTCTGATTCTTATGAGCTCTTCAATAAAATCACAAAGCTCGGCTGCTATTCTGAACTCTCGTTTTTTGTTCAGAAGATGAACGAGAGGAGCTACATCAGTTGATTCCCAGAAATCCCACACTAAGCCTAATGAACAAAATACGAGCATACGGAATATCAGATCAGCTGTATGGTTACACTGAAAAGTTTCTAGCAAACAATATGCAGCATGCCATTCTCGACGGAGAGAAGTCTTAAGATGTAAAAGTGTATTCGGGCGTGCCCCAAGGGAGTGTTGCAGGACCTTTACTTTTCAGAGTATATATGAATGTCACAGTAGGTAAGGGCGGAAGGTCCTCGAGGCTTCTCGCAGATGATGTTGCTGCATACAGAGATATCGCAAAGCTAGAAAACTGTAACGAAATGCAGGAAAAACTGCAGAGCATCTACGCTAGGTGGAATAACTGGCAGTTGACCTTCAACATAAACAAATCTATGGTATTGCGACTATATACAGAGAAACGTAATAAAACGGGAATGTAAAATTTTCATCCAGACTTCTACGTCAGACTGACGTCGGCATTATAGGCCTACAGTTATGTGGTCTGTGAGACAACCCTTCTTGGAAACACAACCTACGGTAGACTGCTATTGACCTAACTCTCACAAGACTGTAGCGGATGCAGTAGTGGTTAATCTGAAGTGCTTTCATCTAAATGAATGCCGATGATCATAAGCATAATCTTAAGATGAAGCTAGGATAAATTACGGTGATGTCAGGAGCACATGACAGCCCCAAAACGGCTCAGAAGCAGGAATATCATACAACAAACAATTTTCTCTTCATTTTCAAGCACGGAAGCGGGCAAGAAATCTTGAGTACGTCAGCACTGGAAGAGTGTGCGAATTCAAAAATGCAGCCAAGCTAGCAAATTGCTTTAACAGAAAAAAATCTGCTGAAGTGCCTTTCGACATCGGTAAGAATACTTAGAAAAAATGGTTAAAATGGCTCTGAGTACTATGGGACTCAACTCCTGAGGTTCAAATGGTTCAAATGGCTCTGAGCACTATGGGACTCAACTGCTGTGGTCATCAGTCCCCAAGAACTTAGAACTACTTAAATCTAACTAACCTAAGGACATCACACACATCCATGCCCGAGGCAGGATTCGAACCTGCGACCGTAGCGGTCACGCGGTTCCAAACTGTAGCGCCTAGAACCGCTCGGCCACCACCACCGGCAATACTTAGAAGCTCACAATAAACGCCAGTACAATAAGATTCAATAGTCTTAATCCCTTGATTCAAAAATTAAAAAAGATATTGTTTACAACTTGATACAAACATTATACACTCTTTTATTTTTAAACTCCATTGTTGTCTTCACCAAAAAAAGTATGACGTTTCAGGAGGGATGGCTACTTGATAATCCGGTGCGAGACACATGATATTATATACCTAATAAGTTTTAGGTAACTCCTGTGAATTAGTAGCCGAAGCAGCGATAAAATGTTAGCTGAGAACAACAAGCACCAAAATCTCAATGCGGCGTTTAGTTAGATACGAATTCAATCCTTATTTGTTTCTGAAAATGTAAATATAAATTCCAATGAGTAATTATCCTTTTTACAGGTAAAGAATGGCGCTCTGTGTACGGGAACAACGCTGTTATGCTCATAGCTATCCATGACAATCAGAGAGGTAACGGAGGTGGAGAGCGCCAAGTTGTACAAGGTATCTCGTTCTTTTGTGACTTGTCAGTATTGCTCGGCGTCATTTGCAGTTGATTCATTTTGAAGAGATATGTTTTCTGTCTAGAAGATTCATTATCATCTCGATAAATATATATCGTTTTATTTTCTTGCTTTTATGGAATGAATCAACGATTGTAATGCCCATAACAACTGATTACAAGTATCTCACACTTCATCTACCCATTCTAGTAATATTATAAGCCGTATGGAATAGTGAAACAGGCCGTTGCGGCCGAGCGGTTCTAGGCGCTTCAGCCTGGAACCGCGCGACCGCTACGGTCGCAGGTTCGAATCCTGGTTCGGGCATGGATGTGTGTGATATCCTTAGGTTAGTTAGGTTTAAGTAGTTCTAAGTTATAGGGGACTGGTGACCTCAGTTGTTAAGTCCCATAGTGCTCAGAGCCATTTGAACCATCTGAATAGTGAATTCTGTAAAAGGCAATTTGAAATATGTAAAAAGGTTGATTTGAGAAGCGCAGTGCTTAACAAGATATATTATTTTTTTAAATTGTTGGCAGGATATTTCGTCGGACAGATTGGAATGTCTATTGCTCTGGTACATAGTAGCTGGCATACATCTCCCGTTGTGGTGCTAGAAATGTGTCAGCTGCAGCGGCTAGTGATCATAAGTACCTAAACTTATAAGAGATCCAAAGAAAAACAATTATGGTGCGTTTATGGATGCTCATTATCAGGAACTGTACACCAACCATAAAAAGATTGTTTTTAATGAAATGTAAGAAGAGCCTGAAGGCCGAATCGCTCGCGAACTCCTTCTGATTGATGTAAGTGTTATTAGTTAATATGTTGCAAAACATGAATTCTATACAATGCAGTTCTATGCAATTTTCACACATACTGTGTGAATATAATAGGCTAAGTACCTAAAAAATTTATTCCTGCAAGGATAAATTAAAAAATGTTCCAAAATTGTCAAAAGTTCTACATATTTGTGGCTCATTTAACATGGACGTGAGAAACGTACATTATACGCAAGCATCTCAGTCACCGGACAACCGCGCAAGAGAAGCATGCCGCTTCTAGGATTCAGGGAGACGTGCACCCTTAGGATTAACGATGAGGGCTAGTGTGCTGGCCAGCCTGAATGGGGTTTCTAGGCCGTTTCCTACATTCGACGAGGTGATACTGGGCAGATACCCAGGTCGTCCCTCAATTAAACGATTCGCAAAGATTTAGAAAAACTTCGCACACTTTCACACTAGACGCAGACAGTTGGGTTGCACAAATTCCGTCTCAGAGAGAGAGAGAGTGACTAAGGGGGGGGGGGGGGGAAGGGGAGCGGGATGTGGGCTGGGGACAGCAACCGCCTTCTACCACAAACATTGCCAAATCCAGTAATTAATTAATTAACTTGCCATCCCTGAAGACACGGGATAAATGCGAGGAAAAAGAAGACAGATTGAAGCATATCAGTACTGGATGAAATATATTTATATTATTTTGTTTTTGACTGATATTCTACAATCACGAAGATCTATAAACGTTGAGTTAATGGAATGAATATCCTATAAGTTCTAAACGTAACCATCATTTTCTAAGCTGAAACTGCTGAATTGTAGCAAGCGAAGAGTAGGTTTCATATCCTAAGCCACTGTGTTGCGTTTGAAAACATGGAATATTAAATTAAGGACGTGTCATGATAGGTTTACTAGATAATGTTTGCAGACGGCAAGCGCTTCTGTGCTGGTGGCTGTATGGCTTTCACCGAGCGATGTCAATTTACGAGTTCTCCACTGGAAGAGAAGGACCTCCACCTTCAACTCTGATGAATCCCGCTACCGTCCATAAGTGTGTGAACACCTCTGGAGGCAGATATAAACGATAGTCTGCTTTGGAAATGCAGCTGCACCTAAACATAAACTACACTGAAGAGCCAAAGAAACTGCTATACTGCTTAATATCGGGTACGGCCCCCTCGAGCAGGCAGCGATGCCGCAGCACGACGTGGCATGGACTCGAATAATTTCGGAAGCAGTGCTGGAGGGAACTGACACCATGAATCCTGCAGTGCTCTGCATAAATCCGTAAGAGTATGAGGGGGTGGAGATCAGTTGTAATAGCAACGTGCCCCTCCCGTACTCAAACAGTACTTTCATTCGCTTCGGAATGAAGTAGGATTTAAATTTCAGCACTGCTCTGTGTTCTACAAGTACAGTGAACACTGTTCAGTTTTTTCCACAGAAAACTATGATCCATTTTATGCAGCCGTATATAATCACTTCCTCAAAATCGTAGCATCAGAGGAGAGTAACCTCATCTATAAAATACATGACTGTCTGTAGCTTCGCTGGCTTTTGGTAACTAAATGTAGCTGTATTTCTGCTCCACTTTTTTCGTTACTACTTAAGATGAAATATAAATACCAGCGGAAAAATGCTGCTATCGAAGCACTAAAATGGTGAATATATTCGTGTTTAATAGACTGATTGATAAGTGGGTTACCAGCTGCCTCATCATATCTTCCTCAGCTCTTCTAAGAATTTTCCCAGAAATTTTGGCAAGCGACCATATTCGCGTTCTTTTTCACATTCAGTTCACCACTCACACTCACAATCACTTGTCCATCGCTTTAAGTCGCTCATACTCACCCGCTCCCACTTGCCCATTTCACTCACTCATTTACCCCAATTCTTTGTCATTATCTCTTTGTGTCTCTGCGTCAGTGTCCCCTCTGTTGCAGCCACTGTCTCCTTCGTGCAGTCCTACTACTATCGCCTCCTCTCACTGTCACTCTCTCCCTCTTGGTGTATCTTACTTCTAATGTCCATTCATTCCTTCCCACTACTGTTGACTCTTCTCACTGTCTCTGTCTTCCTCATAGTCATTGTCATAGACTCCGTCACTCATCATCACTGGTTCACACCCACTTTCACCTCCCTCTTCTCTTTATTCCTCTCCCAAACGCATTGCCTCCTTCCCTGCTTTCCTAGCAATGTTAACTGCGTTCCACTGTCACTCTCTTTTTCTCACACTGCTATTGTCTCTTTCGCTCTTTCTATACGACAACCATTGTCTGCTGTCTTCCATAATCATTGCCTTCCTGTCACTTTCCCACTGCCACTGTCTCCTTCACTCTTTGCGTAAAACAGTGTGGATATATTCTCATGCCAAAAGTTTCGGGAAAATTTTTTAAGTTGCTGAGGAAGGTAAAATAATGCGACTGGTATCCCACTTTTCAGAGAGAGTCATTTAAGCTACAGCATATTCGCCTTTCTTTGTGCTCCGATAGAACTATTCTTCCGATGGTTCCGTTTTCCCTGCAACGGTATGCCATGTCTCTCATACGAAAAGAACTTTATGGGTCAGTAATATGTTGAAAGTTTACTTAGGTGAAACTGAAATCACGCAAAACTAATTTTACACATCAGACCGCATTTTACGAGCACAGAAATTCTGCAAGTATTTCAGTACAATAACCTGGGGTTCCCAGAACACGTCTGATGAAATCTAAGACTCTTTACAGCAACTTTATATGTGCTACGCCAGTTTGTAAAATAAGTTTTCCCCCCACATAGGATTTTACTTGCGTGTTTTACGCGTGCTAGTAGGGTAACTTTGAACCTCTGTATCTCGAAAACGGATAAAGATATCAAACAATTTTCAAGGTTGTTCGAGATCGGGATCTTAAGAACATATTATAAATATTACAGCTATTTGCTGCACGTAATCGTCTAGAAATCAGCTGTTCGGTTTTGGTACTCAAAAACCATGTTTTGGATGCTTCTCAGTTACGGATAAAGATATTTGGAAACGGAGAACTGTCACTTCTGGCTAAATACCTAGTGAATACACTTCTAAAATTTGAGCAGTTTGGTGCTGATAGTTATTTAGATATCGGGTGCCGACTGCAAAAAAATGGTGACAAACTATTTTCTCGGATTTTCTCAGGAATCACCCATGAGCGATGTGGTGCCTCCATAAGTTTCTTAAGGCACACCATGGATCACATATAATGCAAAAAGAATCAACCTACTTGTTCCATTTGCCAAAGCCGAAGAAAGTGTGTAATGTTCACATTTTGACCCTGTACTGTAGTTACAGTAAGACGGTCGTTCTGCTGGGAAAACAAATGGTCCCTAGTCCAAGGGCTACTCAAAACAATTGTCCCTAACTTTCTGTCACCAATAGTACTCGAGGTATGAGCCCCGGAAAAATCATGATTTTACCTGCAGCAATGTGGAACATACACTCCTGGAAATTGAAATAAGAACACCGTGAATTCATTGTCCCAGGAAGGGGAAACTTTAATGACACATTCCTGGGGTCAGATACATTGCATGATCACACTGACAGAACCACAGGCACATAGACACAGGCAACAGAGCATGCACAATGTCGGCACTAGTACAGTGTATATCCACCTTTCGCAGCAATGCAGACTGCTATTCTCCCATGGAGACGATCGTAGAGATGCTGGATGTAGTCCTGTGGAACGGCTTGCTATGCCATTTCCACCTGGCGCCTCAGTTGGACCAGCGTTCGTGCTGGACGTGCAGACCGCGTGAGACGACGCTTCATCCAGTCCCAAACATGCTCAATGGGGGACAGATCCGGAGATCTTGCTGGCCAGGGTAGTTGACTTACACCTTCTAGAGCACGTTGGGTGGCACGGGATACATGCGGACGTGCATTGTCCTGTTGGAACAGCAAGTTCCCTTGCCGGTCTAGGAATGGTAGAACGATGGGTTCGATGACGGTTTGGATGTACCGTGCACTATTCAGTGTCCCCTCGACGGTCACCAGTGGTGTACGGCCAGTGTAGGAGATCGCTCCACATACCATGATGCCGGGTGTTGGCCCTGTGTGCCTCGGTCGTATGCAGTCCTGATTGTGGCGCTCACCTGCACGGCGCCAAACACGCATACGACCATCAATGGCACCAAGGCACAAGCGACTCTCATCGCTGAAGACGACACGTCTCCATTCGTCCCTCCATTCACGCCTGTCGCGACACCACTGGAGGCGGGCTGCACGATGTTGGGGCGTGAGCGGAAGACGGCCTAACGGTGTGCGGGACCGTAGCCCAGCTTCATGGAGACGGTTGCGAATGGTCCTCGCCGATACCCCAGGAGCAACAGTGTCCCTAATTTGCTGGGAAGTGGCGGTGCGGTCCCCTACGGCACTGCGTAGGATCCTACGGTATTGGCGTGCATCCGTGCGTCGCTGCGGTCCGGTCCCAGGTCGACGGGCACGTGCACCTTCCGCCGACCACTGGTGACAACATCGATGTACTGTGGAGACCTCACGCCCCACGTGTTGAGCAATTCGGCGGTACGTCCACCCGGCCTCCCGCATGCCCACTATACGCCCTCGCTCAAAGTCCGTCAACTGCACATACGGTTCACGTCCACGCTGTCGCGGCATGCTACCAGTGTTAAAGACTGCGATGGAGCTCCGTATGCCACGGCAAACTGGCTGACACTGACGGCGGCGGTGCACAAATGCTGCGCAGCTAGCGCCATTCGACGGCCAACACCGCGGTTCCTGGTGTGTCCGCTGTGCCGTGCGTGTGATCATTGCTTGTACAGCCCTCTCGCAGTGTCCGGAGCAAGTATGGTGGGTCTGACACACCGGTGTCAATGTGTTCTTTTTTCCATTTCCAGGAGTGTATCTGTTGCTAATGCTGTCGCATGCGTACCGAATGTCTGCAAGGAAAGCGTAATAAAGGCAGTACCCTTATGCAGTCATTAGATTCATTAAGTTTCAAAAATAGATTGTGCCACCAATGCTGATCTTTACCGATAATTTATCGAATATCATGCGACATTCGTCGGAACGGCGAAGGCCGTAATGCATTCCCAGGATTATCCCGTCATTCTGGAAAACACAATGAATCAACACAAACATACATCCGTTCTTAGGGTCTCTGTCCAGCCCTACGTGCAGTTTGTTTTCCCCGGCACGATGACATCTACCAGCAGGACGACGCAATGCTTCACACAGATCACAGTGTATGGGCGTGACTTGAAGAGCACCAGGTTGAGTTTACTGTACACTCCTGGGCACCAAATTCCTTGGGTTTAAACCCAATCGAAAATCTGTGAGAGCATCTAGACTGGGCTGTTCGCTCCATGGATCCACAACCGAGAACCCTAACGTAACTGGTCATGGCATGACTCCACATTTAGGCTAAAATGAACAGCGGAAACGCAATAAAATTTCTTTATTAATCGGTTTCGGCTTTGTCTAAGCCATCTTCAGAATTTTTGGCCCCCTGTGGCTGGTGCTGGCGGCTTCTCAGATTTCTTGTGATGCCCCTATCGTACACACGGTACTGTGTGCGGACCCATTAAGGTGAAAGGACAGAGTACCTTCGCCATCAAGAGGATAGTCATCCAGATTTAGTTATCCCCGGAAAACATTATGTACCGTACATGGTTTTTGTTTTGTCTGCAGTGCTGATGCTCATAGAAATCCATGCTCTACAGTATCGTAGCAAGCCGCTAGAGCAGCCAAAATAAAATGGTGCAGCTGATGGGTTAAGTGCAGCATAGTACGCGGTAAGTAGTTTTCGGCATGTGAAGGGCAACAATGCTGCAACAATCCCAGATGAGTATGTGCAAGTGTGGGGCAACAGTGTACTACCATACGACACAATGTGATATTGCAGTGCCTGTGGTACTGTAATTACTATGCATAGTTCCTTTGGACATGAATGCATGTCCAAAGGAACAGGCTCTGCGGCGACTATAGCCGTTATGGAATACATTAGATGTATTCGCTATTGCGAATAAGGACAACCATCAACAGGCATGTCCGAAGGAACTTTGCATCGTAATCAGAATAACACAGCACTGCAATATCGCATTTATACATAATGGATGTACGAGTACGGGTCGTAGACGCATGGTTGACGACATATCGATGTTACGAGCTGACGATGAGTTGTGCACGGGTTTCCATTTGGTAAAACGACCTCTCGCGATAAGCAGGACCCCCGGGCTCGAGTCCCGGTGCGACACAAATTTTTACTGTCGTCATTCCATTTTACAGCTGACAGTTGTCCTTATTCCCAGTTGCGAATACATTTAATGTATACGACACAATGGGTGTCTGGTGGGGTGTAGGTTTTCGGAGCTGCCATGGCGTGGTGCTAACAGATGATGCTCCTGAAGGACAAAGCGTCAATGGAATTTTCTATCATAGCTCTCCTGACGAGGTTACGGCAGACTGACCAGCTGAAGAGTCTTGAATATCTGTCACAGGTGGTGTTTCTCCTCCACGTTAGCGCCCCAGGTAAATCCGTACCGGAGTCAGTCACGCATGCTGCTTCTTTCGGCTATTAAATTTTTATTCCCCCCACCACCACCATATTCTCCTGACATGACACCTAATGATCTCTTCCTCTTTCCTCGGATGAAGAAACCACTGCGTGACGGAAATTTCCCGAATGTCGATGGGATGATTTTCGAAATTGAACGTTTCCTGAAAAGCTAAAATGCGGACTTCTGCGAACAGTGTACACGCAGTGTCCTCCATCCTCGGGAAAAATGTGTTGCACTGATGAATATGTCGAGGATGATTGTGACCGTTACTGATATTACTGTCGCAGCTTTAGATTTTCGGGACGGCAGTTAAAACTTTATGACAATCCCTGTTACATCATATACAAGTACTAGTAAGTGTCATACAAATTACACTGAATAAGTAAATTAACATTCTTAACAATCAGCAGATACATGCAAAACTAAACTCGGTTAAAGCTTTACAAACTGTTGCTCTGTCAAATCTATTGCGTCATAGACGGGGAACAAGAAGCACGAAACTTATGTGCAGAACACGAAGATGAGTTTTCTATGAATGGCCTAGGTATGTCTAACGAGCCCAAGCTATGGATTGAGGATAAACCGAAGAAAGACTGAAGTAATGAGGTGCAGCAAAAATGACAACAGCGAGAAACTTAACATCTGATGATCACGAAGTAGATGAAGTTAGGAGGACATAAAAAGCGAACTAGCCTAAACAAAGAAAGCATTTTTTACCAAAACAAGTCTGCTAGAATCAAATATCGGCCTTAATTTGAGGAAGCAGTTTCTGAGATTGTACCACAACACTGTATGAAAGTGAATGAAAGACTTTCGGGAAACCGTAAAATGAGAGAATCGAAACATTTCAGATATGGTGTTATAGAAGGATGATGGAAAATGGGTAGACTGACAAAATAAGAAATGAAATTTTGAGGAGAATCGGCGGAGGGCGTAACATTTGGAACACATGGACAACAAGAACTGACATGATCTGTTTCTTGCCGTATTTCCGGTGTAATTAGTTTTCCGTGACGTTTCACGCTTGCAGTGGGCCAGATGTCGACATCATCTTGCTCCTAGTCCAAAACCTTCTCCAATCGGGGACAGAATGATAGGATCCGCGTTAAGACATCAAGAAATAACTTCCATTATAAATGAGGGAGTTGTAAAAAGTAAAAATGTAGGGGAAGACAGAGATGGGAATATACGCTACTGGCCATTAAAATTGCTACACCAAGAAGAAATGCAGATGATTAACGGGTATTCATTGGACAAATATATTAACATGTGACTACATTTTCACGCAATTTGGGTGCATAGATCCTGAGAAATCAGTACCCAGAACAACCACCTCTGGCCGTAATAACGGCCTTGATACGCCTGGGCATTGAGTCAAACAGAGCTTGGATGACGTATACGGGTACAGTTGGGCATGCAGCTTCAACACGATACCACAGTTCATCAAGAGTAGTGACTGGTGTATTGTGACGAGCCAATTGCTCAGACACCATTGACCAGACGTTTTCAGTTGGTGAGAGATCTGGAGAATGTGCTGGACAGGGCAGCAGTCGAACATTTACTGTATCCAGAAAGGCCCGTACAGGACCTGCAACATGCGGTCGTGCATTATCCTGCTGCAATGTAGGGTTTCGCAGGGATCGAATGAAGGGTAGAGCCACGGGTCGTAACACATCTGAAATGTAACGTCCACTGTTAAAAGTGTCGTCAGTGCAAACAAGAGGTGACCGAGACGTGTAACCAATGGCACCCCATACCATCACGCCAGGTGATACGCCAGTGTGGCGATGACGAAGACACGCTTCCAATGTGCGTTCACCGCGATGTCGCCAAACACGGATGCGACCATCATAATGCTGTAAACAGAACCTGGATTCATCCAAAAAAATGACGTTTTGCCATTCGTGCACGCAGGTTCGTCGTTGAGTACACCATCGCAGGTGCCCCTGTCTGTGATGCAGCGTCAACCGCAGCCATGGTCTCCGAGCTGATAGTTCATGCTGCAGCAAACTTCGTCGAACTGTTCGTGCAGATGGTTGTTGTCTTGCAAACGTCCCCATCTGTTGAGTCAGGGATCGAGACGTGGCTGCACGATCCGTTACAGCCATGCGGATAAGAGCCTGTCATCTCGACTGCTAGTGATACGAGGCCGTTGGGATCCAGCACAGCGTTCCGTATTACCCTCCAGAACCCACCGATTCCATATTCTGCTAACACTTATTGGATCTCGAGCAACGCGAGCAGCATTGTCGCGATACGATAAACAGCAATCGCGATGGGGTACAATCCGAACTTTGTTGGAAACGTGTTGGTAGGCATTTCTCCTCCTTACCGAGGCATCACAACAATGTTTCACCAGGCAACGCCGATCAACTGTTGTTTGTGCATGAGAAATCGGTTAGTGTATCTAACAAATACTTTAACAAGTACAGAATGAATCAGAAATATTGAAATCAGATATGAACTTCGTATTTGCAGAATAAAAGAAAAGTTAGAAGAAAGTAACAGGAGGTCGACTGAGCATTCGCTAAAAATGGATCTACGAAGGTTATAACAAAAAATAAATTACTGCAAAATGAAAAGAAAAAGAGTTCCTACGAGATCGATGAGGAGACAGAAACCTTAAGAGGCAGTGTACAACTTGTAACGAGCATCGATGAAGTAGAAGAGGAAAAAGAAGAAGAAGAAGACAAAGAAGAAGAGACGTGGTCGACCAAGTATCTACGGAGACTTCAGTTAATATGATATGCTTACGCTTTCTTCACAATAAAAATCACTTGCAAGAAATCGTTAATCATCATTACGTAATTTCTCGTCCAGTGGCTGGAAATGCTTTCGGCAGCTCTATCTAAATATTAGCATTAGTATCGTCGAAGTATTTCAAATACTTCGGTCTTTGAAATGCCAGGAAATAAACTCATCCTGTCTCTAGGCAACACACCCTAAACAACGGAAAGAATCCGTTATGCCGATCTTTAATGCTTCAAGAATAAATGTAAACTGAAATTTCAATAAGTGTAGACGACTGTTGTTTAAAGTAACTGTATTCTTAAACTGCATAATGTTTTTCAGTAACGAGTATATTATGACGTAGTGAGACTCGTTAAATATACATCCTGTTAGTCTCCCGTTGTCGCCCGTTTGCAGGAAATTCGAATAAGCTTTTATGCTTCTGCCGGCAGCAGCTTAAAAAGGGCGTTAATAGCAACATAACCGTCGATATATGACACACATGATGGAAGACGCGACGTTAAGTTTTACGGCGCGCAGGGGTATCGTCATGAAACCTACGATCGGGCCCGAGATGTGAAACTGGCTTCGTACGCTGCATGCAAGTAGGCGCGAGCTGTACCTCGATGTTATGTCGCGGACCATCAATTGGTAACACTTCAGCTAGCGTGGCTCCGATAGTAAGACATTTAGGAAGATAAATAAAGATAGATTGCGAACTTTCAGCACTTTAAAGAGTCAACATTTTCACTTACGGTGATACTGAGTAACTGAAGTTACACTTAGTTTTCGGTACGTCGTCGGATCTAATAGGTCTCGGATCTTTTGCTCGTAATCTTCGGTCTTCATTACGACGGTCGCATTCCCCTTATCGGCAGGCAGTACCAATATACTCTTGTCGGCGTTGAGATTCTTAATGGCTTGTACCTCTTCTTTCTTCAGGTTGCAAGCTGGTGGTTTTTGCTCAGCGCAGTATCCTGGCTGTTTCAGTGCGTATTTCCTCTGCCCTTTCACAAGGAAGGGTCCTAATGGCTGCTTCGGTGTTGGCAATGATATCCTCCATAGGTGTATAGTTGTCGGGACGATAGTGAAATTCCCTCCTTTTTGAAGAACAGACACTTTCTCTTCGGTCAATTGTCGTTCAGTGAGGTTGACCACTGTGTGTGATATGTTGGGAATCGCACTGTCGGTCTGCTTCCGGCATCTTTCAAACTTTTTCTTCTGCCGCTCTGTGCAGCGCTCGAGTTCCTTCTGCATGCTCCTGTGAGTGATGCTGTCGATCTTATCATAGTCGTCTCGATGCATTCTGCTACTTAGTTGATAGAAAATGTCCACAAGTTCCTGATCCGTTCTTGCCAAGTCTCTCTCTAAGTGCAGATCCGATGCTGCGTATCACTCGGAATACGAATCGATTAATCAGGGCGTCTTCTCTGCCAGCGGACATACAGAGAAACCTGCGCAACACAGAAGCCCTACCACCTCGGCTGTATGGATTACCCAAGATCCATAAGAACAACGTTCCACTGAGACCGAACGTTAATGCTCCTGTCTCACCAACGTATAAACTGGCAAAACACTTGGCCTCTCTGCTCCAGCCACACGTGGGGAAGACCGACACATACAATAAGGACTCAGGACATTTCATTGAGAAGCTGAAGGAACTGAAACTTGCACCAAACGACATACTGGTCAGCTTTGATGTTGTTTCGTTATTTACGAAAGTGCCACTCAGTGACGCTCTGGAGCACATCGGTTCCATGTTCCCGCAAGACATCAAAAAGCTCTTCCATGCATGTCTCACCACGAGCTGTTTCACGAGGAATGGTGATTTCTACGAACAGCTGGAAGGCGTCGCCATGGGTAGTCCTCTCAGTCCAGTGGTGGCCAACTTCTTCCTGGAACAATTCGAAGCACAGGCACTAGACTCGGCGACTTGCAAACCTAAGGTGTGGTACAGGTACGTCGATGATACTTTCGTGATGTGGAGCCATGGTAAAGAACAGCTCGGTGACTTCCTAAGGCACTTGAACAGCCTCCATGCCAACATAACATTTACCATGGAAGTAGAAAAAGACAAGAAACTGCCATTTCTAGATGTGCTGGTCACAAGCGACGGCGAAAACCTGGGACACAGCGTGTACCGAAAACCGACACACACGGACCGATACCTGCACAAACTGTCAAACCACCACCCGGGCCAGAAAAGAGGCATGATTAGTACGCTCGTAACGAGAGCAGGACGAATATGTGAGCCGCAACACCTCAAACGAGAAATGCAACACCTGGAAACTGTTCTGAGGAGCAATGGGTACTCCACAAATTACATTAGAAGTGTAACAGAGCCAAACACTCGGCGAAGTAAGGAACGAGAAGAAGAAATGTCGGGTACGGCATTTCTGCCATACATTCCCAGAGTGACGGTCAGAATCGGCCGTATATTGCGCAAACATGGCGTAAAGACGATTTTCAAACCGACAAGGAAGATCAAAGAGTGTCTTAGATCGGCGAAGGAGAAAAGAGACCCACTTGCAATGTCGGGAATATACCGTATACCATGCACATGCGGAAAAGCTTATGTCGGAATGACTGGACGATCCATTAACACCAGGATCAAAGAGCATAAGCGACATTGCAGGTTGGGGCAGGTGGAGAAATCGGCCGTGGCAGAGCACGCACTGACTGAGACCGACCACGTAATAAAATTCGCCGACACGGAAGTTCTGTCTGTAGAGAAGCACTATCACACGCGCTTGTTTAGAGAAGCTGTAGAAATACAAAAACACGCGAACAGTTTCAACAAGAAAGAGGAAAGCCTTAAGCTAAACGGATCCTGGCTTCCCGTACTGCAGCGAACGACCGTCGCAGGTAGCAAGAGGAGAACCGCACCGGAAATGACAGCGGAGAAGCCTTCGGACGTTGGCGCGCCAGGTACATATAGTCTGCGGCCGCGAGCTCGGCTCCAGTTCACCACCGGCAATAGAGGGTGAAGCTTTGATAATGCCAGCCACTCGTGCTGGCGAAACGTCAGAAAAATCATTAGATGAACGTCGGCCGAAGAACCCGAGACAGAAGCCAATAGCCAGTTTCTCGCTGTTGTCATTTCTGCTATTCCTCATTATTTTACTCTGTTTTCGGTTTACCCTCAATTCATAGATTATGCACATCAACTGTTCGTTGCACTTAACATGCTGTGTTCTTCCTTTCTTTTGCTAAATGTAGTCACGTCATCAGTGAATCTTATGAATGATATAGTTTCACTATGAGTTTTAATCTCACTCCAGAACATATCTTTGATTTCCATCGTTGCTTTTTCAATGCCTAGATTGAATAGCAGAAACCATTCTTATGTTACACCCTTTATAATTCGAGCACTTAGTTCTTCGACGTCCATTCATATTATTCCCTCCTGGTTCTTGTACAAATGTATGTTGGCTATCCTTCCCAACAGCCCAAGGCAATTTTGCTGAGAAAATCTTTCTCCATTTTATACATGGTTACTTGCCAATTCATACAGCGAACAGTTTTTTTAAAACTGGTGTTAAAGTTACTAAAATGTAACTGAATAGACTGTCCAATGGTACGCAGTAGCTGTATTTCTTCAGGTCGATTATGAACGCACTCAACCGGTTTCACAACTTTTAAATTGCACCTTCTGGTGCAAACATAGTTGCTATGTCACGGGTTAGAGAATGCCGCAGAATAACAATTGGCGTAGCTATTTAAAGTTCTCAGCCCTCTAAGTTAATAGGAGTCCATGTCAACCGATAAAAAACCATTGTCACTGATGAATGTCATGATTGTGTTAAGTCGCGAAACACTGAAATGTGCTCTTGTCGGCCTATATCAGGCAACAGAATGCCCCTCAGAGATGTCCCTCTGTTGCTTGACATAGGCCGACGAGGATGCAGTTCGCGAATTAACACAGTCATGACATTCGTCATTATAGATATTCTTTTTTTATTAATTTGTAGGGCTGAGAATTTTACCCAGTGACGCCAACTGTTAGTCTGCAGCATTTTATAACTTTCAACATAGCAATTATATTTGCACCAAGAGATGCAATTAAATAGTTGCATAACAGGTTTTGTTGGCTTATAATGAACTAGAAAAAATTACAGCTACTGCAGACCATTGGACAGTACATTCAGTTTCATTTTAATCGTTTTAACACCTGTTTTGTAAAAAAACTGTTCGCTGTATGATTAGTTAAGTCATCATGTATAACTCTTTAGTTGTGTTTGCCCCAGTTTAAAATTACCTGTTTCTCCATCTTATACTGTCAAACACTTTTTCTATGTGGATACGTCCAATGAACTTGCTTGGATTTTTCTTGAGTCCAGCTTCCGTTATCAACGTCATCGTCACAACTGCCTCTAATACGTTTACTTTTCTCGATTCAGACTGACCGTCGACTAACAGATCCTCAATTTTTATTCATTCTTCTATAAATTTTTCTCATCAGCAACACGGACACATGAACTATCAATCTGAGAGTGAGACAGTTCTTATATTTTTCTGTCTTTGCTGTCACACCTATTGTGTTGATGACATTTCTCCGAAACTCTAATGATACATTTCCAGACTCATAGATTCTAGAAACCAACTTGAATACTCGTTTGGTTGTGTTTCCAACAATTATTTTAGAAATTCTGAAAAGTTATTGTTTGTGTCTTCCTCCTAATTAGCACAGGCCTACTAACGCTCCTTTAACGAGGACTCTAGTACTGGATTTGTTATGTTTTCGTATAATTTTCTGCTTCTTCTTCTATCACATGATCGGAGAGTTCCTCCTTCCCGTAGAGGCTTTCAGTATACCCATTTCACCAATCCGCCCTCTCCTCCGCATTTAACACCGGAATTCCTGTTGTACCCTTAATCTGGAGATTTTTGCTTTTAATTTTACGAAGGTTGGTTTGACTTTCGTACATGCTAGATCAGTCATTCTGACAATCACTTCTCATTTTTTGGCAGCCATTTCGCTTTGGCTTGCCTGCCCTTGCGGCTTACACCGAGCTGAGAAAAGTCGTGGGATGCGTCATAATATCGAGTAGGACCTCCTATTGCCGGGCGTAGTGCAGCAACCCTACCTCGCGTAGACTCATCAAGCCGCTGGAAGTTCCCTGCAGAAATACTGAGCCATGTTGCCACTATGGCCGTCCATAACTGCGAAAGTGTTGCTGGTGCAGGATTTTGTGCACGAACTGACCCGAAAGGCTTTGTTCTATAAAAGTTCGACGGGATTCATGTCGGGCGATCTGGTTGGCCCAACCATTCTCTTGAATTGTCCAGAACGTTCTTCAAACCAATCACGTAGAACTGTGGCTCGGTGACATGGAGCGTTGTCATCCATAAAAATTGTACCGTTGTATAGGAAGATGAAGTCCATGAATGGCTGCAAATGGTCTCGAAGTAGCCGAACACAACGAATTTCCAGTCAATGATCGGTTCAGTCTGACCAGAGGACCCCTATCCATTACACGTAAACACAGCCTTGACCATTATGGAGCCCCGACCTGCACAGTGCCTTGACAACTTGGGTCCATGCCTTCGTGTGGTCTGCACCCCACTCTAAACCTACCATCATATCTTGTTGTTGTTGTTGTCTTCAGTCCTGAGACTGGTTTGATGCAGCTCTCCATGCTGCTCTATCCTGTGCAAGCGTCCTCATCTCCCAGTACATACTGCAACCTACATCCTTCTGAATCTCTTTAGTGTATTCATCTCTTGGTCTCCCTCTACGATTTTTATCCTCCACGCTGCCCTCCAATGCTAAATTTGTGATCCCTTGATGCCTCAGAACATATCCTACCAACCAGTCCCTTCTTCTTGTCAAGTTGTGCCACAAACTCCTCTTCTCCCCAATTCTATTCAATGCCTCCTCATTAGTTATGTGATCTACCCATCTAATCTTAAGCATTCTTCTGTAGCACCACATTTCGAAAGCTTCTCTTCTCTTCTTGTCCAAACTATTTATCGTCCATGTTTCACTCCAACACATGGCTACACTCCATACAAATACTTTCAGAAACGACATCCTCACACTTAAATCTATACTCGATGTTAACAAATTTCTCTTCTTCAGAAACGCTTTCCTTCCCATTGCCAGTCTACATTTTATATCCTCTCTACTTCGACCATCATCAGTTATTTTGCTCCCCAAATAGCAAAACTCATTTATTACTTTAAGTGTCTCATTTCCTAATCTAATTCCCTTAGCATCACCCGACTTAATTCGACTACATTCCATTATCCTCGTTTTGCTTTTGTTGATGTTCATCTTATACCCTCCTTTCAAGACACTGTCCATTCCGTTCAACTGCTCTTCCAAGTCCTTTGCTGTCTCTGACAGAATTACAATGTCATCGGCGAACCTCAAAGTTTTTATTTCTTCTCCATGGATTTTAATTCCTACTCCGAATTCTTCTTTTGCTTCCTTTACTGCTTGCTCAATATACAGATTGCTTAGCATCGGGGAGAGGCTACAACCCTGTCTCACTCCCTCCCCAACCACTGCTTCTCTTTCATGCCCCTCGACTCTTATAACTGCCATCTGGTTTCTGTACAAATTGTAAATAGCCTTTCGCTCCCTGTATTTTACCCCTGCCACCTTTAGAATTTGAAATAGAGTATTCCAGTCAACATTGTCAAAAGCTTTCTCTAAGTCTACAAATGCTAGAAATGTAGATTTAATTTTTCTTAATCTATTTTCTAAGAAAAGTCGTAGGGTCAGTATCGCCTCACGTGTTCCAACATTTCTGCGGAATCCAAACTGATCTTCGCCGAGGTCGGCTTCCACCAGTTTTTCCATTCGTCTGTAAAGAATTCGCGTTAGTACTTTGTAGCTGTGACTTATGAAACTGATAGTTCGGTAATTTTCACATCTGTCAACACCTGCTTTCTTTGGGATTGGAATTATTAGATTCTTCTTGAAGTCTGAGGGTATTTCGCCTGTCTCATACATCTTGCTCACCAGATGGTAGAGTTTTGTCAGGACTGGCTCTCCCAATGCCTTCAGTAATTCCAATGGAATGTTGTCTACTCCAGGGGCCTTGTTTCTACTCAGGTCTCATCATATCTTACCAACGGAAATTGGGACTCATCTGAAAAGGCTATGGTTTTCCAGTCGTCTAGGGCCCAATCGATATGAACACAACTCAGGAGAAGCGCTGCAGGCGACGTCGTGCTGTTAACTTCGCCCTCGCGCCAATCCTCTATTGTGATGGACCATTAACGCCACATTCGCCGCACTTTCCGAACGGAGACGTTAGTCGTACATCCCAGATAAATTTCTGAGTTTTTTCACGCAATGCTGCATGTCTGTTAGGACTGACAACTTTACGAAAATGCCGCTGATATCGGCCGTTAAGTGAAGGCCGTCGGCCATTGCGTCGTCCGTGGTGAGAGGTAATGCCTGAAACTGGGTATTCTCGGCACACATTTGACACTGTGGATCTCGTAAAATTGAATTTCCTAACGATTTCCGAAATGACACGTCCCTGGCGTATAGCTCCTATTCCCATGCCGCATTCAAAGTCTGTTTATTCCCGTCGAGCGGCCATAACCACAGCTGTGTCAGTGCATTGCCCTTTTATAACTTGTTTACCTGATACTGCCGTCATCTGTATTTATACATACCGCAGTCCCATGACTTCTGTCACCTCTGTTTATTTCATTCGTAAAAGCTAGTATGCTTCTCCTCAAGGTTTCGCCAATAGATTTAAGCTCTACAAATAAAGGTTTGACCTTTTATTAGAAAAGTTTTTAATGCAACATGATCAAACTTATCTCTTCAAGATGGAGCTTCACCATTACTGGAGCAATTATCAGTTACCGTCCTTGTTTCTATATTCGTCTAGACAACCTCTATTACTGCTCTTTTCAGAAAAGTCCATTCCTCTTCACCTCAACAAGCTACAGTAAGTGATAATAAATACCACGCTGGCTACAGCCTTAGAGAAATTGAAATCGGCTTTATTATTGTTCAGTACTTAAAAATGCCACTTCATTCCACGTTGAATCTTCCGAACGATTCTTTTAAACTTCAGTCTGCTTTTCGTCATTACTAGATTGAGATGTCTATCTGTATCTTAATTTTGGTACACCTTCTGTTCCAGTAGCTGATATCGATATCTCTGTCTGACAATATGTAACCCAGTTGGATTCGTTTCGCGTCTGCGTACCTTTTCGAAGTATATACCTCCTTGTCTTCTGATTTTTGAACAGTGTATTTGCTATAAATAGCTCAAATTTATTGCCGAACGTAGTTCGTGTTTCTTGTCTCTCATTACCACAAATGTATGGGCGTTTACCTCGCATATACTGTCATTTTCAACTTTATTTAGCAATAAAATTTTCCAAGGTACAACGTACTGTAGAAAGAAATCTGTTATAATCGGAAGCCTGGCATATTTTTCTCTCTGTACTTCTGTCGAAAATATTTATTGAAAGAGAGGTCATTTTCTTCCCAAGTTTCTTCGCAATGTTCCCAATGGAGGATTACATCACTATAACCATTTCATCTCAGTAAACTGCGAAATATAAGATTGGATTGGTTGGGGGGAGGAGAACAGACAGCGAGGTCATCGGTCTCATCGGATTAGGGAAGGACGGGGAAGGAAGTCGGCCGTGCCCTTCCGAAGGAACCATCCCGGCATCTGCCTGGAGCGATTTAGGGAAATCACGGAAAACCTAAATCAGGATGGCCGGACGTGGGATTGAACCGTCGTCCTCCCGACTGCGAGAAACATAAGATCAGCTTGTTTGTTTCGATAGCGCTTATATTGTAACCTAAAGATATTCTTGGTTTCTGTGCTATTAGCGGTATTACAAAATGGTTCAAATGGCTCTGAGCACTATGGGACTTAACATCTGAGGTCATCAGTCCCCTAGAAATTAGAACTACTTAAACCTAACTAACCTAAGGACATCAGACACATTCATGCCCGAGGCAGGATTCGAACCTGCAACCGTAGCGGTTACGCGGTTCCAGACTCTAGCCCCGAACCGCTCGGCCACTCCGGCCGGCGCGGTTTTACTGGTCTCGTTGTTTGTATTCGGTTCCAATGCCATATTGAGCTTGTTTAAATACAATTGTCTTTCTTCCAAGAAAGCTATTTTATTCACACCCTTGCGATTTTATAACATATTTACTGTCCATTGTCGACTTTGGAAGCTGTATAACACGGTCAGTCAGAACATAATGAGCATCTATGTAATAGCCGGAATATCCGGCTCTGGCACGGACAACAGCAGTGACGCGAAACCATGAAGCCTTGGTAGGTCGCTGGAGAGAGCCGGCATCAAATCTGCCCACACAAGTCATCTAATTCCCGTAAATGCCGGGGAGTGGGGTGGTGAACTCTGACGCCACGTGCAGTCACGTCCTAATTGTGTTCGATCCCGTCCAGATCTGGCAAGCACATCAATTGGAAGTCACCACTGTGTTCCTTGAGCTACTCCATTAGACATTGACCTTGTCACATGGCGCATATTTTGTTGAAAAATGCCACTGCCGTCGGTAACATGATCGTCATGAAAGGGTGTACGTTGCCTGCAAACAGTGTACGATACTGCTCTAACCTCATGGTGCCATGCGAAAGCTGCGCTGGACCCGTGGATGCCCACGTGTATGTTCCCCAGGGCTTGTGGGAGCCGCGGGTTAAGGAGCTGTTCCCCCGAAGACAACGGACTCGCCCCCTCCCATCGGCAAGATGGAGATTGTATCGTGATCCATCAGAGCCTGCAACGTTCTGCCACTGCACCAGTTTCCAATGCTGATAGTCACGTGCTCATTTCAGACGTAGATGTCGATGTCGTGGATTTAACATTGGCACATTCATGTGTCATCGGCAGCAAAGGCCCATCGATATGAGTGTTCGGTGCACTGTACGTTCAGACACACTTGTACTCCGCCCAGCATTAAAATCTAATGTTAGTTCCGCGGAAGTTTGCCGCCTGTCCTGTTTTACTAGTCTACCCAGCGTACGGCGTCCGATATTCGTAATGAGAGATGGCTGCCCAACCCTACGACGTCTGGATGTGGTTTCACCTTGCTTCCGCCACGTATTGAAGATATTCATCACAGCACTCCTCGAACTTCGGACAAGTCAAGCAGTTTTCGAAATGCTCGTGCCAGGCCTCCGGGCCATCACAATCTGCCTTCGATCGCAGATGGCGCGCCTTCCCCATTCTGCACACGGACAGCAAGCTCACTGATACTACATGCACCATGCGTGTGTCTAAATAGCAGTCATTCCTCACCAAGTGGCACTGGTATCTCCTGGACGGTTTTATACAGATTGTAGGTTGATGGTAATAATGCTCTTGCTGATCAATGTACGTACAAAAATGTGTCAAAGGTGGTACATAATAAATTCTGTATAGGAAAACTACAGTCTTGGCAAAGAAATGCTACATCCTTCATCCAGGGCCGGTGCAAACGGTGCAACCTCACAGGGCGTCTCACTTCTGTGACATCACGAAAAGAATGAGAAGGTAATCTTAGAACTATCACCTGTAACGTCTATATTACAGATAAACTGGAAAAGAATGTAAGGTGTTTCTGAGACAGCTTTTAATTTAACGCGAAGAAAATGTAACTGAAGTGTATACCCTTTGTGACACGACTACACAATTCGAAGTCGCTGTATCGCAGACGCTAAAAATATCTATTGTTAACATATGGCTGTTGCTGATCCGTAAATTAAGGGATATGCGATTCACTGTTTCTCAACGCCCCTCCGCGGCCTTGCTACTAATTGTCGATATCAAGCATTACATTCATCGGTTAGCGGGTGTCTCTCACAGAACAATTTGTTCATTGTCGGGGTTTTCCATTTCACACCGATTCATATGACGTGTGAGCGTTCTGTGTTAAAATATGGTTTTTTGTTGGGCTTTGAAGTGTCTACAGTTTCGTAAGAGGGACAGATTTAGGAAACACGTTACAGGTGCTCAAACAAACATTTGCGAACCTGCTGCTGTCCCACATGTAGATCGTGAAATAATGAAGAACCGAGGCCAAGGTAATTGGCCTAATCCTCCACGGCAGATGAAATTGTAACGAAAGGTCCTACTAAAATTGTAAATTCCGACTATTCTTTAGGTGTGAAGAGACGAAAATGGTAACTTTACTCAATGAAGAAGAAAGGGATCGAAAACGGCTGGTGTGTTCGGCATTTAGTGACAAAGTTTTTTGTTATTGTTATTAACTTTTTGGATTTCCTCCTAACGAACTGTTAAGTGATGGACCGTGTGACTGAGTTCATATAGGAAATCTGTTTAAAGGGCATGAAAAATTATTCAGCCATGTCTTACAATTTAAAACCTGGTTCCTAAATCTCTGTCTTACCATTATATAATCTATCTGATACCTTCTAGTATCTCCAGGCCTCTTCCATGTATACAACCTTCTTTCATGATTCTTGTTAGTTACGATTAAGTTATGCTCTGTGCAAAATTCTACCAGGCAGCTTGCTCTTTCATTCCTTACTCCCATTCCTTATTCACCTACTACGTTTCCTTCTCTTCCTTTTCCTACTATCAAGTTCCAGTCACCCATGAGTACCAAATTTTCGTCTCCCTTCACTATCTGAATAATTTCTTTTATCTCATCACACATTTCATCAATCTATTCGCCATCTGGTCACAATAATGCGTTTACTAAGATGTTTCTAATAGCTTTCCCGCATTACTATTTTCCTATTCATTATTAAATCCTGCATTACCCTAATTTGATTTTTTATTTATAACCCTGCGTTCACTTGACCAGAAGTCTTGTTCCTCCTGCCACCAAACTTCACTAATTCCCACTATATCTAATTTCCCATCCATTTCCCTTTTTAAATTTTCTAACCTACCTGCCCGATTAAGGGATCTGACATTCCACGCTCCGATCCATAGAAAGCCAGTTTTCTTCCCCTGATAACAACGTCGTCCTGAGTAGTCCCCACCTGGACATCCTAATGGGGGACTGTTTTACCTCTGGAATATTTTACCCAAGAGGACGCCATCATCATTTAACCATACGGTAAAGCTGCGTGCCCTTGAGAAAAATTACACCTGTAGTTTCCCCTTCCTTTCAGCCATTCGCAGCACCAGCGCAGCAAGGCAGTTTTGGTTTGTGTTATAAGGCCAGATCAGTCAAACCTTCAAGAGTGTTTCCGCTGCAACTATTGAAATGGCTGCTGCCCCTCTTCAGCAACCACACGTTTGTCTGGCCTCACAACACGTACACCTCCACTGTGGTTGCACCTACAGTATGGCTGTCTATATCGCTGAGGCACGCAAATGTACCCACCAACAGCAACGTCCATGGTTCATGGGGCTGAGGGGGGTGGGGGAGGTGTTCTTTAAGTTTCGGAAACAGATGAAAATCGGATGGGGTGAAGTAGGATTGTATGGAGGATGATGGAAGTCAGTAAAAGCAAGGGAAGGCATCCTATTGTTCTACATGTCATAGCGCTTGTGTATGGTCTGGCTCCTTCAAGTAGAAGGGGAAGGTGCTCCATGAATTGACAAAGTTTTCTCCGGATAGAATCTCCATTACGGCAGGCTGTTTCCCTCACACCGACGGAGTTCGTTTACTCACCGACATGTTACACGCTTCAGTTCAGAGCCCTCAATCGGCAGACGATAAAAAATAGCGTCAGCGAAGCGGGGAAGTCGAATGAGCATAGGCATGACTTGCAATGACCTCAACCGATATTTAGAACAGAATAAAAAATTCAGTGGCCTTGTCTTTCAGCACGCCCTTGTACCTCTTGCAAGGGAGAAATTTGGCAATACCTGCTGCGAACTCAGCTATACCTATAACGATAAACTTAAACCTTGTTGGTCGTTTTCTTTATCTTTAGTTGTATTTGTTTATTTTTTTTTGGCACAATCACAGCTACCTTTTCTAACTATCGGTTTCGACCCTCTAGTGTAGCAACTCGATCTCCAGAAGACCGTCTAAGAAGGTGCAGACTAGTAGTTTGAACAGGCTGTTGCGATTGTGTTAAAAAAATCATGGAAACGGTATAAAGCTCGTTTTTAACTGTAGCTGAATGAGTATTGAAAGTATCTAACCCAAATTGTATCCTTTTTTATTTGTGAAAGTACTAATGATAAGATTGTTCCAGATTGATTTTTCAACAAACATACATCTGACTGCATCTGTGAACTTGTTTCTTGCACTCCTTCATTTTGCCAGAAATGCAACATTCATTTGACTCAGCAATCAAGTTTAACAGAATAATGCCGTTTGTGGAATGGCATTAAGGTGGTACTGAAAATTTAACTTTTGGTCCTGATGTTTACTTAATGAAATTATATCTTGACTTGAATAACACAAGTTGTACAATGGCATAAAACTAGTTATTTGAAATAACTTTGCTCTGATAACGTTAGTTGTACCAAAATCGATTTCAAACAATGAACTGCACATACATATTGCATAGATGCCTCATTTTCTTTACGTTCTTTCATTGGTGGGTAAGTTTACTATATTACTCATTTTCATATTCAATACAAGCAAAGGACATGTATTATGATTCAGGCTGTTAGATTTAAACACAATGTTTATCTCAATATATATATATATATATATATATATATATATATATATATATATATAGTTAAAATTTTAAGTCATACACAAAACCTACCATTTCCAAAATTTTTGTAGCACAAATGAATCTTACAAAAAATTTTACAAAACGCTTACTGCGTTAAACCTTGGACATACAAATCCTAACTCTGAACATTATCTACCAAAAGCCATTTTGAAATCTTTATACAGCTTCTCTCATTTACAGGCTAAAGTTTGCTTAGCGTAACTGCGCAGTGAGCTGGACTCCTACCTTAAAGCTGTCCGCACACATCTGCTTCCTCTAGGCACCTAGCTGCGACTTCCGAGTTATTTTACTGTGCACGCCCAGCTCTCTTAACCATCAGAGATTCTCCTTCTCAAAGATATTATACTCATTCGACCTTGCGGTTGGCAACTAACAACTTTATTTTCTGGATCTAACTTGATTAGATCTTATCACATACCTTTCATAACACCCTGGTCCGCTGGACAAGAATTTTGTGGGGGGATCTGTGCGGTTAGCACATATTTCCCCACGAAATTTGTAAAAAAAAATGCAATGTAAGAGACAATACAAATCAAACATAGTATTCCAACTAAAAGGCTATTACAAAGCAATAAAATTCACCAACAGAAACATAGAATGTGAAGTAAAATTCATAATATCATTAGATTGTCAAATTGCAGTGAATCAAAGAACATCAAAATGTAGAAAACATAAATACATAAATGTAGGGCAAAGATATCAGACATTTAGATTATTAAGAGAAGTGTATCAATCACCATTAAAATTTACAAAAAAGAGGAAAACAGTGGGAGGTAAAATCCATAAGGTATTTAGATTTCGAAGTTGAATTGTATGAAATAACATCAAAAGTTATAATACAGAAATGTAGAATGTGGAGTAAAACGCAGAATATACTTAGATTTCTGAAGAGAAGTGTATCAAATAGTATTGAAAGTTACAAAATAGAAGCATGGAAATGTGGGGTAAAATACCTCAAATAACACCAAACTTTATAAAACAGAAATGTACAATGTGAGGTAAAATACATAAAATAGCAAAATATCTGCTAGAAGTTAAGAGCATATGTCCATAAATGCATCATAGACAACTCTTAATGCCAGTGAAATCATGCAATAAGACACTTTAATTAATAGTAGGATTAAATATAAAATATGTGTCACATCAGGTGACAGCATATATTGACTTTCAGTTACAATCATTGTCTTGTAGTAGACATAGAGTACACTCAGAGTTTCGTGGACAATAGTAAATTAAGAAGACATGTCACATTAGGTGAGAGTTTACATTGAGACTAAATGTAAACTGCAGTAAAATGTGTGGCCTCAGGTGAAGAAACACACTTAGCCACAACTAGTGTCGATTGTACAATCCATGTCACATTAGGTGACAGTTTACACAGATTCCAATTGTAAACTGTAGTAAAACACACTGAGCCATAACTAATGCCGAGTGTACAATAGATGTCACATCAGGTAATAGGTCACACTGACTTTATTAGTGATCAGTAGTACAATAAGGTTGAAGAAGAGTGGGCATCAGGTGACGGGACACACTGAGGCATCTTATTGTGACTGTAGAATACCTGTTAAGTCAGGAGATAACTCACCATGTTTCAGTTACCGTAATGAAAAGCTATGTTATGTCACAAACAGGGCTCTCAGGTGATGAAACACTCTGAGCCACAAATAATGTCCAATGTACAATACCTGTCACATCAGGTGATAGGACACACTGACTTTAATAGTGATCAGTAGTACAATAAGACTGAAGAAGAATGGGCATCAGGTGATGGGACACCCTGAGCCATGTTAGTATCGATTGTAAAATATATGTCAATTCAGGTGACAACACACACTGACATTCAGTTACAATTGTGATATTCTATCAGTCATAGAACACATGTTATGTCAGGTGGTAGCTCACACTGACCTACACTTAAAGTCGTGATATTCAGTTTGTTATAGGACACATTTTATGTGAGAAAGTAGCTCACACTGACTTTCGTTACATTCTTGTAGATTCAGACTGTTTATGTAGTCAGGTGACAGTTCAGTCTGAGTCTCACTTATATTTACATAGACTCAGGCCCCTCGTTACGTCAGGTGGTAGTCCACTCTGACTATTAAACACAATCATGAGATTCTCGCAGATGCAGAACTTATGTCCTGTCAGGTGACAGCTTAGTCTGATGCTAAGTTAAAAACATTTACAAAATACGTTTGTCATAGTGACAGAAACATAATCTTAGTTACATTGATATTGTGATTGTGCAAGAAATTAATATGAAAACTAATATACAATAACTGTATGCAGTGGACATTTGTTGTAAAATTTTTACATATCTTGAAGGAAACAATAACGTCATATACTCTGTACCAATAACAGTAATTAGTTTTATAGAATCTATGTAGAAAAAAACTCCTACTGAAGGTAGTATACCATAAAAATAACACTATGCAGCAGACATTTGTTACAAAATGAATGTTTGTATGTATTTAAGCTGAATATAACCTCATATGGTCAGTAACAATGCTGTATTGAAATCGTCATTAAGACTATATTTACAATTGAATATTAATGATTACAATAACCTGCACAATAGCAGTAGTCATTTTACAACTTCACATATTCATTAACAATGCTGTATTGAAATCGTCATAAAGACTGTATTTACAAGTGTTATATATAACTCACCATTAATGATTACAATAATCTGCACAATCACAGTCGTCATTTTAGTGTTAACTTTACATTCAGTATTGACAGTTCATGCTGCAACAAATTTTATACAACCTTCTTAGAAAGAGTTTTGATAAAGTCTGAATAAGTGTTTTAACTTCATAGAAGAAATCTTATTTCTTTTCAGTACAGTTATTATAAAAGTTGTTTACTTTTCAGTGGACAGTTACACAGACATCTTAGAAAAATGAAAAATATTTAAAACAGAAAGTGGAGTAGACTGAGAACTCAGTAAGGAAGAATGAGTTCTACAGAGCTCAAGGGTATGGGGCACCAACGCCACATGGTGTGTCAGTTAAAGAATAACCAAACCTCTAGCCCATTAGTTTTTTTTGTGTAGACCACAAGGATAATCTGTTATCAAGTGCTGAAATAATGTCAACAATGGAAATTATTTGTGAGAAAAAGAGTAACCAAATTTACTTAAATAAATTATAGACAGAGACAATGAAGATGATACTAATTAATGTAGCTGAAAATAATGGTTGTTATGGTACACCAGAAACATAATTTTCATGGAAACAAAACACAATTATGTTATATTAATGTAGAATGAAAATACTATCACACTTAAGGAACAGTCCTTAGGAATGGACAAAACGCTTAGCTCAGCCAAGGAGAAGTATGTCTCAGAAAATAATAGTGTGACAAACCAAAGGTGTGCATAAATAGAACAATATATTTATAGCAAGTGGCAATATAATTAGCGTCACAAAGCACAAAGGCAAAAGTTTTGTTTAAAAGATCCATAATCAGTCTAACATAAACAAAAAGTAACATGCATTCAGAGAAAATTTGGAAATAACTGTAAAAAAAATAATATGTCAACTTCAAATAATAGCATGTAAACTCAAAACAAAACTTTTAACTGAAAGCATAGACCATAACATTATCTTAATCCTGATATAGGTAACACTACCAGAAAATAAAAGTGTAGAGACACATAAGAAATGCATAGCATAAGTGAAATAGTAACAGATGATTGTATCTCTACTTGAAAAATACTTTAAAAGAGAAAAAGGCAACATAGAAGGTAGCACAGAGACATCATAAAAGGTAAGAATTATTATACGTGTGGTGCTGCAGGTATAAGAGAAAAACTCATTAAAGAATGCTTGTAGTATGTCATGAATTAAGTCCTGAGTGGATCCTCAACATTGAGTCCTAAAACAATCCCAATTGGACTCTAGTAATCCCAAGTCATCATATTATTTCATTAATGGCATTTGAAAAATAGTTGAAAATTAATAAACAGTATATAATTGGAAACAAAATGTTAAGTTTTCCAAGAAAACTATTTGCTTATTATAAAAGGGAAAGGGTCATTAATGAAATTTACATGGTACATCGTGAAATAGTTGATACTTGTTCTTAAAAGCTGCAGAGAAAATTAATTGTTAAGTAGAACTATAGTTAACAATGAAACTTGTCAGAAAATCACCATCGACATTTCTGGAAAATGTAGAACAACATCACTAACACTTCATGTAGCTATGGTCGTAGCTTCAGCACACAGTATTTGCTGATCATCAGTTGTAGTATCCGAGATTCCAAAGTCTAAAAAATAAAAAAGGTACTTAAATCTCACAGTATCTACTCTGCTCATAAGCTTCAAATATCATCTTAAAAACTCGTATGAACACACCCTTTCTTCAAATATCTTAAAACCATCCAAACCATTAGTTCCATCTTCTTATAAACATTGTCAATACTCATATTACATCCTTTATCGCGAAAACCCTAAGTAAACTTGAGGAAAATTGGTACCACTAGCTTAACATCAACATACAAAGTGGCCTTCGTTCCTGCAAAATCTTGTTACAGGTAGTGTCATTATGTTGTGTAAACATAGTTCACCGCAGTCATCGCAAAGTAACATCCAACAAAAAAATAGGAACAAAGCTATCATGTAGAAAGTATCAACATCAATTGATGAACGAAATTCTCAACTGTAATGTCAACTTCAAATGCCAGTATGAAAAGAGTTTCATAGAAACCAATAATGAAATTCATCAGCAATGTACTGAATTAATCCCAGGTTATTACAATAAGTTTGAAACCTATAACACTCCAGAAAGAAAGCAGATAACACTACTAAGCTATCTCCAGAAAAAGATGTCCTTGAACTCATATCATTATCTTAATGCCATAACAGAACACAGGTGGTGTTATTTAGAGCTTTTACACAGGGAAATATTCTGAAAAATGTTTGGACACCAGAAAAGAAATGCGTGCCACCCAGGCCTAACAACGTGAAAGAGGTCTGTACCGCCAGTGGTGCGTGTTGTATCCATTGTGGGCTACCACTAGATGTGACAGGAATTTGTGCCACGCAGGCCCTAAAGAGGGTTCCAGGCTACGGCCACAGAGGCGCTACACGTCCGCAAACCATGTCCGGGACGGGGAGAAAAAATATAAATAAAATAGCTGGACATACGTAGCTGGGATTTACTGTAATAAACCGTAGTAGTGAAACCCTAAATGTTACCAACGAAAACGGTACTTTCTATTGAATGAAATGTTTGCAGTTTGTGATATGACGTACACCAAATTTCGAGGTCCAGGTACATACACAATGGAAAAAGAGAATTCTTGTAACAAGAGAGCCCATCTCGCTAAACGACCATTAGATAGGTTAGCTGACATCAACAATTCTAATGCTCTATGATCTGTGTATACCGTGCTGTGTCTACCAAAAAGAAAAGGTCTAAATTTGGAAAATGCCAATACAACAGCCAGAGCTTCTAATTAACTGATGGAATAGTTTGTTTCTGCGGAAGATAATACTAGACTAGCAAATGTGATGTTTTTTGTACCTTAACTTCATCTTCAATGAACTCTAGAAAGAGATGAAATCCAAGGGCTGTGCTTGGGGAGTCTGTTGAGATGCAAAAATCAGTATTAAGATCGGGGTGAGGTAACAGGGGTTCATCTATAAGAGACTGTTTTAATGTCTCAAATGCCCTTCGAGCAGTATTATTTCAAATCCCGACAGAATTTTTTCCTATAAATTTACATAAAATTGGCGTATCTAAGGCTTTGCTGTTAAATAAACCTGCGAAAAAAGTTTATCATTGCAAGAAAACTGCGAAGTTACTTTTTAGTGCGAGGAACCTGGATGTCATGGATTGCTTTTAGCTTGTCAGGGTCTGGTTGAATTCCAGATGATGAAATAAGATGGCCTACAAATTTGATTTGAACTTGTCCAGAATGAGATTTTTCTAGATTTACTGTAACACTGAAGCTAGAGAACGAGTGAAGAAGTTGAGACAATATTTCATTATGCTGTTGCCAGGAAGAGACGACAATGAGAATATCGTCCACGTAAATGGTAGTCCTGTCTTTCAAATGAGGTGGCAACACAGTATTTAGTCCACTGGTAGGGGCTGCAGATGAGATTGTTAACCCACTGACCAAAACAGAGAAAAGCTGTGTATTTGCGGCAGTTGGGGTGTAATTCTATTTGGTAAAAACTGGACCGAAGATCAAAGGAGGAAAAAATAGATACGCCACCAAACTGTTGTAAGATTTCATTCAAAGTTAGTGGCCTATCCTTCTCTGGTATGATGATCGTATTGATCTGTCTTGAATCCAAAACAAGACGAATTGAACCATCCCATTTAGACACAACGTGTATTGGGGAATTGTATGGACTGGTAGCAATTTCAATAACATTGTTATCTACAGAGACTGAATTTCCTGTTTGACTTTTTCACGGTGAACTAGCGGTATCGGATAAGGTGGAACAACAAAAGGGGTATGGGATTTTACGTGAAATTCATATAAAAAATCTTTAATTGTGCCTGGAACCGTGTCAAAAACATGGGAAAATTCAGTTAAGATGGCATGTAAATCTTCCCTTTCTTGAGCTGAAGCTGAATCAACTACCTTGATTTTATCCCGAATAATGTTACCAATGTCTGGTGTCGTATCGTCATTGTCAATGTTTAGGGCAGGAACAAAAAATGACGTCAGTGTTACGTCCGACGTGAGCTGAGACTGAATTAAATTAATTTTGTTAAGGTCTTGTTCCACCTGCGACAAATGTTTGTGAAAGTCCAAAAAGAAGTAAACTCCATCATCACAGAGACGAATCCAATGATCTTCAAAATCTAAAATTTCTTTATATTTGTTCAAAAAATCGATCCCCAAAATGACGTCTGTAGTGAGAAGCGGAACTATTAAGAATGTAGCTTATAAAAAATGTGTATCGACTTGAAATTCTGTTTAATATCTGTTTAATATCTATACTTTTGCCAGGAACAGCACCACTTACCTTAGTATGCGAAAGCGGAAGTGTTGGAATGGTAGAAACAGTGGCGCATTTTTGAAAAGCGATATCATTAATAACAGAACCCGATTCAAGGACTGCAGAGAATTTGTGTGTGCCTATCGAAATATTAATTAGTGGATGATGAACAATTGGTTGTAGTTCGATTTCTTACAGCAGAAGGTCCTCTTGTATATCGTCACAGCGGATAACGTGTGATGTAAAATTCTCAGAAGCATCATGGGACCGCTCGCGATGCAGCGAGCACGCGGTAGGCAGAGTATTTAGTTGCTATTGTTCGTGTTCTGTCTCACGCTGATGATCTCCATTGTTTCGTGGATTTGGTGGACGAACTTCTACTAACTGTACTGTTCTACCTGATGAATTATTGAAATCATGTCTGCGGTGGAAACGGGAATCAGGTTGATGAAATGGTACTCGTCTGTCATTGCCGTAAATCTGTTGGCTGTCATTGGTTTGTCTCTGGTTGTATAATTATGATTACGATTTGAAAAATTCTGTTGACTATACTGTTGAGTGGGTGGGCGATCAATGTTTTGTCGTCGTTGGTAGTAATCATTGGTTACTATGGTTGATGGCGGTTCTGGTGCCACATTTGGTTTCTTTGTTCAAAAGAAGTGTTGGAATTATTCCGCTGATTCTCCCATTTTCTCTGGTTATACTGTACCACCGATTATTTTGTAGGGTATTGCTATATTGACCATTGCGGAATGACATTGAAGGAAAGGGATGAAAATTTTGATTCATCTAAATCTACATGGATACTCTGAAAATCATATTTAAGTGCCTGTCACAGGGTTCATCGAACCACATTCACAATTATCTGTTATTCCAGTCTCGTATAGCGCGCGGAAAGAATCTTCTCTGATTTCCCTTATTTTATCGTGGTGATCGTTCCGCCCTATGTAGGTCGGTCTCAACAAAATATTTTCCCATTCGGAGGGGAAAGTTGGATGGGTAGGCATTCACAATATTCTGCTGATACTGGGGTTGTGGAAGAAAGCGTCTTGCATTTCCATATTGAGGTCTATTTTTCGGAAACTGCCTGCCGTTATTACGGAAACGGTTGTCCCTATTCTTTTGTGTTTCTGGGAAATAGTGTTGACTAGATCGTGGATTGTGTGTTTCATCCAGTTCAAGAAGCTGTAAAACATCACGAAAAGTGTTCAAGTTTTCTGTGCAATTCTCTGTCAACAACGGAACTTTCAATGATTTAGGTAATTTTGAAATACAAAGCTGAATGAGACCGGAAGGGCTGTAAGGTTCAGTTAAATGTTGATTTTTCTGAATCATATGGTCAAAATATTGTGTCAAAGTGCCAAACTGTGAGTTGTAAAAAGGTGGCATACTTAGCAACTGATCTTTCACAGCACGCTGTGAAGTGGGTTTCCAGTAAGCATCAAGAAATTGTTGTTGGAATGACTGGAAAGACAAACATTGCCGTGCAATGTATCTCATTCGAGTTGCAGGTTCGCCTTCCAAGAAACTGCAGACAAGTTCTAATTGATGTGCCACTGGCCAATTTGGAGGGAAAGCGAATATAAATTTCTGAATCCAATCAAGAGGATGTAAATCGTTCAGGTTATTCCGGAACGTCTTAAATTTCTTGACTGACATGAAGTGTTTGTAATCTACATTGTCTTGGCGTGGAGAAGAAGGATCATCATGGGGCAAAGGAAAATTGCCTGGGAAGGTCCTACTTTGTACAGGGTAATCTTGTGCGAATGGAGCATGTGAAGATAAGAATAGGGGCTGTTGTTGCTGGTATGCAAACGGATTTCTCTGCTGTTCTGGGACAAAATTACGGGGCGCAATGTCGTCATGTAATTGTTGCTGAATATCGGAAAGTTTACTATGAATTGAGTTGAGTTCTCGCTTTTGTTGTTCATTAATAGTGATCTGTTTACTCTTAAATTTAGCCAGAGCTTGTTATTCAGTTGTCTCTGAAAAGGCAACTGGGGTTCTCCGGATATAATTCATTTTCTGCATGAGTTTCCAAAGCGGCTACTCTTTCCGTAATGGTTCCTAAATGTGAGTGGAATTGCACACCCTGTTCACTGACCTTTGTTTTAAGTTGAGTGACGTCAGGTGTAAGTGATTCGGTACATGATTCTAAGGCCTGTATGCGCTCAGAATGAGCAGCGAAAGTTTGTTGCAACTTTTCAGTAGGCTCAGGTGGAAGTACTGCATTGATTCTGTCCCTAAGGTCAGTAACGTCGCGCTTATGAGTTTCAATGATATCCTGTAATTTATTGTCAGTTATTTCTTTGAATGTGTCGATAGTTTGGGTTAATTTCTGAATATTGCCGGTAAGGTATTCGTCACGCTTAGCATTCTTTGCACGGTATTGCGCAAATTGTTCATCACGTTAAGCATTGTCTGCTCGGTATTGCGCAAATTGTTCATCACGCTTTGCGTCACGTTCGCTCAGTAGTAGAAGAAAACAATCTTATTTATCTTAAACTAGAGCTGGGGATGTCTCCTTGGGATTTGGGTGTTGCAATTCATATTGCTGGGGAGGGTTGCTAAAAACTGTGTGAGAGTTCTCAGATGAAACAATTTCTCTGTCTGTGGAAGAATATAGCAAGAGAAATTGGTTGTCGGAATCATCCAAAGGTTTGTGAAGGTTGAATTAATATGAACGAGTCATGGGAAACTGTTTCTAATTGTCTTACTGCGGTCTGAGAATCCGAAGACAGAAGAGGAACCGTTGCAGAATTTTGTGACTCTGTGGCATCATTACTTGCCGCAGCATTGTTGTCAAATTCCTGATCACTTTGTGAAGTAGGAGGGTTAGCTGACAAAACTAGGTCATTGTCCGGTTGTTGTTGCTTACGTGATTTTGAGGAACTGCGTAATTGTATTTTGTCACCCTGTCGATTTGTTTTGGACATCTTGAAGGAGACATTATCGCGGACAAAATCTCAAAATGGTAGCAATTCACAAGACGATATTTTGTACAGAAAAAGTAAAAGAATTAGAATGGACACATGAAATCAGTATAAGCAGAAGCTAGAGCTAAAATAAATGTTCAGAAGCATAGCAGCAAACTCAATTTACGCAATTAGCGACGCAGTACACAGCTGAAACGGTGGTGTAGCAGCAAACGCAATATTCGCAACTAGCAATGCAGCACACAGCTGAAACAGCGGTGGCGAAAGGAGTGCTCGAAAACAAAGTGCACAGTTACGGAAAATATATCCAAGAACGTCACCACAGAGGATGTCTCCCAGTGAAAGTATCTAACCAAAATTGTATCCTTTTTTATTTGTGAAAGTATCGATGATAAGATTGTTCCAAATTGATTATTCAACAAACCTGCATCTGACTGCGTCTGTGAACTTGTTTTTTGCACTCCTCCATTTAGCCAGAAATGCAACGTGTATTTGACTCAGCAATCAAGTTTAAGACAGTAATGTCGTTTGTGCTATGGCATTAAGATGGTGCTGAAAATTTAACTTTTGGCCCTGATGTTTACTTAATGAAATTATATCTTGACATGAATAACGCCAGTTGTGCAATGGCATAAAATTAGTTATTTGAAATAACTTTGCTCTGATAACGTAAGTTGTACCAAAATCGATTTCAAACCATGAGTTGCACATATATATGGCATAGACACCTCATTTTCTTTACTTTCTTTCATTGGTGGATAACTTTACTTTACTACTCATTTCCATATACAATACAAGTAAAGGATGTGGATTATGGTTCAGGCTGTTAGATTTAACAGCAATGTTTATCTCAAGATATATATTGTTAAAATTTTAATTCATACACAAAACCTACCATTTCCAACATTTTCGTAGCACGAATCACTCTTACAAAAAATTTTACAAAACGCTTACTGCGTCAAATCTTGGACATACAAATTCTAACCCTGAACATTATATAACAAAAACAATTTTGAAATCATTATATATCTTCTCTCATTTACATGCTAAAGTTTGTTTAGGGTAACTGCGCAGCGAGAGCGACTCCTACCTCAAAGCTGTCCGCACACATCTGCTTCCGAGTTTTTTACTATGCGCGCCTGGCGCTCTTAACCATCAAAGATCCTCCGTCTTCGCTGTTAACCCTAATCGTGTATCCATATCCCGTATAATGACACGTCCTTATAATGTATATAAAAGATTTTTTTTTTTTTAATGTGTGAAACATAGAGCTGACTGACTGTCAGTCAAGATTGTAGTCAGACAATATATAAAATTGTACCATGTAGGTACTCGTACTAGTATCTTTCCAGTCAGAATAAACTCTGGCACTTCAATTTACATATTGTCTGACTACGATCTTGATTAACAGTACCCGTTTTATTTTCTTCAGTTCTGAGACTGGTTTGATGCAGCTCTCCATGCTACTCTATCCTGTGCAAGCTTCTTCATCTCCTAGTACGTACTGCAGCCTACATCCTTCTGAATCTGCTTAGTGTATTCATCTCTTGGTCTACCTCTACGATTTTTACCCCCCACGCTGCCCTCCAATACTAAATTGGTGATCCCTTGATTCCTCAGAACATGTCCTACCAACCGATCCCTTCTTCTAGTCAGTTTGTGCCACAAAATCCTCTTCTCCCCAATCCTATTCAATACCTCCTCATTAGTTGCGTGATCTACCCATCTAATCCTCAGCATTCTTCTGTAGCACCACATTTCGAAAGCTGCTATTCTCTTCTTGTCCAAACTATGTTTCACTTCCATACATGGCTACACACCATACAAATACTTTCAGAAACGATTTCCTGACACTTAATTTTGAAATTAGTTGCGTGATCTACCCATCTAATCCTCAGTATTCTTCTGTAGCACCACATTTCGAAAGCTGCTATTCTCTTCTTGTCCAAACTATGTTTCACTTCCATACATGGCTACACTCCATACAAATACTTTCAGAAACGATTTCCTGACACTTAAATCTATACTCGATGTTAACAAATTTCTCGTCTTCAGAAACGCTTTGCTTGCCATTGCCAGTCTACTTTTATACACTCTCTACTTCCACCATCATCAGTTATTTTGCTCCCCAAATAGCAAAACTCCTTTACTACTTTAAGTGTCTCATTTCCTAATCTAATTCCCTCAGCTTCACCCGAATTAATTAGACTACATTCCATTATCCTCGTTTTGATTTTGTTGATGTTCATCTTATGTCCTCCCTTCAAGACACTGTCCAGTTCGTTCAACTGCTCTTTCAAGTCCTTTGCTGTATGTGAGAGAATTACAACGTCATTGGTGAGCCTTAAAGTTTTTATTGCTTCTCCATGGATTTTAATACCTACTCCGAATTTTTCTTTTGTTTCTTTTACTGCTGGTCAATATACAGATTGAATAACATCGGGGAGAGGCTACAACACTGTCTCACTCCCTTCCCAACCACTGCTTCCCTTGCATGTCCCTCGACTCTTATAACTGCCATCTGGTTTCTGTACAAATTGTAAATAGCCTTTCGATCCTTGTATTTTACCCCTGCCACCTTCAGAATTTGAAAGAGAGTATTCCAGGCAACATTGTCAAGAGCTTTCTCCAAGTCTACAAATGCTATAAACGTAGGTTTGCCTTTTCTTAATCTATTTTCTAAGATAAGTCGTAGGGTCAGTATTGCCTCACGTGTTCCAACATTTTTACGGAATCCAAACTGATCTTCGCCGAGGTCGGCTTCTATCAGTTTTTCCATTCGTCTGTAAAGAATTCGCGTTAGTATTTTGCAGCTGTGACTTATTAAACTGATAGTTCAGTAATTTTCACATCTGTCAACACCTGCTTTCTTTGGGATTGGAATTATTATATTCTTCTTGAAGTCTGAGGGTATTTCGCCTGTCTCATACATTTTGCTCACCAGATGGTTGAGATTTGTCAGGACTGGCTCTCCCAATTCTGTCAGTAGTTCTAATGGAGTGTTGTCTACTCCTGGGGCCTTGTTTCGACTTAGGTCTTTCAGTACTCTGTCAAACTCTTCACGCAGTATCATATCTCCCAATTCATCTTGATCTACATCCTCTTCCATTTCCATAATATTGTCCTCAAGTACATCGCCCTCTATATACTTCTTCCACCTTTCTGCTTTCCCATCCTTGCTTAGAACTAGGTTTCTATCTGAGCTCTTAAAATTCATACAAGTGATTCTCTTTTCTCCAAAGGTCTCTTTAATTTTCCTGTAGGCAGTATCTATCTTACCCCTAGTGAGGTATGCCTCTACATCCTTACATTTGTCCTGTAGCCATCCCTGCTGAGCCATTTTGCACGTCCTGTCGATCTTATCTTTGAGACGTTTGTATTCCTTTTTGCCTGCTTCATGTAGTGCATTTTTATACTATCTCCTTTCATCAATTAAATTCAGTATTTCTTCTGTCTCCCAAGGATTTATACTAGCCCTCGTTTTTTTACCTACTTGATCCTCTGCTGCCTTCACTACTTCATCCCTCAAAGCAACCCATTCTTCTTCTACTGTATTTCCTTCCCCCGTTCTTGTCAATCGTTCCCTTATGGTCTCGCTGAAACAACCTCAGGTTTAGCCAGTTTATCCAGGTTCTATCTCCTTAAATTGCCACCTTTTTGCAGTTTCTTCAGTTTTAATCTGCAGTTCATAACCAATAGATTGTGGTCAGAGTCCACATTTGCCCCTGGATATGTCTTACAATTTAAAACCTGGTTGCTAAATCTCTGTCTTACCATTATATAATCTATCTGAAACCTATCAGTATCTGCAGGCTTCTTCCCTGTATATAACCTTCTTTTATGATTATTGAACCAAGTGATAGCTATGATTAAGTTGTGGTCTGGGCAAAATTCTACCAGGCGGCTTCCTACAATCGAATTCCAGTCACCCATGACTATTAAATTTTCGATACCCTTCATTATCTGAATAATTTCTTTTACCTCATCATACATTTCTTCAATTTCTTCGTCAACTGCACGGCTAGTTGGCATATGGATTTGTACTACTTTCGTAGGTGTGGGCTTCGTGTCTATCTTGGCCACAACAATGCGTTCACTATGTTCTTTGTAGTAGATTATACGAACACATATTTTGTTTGTTCATTATTAAACCTACTCCTGCATACTCCCTATTTGATTTTGTATTTATAACCCTGTATTCACCTGACCAAAAGTCGTGTTCCTCCTGCCACCGAACTTCACTAATTCCCACTATATCTAACTTTAACCTATCCATTTCCCTTTTAAAATTTTCTAATTTACCTGCCCGATTAAGGTATCTCACTTGCCACGCTCCAATCCGTAGAACGCGTTTTCTTTCTCCAGATAACGACGTCCTCTTGATTAGTCCCCGCCCGGAGATCCGAATGGGGGACTATTTTACCTCCGGGATATTTTACCGAAGAGGACGCCATCATTAACATTATACATATCTATTTGACACCTAATATCTTCACTCCTTATATGGCCTTAACTAGTAAATTCCAGAGAAATTTTACTGTAGCTGCTTGTAGTTAACGTTAATCAACTTGTATGGGAATCCACGACTCACCCCAGTATAGCATTACAGGCGTAGCCATGTTTAGTGACATTTTAATTCTGCTATCTTCCATATTTTGTTTTGGAATGTTCTGTTTATCATTCCACATGTTGATTGATATTTTTTAATTTTATTTTCTATATTTTGTCTATATCACATCCTAAAAAATGAATTTGGAGACCTCCTCAGGTGGAGCATTATTTTCTCATGATGAACTGTGATTTTAATTTTCTTTACTGATATACGAAAGTTATACTGAGTAGTTTATACACTATTTTTAGGTAGTGCATTTTCAGTTTTTTTCAAAATGGTTATGATATCTGCATGCATGAGAATATTAACAAATTCATTTTCATTACTCGGTAAAAAAAAAGAAAAAGTCAGACGAGGGCCTCCCGTCCGGTAGAGGCTCGCCTGGTGCAAGTTTTTCGATTTGACGCCACTTCGGCGACTTGCGCGTCGATGGAGATGAAATGATGATGATTAGGACAACACAACACCCAGTCCCTGAGCGGAGATTACTCGGTGAACTTGAATTTACTTCGAATCTCCAGTTATTACGCAGTCGTTTATATACACATTAAATAAGGTTGATAGCAAGTTACAGGCTTGTTCAATTCCATAATTGTTAGCGATTTCTTCATTGTTATTAATGCTAACTTTTGTTGTTATTTTTATGTCTTTTTATAGCTTTAGAAACTTGTATAGGCTATGTACAACTCCACTCTCTTAAAAACTTATCAAAGTCAATAAAAGCTATGTATGTCTATAAATTGACAACTCTTCGTATTTCTGAAATTTTTACGGTAAATATATTACTAACGGACAAATGGTCTTTCCAGATTCCAATTTGCTTTACCAAAATGGGGAAGCAGTTGTACGATTTTTGTGCCCTTATTAATTGTTTTGAAATCTTTTATGGGCTGGGATCAGTGCACTGATTGCTCTATAGATCTTACACTAGTTTCTTTGATCTTTAAAAAAAACTGATATCATTCAGAAATTTGTCCAAGATATGAAATCACCAAAGGAATAGACTTTCTTAATAATATCATCTGGTCAACGTGTTATCCTGTTTTTCATATATTTTAAAACTACAGGCAATTCTTCTATTGTGATTGTATCCACAGTAATGTAATCTCTTCTTTCAATCCTGAATATTCTCTTTACCACAATTGTTTATAAAATTCTTTTCACTGATCTTCATTAATTTTAGTTCTGCGATATATTTCTCTCGTCCACACCAATTGCAAGGGACCGCAACGCTAAAAACTTTTTAATGTACAGTTACGAAATTCCGGCAATACGTTTGTCTAGGTAACGTATTTAAGTGATTAAAATTGGAAGATAACAAGACAATATAAGCGCAACATAAGCCATTGCAAATGTGACATGCTGTTACATTAATAACCCGTGTAACGGTCTGAATTTTGAATGCAGGAATGCAAACTCGACTACATTTTGATGTAAAGTTGCTGGGCGTTAGTTTGTGAGGTGATGTTCCACACCTGTTGAACGTGGCCGGTCAGCACGGGAAAGCTTAATCCTGTTTGTGGATGACGTTCGAGCTGTCGTCCGATGTTGCCCCTTATGTGCTCGTTATCGAGTGGGCTAAGGTAATATGTTGACACTCTGTAGAGCATGTTAGGTTACAACAGCCTATTTGAGCGAGAGTTATCCTGTTGGAAAACACCCCTGGAATGCTTTTCGTGAATGATATCACAACAGGCCGAATCACCAGACTGACGTACAAATTTGCAGTCAGGATGTTTGATGTTTGGGATAACCACGAGGGTGCTCCTGCTGTCATACAAAGTCGCACTCGACGCCGTAAGTAGAGATTTAGCTCCAGTGTGTCTAGCAAGCAGATAATTTTTTCAGGCCCTCAAGTGGCCTCTTACTAACGAACACAAGACCATCACTGGCACTGAGCTTGAACTAGCTTTCATCAGAAAACACAGCAGACATTCATTGCGCCCTCCGATGAGATCTCGCTTGACTCCACTGAAGTCGAAAATGGGGTCAGTGAAATGCACGCAACAGGGCGCTTGGCTCGGAGCTGCCCTTGATGTAATCGGTTTGTAACACTTCATTGCGGTCACTGTGATGCCAGTTGCTGTTCTAATTGCTGTTGCAGATGCTGTACGGTGCCCCAGCGCATACGCCGAACACGATGGCGTTCCCTCTCGGTAGTGCTACATGGCCGTCTCGGGCCAGGTCTTTTTGCGTCCGTGCATTCTCGTGATCACCACTGCCTGCAATTATTTACGGTGGCTACATACGTGTGAAGTCTTTCTGTAGTAGCACAGAAGAAACATCTAGTATCTCGTAGCCCTATTACACGTCCTCGTTCAAACTCACTGAGGTGCTGATAAGGGTGACTCGTCGCCTTTTAGGCATCCTTGACTCACATTAACTCACATCCAATCTCAAAGGTAATCAACTGTCACGACTGTTACATCACGTATTTAAAGCAAACCTGATTTGTATCTTCATAGTGGCGCTACTAGCGCCACTATTATCCGACTGACGGAAATTGGAATAGACATCATCTTTCAGTTGTTGAAACACGCTTGCCAACTTTCGTTTATGTCGCACAACTCCTTTTTGGCTTTGCGATTTTCATTTTCCAATAGTGTATTTAAGTATTTCATTAGGTAACAGTCAAATTTTATCTCTCATATGTATCATGTTCTACTTTCTTTATAAAATGATTCCAAAACAGTGTGCTAGCGTAGTTATTTATTTGGCATGGTTCCATTTTTGCTTATACTTCTTTTAAGTTTCTGGAGCTAATTTCTGAAACGCTGTCATTTATGAACCGAACCGTCTTGGACAGTCACAAAAGTTCCAGTATGGAAAGGGCATTATTTGTCGAGCAACGCTTATGTCGTGGAAATTCTGTATTACTGAGCACGTTGTTATTACCAAGACAGGACAACATTCTAGAGTCCATCACTTTCTCCCTCTAAATGGCAAATGAGAACAATATTTTTTGTTTGTTATTTATAAAAGACTGAAAGAGAATCAGATTACAGCCTCTGCCGCCACGTGGACATCTCGAGTTTACGAAAACAGATCACGTACATCTTGTAATGACGAGCTGTTTGTCGTCAGATTACCCATTATCATCAAACGATGAGTGAATCTAATCTCTTGCTTTGGTCTTAACTGCCAGCAGATGTCACGACAGTGTTATCAGCCGCACTGATCATCGGTTATCTTCAAGGAGACAGTTTGGTGGTCATGATCCGAATTTTTGGGCTAATATTTCTTTAGTTCTGCAGAAGTATAAAACGGGTAGCCTACTGACGCCCATCGCCCAGTTCAGGACAGTCGAGGCTGCAGCCATGTTGTCCGTACTTTGCCTGCTGGCAGCCTCGCTGGCCGCCGTCAGCGCCCAATGGGACCCCAACGTGGCGAACGGCCGTAGCGCCATGGTCCACCTGTTCGAGTGGAAGTGGGTGGACATTGCTTCCGAGTGCGAGGGATTCCTGGCGCCCAAGGGCTATGCTGGCGTACAGGTGAGACAGCATCCTCAGATACTTGATGCGAAACTCCTTGATACTATAAGTATAATAAGAAGTAAACGGCCTCTGCATTTTTCTCCCATCATCGGTCTTCTGACTGTCTGATGCGACCCGCCAAGAATACTTAGCGCCCTCAATTATTTGTTGGTCATATTCCAATCTCTGTCACCCGTTACAGTTTTTACCAGCTATAGCTCCCACTAGTACTATGGAAGTTATGCATTGGCATTTCAGCTCATGCCTTGTCAACCTACACCTTTTTCTTGTCAGTATTTCCCACATATTCCTCTTTTCACTGCTTCTGCGGGGGCCTTCGTCATTTCTTATCTCACCATCTAATTTCCAACATCCTTCTATAATAGCACATCCCACATACAGGGCGACAATTATTGAATTATATCAAATAAAATCGTCATTCTGAAAATTTTGGGTTAGGTCTTTCAAACTGCTCTGTTGGCCGCAGGACATAATGGGAATGACAGGTAGTATGCGCATACGCACGCACCATCTTGTCGTCGGCCATCTGCTCATGAAAATGTCACATTGGCCGCATTTGGGGAACTGAGAATCCGCAATTCGTGATCGAGAAATCTCTTCACCCTCATTTCGTGACTGTGTGGTGTGCAATTTCATGTAACGGAATAATCGGCGCGATATTCCTTGATAGCAATGTGACTACCGTACTGCACGTGAAGGTTTTGGAAGATGATTTCATCCCCAGTATCCAAAGTGACCTTAATTTCGACAAGATGTGGTTCCTGTCAAGACGGAGCTCGACCCCATAGAACCAGGAGAGCGTTTGATGTCCGGGAGGAGTACTATGGGGACCGCCACTGGCATGGGCCTCGATTGGCCGCCATGTTCTCAGGATCTGAACATATGCGGCTCCTTTTTGTGGGGATATATTAAAGAAATCATAGAGCAATAACCTCAAAACCATTTCTGAGCTGAAAACAGCCATTCAGGAAGTCACTGACAGCATCGAAGTTCCGACACTTCAGCAGGTGACACAGAATTTCGGTACTCGTCTGCGTCACATCATCGCCAATACGGCAGGCACATTGAACATCTCATAACCTAATCCTAAAATATGTACTGACGTTTGCATGTTCAATAAACTGTCTGCACCCCGTAGTTTGTAACTAATTTACATTTTGTAAACGTAGGCTTCCGCGGCAGTTGTCACAGTTAGCAATACAACATGAGGAAGGCATCTTGCAATAGTCGTCGAAACGCCGGAATTTTATAGTTGACAGTCCGGCCACAAACCCATAAGAATTTTACTGACTGTAATTTACGTCTTTTTCCATATAGTTCAATAATTGTCACCCTGTACATTGTTTCTCTTCTCTTTCGGTTTTCCCACAGAACACGATTTACTTCCATACAATTCAATGCTCCAAAAGCATATTTTCAAAAATTATTTCCTGTAGACAAGGGCGATAAATGATACAAGAAGAGTTCTTTAGGCGAGGAACGCTTTCTTTGAGTTTGTTAACCTTCTGTTTCTTACCTCCTGGGTTCTTATGTCGTCTGTTATTTTACTTGCAAGACAGCAGAATTCCTTCGCTGTCGCCAGCGAATCTTATCACTGATATCCTTTCGCCCTGAATTTTAATCTCGCTCTTGAACCCTTCTTTTATTCCAGTCATTGATTTTTCACCGTACACGCTGAAAAATAGGAGCTAAGGGATATATTCCTGCCATATTCCTCTTCCTATTCCAACTGCTTCCTTCTACTTCTGCAGTTTTATTATAGTAGTTGTGGTGTTGTTTGTCGCCCATCTATATTCCGAGGAAGGCCGTACTTCATTAGCAGGCATGTCTACATTTTCATCTACTTTTACTCTCTGCAATACTCCGTGAAGTGCATTGCTTTTGGTACCTCTCACAGTACCACATTACGGAGTTTTACGCCCGTTAAATTGGACTGTGGAAAGCAGGACAAATGACTGCTCAAAAAGCTTTGTACTCGCTGAAATTACTCTATTCTTGTCTTCGAAACCTTTACAGCTGCCATGAGTAGAGGTGGTAATATATTCCTAAATTCCTAACTCACTAACGGTTCTTGACACTTCATATTTAGCTTCATGTGCGGTAGAACGACTCTTTCCTGAGACGTCTGCCAGTTCTAGTCTCTCAACATCTCCATGACACTCTCCCGTGTTTCAAACCCGTGACCATTCATGCTCCTCTTCTTTACTTTCGTTCAATATCATCTATTGATCTTATTTGGTATGTGTCACACACACTTGAGAAATATTTTAGTACGGATCGCCACAGTATTTTGTATGTAATTTTCTTTGGAGACTGCAGTTTCCCAGTACCAAAGTCGAAATCCCTCATGTACATTATCTACGACTGAACCTATCTGATAATTCCATTCCATGTCCCCAGAAATTGCTACGCCCAGATATTTGTTTGGGTTAAGGGATTCCAACAGTGACTTATTAAAGTAGAGGTTCACGTTTTCACAAGTAAAGGAAATTACAAATCTATGTGCCACCCTGAAAGCGAGATGTGAGCGGTTATTCGTACACTTTTTTTCAGATAGTAATTCATTACATTCGTCTGCATCATCTGGAAAAGTCCGATCTTACTGTTAATGTTCTACTTCAAGTCATTAATACTTAAAATGAACGATAAGGATCCCCAGCACACTTCCCTCGGGCACTCCTGAAGTTATTTCTAACTGTGTCGATGTTTATCCTATCAAGGTACTGTATCCTCCCGACCAAAAAATCACCACTCATGTCAAAAATCTTATTCTAAACTCATGCAATCGCACATTCTAACTAAATTTGGTATTGTACAGTGTGAAATCCTTTTCGAAATGAAAAAAAGGAAACTGCGTTTACTAGATTACCGTCGTCAGTTACTTTCGGGAAATCATCCGAAAAAACTGAGATATGGGTTCAGCAAGGCTGTTGCTTCCAGAATAAATTACGCTTGGCCTAGTTGACAAGGATTATGTTTCCAACGTTGGTACTGCTTTCGAATCAAATATTCAGTGGATCTTCTACAACGATCAATGACAATGATGAATTCCACATAACAGAAAATCACTCACGTCGGGTCCTTTCAGCTCGCTGCATCCATTTTACGTTTATCCTTCTCCGGCTGTTGGCACAGATTAGATAATATGTGAATATGTTATTTGGAAAGGAATATGACTCGTTGGTCGTAATTAGGGCCATTAATGGAAATTAAAACGACTATTTAAAGTAATTGGTTAAATAATAGGTTCAATCATTACGTGGTAATTACTACCGAAACTGTGATAGTTAGCACGAGCTCACTCATGACTGGCAAGTAACTTACCTCGCTCCTCCGCGGGAGTCCGTTTACATAGGACGCCACTTCACAACACCGAAAGTTAGTGCCAATCTGTACTCTACACGGATCTTCGTTCAGAATTACATAAAAGTGGAGCTCCCCGACGTTCTCAGTCGTAACTCTCTGCGACCAATTATATGAGTCAGCTTGTCTAAGTCTATCTGAAATTCCTTTCAGACACGAAGAACCATGATACTAACGTCTTTGGTATCTTCAGTTGATCTCACTTTGTGCATGCACAGTTTTTCAGTTTTGATTGATCGAATAATCAACGTCAGAATTGATAACATAGTGGATTTCATGTAGTTAAACCCCACACAAGAAGGCTTTCAGACATTATATGGTTCCGCAAAGGAACTAATGAAGAATTCAAAGTCTCTGAGGATGTTCCCATTCCAGCATTAGGAGGCGAAACTTAGGCACACAAGCGTGCCTTAGTTCACTGTCCATTTCCCATACAACTACAATAACCAAGGCTGTAATTTGATAAGATGCTACTGTTGTGTTAATGATAATGTATGGTAACAATTTTTAGGAGTTTATGTCTCTAGTTAGAGTGCCAATTCTGAAACGACTTACATTAACGAATTAAATCGTGCGGAGACGATAAACTGTATTTTATATTTAGCCAATGTCAAACATTGACGCCTTAACTGAATGTACTGTAAAAACATTAACAGTGGCACATCGAACGCGGCGTAACTACGGAAGGAAAAATTTCAGCAAAACACCTTAAAAGGATGAGTCCTCTTCCTGCATGCTGAAGCGGTCCAGTTTTGGTTGAGCCTACATAGGCCCACAAGATCATCCAGCAATTATTTTTACGTTTTATCCTGGGATCAAGTTAGTCGATTCTGGTTGTTCAAAAAATACGTGACATTTATGAGTAATTTGAAGAGAAAAGTTTTACTTCATTGCAGGTATCTCCGCCCAACGAATACATGGCCATCACTTCCAACAACAGGCCTTGGTGGGAGAGGTACCAGCCTGTCTCCTACAGGATCGTCAGCCGTTCTGGTTCGGAGGCCCAGTTCACTGACATGGTGAACCGCTGCAACAACGTCGGCGTACGGTAAGTAAGAAAAATAAAATTCTGTTGCAGTTTTTCGTATTCCACATAACAGTACATTATCTACATCGGACGGAGTGGCCGAGCGGCTCTAGGCGCTTCAGTCTGGCACCACGCGACCGCCAAGGTCGCAGATTCGAATCCCGCCTCGGGCATGGATGTAGTTAGGTTTAAGTAGTTCCAAGTTCTAGGGGACTAATGATCCCAGAAGTTAAGTCCCACAATGCTCAGAGCCATTTGAACCATTGAAGTACATTATCTAATTATCAACATTTAGTACTGGAGGTAAAGAAATTACAGTAAACACTGTCGCACGTGCAATATGGACTACTTCTGTTCGCACGTCTTAGTCATTTGTTGTATAGCATCGCTGTACAAGTATAGGGTGTACAGAAAATGAACTCCAAACATCTAGTGGTCGTCTGGAATCATCTTTGTAATGAAGACACAAGGTCTTAACAGTTCACTGCTGTTGTTATTTCGCAAGTCAATAGCCAAAATTGTCCTTCAGTTTCACCAATCCACATACCACGTAGAAACTAAAACGGCGAAACTCGAAAACATGCTTTCAGTCTTAAAGATTACCCGTAAAGGCTATAACCATTGTTTCATAGTGTCAGATAATTTGTGGTTCCTGATAAAGAGAGCAAGAAACAGTGCTACAATATCACAACAATTGCAGAAATTTTTTTTGAGTCATCTGTTTTCTGACTGGTTTGATACGGCTTGACACGGATTCCATTCCTGTGTCTACCTCTTCATCTCATAAGAGTACTTGCAACCTACGACATCAGTTATTTGCTGGATGGTTAACAATCTCTGTCTTCTTCTATAGTTTTTACCCTCTACTATTCCCTCTAGTACCATGCCAGTTATTCCGTGATATCTTAATAGATGTCCTACCATCCGGTCCCTTCTTTTCAGTGTTATCCATATATTCCTTACCTCGCAAGTTCTCCGGAGATCCTCCATAATCCTTAACTTATCCGTTCATCCAATTTTCAACACACTTCTGTAGCACAACTTCTCAAATGCTTCGCTTTTCTTCTCTTCTGGTTACGATTGCCCTTTTCACCAGCGCTAGTCTGCTCTAGATGTGCTCCTTGCTCCATCCACAACGGATTACTTTATTGCTTAGGTAGCAGAGCTCCTGAACTTCACCTTCTTCGTGATCATCAATTATGATGTCAAGATTCTCGCTGTTCCCTTCTGCTACTTCTCATTTCCTTCGACTTTCTTCGATTTACCCTCAACCCATATCCTGTAGTTATTAGGCTGTTCATTCCATTCAGTATATCATGGACTTCTTCTTCACTTTCACTGAGGATAGCAATATCTTCAGTGAATTGTATCGTTGATATCCTTTCACCTTGAATTTTAATTCCACTCTTGAACCTATCCTTTATTTGCTTCATTGCTTCTTCGATGTACAGGCTAAACAGTAGGGGACGGAAGATTACATCCAAGTCTTACACTATTTTTATTCCGACTACTTCGTTTTAGGTCTTCAACTCTAATTGTTCCCCCTTGGTTCTTGTACATATTGTGTGTTAGCCGTCTTTCTCCATAGCTTACCGCTACTTTTCACAGAATTTCGAGCTTCTTGCACCATTTTTCCAGTACGACAAAGCATATACACATGTCTATATTTTATCTTTAGTCTTGCTTGCATTATCAGCCGCAGCGTCAGAAACTTTCTCAATGGCTTCACAAGCAGCCCTGTATTAGGATAACGAATGTAATTTATTTCTTTGAAATGCAGTGAAACAGACGAAGAGAACGACCTGACTTCTCTTTTGTTAAGATAAGGTTCTGGACAATTTCTCGTGTGCGGGCCATTTTTGCATTAACTTGAAACAAAACTGGCTGAATCATATCTTAGACAAAAACGTTACTGTTCGGAGTGGAACTACACTAAGGTGACAAAGCCGTGGGATAGCAATTTGCTCATATACATATGGGCGGTAGTATCGCTTACACAAGGTGTAAATTGGCAGTGGGTTGGCGGAGCAGTCATTTGCAGTCAATTAATTCATGTGAAAAGGTTTTCGACGTGATTATGACCACAAGAAGCAAATTAAGAGTCTTTGAATTGTTGGAGCTGGATTCGTTAGGGAATTCTATATCCCGCGATTGAAAGTGTCAAGAGTACGCCGAAAATAACACATTTTAGGCATTACCCCTCATCACGAAAAAAGACAATGGGCGATGGCCTTCGCTTACCCACCTAAAGCAGCGGCGATTGCGTAGATTTGTCAACGCTAATAGAAAAAAGACACAGCTCGAAATAACGGTTGAAATCAATGCGAGACGCACGGCGAAGGTATCCGTTGGGGCAGTGCAGCGCCATTTGGCGTTGATGGGTTAGGGCAGCAGCGCCACTCCTGAGTTCTTAATCATATCGGTTGGACCCTAGACGACTGGAAAACCGTGGTCTGGTCAGATGACTTCCGATTTCAGTTTGTACGAGCTGATGGTGGGGTTCGGGTGTGGCGCAACCCCACGAAGCCATGGACTCGAGTTGTCAACAAGGCACTGTGCAGGCTGGTGGTGACATCAGAATGGTGTGGGCTGGGCTACAGGGAACTGACTGCTCCTCTGATCCAACTCAACTCATCATTCATTGGGAATGATTATGTTCAGCTACCTGGAGGCCTTAATGTTCCCTAACAACGATAGAATTGTCACTGGGCCACAATTGATCGCGATTGGTTTAAAGAACTTTGGACAATTCGAGCGAATAATTTGACCACCCAGATCGTCTGACATGAATCCCACTTAATATTTATGGGACCTAATCGAGAGATCAGTTCGTCCACGGGCAACACTTTTTCAGTTATGGACGGCTAAAGAGGGCTATAGAGCAGCATGGCTTAATATTTGTGTAGTGGACTCCCAATGACTTATTGAGTTCATGCCACGTTGAGTTGCTGTACTACGCATTACAGCAGACGGTCCGACACTATATTAGGAGGTATCCAGTGACTTTTGTCACTTCAGTGTGTATTGGTGTACAATGATAAGTGTTGTTGGGCACGTTGCAGGATCTACGTGGACGCGGTGATCAACCACATGAGCGCCTCGTGGAACGGCCTCAGCGGCGTGGGCGGCAGCAAGCCCAGCGGCTACAGCTACCCGGACGTGCCGTACGGCACCAACGACTTCCACCAGCCGCCCTGCACCGTCAACAACTACAACGACGCCAACAACGTAAGTGAACAGAAACCCTTGATGAGGTCATTGCTAATTGGTCGTATTACCCTACCTTACAGAAAAGGTGAAGCACTCAGAAGGGACGAGGAAATTGAATGGAACTTCGTTCGTAAGGGCACGTGATGTTATTTCAGTAATTATGAAACTGAGTCAAATTTATGAAGACCTAGAGCAGTATAAGCCCACTTATCGGCATGATGCTGCACCCTCCTCTGGCCTGGATGCGAAGGCTGACACGGTTGGTTATGGCCTCCCGTGAGGCAAGCTGGTCGGCAGCTGTTTATAACTAGTGAAGAGATTTTAAGGGTGAATAATGATCAGAAAAGCGGGGAGGGAAGGTTTTCAAAATACATACAAAAGGGGCAAATAAGGTGCCGATGAAATTATTCTGTTTAGGGTTAAACCAACTAAATTAACTTTCTTTGCCTCATTTACGAGCTTCTGTTATACTGGATTGTTGTTGTTGTGGTCTTCAGTCCAAAGACTGGTTTGATGCAACTATCCCTGCTAGTCTATCCCGTGCAAGCATCTCTGAATAACCACTACAACTTACATCCTTACTGTATTCATCTCTTGGTCTTCCTTTACTATTTCTACCCCTCCGCCCCCCCCCCCCCCCCCCACACACACACACTTCCCTCCAATACTCGCCTCATGTCTCAGAATGTGCCCCATCGACCGATTCGTTCTTTCAGTGGGGTTGGGCCACGAATTTCTTTTCTCCCCAGTTCTTTACTACTTCCTCATTAGTTACGTGATCTACTCATCCAATATTCGGCATCCTTCCGTAGCACCTCATTTCAAACGCTACTATTTTCTTCTTGTCTAAACTGCTAATCCTCTATGTTTCACTTCCATGCATGGCTACACTCCATTCAAATACCTTCAGAAAAGTCTTCCTAACACTTAAGTCTATATTAGATGCTGACAAATTTCTCTTCTTCAGAAACGCTTTCACTTTTGTTGCCAGTCTACATTTCATATCCTCTCTACGTGCTGGCCAAAAAGCAACACTCATCTACTACTTTAAGTGTCTCGTTTCCTTATCTGATTCCCTCAGCATCACATAATGTAATTCGACTACATCCCATTACCCTTGCCTTGTTGTTGTTCACGTTCATCTTATATACTCCTTTGAAGACAGTGTCCATTCCGTTCAACTACTCTTCCAAGTCCTTTGCTGTCTTTGCGATAATTACAATTTCATCGACAAACCTCGAAGTTTTTATTTCTTCTTCCTGGACTTTAATTCACATTCCAGATATTTCTCTAGTTTCCTTCACTGCTTACTCAATGTACAGATTTAATAACATCAGGATAGGCTACAGCCTTGTGTCACCCCTTTCTCAACCACTGCTTCCGTTTCATGCCCCTCGACTATTATAACTGCAATCTGATTACTGTACAAGTTGTAAATAACCTTTCTGTTCTCGTACTTTATCCCTGTTACCTTCAGAATTTCAAAGAGAGTGTTTCAGTTAAATTTTCAAAGCTTTCTCTAAGTCTATAGATACTATAAGTGTAGGTTTGCTTTTCCTTAACCTATCTTCTAAAAGAAGTAGTAGTATCAGTATTGCCTCACGTGTTCCAATATTTCTCCGGAATCCAAATCAATCTTCCCCAAGGTCGGCTCCTGGATTACATATATCATTTCCATGTTTTTGAAACTAACCCTGGCGCTTTGAGATGAATAGCTCCTTACATACCGAGAAACACGGCTCGGCATCCACAGGAGCCAATGAAACATATCTCGTCACCACCCTAAAAGAAGCTGAATCGAAGCTGCAAAAGTTTACACACCTGGATTTTTCTCCATATTGAATTGGTTTTTGTCTTTAGCAGATCCATCAAGGATGTTCCTAACACTCATTTATTTCTTGCACTGATCCTCCTCCTCCGTACCATCTTTTTCCAAACTCTTTAATCACATCAGGGAAATACTTGTAGCCGTACACTGCAAAAAGTTCCAACTCTAGGTCTTTGTTGTTGACTAATTGTTGGGCTACTTAGATGACTGCTGCTTCCATTGAGTCTAGAGCAGATATGAAGTCTTCGATTTTACCAAAGTTTCCACACAAGAAATTATCCAAGTAATTCAGCTTGTTGTGACTGGAAGCGGTGAAAGGTGGAGCCCCGTCATTTCTTGACACGAAACTTGACGGCTGAGATCCTTTATCAGAATCATCTATAGAGCTAAAATGAAGTCATTTGTGACGCATTAATTCTTCCTGATGCTTTCGCAAACACGGTGAAGACCACGTGCACTACATGTACATGGTTGAGGTGGGGTACTCGTTCTTCAACTGTCGGAAAACCAAAAGCGTGTAGTGTGCTTGATTACTCATCACAAGCCTGACTGTTTTGTATTCTATGACCACTGGCCAATGGTTCACACAAGAGTCGTTGAAAGATTGCATTATCGTACAGGCATTTGTCACTTCCAGTTCTCAGTTTAAAGAGCATTGATTTTACCTAGCCACCAGTAATGGAAAAACCAACACATTCGAAGTATACCTTTGCAGCCCATCAGCGGTTTCATCTAAAACGAGTCCTACTTCATGTTTGCCGACCGCTTCCTTTATTTTCCTTAAAATGTTCTTATAACCGTTACTGGCCTTTGTGTGTACTTGTCAAGAAATAATTCGAATACAGGATTGTTTACGTTGTGGACTATAGTTCTTGAATGGATTAATACAATGGAAAGATTCGCATTAAACTCGTTCAATGAACACTGCTTTTCAGGTCCTGAAGCGAAGGCTTATACCAGGAGAATTTGCTAAGGTTTCGACTTGCGAATTTCATTGTCTTTTAAATGTTTATTGTTCTCGATGTGCTGGTCTATTCTGTTTCTTTGATGCTTGTCATCGACTGCAATGCTGATTTCGTAGGTGGAACATCACAGAATGATTCCGATTCTTTAATTCTTCTCGAAGTACACAAAACGTTTTTTTTTTTAACTTTCGGCATAATTATGTCGTAAGAAATCCGTTCTGGTAAACACTAACACGGCGAGCAAGACAGTACACAATCGATAGATAGGAAACGTTAAATACATGCCAGCACTAACTGAATTTAGGTTTCAACTGTTGCAACATCATAGTTCAAATTTTATTTCGTTTTACAGCTGCAGGTTTACCATTGTTTCTGAAGTTAACTATTGTTGCTGATGGTGGCCGTTGTTGTCGGGGGGTATGAAGAATTACTAGTGCTTTCCATAAATTATATTTTAATATTTCTTAATTATTGTTGGTTTATGATCAAACAAAATCTTCAAGACCTATTAAAGAAGAGAAAATGCTTAGCCATGGAACTGAAGAGAACAGGTGCAAAATGTAGTAATTTCACAAAAAGATGCATCAAATTGTCTTTATTTTGCTTCATTTCATGACCCCAAAAGCAAATATTGACCTGGTGGTGTGAAAATAGCTCTATTTTTGGAAAGGTGGTGCACCTTAAAGTCCAGGAGTCTGGCACTGCGACAGAGCTGATGTCTGTGCTGGTCCCATACATATTCTGTGGGAGACAGATCATTACAGCGGGCCACGGAAGTAGCATCATGCAGTCAGTTTATAGAGCCACTTGTCATATGTGGACGACGATTGTCCTGTTCGAGAGGTACCCGCCGAATGATATCATTGTACGACACACAGTTCGGAAGATACGCACTGAGATGTGTGGAAAAGTAGCTTTTGCTTAGAACGAAAATACAGACATTATACTCACCAAGTGTGTAATAACAAGAGCACGTAGGGACGTCCACCAAACTTTAAGCACAATTTAAAACAATTTTCTAAACTATTTCTACTTATTTACTGTATTTAACAGATGAACTCACTCGTAAAGCAGTCAGAAGTTTGAAGCTCTTCCGCACATGGGAGAACGAGTGTTTAAATAATTTGGGGTTTACTTATGATGTCTAGATTACTAAATCTGCAATTGCACTCACCAAAAATAAGAGGAAAGAAAGAGGAAACTAGTTTTTCATAAAAGGTTGATACAAACCTTTCTCCATTAATTTTTATTAGTTTTATTTTTATTTTTTTAAAGAAGGATATAACCGCCATTTGACTGAAAGATATGCTATATTATATGATCCAGATTTCAGACTTACGATAGTACCAAGTTTACAACTGGAACAGATGAATATACAATAAAATTACAAATAGCAGAAAACTAGGAAAATTGGTGGCTATATCTTTCCGTAAGATTTATACGACTGTGGCTCCACATTAGGGAAAAATCATCTATTTTTATTTAGTGTTGCAGTCCATTTTATGTAACTGTAACCACGTTTCAAGTTTTGAATTTATTTAATTTATTCGTGTGAAGTGTTAATAATTAAGTGTTCCTGTTGCGGTAATGTGCTTTATTTTAGTTCACGACCGGTTTCGACTTGGGTACCGTAGCCATTTTCTACATCTACGTACATACTCCATAACACTGTAGATGCATTCCGCAGGGTACCAAGTACTACTACTAATCATTTCCTTACCCGTTCCACTGGCAATAAGAGCGAGGGAAATACCATTGTCTATAAACCTCCGTACAAGCCCTAATTTCTCTCATCTTATCTTCGTTGCCCTTACTCGACATGTGCGTTTCGGGAATTAGAATTATTTTACAGTCGGCTTCAAACATAGGTTCTCTAAGTTTTCTCAGTTGTCTTAAACGGCTCTGGCGAAGCTGTCATTTGTACTCAGGTGATTAATTTGAAACGGTTTCCGTAGTGATTATGGCCCCACGACGGGAATTAGAATACTAGTTGGAGGTAGACGCATGGGATGTTCCATTTCGGAAGTCGTTAGGCAATTCAGTATTCCAAGATCCACATTGTCAAAAGTGTATCGAGAATACCAACGTTCAGGCGTTACTTCTCACCACGCAGTGACCGGGGCCTTCACTTGCTGAGCGATAGCACCAGCGTATGCGTAGAATTCTCAGTGCTAACAGACAAGCAACACTGCGTGAAATAACCGCAGAAATCAATGTGGAACGTACGATGAATGTTTCCCTTAGAATGTGAGGCGAAATTTGATGTTCATTGGTTATGGTAGAAGGCGGCTGATGAGAGTGGCCTTGCTAACAGCATACAGCGCCTGCAAAGCTTCTGTTAGGCTCATGACCGTATCGGTTGGATCAAAGACGACCAGAAAACCGTGGCCTGGTCATATGGGTCCCGATTCCAGTTGATACGAGCTTACGGTAGGCTTCGAGTGTGGCGCAGATCCAACGACGTCATGGGCCCAAGTTGCCAACAAGGCACTGTGGAAGCTGGTGATGGCTGCGGGATGGCGGGGTTGTGTTTACATGGAAAGGACTGGGCCCTCTGGTCCTAATGAACCATTCATTGACTGGAAATGGTTACGTTGTGCTACTTGGAGACCATTTGCAGCCATTCATGGGCTTCGTGTTCCCAAACAACGTTAGAATTGTATCAGGTCGCACTTGTTCACGATTGATTTGAATGAATGCCTGCACAATTCGAGCGCATCATTTGGCCTCCCAGATCGCCGGGCGTAAATCCCATCGAACGTTTACGGGACGTAATCGAGAGGTCAACTCGTTTACAAAATGCTGCACTGGCAACACTTTCGCGATTACGGACGACTATGGCGACAGCGTGGCTCAGTGTTTCTGCAGAGGACTTTCAAAGACTTGCTGAGTGCACGCTACGTGGAACTGCTGAGCTACGCCGGGAAAAAGGAGACCTGACACGATACTAGAAGGTATCTCATGAATTTTGTCACGTCAACATGTAGATGAGCTACACTTTCCCAACATTCAATCAGTGAAACGAGCTAACCTGACGTGCTCGTTCCATTTCGCACTACTTTGCAATGTTACCACCAGATAATTAATCAGTGTGGTCGTGTGAAGCAGCACATTACTAATGTTGTAATCGAGCATTACAGGAAGGTTATTCGTACTCATCCGCAGAAACTCATATTTAGAGTAAGCTTCCATTTATCGTATCAACGAGAAATTATGTCTGTCATCCTGTATCTTCCTTCAGTCACTCCACGACGACGCCTTTCCGAACACGGCAACAGCGTCAGCAACAGCCGTAAATTGCAGCTCACCCTGTCCGTCCGTCCATTTATGTACTTACAAAACCTTGTAGTAGGTATGAACATTGTGCTGTGGTAAAGAAGCGTCAATGGTTGTTCGTTAATTTAGTACTCGGTTTCGGAGTAGCAGCTGCCTCCAAAAATGAAGAAAGTGATAATATGACAACTGTTCTCAAGTATTTTCATTTAAAACACCAAAAATGAATATAAAAACCTATCATGGACTCAACCTTTCCAAAACCGTAGGCACCACCAAAATATCATTATTGTGCTAAGTCGGCGTACTTCCACCAGATTCATTCTAAGCTATGAATTGTTGTCTATATAGAGTTAAGCCTTTAATATTTCTATGTTGCCAGTTGTATCGGTCCAAGACTGTGGTTCACACATATTTACGTCCTCTAGGTCGTCATTATCTTGTCATTTCTTTGAAACGGTTATTACCTTTAAAATATGCACTGTTGGAGGGAGATATTTGTGCTCCAGTTCTCTGTGTGACTGTGTAATTCTAGTGATGTGACAGTAAGATTGAGAATACCGCTTGTCTTGTATTTGTCAACTCATATCTATTTCACAGGAAGGAATCAATTGTCATCGAATAAATCCGTCTATTTTTCTGATTTCGTAGGTACGTAACTGCGAGCTGTCCGGACTTCACGACCTTAATGACGGGTCTGATTACGTACGGGGAAAGATCGTGGAATACATGAACAAGCTTATCGGCATTGGTGTCGCAGGTTTCAGGTAATAAAACTGCACCCATAAGAACTTTAAGGACCTGTCACGAAACATAATTTTTAAAACCAGGGAAATGGAACAAGGATTGAATAATGGATACAGATTGTATTTCCGATTCTTTCAAAACAATTACGCTTAATGACACTATTGTCAATGAAGGAATGATTTCTATATGTTTCGTAATTGATGCAGGATTGACGCAGCCAAGCATATGTGGCCAGACAACCTCGGTAAAATCTATGGCGCACTGAGCAACCTCAACAGCAACTACTTTGGCAGTGGCAAGCGACCATTGATCTACCAGGAAGTCATAGACCCAGGTAACCACTGAGACATAAATACGAGGATAGTCTATGAAAACTCACTGCTGTCAATTATTTCTATTTGAAGTCTTACAAAACATATCGCCACGTTACAGGTACTGAGGCCGTGAAGAAAAGCGAGTACGTCGGGATGGGAAGAGTCTGCGAATTCAAGTACGGAACAGAGCTCGCAAACTGCTTCAACAGGAAAAACCCGATGAAGTACCTTTCCAACTTTGGTAGGTAACCTACAATATCATCAGTTACTTACAGCATTATACCTGTCCAAACAGAATTAAACGAGTGTATGATTTCGTGCTTGTCCGTGCACACCATTAACGTGAATTCGAAACTCATTCCAGTCGTTACTTATGCATGAATATCGCTGTAATTTCTTTTCATATTTTCCGACAGATATTCTAATAAATAAATGTCACTTTTACAGGCGAAAGCTGGGGCCTTGTCAACGGAAACAACGCTCTCGTGTTCATCGACAACCATGACAACCAGAGGGGTCACGGTGGTGGTGGCAGCGTCATAACCTTCCAGAACCCTAAACTGTACAAGGTACACGAAATGTTCTGATGTACTAAAAGCCCGATAATTAATTCAGAGCGTAAAATGAAGTGTAAATAGTTTTATACTCAATCCTGTGTAACGTATACAATAAGTACACGACTGTAGGAAAGAACAATTCGTGAACTCGAAGCGCACTATTTATGGCTGTTCTCATATTCACAATGCGCTGAAAAATGGAAAACACCTTGTTTACCACCGTATTATTATTTCGAAAATTTAACGAGATGCATAAACTTTTTACTCTGATAACAGAAAACATTACGAAACTCCCGCTGTATTACTGTCTAACGCTCTACAAATTTGCGTTCGAAGAAGAGGGGACCTTTCACTGAAACCATAGTGTCGAAACCGTAGATACGACGTCCGTGTGGCGGGCAGGCTTCTAGGCGTTGGTAGATTCCGGAGATTCAATGGGGCGTGTCGTATCTGGCAAAGTTAGGTCCCAGCGATTACTTCCGGGAAATTTGTTGGAAACATTCTTACAAGTATTCTGCTCTGGGATTGAAATTCGTATTCGACAACACTTTCTGTGCCATCTTGTACTCCAACCGAGCGAGGTGGCGCAGTGGTTAGACACTGGACTCGCATTCGGGAGGACGACGGTTCAATCCAGCGTCCAGCCACCCTGATTTAGGTTTTCCGTGATTTCCCTAAATCGCTCCAGGCAAATGCCGGGATGGTTCCTATGAAAGGGCACGGCCGAATTCTTTCCCCATCCTTCCCTAATCCGATGAGACCGATGACCTCGCTGTCTGGTCTCCTTCCCGAAACAAACCAAACCAAACCTTGTACTCAAATCTAAGTATGTTCCTACAGAACACAGTACGAAGTGCCCACTGTCGGTCTGTTGGTGTATTGGTTTCGTGTTCCACCCCATATTGCGTCACAACATAGACACCTCAGAAGCTCGTAGTTTATGTAGTGCCATTTAGGTCTTTCCTCAGAATATTACAGAATTTCGTCCTTATTAACATTACTTACAGACCAAGTAAAACACGGGTTTGGAAATGATTGCACCGACCTTGTATAACAGACACAGTCACTTCTCTATAATTACACAAGGGGACTAGAGATACTAGTTAGTATCTTCCACATATCACACGAACATACCGTTTCTCGTTCACTGATAGTGTTTAATCTAATGTCTGTGAATAGAAAGCCAAACAAATTAGGCAGCAGTTGAGGTCTGCTTCATTTCCCCCTTGCATTGGAACACTCAGTGAAATATACCGGCCTCATGCAGATACCTGTCGCTGAATCTCTTACAAATCATTAACGAAAAATACAATCCCTCAGAAGATCCTGATTTATTTCCAAACCTGTCACTCCATCTTCTGTAAGTGCAACGGAGGCTAAATAAAGTGCTCATCTCTTCCGTCCATATTAGCACTACTTCCAGGATATAAACTGTAGGAGCTACATTACTTTCCTCTTGAAATTCGATCACAAGTTGTCTATCGTTTAAGATGCTCCGTAATGATGTCCACTTGCATGCTGCTGTAAACGCATTGTCATTCCGATAATCTTCTACGGAAGCGATGTCTTACAGAATCGTTTGCTTAATCCCTGTAAGACGCCAACGTGATCATGATCCAGATGAATCTGCGAATTTCTGAAATTCACTCGAAGTATGAATTGCTACACTGCGGTTCTGACTCTGTTCATAAATTTAGCATTGAATGCCTACAGTACAAATATTATAATGCCGACTTATGATAATAAACCAACTACCTGCATAACGCATTTTACATTTAATCATGCAACGTATGCTATCTTATAAGTTTCCTTTAATTTGCTTCTATGGTCACAATCTTTTTGTTTAACAGATTACCGGTTTCGGTCTTTAATGACCATCATCAGATCTGTTTCATAAAGACAAAGTCCTAATGTACTGCAGCCATAGTGGCATCGTCACTATGGCTGCAGTACATTAGAACTTTGTCTTTATGAAACAGATCTGATGATGGTCATTAAAGACCGAAACTGGTAATCTGTTAAACAAAAAGGTTGTGACCATAGATGTAAATTAAAGGAAACTTATTACATATACGTGTCCCTGTGTTTTTTCGCGACGATGTCGCAGCTTGTGGAACGCCATCTTACTGAAACTGAACTGCCTTACAGATGGCGAACGCCTTCATGTTGGCGTGGCCGTTCGGCTTCCCACGAGTGATGTCCAGCTACGAATTCAGCAGCTCAGATGACGGACCCCCACAGGACAGCAACCAGGCCATCATCACTCCCACCATCAACTCTGACGGCTCCTGCGCCCGCCCGTGGGTGTGCGAGCACCGCTGGAGGCAGATCTACAACATGGTCGGATTCAGGAACAACGCGGGAAGTAAGCACTCAGTTTACGGAGGAAAAAGTTTTCTTGAGCAGAAATCTACGGGACGTTACAAATCACATGGTTCTTCTTGTGGGGTGGACAACCGTTAACAAAAACTTATCGACGGGGCAGAATACAGAAAATATTATGTAGTAGTCTTGTCGTAGATGTTGCGATAGAGATGTGTGACTATCCGGCAGTTAACTCCCAAGCTACAATAACGTGTCGTCAGAGAATATTAAAATTTGCATGAGGGTAAGGACAAATCTCTCATCTGCCGGAAGGCTGGTTTGAGTATCATAATGCCCTAATAGGCACGGTCGCATTGGATATGGTCTACCGCTGCCTTCCTTGGACCTTTCAACTGCCTCACTCAGCCAGTTATTGAAATACCGACGGTTTAGTGTCGAAGCCGAATCACGGCACAAATCTGCAATTTTCACCAGCATTGTCAGATGTGAAAGGTGTGAGGAGTGATAAATAAAACTCCTAGGTCTGATCTGGGAGCAAACACGGCCTTTAGGACCCTTAGTCTAGTACTTTACCACTGCGCCACCGAGCGAAGCAACAGATCAATACTAATGCAACTACGGAAACAGGAGAAGCTAATCAAAACTCTAAGAATGTGTGAAGAGGTACAAAGGGTTAAATAAGTACTTCAAATGCATTTCCTTCTTGTTAAAAGTGGGTCGCACCATTCGGAAATGTGGCGTTCTATTAGTTGGTGTCGTACATTCACTTTTAGTGGGGCCATCGAATTCATGGATCATAAGCCGGTGCCATATGCGGAAGAGAATTAAGGCAAATGTTTATAATGGGTACGTTATAGATGTGGCAGTTTGATTTAGCAAATGCACCTCCTGCGCCTTATCCCCCTACTGACGCGTGATTCGATCGCCAAACAGCGATGGTTATTCAGTGTGTCTCAGTACGTATTGTGTAGGTCTCCTTGACAGCTTTGTCGACAAATTTGTTATTACAAATTTCCCTCGGTCTTGATGTTCAAGAAAATGTTAATTCCTTCGTTAGATGTAGCAGTGGAGGAAAATGTCTGGCATGGAATGGACTGATTTTTCAACTGGTTGGGTATAATCGACAGACTGAAGTGCACACATGGTGTGCAAATAAGTAATTTCAAATCTCGAAGACGTGTCCTAAGTTTCAGTAACTTAGGAACAAGCACAAATGAAGTTTATCAAATATTCTAACGAGCCACTGATGTCCTTAAATCACGTCTTTGCCTATAGAGAAACCAATTAGCCCTACTATAAATGTCCCACGATTCTGTACCTCTACATGACTTTCACTTACAGCATACTTAGAAATTAGTTGAAAAAATAACTGTAACGTACGGAAAACAACTATCATAGTTTTCCGAACTTATGATAAGTAAAAATAAGGCATGAAGAACAGAAACCAAAGCAGCAGTTTTTGTTGAGAAAGAAACATGCATTTACTGGTCAAGGAAGTATACTATTTTAATCTCAATAATGACGCTAGTAGTGGCAATGGATAACATCATGCCACTCTGGTACAGAGAACTCAAAGAAATAGATAGAAACCAGAATAAATAGTATTCAAAGGAGCATTATTTCCATTATTATTACGAAAATTGTTATAGTACGAGCGCATAATTAACTGACCTCTGCTGAATCTGCATAGGTGAATGTGTATCGGATCCGCATCCGGAACTTGCAATACATGTAAAATGAGGAGTGATCACCGCCTTATGCAGAGCTCCATTTCTTCGTTACCTCTGTACAAATAATGCAAACTCAGCCAAATAACGCCCCCCCCCATCCCCACCCCCCACCCCCCACCCTACTTGTATCACTAGCCATCTTGCCAGATTTGATACAGTTTATTATAATTATAATATTTGCCTCTGCAAAATACGTCCTCCTGCCTCAAGCAGATTTGACATGGCTTTAAGTTTAATTATAACACACACTCTTTGTAGAGGGATAATTTCACAGAGCGGATTTTTAGTATTTACTTTTACTCGATGTAACAGTACATGTAAAGCGCGTAGCAAGACTACTCACCTGAAGCCAAAAGGATGCGTATTAATTGTAACTTTTTCCTTTGTCGAGCATCACATTGAGTCTCTTGGTAATCTCTCAATGATAGTAATCGCATATACGATTAGTTTCTGTTTGCTAATACCGTTATATTATATTTCGTTTCAACAGCTACGACGATGGCCAACTGGTGGGACAATGGCAACTACCAGATCGCTTTCTCCAGAGGAAACACTGGTTTCATTGCCATTAACAACGAGGCCAATTCTGACCTGAAACAAACCCTTCAGGTAAATATTGGATCTACAGTGACAGAGAATTACTCATAGAACCAAGTAGCAGTTTAACAGTAATTGGCAATTTGCAGACTGGTCTGCCCGCTGGTTCATACTGTGACGTCATTTCTGGTGACAAGAGTGGAAGCAGCTGCACGGGCAAGACGATCACCGTCAACGGCGACGGAACGGCCTACATCGAAATCCCTTACAACCAGGACGATGGCGTCGTGGCTATCCACACCGGTGTAAGTAACCAACAGAGCAGCCTAGCTATTACAACTGTATTCGAGAGAGAAAGTGTTCCAGTTTTCACTTCTTAAGAAACACAGAAGTCTCTTAATGTCGTGTCAGACGTATTTTAGAGAACTAAAGGGTATACCAGCGTGGAGTACGTCACTAAATATTGACATACCGGTTGATCAAAAAGTCTGTATAAATTTGAAAACTGAATAATTCACGGAATAATGTAGATAGAGAGGTACAAATTGACACACATGCTTGGAATGACATGGGGTTTTATTAGAACCAAAAAAATACAAACGTTCAAAAAATGTCCGACAGATGGTGCTTCATCTGATCAGAATAGCAATAGTTAGCATAACAAAGTAAGACAAAGCAAAGATGCTGTTCTTTACAGGAAATGCCCAATATGTCCACCATCATTCCTCAACAATAGCTGTAGTCGAGGAATAATGTTGTGAATGGCATTGTAAAACATGTCCGGAGTTTCGGTGAGGCATTGGCGTCGGATGTTGTCTTTCAGCATCCCTAGAGATGTCGGTCGATCACGATACACTTGTGAGTTCAGGTAACCCCAAAGCCAATAATCGCAAGGACTGAGGTATGGGGACCTGGGAGGCCAAGCATGACGAAAGTGGCGGCTGAGAACACGATCATCACCAAACGACGCGCTCGACAGATCTTTCACGCGTATAGCAATATGGGGTGTTTTTTTTGTTATAATAAAACCTCATGTCATTCCAAGCATGTGTGTCAATTTTTACCTCTCTATCTGCATTATTCCGTGGTTTATTAAGTTTTCAAATGTATACTGACTTTTTGATCACCCGGTATATATGACAATGCTGGCAGCTTAATTTGCGATTTGTTTTCCAGGCCAAGCTGTAATATTTGGCATTCAGGAAGATTTGCAGCCGTTACTTCAACCGCTGGAAGAAACTGAAAAACCGAATGATTCAGTAAGGACTTCATCGACCACAGCCAAATTTCATCCCCTTTTATTGATTTTGAACGGAAAGGAAGAAACAACAAAAATAATTGTAGCCTGACTTCATTAATAAAATTTTCGCACTCTCAAAACTCGTTTTACTTTCTTGGGATTTTCTGTTCTGTTTTTGATTGCTTCACCATTTGAGCAAATTTACACTTGCTATTAAAAATTTTTTTTCGTTATTGTTGCGAGTACAGTGTCTTACCCATTTCAATTATACAGCTGTTTAAAGAAAAATGTTAACTGTAGCTTTGTAAAATAACGTATACTTAACACACAAAATGATAATCGAGCGGGAACTTAGCAGAACACACAATGGAAGAATGGGTTCCAGTGTAAAACGTTTTATTTACAGTTGCCACATTGATTGCTTCTTAATTTCTTGCTCCTCTTTTACAATTACATCAGACTTATATAACTATTTCATTGCACTACAGTAATAGATCAAAAACTAAATTCTCTGTTGCTATCTTCCTTCAAAACATATATGGCAACAAACGACTACCGTGTAGGGTGTTACAGGATGACAGAACTGCAGAGACGTCACACCTGCATACTCACCACCTAACTGTAAGTACGATATTTAGAAACTGATTATTCCACGAAATAAGAATAGCTGGTGTACAGTTTTATTTCATTGTTACAATGATATGTTTTTTCTTTTCTCACTCGCTGATCCATTTTGGACACTTGCAGTCAATTCTATCTAAAAGCTTCATAAAATGCTGTTGAGTGGAAGCAATTTGTCGGTTACGGACTTCAGCATATCACAAAATTTCAGCACAAACTGTTCAAACACATAGTCATAGCAGCAAAGATGACATGAGGAAGAATCTGTACCGCATATACAGGGTAGTCACAAATAGCCTCAAAAGCTTGTAATGGTTTGCAGGGGAGGTGGTGCTGAGAGATAATTGCTAAGAAGAGGACTGCAAATGGCTAAGACAAAGATTTCCGAGTTACTTAGCATTCAAGTCAACCAGTCAAGTTGAGCAGCGCGCAAATTCGAGCAACCTGCCAGAGGCGGTGTCGCCAAACGTGTTATTCCTTTGTTTTCCTTAAAAGCCGCAAAACGTATCTTTTGCTCACTTAGCTAACTTTTTCAGTTCAGAAAAAGGCATATTTTAACCGCTAAAGACCATCTAAGCACTTGGCGACTAACGGACACACAAATGTCCTTGGATTACTACATTTCAGCTCGTGCCAGAAGTTGAAATCGCATGTGCAGTGACCTGATTGGCTAATTTCAATGCTAAATAACTCGTAAACGGCGCAACGATCCAAATTTTTTGTCTGAACAATTATTTCTGAGTACAACCTCCTAACAACAGTCTTGAAAGCTTTTCGGGTGTTTCTGACCACACTGTGTACTTTTAGGTCCTGACATTGACCTTTTTGTTATTAAGACTTTCAGTCTTTACTCTAATGAAATGAGTTACGAAAATACATATTAATATAGCTGGTGTAATGATGCATCGGAGCACGCCAATTCCAGTGTAGAAAAGGATTAACTATGCGCTGTTCAGTGTGCAGACAATGGTGTTGCTGTAGCCTCTAGCTTCACTGTTATCGCTTATCATTATCATTAGCCACCTCAAAATAAGACAGCCGTGAGCATCACCACCCCGAACAGTGTCGACGTGTTTAGTGGCGGAGGCATGAAAGTCACCCTGCAGATATCCCGAGTTACGCTCCGTAACTACCGCACACAGAGTAGGGTTTTGTTTAAAAGATGTAATACAAATAATAATAACAATAATTAAACATCTAACATTTCACACAACAATTTCGCGCTATAGTTTTCCTTATTTTTTCCTGTTCGGCTCCGAAAGCTGCTCGTGTATAATCTAACACCATATCATCTTTTTGAGCCCTACAACTCACTCATTATAGAGGGATACTGACACAGTTTTTCAGGTTAACAATGGGAAGTTGGAGTGCACGAAATAGCCCTGGCACAATCCGATAGTGCGTGTAGTGTGTGTACTCTGTGTTGTGACTGGGAGTAGTAAAATAATGAACACTGTAGCATTAGCCTTTCATCATTATTAAACAACTTAAAACAGTATTGTACACTAGGGCACACTGAATGAAGTATCACTGTTTTAAACAGAGTAGCTTTGTATTTGGGAGGGTGGAGGCTCCAGTCTTCATCCAGCTATTCTGATTTAGGTTTTCTGTAGTTTTGCTAAATCATTTCAGGCAGGTTCTCACTATAACTAGACCTGTACATCTGAAAATGCTTTTATAAATGAATTACTTTTTTTCTTATTGTTCTTAAACAGTTGCTAGGAGATATCCAGTACACTTGTAAAAGAGATCTAAGGTAAATAAAAGTAGAACAACAAGAACTACTACTACTACTGCTACTGCCGTTGTACAACTGCATCGTGCGTGACAATAGGAGGAATCCTATTTGATGAGCTAGCTAACGGCCAGGTACGGCACACGTAACTTGAGACCACAGGATCGGCCATTGTTCGCGACCATGCCACAAAGGAATTTTCATTTACCTCCGATTAACAGGGACTGTGATTCGCTCACAGTAATTATTTCAGTAGAAGGTGCGTTTTCCCGCATGTGTCTATATGCAATCCTTTCGAATAGCCAGTGTTGGATATCTGTCGTGTAGTGGGAAACATTTTCTGTCTTCGTCCCCTCCCAACACCATTGTTGGTTAACCATGAAAAATCTGTGAGATTAGGAATTCGGTTAACTTGTTTATAGAAGTATTTTTTGTCGGAACTCCAGAGGACTGTAGCGATTGTTTGGCGAGGATCCTGTGCTGACAGAACCAGCCAAGGTTCAGAGAGTAAAGTCAGAAAACAAGTGAAAGTTAAGAGAGCCCTTGCTCCAAGTCGTTGCAGAGGACTGCAGAGAATGACAACTCCGATTTAGAGCAGAACACAGAAGTCTAGATGGACAAAGAATTTCCAGTCATTACCGCCAACGTCTTCCGCACTCACACCGTTTGAGAATAGTAAGCAAGAGACGGTGATGCGATCAGTAGACGATAGTTAATTAACACGAGGTTTAACTGCACAGTTTTAACATTTACAGCCAGATAGTTTCTACTATCATGCACTTTGGGAATTCTATTGGTATTTGGACGTACTTTTTTGGGATTCTTTCATCACCAACCATTTTCGCTGTCATTTGCCGTATCATGTTATTCTTTCATGTGTCCACCCACCTGCGTCTGGAAATCTCTCTAGAGCGCTTGAAGAACTGGCTCAATACTAGACGCCAATCACCTCAAGCCAAACCCTGACAAAACCCAAGTATGTGCTTTCCATCTGCACATTAGAGATGCTGGAGTTGAGCTCGACGTTACATGGCAACGTAAGAACCTAAGCACTGTCCAACACCTAAATACCTTGGGGTTGTACTTGATAGAACGCTTTCCTACAAGCAGCATTGCCAAAACACCAAGGCTAAAGTCTGCTCCAGGAATAACATCATCCGCAGGCTGACAAACTATGAATGGGGAGCTCAACCATCAGTACTGAGAACATCAGCACTTGCTCTGTGTGTTTCTGCAGCAGACTATGCAGCGCCAGTATGGGAAGCATCTGCACATGCTCAACAGGTTGATGTAAGTGTAAATGAGACAATGCGAATGGTTACAGGCTGTCTCAGACCCACACCAACGGGTAATTTGTACCTACTTGCTGGAATTGCCCCATCCAAGATCAGAAGGCCAGTGGCAGCAGACGCACTTTGTTTTCCTTAAAAGCCGCAAAACGTATCTTTTGCTCACTTAGCTAACTTTTTAAGTTCAGAAAAAGGCATATTTTAACCGCTAAAGACCATCTAAGCACTTGGCGACTAACGGACACACAAATGTCCTTGGATTACTACATTTCAGCTCGTGCCAGAAGTTGAAATCGCATGTGCAGTGACCTGATTGGCTAATTTCAATGCTAAATAACTCGTAAACGGCGCAACGATCCAAATTTTTTGTCTGAACAATTATTTCTGAGTACAACCTCCTAACAACAGTCTTGAAAGCTTTTCGGGTGTTTCTGACCACACTGTGTACTTTTAGGTCCTGACATTGACCTTTTTGTTATTAAGACTTTCAGTCTTTACTCTAATGAAATGAGTTACGAAAATACATATTAATATAGCTGGTGTAATGATGCATCGGAGCACGCCAATTCCAGTGTAGAAAAGGATTAACTATGCGCTGTTCAGTGTGCAGACAATGGTGTTGCTGTAGCCTCTAGCTTCACTGTTATCGCTTATCATTATCATTAGCCACCTCAAAATAAGACAGCCGTGAGCATCACCACCCCGAACAGTGTCGACGTGTTTAGTGGCGGAGGCATGAAAGTCACCCTGCAGATATCCCGAGTTACGCTCCGTAACTACCGCACACAGAGTAGGGTTTTGTTTAAAAGATGTAATACAAATAATAATAACAATAATTAAACATCTAACATTTCACACAACAATTTCGCGCTATAGTTTTCCTTATTTTTTCCTGTTCGGCTCCGAAAGCTGCTCGTGTATAATCTAACACCATATCATCTTTTTGAGCCCTACAACTCACTCATTATAGAGGGATACTGACACAGTTTTTCAGGTTAACAATGGGAAGTTGGAGTGCACGAAATAGCCCTGGCACAATCCGATAGTGCGTGTAGTGTGTGTACTCTGTGTTGTGACTGGGAGTAGTAAAATAATGAACACTGTAGCATTAGCCTTTCATCATTATTAAACAACTTAAAACAGTATTGTACACTAGGGCACACTGAATGAAGTATCACTGTTTTAAACAGAGTAGCTTTGTATTTGGGAGGGTGGAGGCTCCAGTCTTCATCCAGCTATTCTGATATAGGTTTTCTGTAGTTTTGCTAAATCATTTCAGGCAGGTTCTCACTATAACTAGACCTGTACATCTGAAAATGCTTTTATAAATGAATTACTTTTTTTCTTATTGTTCTTAAACAGTTGCTAGGAGATATCCAGTACACTTGTAAAAGAGATCTAAGGTAAATAAAAGTAGAACAACAAGAACTACTACTACTACTGCTACTACCGTTGTACAACTGCATCGTGCGTGACAATAGGAGGAATCCTATTTGATGAGCTAGCTAACGGCCAGGTACGGCACACGTAACTTGAGACCACAGGATCGGCCATTGTTCGCGACCATGCCACAAAGGAATTTTCATTTACCTCCGATTAACAGGGACTGTGATTCGCTCACAGTAATTATTTCAGTAGAAGGTGCGTTTTCCCGCATGTGTCTATATGCAATCCTTTCGAATAGCCAGTGTTGGATATCTGTCGTGTAGTGGGAAACATTTTCTGTCTTCGTCCCCTCCCAACACCATTGTTGGTTAACCATGAAAAATCTGTGAGATTAGGAATTCGGTTAACTTGTTTATAGAAGTATTTTTTGTCGGAACTCCAGAGGACTGTAGCGATTGTTTGGCGAGGATCCTGTGCTGACAGAACCAGCCAAGGTTCAGAGAGTAAAGTCAGAAAACAAGTGAAAGTTAAGAGAGCCCTTGCTCCAAGTCGTTGCAGAGGACTGCAGAGAATGACAACTCCGATTTAGAGCAGAACACAGAAGTCTAGATGGACAAAGAATTTCCAGTCATTACCGCCAACGTCTTCCGCACTCACACCGTTTGAGAATAGTAAGCAAGAGACGGTGATGCGATCAGTAGACGATAGTTAATTAACACGAGGTTTAACTGCACAGTTTTAACATTTACAGCCAGATAGTTTCTACTATCATGCACTTTGGGAATTCTATTGGTATTTGGACGTACTTTTTTGGGATTCTTTCATCACCAACCATTTTCGCTGTCATTTGCCGTATCATGTTATTCTTTCATGTGTCCACCCACCTGCGTCTGGAAATCTCTCTAGAGCGCTTGAAGAACTGGCTCAATACTAGACGCCAATCACCTCAAGCCAAACCCTGACAAAACCCAAGTATGTGCTTTCCATCTGCACATTAGAGATGCTGGAGTTGAGCTCGACGTTACATGGCAACGTAAGAACCTAAGCACTGTCCAACACCTAAATACCTTGGGGTTGTACTTGATAGAACGCTTTCCTACAAGCAGCATTGCCAAAACACCAAGGCTAAAGTCTGCTCCAGGAATAACATCATCCGCAGGCTGACAAACTATGAATGGGGAGCTCAACCATCAGTACTGAGAACATCAGCACTTGCTCTGTGTGTTTCTGCAGCAGACTATGCAGCGCCAGTATGGGAAGCATCTGCACATGCTCAACAGGTTGATGTAAGTGTAAATGAGACAATGCGAATGGTTACAGGCTGTCTCAGACCCACACCAACGGGTAATTTGTACCTACTTGCTGGAATTGCCCCATCCAAGATCAGAAGGCCAGTGGCAGCAGACGCTGAGAGAACAAAGAAAGAAACAGATTCTCGACACCCACTGAATGGACACGTCACTCAGGTTCGTAGGCTTAAGTCTAGAAATAGCTTTATTGCAAGAACCAAGATCCTTTGAGGTTCACAGGAAGGTAATAGAGTCCGTAAATGGGAGAATGAACAAACCGCACTGCACATAATACTAAAAGAGCAACTGGCACTTGGAAACAAAATTCGTTATACAGTGTGTAGAACACTAAATAGGCTGAGGGCTGGTGCATCCAGATGCAAAACTAATCTGTGCAAGTGGGGACTGCTGACTAACGATGACGACGTTCTTTGCGGATGCGGAGAGGTGCAAGACGAGGCACATCTTCTCATGTGCCGACTACTGCCGGAGCACTGCAGTTTTAGTCACCTGCTACAAGCCAACGACAAAGCCGTAGCGGTGGCTAACTAATTGGAGAAATAAAATTTGATCTGGACACGGAAAAGTAAAGTAAAGTAAAGGCCGTAGGTCACAATTACAGCCCTCTGTCCATTTCTCAATTGTTTGTATGCTTTATTCAGTGAGTAAATCATTTGTTTGATGTCTTACGGCAATAAGTCGAATTATTATAGCTGCCTGTAGTTTCCCTTTTTTAATTACGTGAGCCCCTTCATTAATTTTAGTTTGTGAGGTGTAGTACCCGTACTTTCAATCTTAGCTGGGCACCCCTAGTAATTTTCATTGAATAAGACTTTATCTGTTGCCCGAAAATGTTTCCCTTAAATCTGCATGATCTTATGAGGAGCTCCCATTCCCTGTAGGCACTGGTGATCGCACTTACAGCGTCTTAGGAGTATCGTAATCAGCTCAATCGACACCTCACGTTTTCCATGAATACGTGGAGTTTCATAAGGTAGTGAACTATGGTACTATTGATGAATAGCCTCCCCATATTTCTTCTTTACTTTGCAGCCATTTTCACTTAGTACGTGTCCGAACCTAGTAACACTCGACAAATCAACAATACTTATTTAAGGCGGATTGAAGCCCATTACCTTGAAACATACAGTTCGCAGCAATTCTGTATAATGTAGCATTGAAGATCAAGTTGATATGATATCAAGGTAATTAACAACTCAGGGATATCTTTAATCGACTGTTTGCAAGAAAGCTGCAAGATAGCTGACACGCTGCCAACTCCGTGGACGAAGCAGTTATACATAAAACATAAAGAGGGTACTGATAAGCGTAAATGTGTTAATGTGCTATCTAGTGAGAACTGTATGGCTAAGTGAGTTAAGTTTGGAGAAAATTGGTGCCTTGGCGCCAATTAAAGAGTAATCGGCAAACCGCGGCTCACGTGCCGTATTGGGGGTCGGGGTTTTGTATGTGGCTCTGGCAGGAAAGACAGCGTGCGGGCGAGCGCGTACAAAGTTAAAGCTATTGATCACCGCTAGGTTAAAGAATTTTTAGTTGAAATGGAGAGTGGGTAGCAGAGTTTCTGCTGCATAATAAGTTACGTTGGTTGTCAAGAGGAAAAGTTTTGAATCTTTCTTATTAAAAGAAATGAAACCATTTCTCCATAAGTAGGGTGTTCAGTATCCAGAACTAACGAACGATCAATGAATCCAAAAATTTTACTTCGTGGTAGACGTTACGTCTCATCTAAATCAGCTGATATGGAAACGAAAAACAACACAGTTTTTTATTCGAAAACAATCTCTTTTTGTGTACAGAAAGCATCGGTAGAGTGGCCTTTATTGTCGGAGACCTGCCGTATGCGTACCTCTGACGCGCCTTCGCAGAACAGAACGTCTGGAGTGGAGCCGTCAGCATGCCACCTAGACGGTCGAACAGTGGGCCATTGTGGTTTTCACTTACGAGTCCCGATTTGTTCTGGAGAGATGTCCACTCCTCTTCAACTGACCTGCCTATCGAGTTAGTTCTTACTGCGGTATCTATACTCTCTGAGAACTTGAAGCGTACTCTTCGTACCTTAGTACTTTCGCATCCTACTTCTTCGGACATTGATTATTCCGGCCTGGTCTTGATAATTACTACACTCCTGGAAATGGAAAAAAGAACACATTGACACCGGTGTGTCAAACCCACCATACTTGCTCCGGACACTGCGAGAGGGCTGTACAAGCAATGATCACACGCACGGCACAGCGGACACACCAGGAACCGCGGTGTTGGCCGTCGAATGGCGCTAGCTGCGCAGCATTTGTGCACCGCCGCCGTCAGTGTCAGCCAGTTTGCCGTGGCATACGGAGCTCCATCGCAGTCTTTAACACTGGTAGCATGCCGCGACAGCGTGGACGTGAACCGTATGTGCAGTTGACGGACTTTGAGCGAGGGCGTATAGTGGGCATGCGGGAGGCCGGGTGGACGTACCGCCGAATTGCTCAACACGTGGGGCGTGAGGTCTCCACAGTACATCGATGTTGTCGCCAGTGGTCGGCGGAAGGTGCACGTGCCCGTCGAACTGGGACCGGACCGCAGCGACGCACGGATGCACGCCAAGACCGTAGGATCCTACGCAGTGCCGTAGGGGACCGCACCGCCACTTCCCAGCAAATTAGGGACACTGTTGCTCCTGGGGTATCGGCGAGGACCATTCGCAACCGTCTCCATGAAGCTGGGGTACGGTCTCACACACCGTTAGGCCGTCTTCCGCTCACGCCCCAACATCGTGCAGCCTGCCTCCAGTGGTGTCGCGACAGACGTGAATGGAGGGACGAATGGAGACGTGTCGTCTTCAGCGATGAGAGTCCCTTCTGCCTTGGTGCCAATGATGGTCGTATGCGTGTTTGGCGCCGTGCAGGTGAGCGCCACAATCAGGACTGCATACGACCGAGGCACACAGAGCCAACACCCGGCATCATGGTGTGGGGAGCGATCTCCTACACTGGCCGTACACCACTGGTGATCGTCGAGGGGACACTGAATAGTGCACGGTACATCCAAACAGTCATCGAACCCATCGTTCTACCATTCCTAGACCGGCAAGGGAACTTGCTGTTCCAACAGGACAATGCATGTCCGCATGTATCCCGTGCCACCCAACGTGCTCTAGAAGGTGTAAGTCAACTACCCTGGCCAGCAAGATCTCCGGATCTGTCCCCCATTGAGCATGTTTGGGACTGGATGAAGCGTCGTCTCACGCGGTCTGCACGTCCAGCACGAACGCTGGTCCAACTGAGGCGCCAGGTGGAAATGGCATGGCAAGCCGTTCCACAGGACTACATCCAGCATCTCTACGATCGTCTCCATGGGAGAATAGCAGCCTGCATTGCTGCGAAAGGTGGATATACACTGTACTCGTGCCGACATTGTGCATGCTCTGTTGCCTGGGTCTATATGCCTGTGGGTCTGTCAGTGTGATCATGAGATGTATCTGACCCCAGGAATGTGTCAATAAAGTTTCCCCTTCCTGGGACAATGAATTCACGGTGTTCTTATTTCAATTTCCAGGAGTGTATATTTATCCGAAACTACATCTACCTCTGGGAACATCTTACAATCCAATATCAGATTCTGGAATCTCTGGCCAACCATGATGAAATCTAACTGAAATCTTCCAGTATCTCCCGGCGATTTCCAAGTGTACCTCCTCCTCTTGTGTTCTTCGACAGAGTATTGCATATTACTATCTGAAATTTAATGCAGAGCTCAATTACATTTTTTCCTCTCTCATTCCTAGTACCAAGCCCATAATACCTCGTATCTTCTGCTACTTCCCCTATAACCGCATTCCAATCCCCCAAGCCTATTAGATTTTCTTCTCCCTATACGCGCTGATTTACCCGTTCAGTACCCTGATAAACTTTCTCTATCTCTTTGTCTTCTGCTTGCGCGCACACCTGAACTAGCGTTGTTGGAGTTGATTTGCTGTCTATTCTGGTAAGAACAAACCCATCACTTAACTGTTCAACGTAACTCACGCTCTATCCTGCCTTCCTATTCATAAGGAGTCATTCTCCCGTAACAACATTCTCTGCTTCTGTTGATGTTACCTTATATTCATCTCATCAGAAGTCGTTGTCTACTTTTCATTACACTTACTGACGACCACTACGTCTAGACTGAAACTTAGCATTTCCTTTTTCAGATCTCCTAACTTCCCCACCACAATCAAACTTCTTACATTCCACGTCCCGACTCGCAGAAGGGTATCATTTCGTTTTTTATCCTTTTTTCAGTCATTTTCCCTTATGCAGTCCCCTCGCGGGGGGCACTAGTCCTGAGTATTTTACTGATGGATAGAGCATCTAGACACTTACATGACATCAATTTCCGGCCGTATGTCCTGTCGATACATACCTTCATTATGTGTTTTTAATGCAGTGTTTCCCATCGCCTTTTGCATCTTCATGCCGTTGATCACTGTTGATTCTTCCATCTTTAGAGGCAGTTTCCAACCTAAAGGGCAAAGGAGTGCCCTGAACTTCTGCCCACTCCTCTGCCCTCTTTGATAAGGCCGTTTGCAGAATGAGGGTAACTTCTTATGCTGTAAGTCTTCGGCCGGCGCTGCTGATAATTTATTCAAAATTTAAGATGTGCTTGTATCGTGGGAGTCAGGAAGTTTTCTACCACACCCCATTAAAAAAAAAATACGAGCCAGAGAGGAGTGTCGGGGACAAAGAGGGCAGGGGTCACCTTTTGTGTATTGCCACAATGTCCCATTCCCGCCCTCCCGAAGCCAAGGAAGGAAAGGGGTCTCACAGAATCAAGAGAGATTTATTTGAACAAATGTATTTATTTATTTACGCAGATCCTACTACCGGCATCAGAAGCTTCCGAGTCGTCTTCGTGCAAGTTAATGGAGGAAGACACCCTCTAGACAGTTCCCTCAGAGGACCGATCATGTTTCGTGAATCATCCTCACGTGTGCCTTCTAGTGCTCGGAAAGCAGAAATGGACAAGAGGACCCTCGAATAATGCACCTAAATAAATAGATAGTTGTGTTCGGTAGATTGCATGGCGGCGGTGAAACCATAAGTCGAGAGCACTTTCTGGTGCTACTTGAAAAACGTAACATAGCGCTACATCCTTCAGCCACTTGACGGCACTCCTTCTGGCGGCGGAAAAGTAAACAGTATCTGGGCGTATGAGTTCGACCGGCACAGGAGCGCGAGCATATCTTTTATAAAATCCATGCAGCTGCCCGTCGCAACCCTCAAGCGGTGGGCGTCCAAATGGACGACTGCGCAGAGCAGGCACAGTGTCGTCTGTAAGATGGATGGAATGGAGGCGTTGTCGTATGGTTAATTTGCCCTTCACCGCCACGTGCCCAAAGGAACGAGTGTACCTGTGGTGATATGGGGTGTGGACAGCCCGCCAACCCTGTTCCAGCTGATTGTCAGGTGCTGCTTTTCGACCTTGTTGCGGGGTTGTCGGGATAGACAGAGATGGTAATAGTCTCTTGTGCGGGGCGCTCTCGTCGCCGATGGATGCTCGGTCATGTAGCTCAGTTCGACCAGGAAATCTCGCATGTGGGTGTGAGACGGAGCTATCTGGCCCATGGCGGTGGAAGATCTCTGGGCGCGACGATCTGAAGCAGCGTGCCCGTCAAGATGGTACAGGCTGCGGCCCGTGCGAGTCGCGTCGTTCGTACTGTTACGCGCTATTGTGGACATCAGTCAACCATAGACCTTCTGCTGTCAACCGTATACCTTCCGTCACCGGTGGCCCCGTTAAAGAAGCGTATCGGAGTTTGGATATTTGACCTGCGCTCACAAAATGTCCATATGCCGCCTGGAAACTGCTGCCCAAGGTGACCGTTAAGGGAAGAATGTGTGCAAAATAATTAAGTTTCGACTCCAGGAAAGTGTTAACGTAGCTCGTCCGTATTCATCTGGGGGAATCTTGCTGTGAGGGAGCAGCGCATGTGTCCGCGGTAGCAGCCGGCGATACGTGGCCATAACTGTTCGGTGAACTACCCTCCCAATGGTTCAGTGGGGGAATCTTCTTGAAGTGGATCGCTGTCGAACGTTGAAGGCCTCTTCTGACATCCATGTAAGTTGCCTTGCGCATGTTGACGACGCGGGCTGGAGCCGCGTCGTAGCCGAATGACGTAGCGACGCAACCACTGAAACGTCGCTGAATTTCGTCTCCCAACCGCGCCAAGAGTGTCACATCGCCAGCGGAGGCAACACATCGGCAGGTCACGTCTCGAATGCAGATGCCTTTCGGCTAAGGCCGTATAACGCGCGTTCGAGGGCCGCCGCGAATAGAACACCTGATAAAGGTCATCCCTGTCATACCGACTGTCCAAGAGTTATGTGTTTGGTCTGGTTACCATTGACCATAATACGGGAGCGCGGTCAATCAATTAAACGTAGAATCACCCTAGCTGACACCTGCGAGAGGTCGATGCGTTCAAGCACGGCATGAAGGAAACAGTGGTCGGTGCGATCAAAGACGTGATCAAAATCGACTGCGACAAGGGCGTCTCGTAGGTGGCTGACAGTCGCTAGTGCCGTGACGTCGCGGTAGACGCCAATTGCCATGTGGATGTGGTCGTTGCCACCTAAACCTGTCTGGTCTAGTTGGATCATGTGTCCAACTGTGGTCTCAAGACGCGTCCGAAGGATACAGGTGAAAAGTTTGTAATTCGCTTTCAGGAGCGTAAGAGGATGATAATCGTGACAACAGCTTGAGCCACTAAATTTTTGAACCAGTATCACGATGCCTTCGAGGAAATCCATGAGGACGGTAAAGTATTTGGGGAGGAGGTCTTGAAACATGTTAATCCACTGAGTGCCCATCAGGGCATAGAAGACGCAATATAATTCGTTCAGAGATTTGTACCTATCAGCGCACACCAAAACCAGTATTAAGTGTTCAGCAGTTATGGGAGCCAGCAGGACATCGTCCTGGTTCACTATTCTAGGGGTGGGCTAATCGCTCAGGATGCCTTCATATTCATTGACAGTCCAATGGTCATGGGCATAAAACGTTCAGTAATGTTGGACGAATGCTGCAGTGATGGCATATTGTATGTTGACGCGTCCACCTTATGATGTCTCTAATGATGTTGTAAGGTGGCGCTCGCGATGGCGTCTCTCTCGGATCACGTCATATACGAACGCCATTTTGGTGGGGATGGTATCCTGCGTCCTCGCAGAGACTCGCGTTCTGTCAGGCTGCTCCATGGTAATGCGGATTAGGCGAGCTTTGAGACGATTATCTGCTGCTGCCGGGATCGTGAGGGTGGCTGTGTCGTTAGTTCCGTCAGTACTGTGTAATACAATTCCGACTTCGCCCGAAGCCAGCACGCTCTGTCATGACCATATCCCATGAGTGTCCGTCCGAGGGCCAGATTGCGCGGTCGAGCCACCAATGAAAGGTGGAAGGATGTGCATGCAGACTCTGGAGGCAGCACTCCCACATAGCAGCATGCGTCCTCGTACAGACAAGCAGTGTTCAACATCCTTGGACAGTGTCTTCGGCATACGAGTTGTTGGGGGAGAGTGACTGAACAGATGTGTACCAAGTAGTCGGTGAAGGCTGCCAACCACGCTTCCGTGTCCCCTTGCCACAGCTCAAAGTTCTCGGGAGATGTACATCTGGTTGAGGCGGATGGCAAAGTGTTCGTAAAGAACAAATAGCAAGGCGGTATCCATGAAGGAGACGCCACGTGTCTTGGAGCACCAGATCCCACACGAGTGCCTATAGTGCAGGGCAGATAAAGCAGCACAGATTTGCTAGATACAAGACGCCATTAAAATCGCCGCCTCTGAGGTAGTGGTGGAGCAATTTCCTCAGAATAAATGGTGATCCGTTCACCGTAGGGAGATGTCTTGGAGGGTGCATATACATTGAAAATACAGACTATTCCCACTGTAATGGTCAGGCCTCATGCAGATGGCAGATATGTGATGTCCAATGCTACCAGTACCATCGCAAGATGGACTGCAGTAGGCCATGTACCCACATATGTCCAATCGCAGCTCCAGGTGGACTTCTTGAAGGAGGGTGATATTCAGGTCCGCCGCCCGGAACATGACATGGAACATGCACGTTTTGATAACAGAGTGTATGCTGTTGACAATGACTGTACCCACATGGTAAGATTGGAACATTTTAAGCAGAGTATGTTGGGGCAGATGGCGGTGGTATTGAGGCCACTTGGCTACCCAGCCTTGTGGCAGGCATGTTTAACGTGGCCCTTCTGTGGGTGTCAGACTCACCCCAAGAGCGGCGTCAGCCCCATATGGCGGACGAGCGTCAAGGCTGTCTGGTGCGTCTTCTGCCTCCATTTCAGCAGCGCAGTCATTGAGTGGGGAAGTGATCGGTGACGGTAAGGGACTCCATCGCCTGGTCTTTATCCTGAAGAGCGTCGGCATGGGGTTGTCTGGTGTGGGCGAGGCCACCGACCTGCTGCAGCGTCAGTTGCCTGCTTTGGGGCGGTACTGGTAAAGTCCGCCGACAACGACGGTGTCGGCAGCTTGCACCTGTCTCCATTGGTCGTCATGCGTCCAGAGGCGGCGTTTCTTATTATTCTTCGTCGACCGTTGTTCCCGGGACCGCCTGTCCACCCCCGTTGAGGGGCCGGGTACACCAGCTTCAGCCTTAAGGATGACGTCCGGAACCACTGACCATGATAAAATTAACGGTTGTGGTGGAGGCTGACGTCGTCTCCTTCAAGGACGCCTCTTCGTGCGGCGCCGCCGTCATGGCGTCATCGGCGGCTGAGCTCGTGTTCGCGTGAGGCTGCGACATGGGCGAGGCTACTTGCACACCTGCCACATGGATTCCATTTACTCAAAGATGTAACTCTGTCGGCACCACTGTCTGCAGTGGTTCCGCGCTTGATACCTGGGCGAGGCGGCGCTGTAGGCAATTTGATCGGACGTGTCCTTCCTGTCCACAGCCGGAACCTGTCCGCGGCTGTCTGTCATAAATAGTGATGGCTTGGCAACCGCCATTGAACACGTATGACGGCACGTGTCTGCAGAATTCGATGTGTACCTGTCGGATGCCACTGAGGACGCTATCCGTTTCAAAACGCGTTCTACTTCCCTTCCCCCTAGCTCAAGAACGTGCCATACGGCCGTAACGCATCAGTGACGAGCAGTTCGAATATGCGCACCGTACACACTCCCAAACCCACATGGTACACTGTCACTGATGCTGACGTTAGCGTCAGCATGGCGGAAGCGTAGCCGTTGGTGAGACGTCAGACTGGGCTCACACACGCCTCTTAGTTTTTCATCTTGAGGTACACTGTCCTGGAAATGAGAGCCAGATGGGTGCCTATCAGCTCGTGGAGATCGACACGCATGTCGTCTCTCAAAAAACTTTCGATTTCATAAGCCTTTGGACGCCGTAAGATTCGTCTAACGTGAATTTCACCGTCTCCTGGCGACAAGAGAACGCTATATCTAGTCAGAGTTGTAAATCACAACAACGACTGCGGTACTTCGCACAACCGAGTAAATAAACACACGTGCGGAGAGGTGGACCGCGCACCGTGCGTCCGAGCAGTGTCGCGGCTGAAGGTCGACTATCAAAGAAGCTGTCCCTAGACCACGAGTATGTAAGCAACGTACACTGTTGATCCAGCAGATCACCAAGAAAGCGAAAGTTGCACTGAAGTACATGAAAAGTGTCACTATTGAAGGCTGATGTCTGAAAAGGAATAGAAAAGTGATAATACAATGCAACGCAATGCAATGAAATGAACGAGGAGTACTGTGAAATAAAATTCTAGTCAGACCATTTCCTTACCTTTTATTAATGAGGTCTATTTTTCACATATACGAAGTCTCTCTCCAAAATGTCTCCTTAAAAGCTAATGCTGTTCACTCTCAGTTCTGGTTCGAACAACCCGATGTACCTTAATCACTGAACAAGCACTTTATTTTAATCTCTAACGAACTATGGGCGGTCCTCGTCCATAGCTGAGTGATCGGCATATCTGACGGTGATGCTAAGAACCCGGACTCCATTCTGTGTACTGCCATGGATTTCTGCTTGGTGAGAGGACCGGCGACGGGACCTCGTGAGGTCACTTAAGGTGTTACCAGAATGCGAAGCAACTGCTTCAAGATGTGAAAAACTTACAGCGGCTGGGAGAGCGGTGTACTGACCTAATGTCCATCCAGGCTGCATCCGAACTGTCGAGTTATATACATTCATTATCACAAATTAAGGATAATGCTGGTACATGGTGAAACAACGCTCTTGTGGGCGGTTTGCGGGTTTAAATCACCTCGGGGTATGACCATGCGGTGCATTTGACCTGCGGTCGTCGCACGGTGGTGCTGGCAGCAGTCCACATACGCAGAGGTGTGTTGGTGCATGTTAGAGTACGGTGCAGCGAGTAAGTGTGCCGACATTTTCATACGTGCAAATGGTGGCTGTGTGTTGAAAATGCCTCAAAGAACACATATTGATGACGTTATGAGGGGTAGAATACTAGGGCGACTGGAGGCTGGTAAAACACAGCAGGTCGTAACAAGAGCCCTCCGTGTGCCACAAAGTGTGATCTCAAGATTATGGCAACAATTCCGCAAGACAGAAAACTTGTCCAAGCTCTACAGTACGGGACGTCCACAGTGTACAACACCACTAGAAGACCGATATCTCACGAGCAGCGCCTGCAGACGGTCACGGAGTACTGCAGATAGCCTTGCTCGGGACGTTACCGCACCCACTGGAACAGTTGTCTCCATACACACAGTCTACAGACGACTGAACAGACATGAGTTATTCGCCTGGAGACCTGATAGATGCATTCCACTGACCCGAGGTCACAGGAAAGCCCGTCAAGCCTGGAGTCAAGAACACAGTACATGGTCGTTGGGACAGTGGTTCCAGGTTATGTTCACAGACGAGTCCAGGTATAGTCTGAATAGTGATTCTCGCCGGGTTTCATCTGGCGTGAACCAGATATCAACTCCTTAATGTCCTTCAAAGAGAACTGTATGGACGTCGTGGTTTGATGGTGTGGGGTGGGATTATGATTGGTGTGCGTACACCCCTGCATGTCTTTGACAGAGGAACTGTAACAGATCAGCTGTTTCGGGACGTAATTTTGAACCAGTATCTCCTCCTGATGGATGATAACACACGACTCCACCGAGCTGCCATCGTGGAGGAGTACCTTGAAACAGAAAATGGAGTGGAGTGGTCTGCCTGTTCTCCACACTTAAACTCCATCGAGCACGTCTGGGATGTTCTCGGTCGACGTATCGCTGCACGTCTTCAAACCCCTAGGACGCTTCAGGAGCTCCGACAGTCACTGGTGCAAGAATGGGAGGCTATACTTCAGCAGCTGCTCTACCACCTAATCCAGAGTATGCCAACTCGGCTTGCGGCCTGTGTACGTGTGCATGGTGATCATCTTGCATATTGATGTCGGGGTACATGCGCGGGAAACAGTGTCGTTTTGTATCACATGTGTTTCGGGACGGTTTCCTCAACTTATCACCAATACCGTGGACTTAAAGATCTGTGTCGTGTGAGTTCCCTATGTGCGTATGCTATTAACGCCAGTTTTGTATAGTGCCACGTTGTGTGGCACCACATTCGGTAGTTATCCTTACTTTATGAGCATGAAGGTAGTTAAGGGCGATCTACGATTCAGGGATGTTCATTGTCAGTGCAAAAACAAAATGATTTATAATAAATTTAATTCAATAACGTATGGTACTCAATGGATGTTATTTAAAATGTTTTGTTACTGCATGGTTACATCTCGCAGCATGCCTCATTTTCAAAAATTTTGTGCTGCACCGGAGGCAGACCAGTTTGAAATTAGAAGGCTATTCTGGAGAGGCTTTATCTTAGACGATAATCACCACTATTTCTGGACTGATTTCAAGTTAGCTAGCCGTTAATTTTTGAGACACCGTTTGGATAAGTTTAAAATTTAAAAACTAGAGCAACACCGACTACAGATTACTCTTGGTTCTGCATTCATACAGAACGGTCGTGTTGCAGTGGGGAGTAACGACACTGGACCGAGATGGCTTATACGAAACTGTTCGAACCACGTGTTCCTGAAGTTTGCTTCCGCTTGGGAAAGAGTTTTCAAAGTGTGAGCAGTTTTTCATCTCTGTAGTTTGATCTTAAAAAAATACCTTACAAATATTCAGTGCCTTAAATAGAAGGAATTACACAGACAACAAATAAACTAAAATGTTCTTCGTTTCTCAGAAGCAGACATGGAAAAGCGGCACTGCATTCGAAGAATAATATTCATCCGAAGAATAAAGTACGTACACCTATCTTTGAAGGTCGTAAACCTTTTGTGGGAATAAAATGATCTGTGACTGTAAAAGAGGTTAATAAATTATTATAATACTATAAGGTGATCTTCTTTTGAAGTTTGTGACTTTCTGTGTTAACAGCGTGATTTGGAGCTAGAATCATAACTGGTACAACACTTACTCATTGTAAAGTTTATTTCAGTTAATGCTCTCACAAGTTGCTCAATGGCTGTACCGGTTCCCGGTTTAGACTCTCCTGTCATTCTCGATAGCCCGTAAATATTTCTTGACTGATGGCTGCGTCAAAACATGCTAGGAGTCAACATTTCATTGAGGGTATTACTAGATGACAGCCATCTACGAAGAATTATTTACAGTCACTAAACTATTTGTGTGATGGTTGCCTGAGATAAATAGGGAATCTAACATGGTTGGCAATAGAACGAGGAAATCGTTAAGAGCGCTCTTAGCGACGATTCTCATAGTTAAAAGTCATTTAAATTGATGTCATAATGTATATAAATAAAATAAAGTATGGCAAACATTAAGGTGACAGAAGTCATGGGATAAAGAGACAAAAGAATCACAGAGACGGGCTGCGAGCGAGCATTGATAAAATGGTGTCTTGCCTTTCTGACATGTCTTAAAGAACAGACATACCGCCTAATATCGTGTCGGACCTCCGTTTGCCCGCCATAGTGCAGCAGCTCGACGTAGCACGGACTCAATAAGTCGTTGGAAATGCCCTTCAGAATTACTGAGCCATGCTCGCGCTGCAGCAGTCCATAATGGCAGAAGTGTTGCCGGTGCATGATATTGTGCATGGGATTCACGTCGGGCGATCTGCTTGACCAAATCATTCGCTCGAATTGTCCAGAATATTCTTCGAACCAATAGTGAACAATTTTGGCGCGGTAACATGGCACACTGTCATCCGAAAAATTCACTGTTGTTTGGGTACATGAAGTCTATGAACGGCTGCAAATGGTCTCCAGGTAGCTGAAGATAACCATTTCCAGTTAATGATCTATTCAGTTTGGCACTCCATGTAAACACAGCCTACACCGTTATGGAAGCACCATTAGCTAGCACAGTGTCTTGTTGACAACATTGAGCAGTGGATGTGTGGGGCCTGCGCCACACTCGAAACTTACCATCAGCTCTTGCCAACTGAAAGTGGGATTTGTCTTACCAGGCTACGGTTTGCTAGTCATCTAGGGTAGAACCGACACGCTCAGCAGCCCCAGAGAGGCCTTGCAGGCGATGTTATACCGCTAGCGAAGGCATTCATGTCGGTCGTTTGCAGCCATAGCCCATTAAGTTCACATTCCACAGCATAATCCTAAAGGATACGTTGGTCGTACGTCCCACTTTGATTTCTACGGCTATTTCACGCAGTGTTGCTTGTTTGTTAACACTGACAACTTTACGCAAACGCCGCTGCTCTCGGTCATTAAGTGAAGGTCGTCGGAAACTGCGTTGTCCGTGGTGAGTTGTAACGCCTCAAATTTGGTATTTTTGGCACGCTCTTGACGCTGTGGATTTCCCAGTACTGAATTCCATAACGATTTCCGAAGCTGAATGTCCCATGTTCCTAGCGCCAACTACCATGCTGCGTTGAGAGTCTGTTACTTCCCGTGGTACGGCCATAATAACGTCAGGAACCGTTCCACATGAATTACCGAAGTTCAAACGAGAGCTCCGCCAATGCACTGTAGCAGTACTACCAACATCTGCATATGTGCACATCGCTACTCTGAGCAGTTGACCTTTGATCCCGCGCCGACAAAGCCGGCTGACGCCATCTTGGCAGCGCGCCAGCGGCGGACTTTGCGCACAGTGTGATGACGTAACATGCTGTTACATACTCTATGCCGACAGATTCTAGATGTACCCTTGTCCCGTTCTCAGCTACGCTACAGATCACTTTATTTATGAAAATACAGAGTACAATCTCCAACAAACTTTACATATTCATATACTCCTTTACCTTTCATCCAAATAAATACAGACTCATTTACAGATATTTTTCTCCTATTACGTGTACACAATGACAATGGGGAAGGGGACATATAGACAGATTTACCAAAGTCTTTATTTGCAAGTTCTCCAATATGGTAGGTACGGTAGGCATTTTTTTGTCTCTGTCTACAAAACTTTCGAGGCCAGGAACATTAGGAACTCCTGGACCACCTCGTACAATGGCTACAGTAAGCCATCCATTACCATGTGTAAAAGAATCACTAATGTCAATGCTAAAATTTAGTCTGCATCCACAGAACACACACGGTCCATCAACAAGTGCAGTAGCAGCAGTGCTCTTGACAGTATTCTTCTTCTTGTCTGCAGCAGATGTTGTGAATTCGATGTTCTCAATTGTTTTGTAAACTGTTTGTCTCGTACAATGGCTACAGTAAGCCATCCATTACCATGTGTAAAAGAACCATTAATGTCAATGCTAAAATTAAGTCCGCATCCACAGAACACACACGGTCCATCAACAAGTGCAGTAGCAGCAGTGTTCTTGACAGTTCCATAGCCAATTATGTCTGTGTCTACAAAACTTTCGAGGCCAGGAACATTAGGAACTCCTGTACCAGCTCGTACAATGGCAACAGTAAGCCATCCATTACCATGTGTAAAAGAATCACTAATGTCAATGCTAAAATTTAGTCTGCATCCACAGAACACACACGGTCCATCAACAAGTGCAGTAGCAGCAGTGCTCTTGACAGTATTCTTCTTCTTGTCTGCAGCAGATGTTGTGAATTCGATGTTCTCAATTGTTTTGTAAACTGTTTGTCTCGTACAATGGCTACAGTAAGCCATCCATTACCATGTGTAAAAGAATCATTAATGTCAATGCTAAAATTAAGTCCGCATCCACAGAACACACACGGTCAATCAACAAGTGCAGTAGCAGCAGTGTTCTTGACAGTTCCATAGCCAATTATGTCTCTGTCTACAAAACTTTCGAGGCCAGGAACATTAGGAACTCCTGGACCACCTCGTACAATGGCTACAGTAAGCCATCCATTACCATGTGTAAAAGAATCATTAATGTCAATGCTAAAATTTAGTCTGCATCCACAGAACACACACGGTCCATCAACAAGTGCAGTAGCAGCAGTGCTCTTGACAGTATTCTTCTTCTTGTCTGCAGCAGAAGTTGTGAATTCGATGTTCTCAATTGTTTTGTAAACTGTTTGTCTCGTACGATGGCTACAGTAGGCCATCCATTACCATGTGTAAAAGAATCATTAATGTCAATGCTAAAATTAAGTCCGCATCCACAGAACACACACGGTCCATCAACAAGTGCAGTAGCAGCAGTGTTCTTGACAGTTCCATAGCCAATTACGTCTCTGTCTACAAAACTTTCGAGGCCAGGAACATTAGGAACTCCTGTACCACCTCGTACAATGGCTTCAGTAAGCCATCCATTACCATGTGTAAAAGAATCACTAATGTCAATGCTAAAATTTAGTCTGCATCCACAGAACACACACGATCCATCAACAAGTGCAGTAGCAGCAGTGCTCTTAACAGTATTCTTCTTCTTGTCTGCAGCAGATGTTGTGAATTCAATGTTCTCAATTGTTTTGTAAACTGTTTGTCTCGTACAATGGCTACAGTAAGCCATCCATTACCATGTGTAAAAGAATCATTAATGTCAATGCTAAAATTAAGTCTGCATCCACAGAACACACGGTCCATCAACAAGTGCAGTAGCAGCAGTGCTCTTGACAGTATTCTTCTTCTTGTCTGCAGCAGATGTTGTGAATTCGATGTTCTCAATTGTTTTGTAAACTGTTTGTCTCGTACAATGGCTACAGTACGCCATCCATTACCATGTGTAAAAGAATCATTAATGTCAATGCTAAAATTTTTGTCTGCATCCACAGAACACACACGGTCCATCAACAAGTGCAGTAGCAGCAGTGCTCTTGACAGTATTCTTCTTCTTGTCTGCAGCAGATGTTGTGAATTCGATGTTCTCAATTGTTTTGTAAACTGTTTGTCTCGTACAATGGCTACAGTAAGCCATCCATTACCATGTGTAAAAGAATCATTAATGTCAATGCTAAAATTAAGTCCGCATCCACAGAACACACACGGTCAATCAACAAGTGCAGTAGCAGCAGTGCTCTTGACAGTATTCTTCTTCTTGTCTGCAGCAGATGTTGTGAATTCAATGTTCTCAATTGTTTTGTAAACTGTTTGTCTCGTACAATGGCTACAGTAAGCCATCCATTACCATGTGTAAAAGAATCATTAATGTCAATGCTAAAATTAAGTCTGCATCCACAGAACACACGGTCCATCAACAAGTGCAGTAGCAGCAGTGCTCTTGACAGTATTCTTCTTCTTGTCTGCAGCAGATGTTGTGAATTCGATGTTCTCAATTGTTTTGTAAACTGTTTGTCTCGTACAATGGCTACAGTACGCCATCCATTACCATGTGTAAAAGAATCATTAATGTCAATGCTAAAATTTAGTCTGCATCCACAGAACACACACGGTCCATCAACAAGTGCAGTAGCAGCAGTGCTCTTGACAGTATTCTTCTTCTTGTCTGCAGCAGATGTTGTGAATTCGATGTTCTCAATTGTTTTGTAAACTGTTTGTCTCGTACAATGGCTACAGTAAGCCATCCATTACCATGTGTAAAAGAATCATTAATGTCAATGCTAAAATTAAGTCCGCATCCACAGAACACACACGGTCAATCAACAAGTGCAGTAGCAGCAGTGTTCTTGACAGTTCCATAGCCAATTATGTCTCTGTCTACAAAACTTTCGAGGCCAGGAACATTAGGAAATCCTGTACCACCTCGTACAATGGCTACAGTAAGCCATCCATTACCATGTGTAAAAGAATCACTAATGTCAATGCTAAAATTTAGTCTGCATCCACAGAACACACACGGTCCATCAACAAGTGCAGTAGCAGCAGTGCTCTTGACAGTATTCTTCTTCTTGTCTGCAGCAGATGTTGTGAATTCGATGTTCTCAATTGTTTTGTAAACTGTTTGTCTCGTACAATGGCTACAGTAAGCCATCCATTACCATGTGTAAAAGAACCATTAATGTCAATGCTAAAATTAAGTCCGCATCCACAGAACACACACGGTCCATCAACAAGTGCAGTAGCAGCAGTGTTCTTGACAGTTCCATAGCCAATTATGTCTGTGTCTACAAAACTTTCGAGGCCAGGAACATTAGGAACTCCTGTACCAGCTCGTACAATGGCAACAGTAAGCCATCCATTACCATGTGTAAAAGAATCACTAATGTCAATGCTAAAATTTAGTCTGCATCCACAGAACACACACGGTCCATCAACAAGTGCAGTAGCAGCAGTGCTCTTGACAGTATTCTTCTTCTTGTCTGCAGCAGATGTTGTGAATTCGATGTTCTCAATTGTTTTGTAAACTGTTTGTCTCGTACAATGGCTACAGTAAGCCATCCATTACCATGTGTAAAAGAATCATTAATGTCAATGCTAAAATTAAGTCCGCATCCACAGAACACACACGGTCAATCAACAAGTGCAGTAGCAGCAGTGTTCTTGACAGTTCCATAGCCAATTATGTCTCTGTCTACAAAACTTTCGAGGCCAGGAACATTAGGAACTCCTGGACCACCTCGTACAATGGCTACAGTAAGCCATCCATTACCATGTGTAAAAGAATCATTAATGTCAATGCTAAAATTTAGTCTGCATCCACAGAACACACACGGTCCATCAACAAGTGCAGTAGCAGCAGTGCTCTTGACAGTATTCTTCTTCTTGTCTGCAGCAGATGTTGTGAATTCGATGTTCTCAATTGTTTTGTAAACTGTTTGTCTCGTACGATGGCTACAGTAGGCCATCCATTACCATGTGTAAAAGAATCATTAATGTCAATGCTAAAATTAAGTCCGCATCCACAGAACACACACGGTCCATCAACAAGTGCAGTAGCAGCAGTGTTCTTGACAGTTCCATAGCCAATTACGTCTCTGTCTACAAAAGTTTCGAGGCCAGGAACATTAGGAACTCCTGTACCACCTCGTACAATGGCTTCAGTAAGCCATCCATTACCATGTGTAAAAGAATCACTAATGTCAATGCTAAAATTTAGTCTGCATCCACAGAACACACACGATCCATCAACAAGTGCAGTAGCAGCAGTGCTCTTAACAGTATTCTTCTTCTTGTCTGCAGCAGATGTTGTGAATTCAATGTTCTCAATTGTTTTGTAAACTGTTTGTCTCGTACAATGGCTACAGTAAGCCATCCATTACCATGTGTAAAAGAATCATTAATGTCAATGCTAAAATTAAGTCTGCATCCACAGAACACACGGTCCATCAACAAGTGCAGTAGCAGCAGTGCTCTTGACAGTATTCTTCTTCTTGTCTGCAGCAGATGTTGTGAATTCGATGTTCTCAATTGTTTTGTAAACTGTTTGTCTCGTACAATGGCTACAGTACGCCATCCATTACCATGTGTAAAAGAATCATTAATGTCAATGCTAAAATTTTTGTCTGCATCCACAGAACACACACGGTCCATCAACAAGTGCAGTAGCAGCAGTGCTCTTGACAGTATTCTTCTTCTTGTCTGCAGCAGATGTTGTGAATTCGATGTTCTCAATTGTTTTGTAAACTGTTTGTCTCGTACAATGGCTACAGTAAGCCATCCATTACCATGTGTAAAATAATCATTAATGTCAATGCTAAAATTAAGTCTGCATCCACAGAACACACACGGTCCATCAACAAGTGCAGTAGCAGCAGTGCTCTTGACAGTATTCTTCTTCTTGTCTGCAGCAGATGTTGTGAATTCGATGTTCTCAATTGTTTTGTAAACTGTTTGTCTCGTACAATGGCTACAGTAAGCCATCCATTACCATGTGTAAAAGAATCATTAATGTCAATGCTAAAATTTAGTCTGCATCCACAGAACACCCACGGTCCATCAACAAGTGCAGTAGCAGCAGTGCTCTTGACAGTATTCTTCTTCTTGTCTGCAGCAGATGTTGTGAATTCGATGTTCTCAATTGTTTTGTAAACTGTTTGTCTCGTACAATGGCTACAGTAAGCCATCCATTACCATGTGTAAAAGAATTACTAATGTCAATGCTAAAATTTAGTCTGCATCCACAGAACACACACGGTCCATCAACAAGTGCAGTAGCAGCAGTGCTCTTGACAGTATTCTTCTTCTTGTCTGCAGCAGATGTTGTGAAATCGATGTTCTCAATTGTTTTGTAAACTGTTTGTCTCGTACAATGCCTACAGTAAGCCATCCATTACCATGTGTAAAAGAATCATTAATGTCAATGCTAAAATTAAGTCTGCATCCACAGAACACACACGGTCCATCAACAAGTGCAGTAGCAGCAGTGCTCTTGACAGTATTCTTCTTCTTGTCTGCAGCAGATGTTGTGAATTCGATGTTCTCAATTGTTTTGTAAACTGTTTGTCTCGTACAATGGCTACAGTAGGCCGTCCATTACCATGTGTAAAAGAATCATTAATGTCAATGCTAAAATTTAGTCTGCATCCACAGAACACACACGGTCCATCAACAAGTGCAGTAGCAGCAGTGCTCTTGACAGTATTCTTCTTCTTGTCTGCAGCAGATGTTGTGAATTCGATGTTCTCAATTGTTTTGTAAACTGTTTGTCTCGTACAATGGCTACAGTAAGCCATCCATTACCATGTGTAAAAGAATCATTAATGTGAATGCTAAAATTAAGTCTGCATCCACAGAACACACACGGTCCATCAACAAGTGCAGTAGCAGCAGTGCTCTTGACAGTATTCTTCTTCTTGTCTGCAGCAGATGTTGTGAATTCGATGTTCTCAATTGTTTTGTAAACTGTTTGTCTCGTACAATGGCTACAGTAAGCCATCCATTACCATGTGTAAAAGAATCATTAATGTCAATGCTAAAATTTAGTCTGCATCCACAGAACACACACGGTCCATCAACAAGTGCAGTAGCAGCAGTGCTCTTGACAGTATTCTTCTTCTTGTCTGCAGCAGATGTTGTGAATTCGATGTTCTCAATTGTTTTGTAAACTGTTTGTCTCGTACAATGGCTACTGTAAGCCATTAATTACCATGTGTAAAAGAATCACTAATGTCAATGCTAAAATTCAGTCTGCATCCACAGAACACACACGGTCCATCAACAAGTGCAGTAGGAGCAGTGCTCTTGACAGTATTGTTCTTCTTGTCTGCAGCAGATGTTGTGAATTCGATGTTCTCAATTGTTTTGTAAACTGTTTGTCTCGTACAATGGCTACAGTAAGCCATCCATTACCATGTGTAAAAGAATAATTAATGTCAATGCTAAAATTAAGTCTGCATCCACAGAACACACACGGTCCATCAACAAGTGCAGTAGCAGCAGTGTTCTTGACAGTTCCATAGCCAATTATGTTTCTGTCTACAAAACTTTCGAGGCCAGGAACATTAGGAACTCCTGTACCACCTCGTACAATGGCTACAGTAAGCCATCCATTACCATGTGTAAAAGAATCATTAATGTCAATGATAAAATTTAGTCTGCATCCACAGAACACACACGGTCCATCAACAAGTGCAGTAGCAGCAGTGCTCTTGACAGTATTCTTCTTCTTGTCTGCAGCAGATGTTGTGAATTCGATGTTCTCAATTGTTTGGTAAACTGTTTGTCTCGTACAATGGCTACAGTAAGGCATCCATTACCATGTGTAAAAGAATCATTAATGTCAATGCTAAAATTAAGTCTGCATCCACAGAACACACTCGGTCCATCAACAAGTGCAGTAGCAGCAGTGCTCTTGACAGTATTCTTCTTCTTGTCTGCAGCAGATGTTGTGAATTCGATGTTCTCAATTGTTTTGTAAACTGTTTGTCTCGTACAATGGCTACAGTAAGCCATCCATTACCATGTGTAAAAGAATCATTAATGTCAATGCTAAAATTGAGTCTGCATCCACAGAACACACACGGTCCATCAACAAGTGCAGTAGCAGCAGTGCTCTTGACAGTATTCTTCTTCTTGTCTGCAGCAGATGTTGTGAATTCGATGTTCTCATTTGTTTTGTAAACTGTTTGTCTCGTACAATGGCTACAGTAAGCCATCCATTACCATGTGTAAAAGAATCATTAATGTCAATGCTGAAATTAAGTCTGCATCCACAGAACACACACGGTCCATCAACAAGTGCAGTAGCAGCAGTGCTCTTGACAGTATCCTTCTTCTTGTCTGCAGCAGATGTTGTGAATTCGATGTTCTCAATTGTTTTGTAAACTGTTTGTCTCGTACAATGGCTACAGTAAGCCATCCATTACCATGTGTAAAAGAATCATTAATGTCAATGCTAAAATTAAGTCTGCATCCACAGAACACACACGGTCCATCAACAAGTGCAGTAGCATCAGTGCTCTTGACAGTATTCTTCTTCTTGTCTGCAGCAGATATTGTGAATTCGATGTTCTCAATTGTTTTGTAAACTGTTTGTCTCGTACAATGGCTACAGTAAGCCATCCATTACCATGTGTAAAAGAATCATTAATGTCAATGCTAAAATTTAGTCTGCATCCACAGAACACACACGGTCCATCAACAAGTGCAGTAGCAGCAGTGCTCTTGACAGTATTCTGCTTCTTGTCTGCAGCAGATGTTGTGAATTCGATGTTCTCAATTGTTTTGTAAACTGTTTGTCTCGTACAATGGCTACAGTAAGCCATCCATTACCATGTGTAAAAGAATCATTAATGTCAATGCTAAAATTAAGTCTGCATCCACAGAACACACACGGTCCATCAACAAGTGCAGTAGCAGCAGTGTTCTTGACAGTTCCTTAACCAATTATGTCTCTGTCTACAAAACCTTCGAGGCCAGGAACATTAGGAACTCCTGTACCACCTCGTACAATGGCTACAGTAAGCCATCCATTACCATGTGTAAAAGAATCATTAATGTCAATGCTAAAATTTAGTCTGCATCCACAGAACACACACGGTCCATCAACAAGTGCAGTAGCAGCAGTGCTCTTGACAGTATTCTTCTTCTTGTCTGCAGCAGATGTTGTGAATTCGATGTTCTCAATTGTTTTGTAAACTGTTTGTCTCGTACAATGGCTACAGTAAGCCATCCATTACCATGTGTAAAAGAATCATTAATGTCAATGCTAAAATTAAGTCTGCATCCACAGAACACACACGGTCCATCAACAAGTGCAGTAGCAGCAGTGCTCTTGACAGTATTCTTCTTCTTGTCTGCAGCAGATGTTGTGAATTCGATGTTCTCAATTGTTTTGTAAACTGTTTGTCTCGTACAATGGCTACAGTAAGCCATCCACTACCATGTGTAAAAGAATCATTAATGTCAATGCTAAAATTAAGTCTGCATCTACAGAACACACACGGTCCATCAACAAGTGCAGTAGCAGCAGTGCTCTTGACAGTATTCTTCTTCTTGTCTGCAGCAGATGTTGTGAATTCGATGTTCTCAATTGTTTTGTAAACTGTTTGTCTCGTACAATGGCTACAGTAAGCCATCCATTACCATGTGTAAAAGAATCATTAATGTCAATGCTAAAATTAAGTCTGCATCCACAGAACACACACGGTCCATCAACAAGTGCAGTAGCAGCAGTGTTCTTGACAGTTCCATAACCAATTATGTCTCTGTCTACAAAACCTTCGAGGCCAGGAACACTAGGAACTCCTGTAACACCTCGTACAATGGCTACAGTAAGCCATCCATTACCATGTGTAAAAGAATCATTAATGTCAATGCTAAAATTTAGTCTGCATCCACAGAACACACACGGTCCATCAACACGTGCAGTAGCAGCAGTGCTCTTGACAGTATTCTTTTTCTTGTCTGCAGCAGATGTTGTGAATTCGACGTTCTCAATTGTTTTGTAAACAGTTTGTCTCGTACAATGGCTACAGTAAGCCATCCATTACCATGTGTAAAAGAATCATTAATGTCAATGCTAAAATTTAGTCTGCATCCACAGAACACACACGGTCCATCAACAAGTGCAGTAGCAGCAGTGCTCTTGACAGTATTCTTCTTCTTGTCTGCAGCAGATGTTGTGAATTCGATGTTCTCAATTGTTTTGTAAACTGTTTGTCTCGTACAATGGCTACAGTAAGCCATCCATTACCATGTGTAAAAGAATCATTAATGTCAATGCTAAAATTTAGTCTGCATCCACAGAACACACACGGTCCATCAACAAGTGCAGTAGCAGCAGTGCTCTTGACAGTATTCTTCTTCTTGTCTGCAGCAGATGTTGTGAATTCGATGTTCTCAATTGTTTTGTAAACTGTTTGTCTCGTACAATGGCTACAGTAAGCCATCCATTACCATGTGTAAAAGAATCATTATGTCAATGCTAAAATTAAGTCTGCATCCACAGAACACACACGGTCCATCAACAAGTGCAGTAGCAGCAGTGTTCTTGACAGTTCCATAACCAATTATGTCTCTGTCTACAAAACCTTCGAGGCCAGGAACATTAGGAACTCCTGTACCACCTCGTACAATGGCTACAGTAAGCCATCCATTACCATGTGTAAAAGAATCATTAATGTCAATGACAAAATTTAGTCTGCATCCACAGAACACACACGGTCCATCAACAAGTGCAGTAGCAGCAGTGCTCTTGACAGTATTCTTCTTCTTGTCTGCAGCAGATGTTGTGAATTCGATGTTCTCAATTGTTTGGTAAACTGTTTGTCTCGTACAATGGCTACAGTAAGGCATCCATTACCATGTGTAAAAGAATCATTAATGTCAATGCTAAAATTAAGTCTGCATCCACAGAACACACACGGTCCATCAACAAGTGCAGTAGCAGCAGTATTCTTGACAGTTCCTTAACCAATTATGTCTCTGTCTACAAAACCTTCGAGGCCAGGAACATTAGGAACTCCTGTACCACCTCGTACAATGGCTACAGTAAGCCATCCATTACCATGTGTAAAAGAATCATTAATGTCAATGCTAAAATTTAGTCTGCATCCACAGAACACACACGGTCCATCAACAAGTGCAGTAGCAGCAGTGCTCTTGACAGTATTCTTCTTCTTGTCTGCAGCAGATGTTGTGAATTCGATGTTCTCAATTGTTTTGTAAACTGTTTGTCTCGTACAATGGCTACAGTAAGCCATCCATTACCATGTGTAAAAGAATCATTAATGTCAATGCTAAAATTAAGTCTGCATCCACAGAACACACACGGTCCATCAACAAGTGCAGTAGAAGCAGTGCTCTTGACAGTATTCTTCTTCTTGTCTGCAGCAGATGTTGTGAATTCGATGTTCTCAATTGTTTGTAAACTGTTTGTCTCGTACAATGGCTACAGTAAGCCATCCATTACCATGTGTAAAAGAATCATTAATGTCAATGCTAAAATTAAGTCTGCATCTACAGAACACACACGGTCCATCAACAAGTGCAGTAGCAGCAGTGCTCTTGACAGTATTCTTCTTCTTGTCTGCAGCAGATGTTGTGAATTCGATGTTCTCAATTGTTTTGTAAACTGTTTGTCTCGTACAATGGCTACAGTAAGCCATCCATTACCATGTGTAAAAGAATCATTAATGTCAATGCTAAAATTAAGTCTGCATCCACAGAACACACACGGTCCATCAACAAGTGCAGTAGCAGCAGTGTTCTTGACAGTTCCATAACCAATTATGTCTCTGTCTACAAAACCTTCGAGGCCAGGAACACTAGGAACTCCTGTAACACCTCGTACAATGGCTACAGTAAGCCATCCATTACCATGTGTAAAGGAATCATTAATGTCAATGCTAAAATTTAGTCTGCATCCACAGAACACACACGGTCCATCAACAAGTGCAGTAGCAGCAGTGCTCTTGACAGTATTCTTTTTCTTGTCTGCAGCAGATGTTGTGAATTCGACGTTCTCAATTGTTTTGTAAACAGTTTGTCTCGTACAATGGCTACAGTAAGCCATCCATTACCATGTGTAAAAGAATCATTAATGTCAATGCTAAAATTTAGTCTGCATCCACAGAACACACACGGTCCATCAACAAGTGCAGTGGCAGCAGTGCTCTTGACAGTATTCTTCTTCTTGTCTGCAGCAGATGTTGTGAATTCGATGTTCTCAATTGTTTTGTAAACTGTTTGTCTCGTACAATGGCTACAGTAAGCCATCCATTACCATGTGTAAAAGAATCATTAATGTCAATGCTAAAATTTAGTCTGCATCCACAGAACACACACGGTCCATCAACAAGTGCAGTAGCAGCAGTGCTCTTGACAGTATTCTTCTTCTTGTCTGCAGCAGATGTTGTGAATTCGATGTTCTCAATTGTTTTGTAAACTGTTTGTCTCGTACAATGGCTACAGTAAGCCATCCATTACCATGTGTAAAAGAATCATTATGTCAATGCTAAAATTAAGTCTGCATCCACAGAACACACACGGTCCATCAACAAGTGCAGTAGCAGCAGTGTTCTTGACAGTTCCATAACCAATTATGTCTCTGTCTACAAAACCTTCGAGGCCAGGAACATTAGGAACTCCTGTACCACCTCGTACAATGGCTACAGTAAGCCATCCATTACCATGTGTAAAAGAATCATTAATGTCAATGCTAAAATTTAGTCTGCATCCACAGAACACACACGGTCCATCAACAAGTGCAGTAGCAGCAGTGCTCTTGACAGTATTCTTCTTCTTGTCTGCAGCAGATGTTGTGAATTCGATGTTCTCAATTGTTTTGTAAACTGTTTGTCTCGTACAATGGCTACAGTAAGCCATCCATTACCATGTGTAAAAGAATCATTAATGTCAATGCTAAAATTAAGTCTGCATCCACAGAACACACACGGTCCATCAACAAGTGCAGTAGCAGCAGTGTTCTTGACAGTTCCAAAGCCAATTATGTCTCTGTCTACAAAACTTTCGAGGCCAGGAACATTAGGAACTCCGGTACCACCTCGTACAATGGCTACAGTAAGCCATCCATAACCATGTGTAACAGAATCATTAATGTCAATGCTAAAATTTAGTCTGCATCCACAGAACACACACGGTCCATCAACAAGTGCAGTAGCAGCAGTGCTCTTGACAGTATTCTTCTTCTTGTCTGCAGCAGATGTTGTGAATTCGATGTTCTCAATTGTTTTGTAAACTGTTTGTCTCGTACAATGGCTACAGTAAGCCATCCATTACCATGTGTAAAAGAATCATTAATGTCAATGCTAAAATTAAGTCTGCATCCACAGAACACACACGGTCCATCAACAAGTGCAGTAGCAGCAGTGTTCTTGCCAGTTCCATAGCCAATTATGTCTCTGTCTACAAAACATTCGAGGCCAGGAACATTAGGAACTCCTGTACCACCTCGTACAATGGCTACAGTAAGCCATCCATTACCATGTGTAATAGAATCATTAATGTCAATGCTAAAATTTAGTCTGCATCCACAGAACACACACGGTCCATCAACAAGTGCAGTAGCAGCAGTGCTCTTGACAGTATTCTTCTTCTTGTCTGCAGCAGATGTTGTGAATTCGATGTTCTCAATTGTTTTGTAAACTGTTTGTCTCGTACAATGGCTACAGTAAGCCATCCATTACCATGTGTAAAAGAATCATTAATATCAATGCTAAAATTAAGTCTGCATCCACAGAACACACACGGTCCTTCAACAAGTGCAGTAGCAGCAGTGTTCTTGACAGTATTCTTCTTCTTGTCTGCAGCAGATGTTGTGAATTCGATGTTCTCAATTGTTTTGTAAACTGTTTGTCTCGTACAATTGCTACAGTAAGCCATCCATTACCATGTGTAAAAGAATCATTAATGTCAATGCTAAAATTAAGTCTGCATCCACAGAACACACACGGTCCATCAACAAGTGCAGTAGCAGCAGTGTTCTTGACAGTTCCATAGCCAATTATGTCTCTGTCTACAAAACTTTCGAGGCCAGGAACATTAGGAACTCCTGTACCACCTCGTACAATGGCTACAGTAAGCCATCCATTACCATGTGTAAAAGAATCATTAATGTCAATGCTAAAATTTAGTCTGCATCCACAGAACACACACGGTCCATCAACAAGTGCAGTAGCAGCAGTGCTCTTGACAGTATTCTTCTTCTTGTCTGCAGCAGATGTTGTGAATTCGATGTTCTCAATTGTTTTGTAAACTGTTTGTCTCGTACAATGGCTACAGTAAGCCATCCATTACCATGTGTAAAAGAATCATTAATGTCAATGCTAAAATTAAGTCTGCATCCACAGAACACACACGGTCCATCAACAAGTGCAGTAGCAGCAGTGCTCTTGACAGTATTCTTCTTCTTGTCTGCAGCAGATGTTGTGAATTCGATGTTCTCAATTGTTTTGTAAACTGTTTGTCTCGTACAATGGCTACAGTAAGCCATCCATTACCATGTGTAAAAGAATCATTAATGTCAATGCTAAAATTAAGTGTGCATCCACAGAACACACACGGTCCATCAACAAGTGCAGTAGCAGCAGTGCTCTTGACAGTATTCTTCTTCTTGTCTGCAGCAGATGTTGTGAATTCGATGTTCTCAATTGTTTTGTAAACTGTTTGTCTCGTACAATGGCTACAGTAAGCCATCCATTACCATGTGTAAAAGAATCATTAATGTCAATGCTAAAATTAAGTCTGCATCCACAGAACACACACGGTCCATCAACAAGTGCAGTAGCAGCAGTGTTCTTGACAGTTCCATAACCAATTATGTCTCTGTCTACAAAACCTTCGAGGCCAGGAACACTAGGAACTCCTGTAACACCTCGTACAATGGCTACAGTAAGCCATCCATTACCATGTGTAAAAGAATCATTAATGTCAATGCTAAAATTTAGTCTGCATCCACAGAACACACACGGTCCATCAACAAGTGCAGTAGCAGCAGTGCTATTGACAGTATTCTTCTTCTTGTCTGCAGCAGATGTTGTGAATTCGACGTTCTCAATTGTTTTGTAAACTGTTTGTCTCGTACAATGGCTACAGTAAGCCATCCATTACCATGTGTAAAAGAATCATTAATGTCAATGCTAAAATTTAGTCTGCATCCACAGAACACACGCGGTCCATCAACAAGTGCAGTAGCAGCAGTGCTCTTGACAGTATTCTTCTTCTTGTCTGCAGCAGATGTTGTGAATTCGATGTTCTCAATTGTTTTGTAAACTGTTTGTCTCGTACAATGGCTACAGTAAGCCATCCATTACCATGTGTAAAAGAATCATTAATGTCAATGCTAAAATTTAGTCTGCATCCACAGAACACACACGGTCCATCAACAAGTGCAGTAGCAGCAGTGCTCTTGACAGTATTCTTCTTCTTGTCTGCAGCAGATGTTGTGAATTCGATGTTCTCAATTGTTTTGTAAACTGTTTGTCTCGTACAATGGCTACAGTAAGCCATCCATTACCATGTGTAAAAGAATCATTAATGTCAATGCTAAAATTAAGTCTGCATCCACAGAACACACACGGTCCAACAACAAGTGCAGTAGCAGCATTGTTCTTGACAGTTCCATAACCAATTATGTCTCTGTCTACAAAACCTTCGAGGCCAGGAACATTAGGAACTCCTGTACCACCTCGTACAAAGGCCACAGTAAGCCATCCATTACCATGTGTAAAAGAATCATTAATGTCAATGCTAAAATTTAGTCTGCATCCACAGAACACACACGGTCCATCAACAAGTGCAGTAGCAGCAGTGCTCTTGACAGTATTCTTCTTCTTGTCTGCAGCAGATGTTGTGAATTCGATGTTCTCAATTGTTTTGTAAACTGTTTGTCTCGTACAATGGCTACAGTAAGCCATCCATTACCATGTGTAAAAGAATCATTAATGTCAATGCTAAAATTAAGTCTGCATCCACAGAACACACACGGTCCATCAACAAGTGCAGTAGCAGCAGTGTTCTTGACAGTTCCATAGCCAATTATGTCTCTGTCTACAAAACTTTCGAGGCCAGGAACATTAGGAACTCCTGTACCACCTCGTACAATGGCTACAGTAAGCCATCCATTACCATGTGTAACAGAATCATTAATGTCAATGCTAAAATTTAGTCTGCATCCACAGAACACACACGGTCCATCAACAAGTGCAGTAGCAGCAGTGCTCTTGACAGTATTCTTCTTCTTGTCTGCAGCAGATGTTGTGAATTCGATGTTCTCAATTGTTTTGTAAACTGTTTGTCTCGTACAATGGCTACAGTAAGCCATCCATTACCATGTGTAAAAGAATCATTAATGTCAATGCTAAAATTAAGTCTGCATCCACAGAACACACACGGTCCATCAACAAGTGCAGTAGCAGCAGTGTTCTTGACAGTTCCATAGCCAATTATGTCTCTGTCTACAAAACTTTCGAGGCCAGGAACATTAGGAACTCCTGTACCACCTCGTACAATGCTACAGTAAGCCATCCATTACCATGTGTAAAAGAATCATTAATGTCAATGCTAAAATTAAGTCTGCATCCACAGAACACACACGGTCCATCAACAAGTGCAGTAGCAGCAGTGTTCTTGACGGTTCCATAGCCAATTATGTCTCTGTCTACAAAACTTTCGAGGCCAGGAACATTAGGAACTCCTGTACCACCTCGTACAATGGCTACAGTAAGCCATCCATTACCATGTGTAACAGAATCATTAATGTCAATGCTAAAATTTAGTCTGCATCCACAGAACACACACGGTCCATCAACAAGTGCAGTAGCAGCAGTGCTCTTGACAGTATTCTTCTTCTTGTCTGCAGCAGATGTTGTGAATTCGATGTTCTCAATTGTTTTGTAAACTGTTTGTCTCGTACAATGGCTACAGTAAGCCATCCATTACCATGTGTAAAAGAATCATTAATGTCAATGCTAAAATTAAGTCTGCATCCACAGAACACACACGGTCCATCAACAAGTGCAGTAGCAGCAGTGTTCTTGACAGTTCCATAGCCAATTATGTCTCTGTCTACAAAACTTTCGAGGCCAGGAACATTAGGAACTCCTGTACCACCTCGTACAATGGCCACAGTAAGCCATCCATTACCATGTGTAATAGAATCATTAATGTCAATGCTAAAATTTAGTCTGCATCCACAGAACACACACGGTCCATCAACAAGTGCAGTAGCAGCAGTGCTCTTGACAGTATTCTTCTTCTTGTCTGCAGCAGATGTTGTGAATTCGATGTTCTCAATTGTTTTGTAAACTGTTTGTCTCGTACAATGGCTACAGTAAGCCATCCATTACCATGTGTAAAGAATCATTAATATCAATGCTAAAATTAAGTCTGCATCCACAGAACACACACGGTCCATCAACAAGTGCAGTAGCAGCAGTGTTCTTGACAGTATTCTTCTTCTTGTCTGCAGCAGATGTTGTGAATTCGATGTTCTCAATTGTTTTGTAAACTGTTTGTCTCGTACAATGGCTACAGTAAGCCATCCATTACCATGTGTAAAAGAATCATTAATGTCAATGCTAAAATTAAGTCTGCATCCACAGAACACACACGGTCCATCAACAAGTGCAGTAGCAGCAGTGTTCTTGACAGTTCCATAGCCAATTATGTCTCTGTCTACAAAACTTTCGAGGCCAGGAACATTAGGAACTCCTGTACCACCTCGTACAATGGCTACAGTAAGCCATCCATTACCATGTGTAACAGAATCATTAATGTCAATGCTAAAATTTAGTCTGCATCCACAGAACACACACGGTCCATCAACAAGTGCAGTAGCAGCAGTGCTCTTGACAGCATTCTTCTTCTTGTCTGCAGCAGATGTTGTGAATTCGATGTTCTCAATTGTTTTGTAAACTGTTTGTCTCATACAATGGCTACAGTAAGCCATCCATTACCATGTGTAAAAGAATCATTAATGTCAATGCTAAAATTAAGTCTGCATCCACAGAACACACACGGTCCATCAACAAGTGCAGTAGCAGCAGTGTTCTTGACAGTTCTATAGCCAATTATGTCTCTGTCTACAAAACTTTCGAGGCCAGGAACATTAGGAACTCCTGTACCACCTCGTACAATGGCTACAGTAAGCCATCCATTACCATGTGTAAAAGAATCATTAATGTCAATGCTAAAATTAAGTCTGCATCCACAGAACACACACGGTCCATCAACAAGTGCAGTAGCAGCAGTGTTCTTGACAGTTCCATAGCCAATTATGTCTCTGTCTACAAAACTTTCGAGGCCAGGAACATTAGGAACTCCTGTACCACCTCGTACAATGGCTACAGTAAGCCATCCATTACCATGTGTAACAGAATCATTAATGTCAATGCTAAAATTTAGTCTGCATCCACAGAACACACACGGTCCATCAACAAGTGCAGTAGCAGCAGTGCTCTTGACAGTATTCTTCTTCTTGTCTGCAGCAGATGTTGTGAATTCGATGTTCTCAATTGTTTTGTAAACTGTTTGTCTCGTACAATGGCTACAGTAAGCCATCCATTACCATGTGTAAAAGAATCATTAATGTCAATGCTAAAATTAAGTCTGCATCCACAGAACACACACGGTCCATCAACAAGTGCAGTAGCAGCAGTGTTCTTGACAGTTCCATAGCCAATTATGTCTCTGTCTACAAAACCTTCGAGGCCAGGAACATTAGGAACTCCTGTACCACCTCGTACAATGGCTACAGTAAGCCATCCATTACCATGTGTAAAAGAATCATTAATGTCAATGCTAAAATTTAGTCTGCATCCACAGAACACACACGGTCCATCAACAAGTGCAGTAGCAGCAGTGCTCTTGACAGTATTCTTCTTCTTGTCTGCAGCAGATGTTGTGAATTCGATGTTCTCAATTGTTTTGTAAACTGTTTGTCTCGTACAATGGCTACAGTGAGCAATGCATTACCATGTGTAAAAGAATCATTAATGTCAATGCTAAAATTAAGTCTGCATCCACAGAACACACACGGTCCATCAACAAGTGCAGTAGCAGCAGTGTTCTTGACAGTTCCATAGCCAATTATGTCTCTGTCTACAAAACTTTCGAGGCCAGGAACATTAGGAACTCCTGTACCACCTCGTACAATGGCTACAGTAAGCCATCCATTACCATGTGTAACAGAATCATTAATGTCAATGCTAAAATTTAGTCTGCATCCACAGAACACACACGGTCCATCAACAAGTGCAGTAGCCATGTGTAGAGTGTATAGGAAGGATGGTAATTACCCTGGTAATGAAAATGTGCGTAAAGTTATTCGAAATATTCGTCGTTTAGTGGTTAAGAATCCCGTGTTGAGAATCAGTGCTACTTGGGGCGCTGGAGATGCAACAGGTGACACGCTCGTACCCATTGCAGAGTGCTGACATTACAGATATGACCGGGTCTAACTGGTGCGAGAGCAGTGCTGGTAGCTGTCCTACTAGCAGAGCATCGAGCGCTAAAAAACTCTAGAATAATTCTCTGCGAAAGACGGGTTCATTGATTATTTTATAGTACTAATAGCGACTGTAACTCGTATACCTACTGTGGTAGATAGAGGCATAGATGACTTCTCAAGTAACTGTTTGCAGGTTATGGGTTCGATGCTAGTAGGGGCTGTCTCTCTCCAAACTGAAGTATACGGTAGTTTTGTATTTTACTCTAATTATTTCTCTGTTGAAGGTTACTTGCGTGGTGTTCAATTGGGGCTTTTATCTTTCCCTACTTTACAACTCCTGATTAGTACGTATGTAGAACACTCTCAATGGTACTGTGGCAACAGATAAAAAATTAATTTCAGTAGCAGTAGTATTATCAAAGGTAAAAATGGTCGCATATAAGGTATATATGTTTCGGGTACTTCTTGCCTTTGCTAATGTCGTATACTGCATTTGGCAACACGGCTCAGACGCTTCAGGGATGCGGGGGTGTTGGCTTTCTCAGCAGTCGTTTGTTTTGACTGGGGCTGGATACAAAACAGATGGCGTGGCCTGGTCCTGATGGGGGGGGGGAGGGAAGGGGTACGGGGGGGGGGGGGGGCTTACGGTGGTGGAGAGTAGAATAGGGCCTTTGTACGTGGGGGCTGGGCAGCCTTCCTTGCTGTGCGTCAAGTTCCTCTGGGTGGTCACAAAATTTCTCCAAGACTTAGCTTACGTTGTTCACAACAGTTATTCATGAAGGATCTACTTTTCAAAGGACTCAGATAACTCAATCGTTAAAGGTTAAAGTTCGTGCAACTATCATGATTGATTTACTCACTTAGATACTCTGATATTCTAAGATGTACGTACGAGGGCAGTTCAATAAGTAATGCAACTCATTTTTTTCTCAACCAATTTTGGTTGAAAAACCCGGAAATTTCTTGTGGAATATTTTCAAACATTCCCGCTTCGTCTCGTATAGTTTCATTGACTTCCGACAGGTGGCAGCGCTGTACGGAGCTGTTAAAATGGCGTCTGTAACGGATGTGCGTTGCAAACAACGGGCAGTGATCGAGTTTCTTTTGGCGGAAAACCAGGGCATCTCAGATATTCATAGGCGCTTGCAGAATGTCTACGGTGATCTGTCAGTGGACAAAAGCACGGTGAGTCGTTGGGCAAAGCGTGTGTCATCATCGCCGCAAGGTCAAGCAAGACTGTCTGATCTCCCGCGTGCGGGCCGGCCGTGCACAGCTGTGACTCCTGCAATGGCGGAGCGTGCGAACACACTCGTTCGAGATGATCGACGGGTCACCATCAAACAACTCAGTGCTCAACTTGACATCTCTGTTGGTAGTGCTGTCACAATTGTTCACCAGTTGGGATATTCAAAGGTTTGTTCCCGCTGGGTCCCTCGTTGTCTAACCGAACACCATAAAGAGCAAAGCAGAACCATCTGTGCGGAATTTCTTGCTCGTCATGTGGCTGAGGGTGACAATGTCTTGTCAAAGATTGTTACAGGCGATGAAACATGGGTTCATCACTTCGAACCTGAAACAAAACGGCAATCAATGGAGTGACGCCACACCCACTCCCCTACAAAGAAAAAGTTTAAAGCCATACCCTCAGCTGGTAAAGTCATGGTTACAGTCTTCTGGGATGCTGAAGGGGTTATTCTATTCGATGTCCTTCCCCATGGTCAAACGATCAACTCTGAAGCGTATTCTGCTACTCTTCAGAAATTGAAGAAACGACTTCAGCGTGTTCGTAGGCACAAAAATCTGAACGAACTTCTCCTTCTTCATGACAACGCAAGACCTCACACAAGTCTTCGCACCCGAGAGGAGCTCACAAAACTTCAATGGACTGTTCTTCCTCATGCACCCTACAGCCCGATCTCGCACCGTCGGATTTCCATATGTTTGGCCCAATGAAGGACGCAATCCGTGGGAGGCACTACGCGGATGATGAAGAAGTTATTGATGCAGTACGACGTTGGCTCCGACATCGACCAGTGGAATGGTACCGTGCAGGCATACAGGCCCTCATTTCAAGGTAGCGTAAGGCCGTAGCACTGAATGGAGATTACGTTGAAAAATAGTGTTCTGTAGCTATAAGATTGGGGAATAACCTGGTGTATTTTAATGCTGAATAAAACAACCTCTGTTTCAGAAAAAAAATGTGTTGCATTACTTATTGAACTGCCCTCGTAATTTATAAATTCTTGTACTTCTGCATGAGTTGTGATGACGACTTGGCTCTGTCACATATCGTTTACTTGAAACTTGGGACTAATTACTTCTGAGTTTGACAGTGGAGTATGCAGTTAGAACTATTATTCTGGATTGGTATTAAATCGGTTTTTACCCTACTTTGTTTTATGATGGCATTTCAAAGTCGATCCTTTGGGCCAACGTGTTTCCCACACAGTGCTCACTTACAGAATAAATATAATGGCAAGGATGGGCTTCCTTGACGCCATATAGATCTGTTTATGAACCAAGAGGGTGGCAATACAACGTACTTGGAGACCAATTTGAGATCCCAGTGTCTCACATCTTTGTGAATTAGGCACTGTTTACAAAAAAACTTTTTTTCTCTTTCTTGTTCTTTACTGAGGATTCAGATAGATGACGCGAATAGATTTCTATCCCTGGGTAAAACTAGTACAATCTGTAGGACAATATTAGGCTGGTGGATTTATTTTCATAACTATCTTCTTGGATTTTCTGGTTACACTGCAACCGTATGAATGTACGAAAGTGTAGCATGGGAACTTGATCCAAGCACCAGAGATGTGTGGTCCATGGGGGGGAAGAGGGGGAGTGAGGAGGTGGGGGCTGGAGTATCTCTGTGCAGGATGAGGATGGTAGGTCAGTCTGAGCAGCTAAGATGGGGTGGTGGGGAGAGTTGCAGACACTGCTTCCACCAGCGGCACAGGTGGGAGCTCGGTACATATCACAAGGCACCAGGGGGGGGGGGGGGGGGAGGTCAATAATATAGCACTTTGGGAGGGCTCCTTTTACTTTCAAAGTAACGTATTGGCTGGTTATCTTAGACTTATGTATTCTTGTTAATCGAAACTACTGTCTCTATAGCCTGGTGTTCGAATTGTTCTTTCCCTTACAGCAGTGTCATTATCGGTGTGTGAACGTTTAGCATAAACATACATGTAGTGTGGTGTATTTCAAACGGTAGGTAGAGGGCAGCATGTTGTCACTGATTTTATGCTAATGGTATTTATGAGTACGCGTTACAGACGAAGTCTCATTCCATTTGACATATAAAAAATTAATTGATTCTTAAATCTGTGTTCCATTGACAAGGACAACTTTTCCCCTTAGTTCCATTACTAATGAGTGTTTGTGTTTCCAGTTTTCTACTGCTATGACAACGTTACTGGAGACATTAAATGATGTAAGACAGAATGATTACAAAATCTCCAATCCCCACATTTAACATGTGATTTCCTAAATTATATTACAAATGGTTGCCAACACTTATGAATACTTACAAATAACATGCACAACTTAAATGAATAAATAGCAATGATGGCAGTTCCCCGTCATTTAATTCTCTTACTTCACGAAGAACTTTTCCAGTGAATTACATGGCATGCTGGACATAGTCCCTGGACTGTAACCCAAAGGGATGTTTTGACGTTAGAACATATCTAGGTTGTGCTCTAGGCTGTTGTACTACTTTCTTTCTTGCCTTCCTGTGTGGGGCTACCGGTGTAACAGGCTCTGCTTCATTATCAACTTCGATCTGGCTACGTTGACCAATAGATCATCCAGCCACGCACAAATGCAACCCACATCACGAATATTCTGTATGAACATAACCACATTTTCATTGGTCTTTCCAGAAAAGGTGAAATGAAAGAAGCTGCAAGAAAATTACTTACAGATGCCATGTTAGCTGAGATTGTGGCAGCTGTATTAGACACAGAATTACTGTCAGTTGTCACGGGTTGCACATTTGTTACAGGTGTGGGGCTATCCACAGGTACAGAGGTTCGCACACTGGCGTCCAGCCTCTGTTTCAAGATGCGGTTTTGCTCGATTAACTCTCGATTTTCGATGAAAAGTTGGTTCATTCTAGTAATGATAGCTTCGAGTGGGTCTTGCAAGGCAGCGGCCTCTTTGGGAGTATCCCGTTCAATTGCTCGAGTTCCCATCAGCATGCTTACAAAATCAGGGGGCACTAGTGACCCAAGAATGAACATTACAAAACGAGAAGTCACAAAATAACCTAATCCAGCTTCGGACGGCTCATGATGTTAAAGTTTGAAGCTATGCTGCAACTTATGTGAAGGTTGAGTCAGCACGACATGTTGGCGGCAGCAACAGCATGGTGGAGCGGTGGTCGGCAGGATCGTCGGTGGCCGTCGTAGATGCGGGAGGGCGGCTACTGGACCCTCGGGCAGCAGCGGATGCGTTGGCAGTGGACGACGGTGGTTCGGCTGGCCTGCAGCCGTAGGCCTCTGGCGGGGAGACGGACGGCGGCGCGCGGCGCAACGGCGTCCGGCACTCATGGCTGGTTCCCTCGGACTCAGGTGGACCCCGTGTAGTGCTACAACGATGAAAATTAATATTACGACGATGTCAAACCTTATTTCCATGATTTAAAGAAGTATTCATGATATTAAAAGTGTAATTATAATTTTATTATTTTCATTTTTGTGCTCAGTGTATCAAAGACTTTCTAGTGCCCGGAAGAAATTAGCATTGTTTGTACTACGAAACTATATATGATTGTTAAGGGTTAAGCATGTAATAATTCGATGTAAGACTTTTGGTTGAGTCTGAATTTTGTTCTCGTACTGCTCGGTAGAGAAGGAAAAGTTCCTTAATCGATGTGAAGGTATAAAGACCGTAAAAAGGAGAGAGAGGGAAGGTAAATACAAGTTATTCAAAACAAATATCTCCCAAGTGTAACGCCTTGTCATTTCCTATAACTAAAAATTGCAAGGTCAAATCTAAGCCTGTCCTGAATAACAGCGAGGAACATTTATGTTATCATATATTTTCTTCGTTTGACCACGGTTGTGATTCGCATGTTTCTTTTTGTTACGCGACGTGTTACGAATATTTTCATTATACGCGCGAAAGTGCACACAGCTTTAATCGAACCTGCGTCTTTCGGAAACGATAACTTTTAATCAGTACAATTACGCGAATACCGTCTACATCGCAAAAGTGTTTCCTAGACCAAATAATTCTTATAAAATGTGTATTCTCCAAAGCGACCAGCATTGCACTATCGCTGACTCGCAAGAATCGAAAGAGTAAAATCACTGCTTAAATAAAATTGCCACCTTTTAATAATTATTATTATCCCATTAAATAAATAAATAGCAGTTCAGTGGATATCCAATCAATAAACAGAGGGGGCAATTTAGTGGCAACCTATTGACAGGACTAGCTTATATGTGTGTGCCAATGTGTTTTTTTATTTGTTTCCGGCTGTAATGAGCGGAAATCTAAGACGACCCTAAGCACGATACTTATGCTGTACCATTCCATCCCACTAGCAGCAGAACGCAGCACCGTATAATGCATGCACATCTTCTTCGACCTGGTGCTGCACCTTACTAAAGAAACAAAAATTAAAAAAAATTTACATTTTGTGAGCATGTCCTCTTAGTAAGCTATAAGAGTCAAATATATTTAAATAACTGCGAGAAGGATCAGTAAAAATACAACATCAAGTGTTTTCAGTAGAGGTTAACTGAACGAGATTGCAACTGAATTTTAATCAAACGAAAGTGAACATTTATAGTACTGATTCCAATCTGGTGCAGTGTAGTGATTATTTTATGTTTTGTGTGACGGAATAATTGATGTGTTGCGTGTGACGTTTTCCGATTAGACTTGCACCCAAACATTTGCAGACATGTTGAAAACAGTGCGACGTGTAAGAAAAGCTACACAGCAGGAAGTAACTGTACAACATTCAGAGGAGGAAGGAATAACTAGTGATATAGAAATTGATAATATTTTTTCAGATCAGAGAGAGGATATAGAACAGGACACTAATATTAAAGTCAGTGATCCATCTGCTGTAGAACGTCCGCAGCTCGTGGTCGTGCGGTAGCGTTCTCGCTTCCCGCGCCCGGGTTCCCGGGTTCGATTCCCGGCGGGGTCAGAGATTTTCTCTGCCTCGTGATGACTGGGTGTTGTGTGATGTCCTTATGTTAGTTAGGTTTAAGTAGTTCTAAGTTCTAGGGGACTGATGACCATAGATGTTAAGTCCCATAGTGCTCAGAGTCATTTGAACCATTTTGCTGTAGAACACTCAGGCAGAATACAGACGGTAGTTCAAGTGCATACTGAAGCAGAACCACACGAAACACCAGTTACAGTCGATTTACCACCGATAGAGCCAACACAAACAGTAATGGATCCATTTTCTCTCTTAATGATGAAAATGGAACAAATGTTTAAAATGCAGGAACAATCACAGGAACAAATGTTTAAAATACAGGAACAATCACAGATACAGCGTGGACAAGAAACTGCTAAACAGCTTGCAACTGAGATTAATAATAATTTAGATAAACGTATTAGCAGAGTAGATGAACGGATTAGGACCTTGGATGAACGCATCAGTCAATTAGACGAGCGTACGCAGTTAAGCTTTTCACAGTTCTCAAAAGAGATAGATCAAAAGCTTGAAAACCGGTTAAAAGAACACGATCGCCAGCTGCGACAGCAAATAGATGCCCAGTTGTCTGCTATACAGAACAACATTTCAAGTATGCAACAAACATACCATGACATACCACAGAATGTAAAACAAGTAACCCAGTATGTGGACAAATTACAACAAACACACACTTCTTTGGAGGTAGAAATACGCAACATAAGTACACGTACAGAAAACCTTACGGTTGATAATCGAAACGTAATAGAACAAAAATGCAAAGAACAAGAAGAACGCGTTGTGACCACGTTCAACACATGGCTAAATGATAAAGACAAACAAATTAGTACTGTTATACAGAAGGAACTACCTGTGATGTTACAACGAGCAGGAACACAATTGATACATGAAAACAACACAAAGATGCATGAACTCCAGACTGAATTACAAAAGCGCAGAAAGTGCTTAATGAAACACGTATGCAAATATCTCATAACAGTTCACCGGAGTGTGTTAGTATCACAGAAACACACCCTTATCATTATGAAACGCCTTTAACTGTAAGTAGGAGGCAGACGGGCAATAATTTCAATCCAACACTTGGAGTAACATCCGTTTATCAAGACCATACACAATCACTGGTGACTCAGGATGCTTTAGTGAAGAATTCCCAGTTCAGAAGTTTACCAATGATAAGAACGGACCCCATCCAATTGTGTTTATCAAAGGGATTCGCGGAATAATGCCAAAAAGTTGGAACGAAAGGGAGAAAATTGTCTTTACCATTACCCATATTCAAGCTGAGCCAGCGTTGTTCGCGACACAGAAAGCTGAACGATGCAGCTCCTTCGATGAATTTGAACAAGCTTTTCTAAACAAGTATTGGTCGCGTGGGGTACAAGAACGATTAAGAACAGAAGTTTATAGTCCTGAGCAATTTAATAGAAAAGGCGGTATTTTGCGGAAATATTTCGAAAAGTATCTGGACAAAGTGAAATATTTATCCACACCAATCCCTGAGTGTGATGTTTTAAACATATTAAAGGAGAAGTTACCGCGTGATCTAAAGGAGAAATTGTTTATATCTATAATGGACTCTTTAGATTTGGTTATCGAAGAGAACAGACACCATTATGGGAATAATTCGTCGAATAATGGTAATGGTAATGGCAATGGGCGAAACCACAAGAACAATAGTAATAGAAACACCTACTATGGGAATCAAATTCATTGGAATAGTCCGAATTATTCAGGATGGCAGAACCACAATATGAACACAAATGGACAGTACAGTAATGCACCGAATCACAATTATCATCCACAGAACAATAGTGGACAAAACAATAACGGAAACTTTTCAAAGAAACGGAAACGAGATTTTAGAGCTAATGCCAATTACAATAACGGTAATTTTTCAAATAATCAGCAAAACATGCAACCACCACATAACTGGTCAACACAGAACTATGCACAACAGCAATGGCAGCAGCCTAGGCCACGCAATATGACAACAATAATCATGTGCAACCCCCGTACAATACAAATATGTCAAATAACATGCAGCAGCATATGAACGCGCAGCCATGGCAACCACCGAATCAAAATATCAAGATCATTGAGGTAAGTGAACCGCAACCATCAACCAGTACCAGTCAGTCAAACTAGATGCGACGACATTCTGCTCCCGTGTGTCAGTCGCAGGGTGTCTAGGGGGCACTTCATGGATGATATTAGTAATAACGAGCAACCAAACGTGCAGACAACCAGCTGTAGTAACAATGAGAATGTGTGTCGCATAGAATCAGCAGCGATCGGGTCGAACGACGCAAAAGATGCAGTGTGTAGGATTAATTCTGTTGATGTTGCTCAGCAACGTAGTTCAACTATGCAGATGTTAAGATATAATGACGGAGTCGATATACGAGAGGAATTATGTCAATATTTTCAGAAGAAGTGTAATTTGTTTGAACGGGAAGTTGTACTAGCAGCTATAGTTTGTGATATTTATGGTATTCAAACTACTGTGATTTTATATACTGGAGCATCTGTTTCTGTGCTGAATGAATCGTTCTTTCTTCACTTAAAGAAGATTAGAAAGATGCCGGTTTTTACAGTCAGTAATTGTCGAGTTACAGGAGCCATTAGTCAGAAAGCCCAACTAGTTCGGGAACAGATAAGGATTTGTATTAATTTTGGAATGGGAGCCAAAGAGTGCACCTTCCTTATTGTAAAGAATTTAGCCGTGAACTGTCTCCTCGGATTAGATATTTTGCGAGAGACGGAAACTGTAATCGATCTCACAAAGGGTGAATGCAGCATGTGTTTCGGTGACACGAGAGTCAGGTTAGACTTGGTAAATACCAAAGAATTATATGGCAAATATTGTCAAATTTTAAAGATAGAACCGATTCGCTCACATTTATGGCGGCTCCAAGATAGTTTCAATTGCCGTACCTTCCCGGTCATGGAAGATGTGAAGGACGAGGAGAATATCCACCTCTCAGAAATAGTAGAAAAAGTACAACAATCCTCTGGTCTTGACAGTCTGCAACAAAAGCAATTATTAGACATACTTACTAACTATCGTAAAGTATTTTTGAAAAAAACCTGGACTAATTAAAAGTTACGTGTACGACATGCAAGTGTTTCCCCATGAAATTTACTGTCATCAAACGTACTCAATACCCAGCGCGAAAAGGGAAGCAGTAACAGAATACCAATTAGTTGTAAGACAATTTTAGCTCTAGTTCGACGGAGAAGAGGTCGCCGAGCTACAGCAAGGAGAGGAGGAATTGCTTCAAGATGATTCTACCCTTAGACACTTAATCAAACATTATACAAACTTGTTGAGATTTAGTAAACTTTCATGAACTTATGTGTGTGAAACTACGAACAGTGAACAGAACTGCATATTTCACACAACAGTAGGATAGTGACTTTAGAAAATAAACGTTTCATTTTGTTGATTGTTAACTATTTTGAAATCACTAGGGTGAGCAGGTTATGTTCTTTTATTTCTTTCAGACTGTGTACAGGATACACTTACAACATGTAAAGTTTACGCGAGTTACGTATAGGTTTAACAAATTTTCCACCGTAAGTTAGTGCTCGGACTTGCATGAGCTATAAACCAGGTCGAACAAGATGTTGTCCATGACTGAACAGATCATTACACAGACCAACATATACAGACTTGTGTTTATCACTGCACAATTCTTTGTAAGTCCAGGAGCACCTTTTCGAGAAAATATATGACTTGTTGTTGTTGTTGTGGTCTTCAGTCCTGAGACTGGTTTGATGCAGCTCTCCATGCTACTCTATCCTGTGCAAGCTTTTTCATCTCCCAGTACCTACTGCAACCTACATCCTTCTGAATCTGCTTAGTGTATTCATCTCTTGGTATCCCTCTACGATTTTTACCCTCCACGCTGCCCTCCAATAATAAATTGGTGATCCCTTGATGCCTCAGAACATGTCCTACCAACCGATCCCTTCTTCTGGTCAAGTTGTGCCACAAACTTCTCGTCTCCCCAATCCTATTCAATACTTCCTCATTAGTTATGTGATCTACCCATCTAATCTTCAGCATTCTTCTGTAGCACCACATTTCGAAAACTTCTATTCTCTTCTTGTCCAAACTATTTATCGTCCATGTTTCACTTCCATACATGGCTACACTCCATACGAATACTTTCAGAAATTACTTCCTGACACTTAAATCAATACTGGATGTTAACAAATTTCTCTTCTTCAGAAACGCTTTCTTTGCCATTGCCAGCCTACATTTTATATCCTCTCTACTTCAACCATCATCAGTTATTTTGCTCCCCAAATAGCAAAACTCCTTTACTACTTTAAGTGCCTCATTTCCTAATCTAATTCCCTCAGCATCACCCGACTTAATTAGACTACATTCCATTATCCTTGTTTTGCTATTGTTGATGTTCATCTTATATCCTCCTTTCAAGACACTGTCCATTCCATTCAACTGCTCTTCCAAGTTTTTTGCTGTCTTTGACAGAATTACAATGTCATCGGCGAACCTCAAAGTTTTTATTTCTTCTCCATGAATTTTAATACCTACTCCGAATTTTTCTTTTGTTTCCTTTACTGCTTGCTCAATATACAGATTGAACAACATCGGGGAGAGGCTACAACCCTGTCTTACTCCCTTCCCAACCACTGCTTCCCTTTCATGTCCCTTGACTCTTATAACTGTCATCTGGTTTCTGTACAAATTGTAAATAGCCTTTCGCTCCCTGTATTTTACCCCTGCCACCTTTAGAATTTGAAAGAGAGTATTCCAGTCAACATTGTCAAAAGCTTTCTCTAAGTCTACAAATGCTAGAAACGTAGGTTTGCCTTTCGTTAATCTTTCTTCTAAGATAAGTCGTAAGGTCAGTATTGCCTCACGTGTTCCAGTGTTTCTACGGAATCCAAACTGATCTTCCCCGAGGTTGGCTTCTACTAGTTTTTCCATTCGTCTGTAAAGAATTCGTGTTAGTATTTTGCAGCTGTGACTTATTAAGCTGATAGTTCGGTAATTTTCACATCTGTCAACACCTGCTTTCTTTGGGATTGGAATTATTATATTCTTCTTGAAGTCTGAGGGTATTTCGCCTGTTTCATACATCTTGCTCACCAGATGGTAGAGTTTTGTCAGGACTGGCTCTCCCACGGCCGTCAGTATTTCCAATGGGATATTGTCTACTCCGGGGGCCTTGTTTCGACTCAGGTCTTTCAGTGCTCTGTCAAACTCTTCACGCAGTATCATATCTCCCATTTCATCTTCATCTACATCCTCTTCCATTTCCATAATATTGTCCTCAAGTACATTGCCCTTGTATAGACCCTCTATATACTCCTTCCACCTTTCTGCTTTTCCTTCTTTGCTTAGAACTGGGTTTCCATCTGAGCTCTTGATATTCATACAAGTCGTTCTCTTATCTCCAAAGGTATCTTTAATTTTCCTGTAGGCGGTATCTATCTTACCCCTAGTGGGATAGGCCTCTACATCCTTACATTTGTCCTCTAGCCATCCCTGCTTAGCCTTTTTGCACTTCCTGTCGATCTCATTTTTGGGACGTTTGTATTCCTTTTTGCCTGTTTCACTTACTGCATTTTTATATTTTCTCCTTTCATCAATTAAATTCAATATTTGTTCTGTTACCCAAGGATTTCTACTAGCCCTCGTCTTTTTACCTACTTGATCCTCTGCTGCCTTCACTACTTCATCCCTCAAAGCTACCCATTCTTCTTCTACTGTATTTATTTCCCCCATTCCTGTCAATTGCTCCCTTACACTCTCCCTGAATCTCTGTACAACCTCTGGTTCTTTTAGTTTATCCAGGTCCCATCTCCTTAAATTCCCACCTTTTTGCAGTTTCTTCAGTTTTAATCTACAGGTCATAACCAATAGATTGTGGTCAGAGTCCACATCCGCCCCTGGAAATGTCTTACAATTTAAAACCTGGTTCCTAAATCTCTGTCATACCAATATATAATCTATCTGATACCTTTTAGTATCTCCAGGGTTCTTCCATGTATACAACCTTCTTTCATGATTCTTAAACCAAGTGTTAGTTATGATTATGTTGTGCTCTGTGCAAAATTCTACCAGGCGTCTTCCTCTTTCATTTCTGTCCCCCAATCCATATTCACCTACTATGTTTCCTTCTCTCCCTTTTCCTACACTCGAATTCCAGTCACCCATGACTATTAAATTTTCGTCTCCCTTCACAATCTGAATAATTTCTTTTATTTCATCATAAATTTCTTCAATTTCTTCGTCATCTGCAGAGCTAGTTGGCATATAAAATTGTACTACTGTAGTAGGTGTGGGCTTCGTATCTATCTTGGCCACAATAATGCGTTCACTATGCTGTTTGTAGTAGCTTACCCGCATTCCTATTTTCCTATTCATTATTAAACCTACTCCTGCATTACCCCTATTTGATTTTGTGTTTATAACCCTGTATTCACCTGACCAGAAGTCTTGTTCCTCCTGCCACCGAACTTCACTAATTCCCACTATATCTAACTTCAACCTATCCATTTCCCTTTTTAAATTTTCTAACCTACCTGCCCGATTAAGGGATCTCACATTCCACGCTCCGATCCGTAGAACGCCAGTTTTCTTTCTCCTGATAACGACATCCTCTTGAGTAGTCCCCGCCCGGAGATCCGAATGGGGGACTATTTTACCTCCGGAATATTTTACCCAAGAGGACGCCATCATCATGTAATCATACAGTAAAGCTGCATGCCCTCGGGAAAAATTACGGCTGTAGTTTCCCCTTGCTTTCAGCCGTTCGCAGTACCAGCACAGCAAGGCCGTTTTGGTTATTGTTACAAGGCCAGATCAGTCAATCATCCAGACTGTTGCCCTTGCACCTACTGAAAAGGCTGCTGCCCCTCTTCAGGAACCACACGTTTGTCTGGCCTCTCAACAGATACCCCTCCGTTGTGGTTGCACCTACGGTACGGCTATCTGTATCGCTGAGGCACGCAAGCCTCCCCACCAACGGCAAGGTCCATGGTTCATGGGGGGGATATATGACTTAGGATTTGCTTTTATATTGTAAATGACTACAGTTATGTACTTCATTGATATGTACAATCATTCAGTTATTTATCATTATATAACTAGACTTTGTAAGGACATTCTTATGGGTAGCACAAGGGCTTTACCTTGTCAGACTTGATAACTGTGATCAAGTGACTACGTGGTGGGGTGAACATGTCACAGATGACCTATGAACAAAGACTTCCTGTGAACATTATCCTCTGCGCGTACGAACTTTATTTCACTGGCGAAAGAGTGGAACTTAACACAAAAGTGGACGCTCAATGAGTGCGTTGTGTTACCATGATTTCGTTTTCAAATTTTTTGCTACGAGTGTTTAGTAATGCCAAATATTCAGAGTGTTATTGGGACCACATGCGTGGACGTAACATTCCAGGCAAACTAAAACTCAAGAGCAAGTGTTTTTATCGATCAGTCAGCAACAGTGGTGAGTCGTAACAGTGTTGGGAACTGCAACTGACTATATCATTAAACCCGTTGCAGAACTGTATCAATGTTGGAATGTAATTACATGAACCTTTAATTGCAGATAGTCAGTTACGTCGGAAGGACGAATGGACTTGCATCATGATAAAGAAACTCACAAACAGTCGAACACCTCACCAAAAAAAAAAAAAAAAAAACACACACATTCTTCTTGTTGAGTGAAAGAGTGCGTGAAATATGATGTAATTTAGATGTTAATTTAAGGAACTGATACTGCTGTTTGAATTTCATGTGGCTGTATGCTGGGATGCTGAGCACACGTGTCGGTGAGGGCAGCATACTGCAGCGACATCATCCGTCATCCCTTGCCGCACCCTGCCACTTCATCGCAGTCAATCGCAGACTTACCTGATGGGGCGAGACATCGGTGTTGCAGTACACCAAGTCGTCAGCCGTCGTCACCAGCAGCACTATCACGAAATTGTACAATTATTAAATGTCATACGAAGTGAATATTCAAATGCTGATAATTAAAAAAGAGGGTGTGGAAGATGTGCTCGCTCCGCCGTGGTTTTTTTCCGGGGTTTTTCCCATTGGCCTTTGCCCGAATGGGGGAGCGTAACTCAAAATCCCTGGGACTTAAAAGTAACCAAAGCACATGGTTCCAAGTAAAAGAACACAGTGAACTTTAAACAGAACGGACAATGAAAATAAACCTGCTTGGATGTCCAGTAAAACAAGTGTGACTGTACATCCAAAGGGGGCAATGCAGTGCTACAACGATGAAAATTAATATTACGACGATGTCAAACCTTATTTCCATGATTTAAAGAAGTACTCATGATATTAAAAATGTAATTATAATTTTATTATTTTCATTTTTGTGCTCAGTGTACCAAAGACTTTCTAGTGCCCGGAAGAAATTAGCATTGTTTGTACTACGAAACTATATATGATTGTTAAGGGTTAAGCATGTAATAATTCGACGTAAGACATTTGGTTGAGTCTGAATTTTGTTCTCGTACTGGTCGGTAGAGAAGGAAAAGTTCCTTAATCGATGTGGAGGTATAAAGACCGTAAAAAGGAGAGAGAGAGAAGGTAAATACAAGTTATTCAAAACAAATATCTCCCAAGTGTAACGCCTTGTCATTTCCTATAACTAAAAATTGCAAGGCCAAAACTGAGCCTGTCTTGAATAACAGCGAAGAACATATATGTTATCGTATATTTTCTTCGTTTGACCACGGTTGTGATTCGCATGTTTTTTTTTGTTACGCGACGTGTTTCGAATATTTTCATTATACGCGCAAAAGTGCACACAGCTTTAATCGAACCTGCGTCTTTCGGAAACGATAACTTTTGATCAGTACAATTACGCGAATACCGTCTAAATCGCAACCGTGATAGTAAAAGTGTTTCCTGGACCAAATAATTCTTATAAAATGTGTTTTCTCCAAAGCGACCAGCATAGCACTATCGCTGACTCGCAAGAATCGAAAGAGTAAAATCAATGCTTAAATAAAATTGCCACCTTTTAAAAATTATTATCATCCCATTAAATAAATAAATAGCAATTCAGTGGATATTCAGTTAATAAACAGAGGGGGCAATTCACCCGTCACTGCAGCGCGCGTTCTGTGCGTTTCTACTGGCACAGCCGCAACCCGTACGGTGTGAACGTGGCGGCCCTCTAACGCATTCTATATATGCAAAATGCCGGAGCTAGAAGCATAAAGAAGTAGAACGTACCGTGGCATGGCGCTATTGGCAAGGCATATTCGCTTGGAAGAATTTGGATTAGCGACAAAGTCGCTATGGGAGAGTATCCCACTTCTGACACCAGTATGAGTGTCGCCTGAGTGGCTAAGGCAGTAGGCGGAAATAAATCAGTTGGATAATTTTTGTGACAAGGCCGTTTATTGGCAGAAAACGCATTCAAATGGGCAAGTTGAGCCAGGTGTGGGGAGGCGAAGGTGAGCCAGAGCATAGTTAATGAATAGTGGTGTCTGCCATTCGGACAAGTCTGAATCGCGTGGAAGCTACAGAGGCAAGTCCACGGCGCTGCAGCACCTGCAGAGGCGGGTGGTGTTCACAGCTACAGGCACACCGGACCTCGACACCAATCCGCCGGCGGATTCGTGTCAGGGACCGGCACGCCTTTCCGCTCGGAAAGCAGCGCGTTACACCGCGCGGCTATCTGGGAAGGCTAACTCACACATTCTTGACAGTACTGAGGAATTAAAGTAAATAAAACGAGTCGTATGGCGACCGGGAGACCCTAAGAGGTAGGTTAACTGATTTCGTCTTCTCATCCCAGTGGCTTTTTCTCCTAAAATGTGAGAGAGTTTCGCCTTAAGTGTAGCTATTAAGTGTAGGTGACTGTGACGAAAGTGTTTATTGAGTGTTGTAATGTTTCCGTTATATGATGACGAAAGATGGAAGTGTGTGTATCTTGTATTTTCTCCTCTCGAATACCCTCAAGGGTGCCACCAAACTAAACGTTCACCCCCCAACGGACGAATCGCCATTAGAAGCGTGACATACCGTCACTGCATAATATGGTTGCAAGGTTTGGGCAGTGAACATTATTTCGTTCACCTTCAGCATTCGAACTGTTTAATTCTCAGTCGAAAGTCATTCCACAGCCGTGGGTTACTGATCTCGTCTGCGGAGTCGGGCACCGAGTCCAGTGATTAACGGGAAATCGTATTGACAATCAACAAAAATGTTTTAGTGCACTTAAGACCATTGGATTGTAATTACCAACGTCAGATACTAGTCTTTGCACAAAGCATTCATCTTATTCAAATGTAACTGTATTTGCCAACACCCAGTGTCATCTGTGAAGAGCTCTGGAGATCTGCAAACACTATCTGCTACACAGTTTGTATATTTAGCGAACAAAAATGGTTATATCACACTTTATGCATACTAGTTGCATCTTTTTTCTTCTGATACGTGTGTTCCACGAACGGCGTAAGCTGTTTACTAGGATGTCTTCATACTATCCACATTCCACTTCGTACCTACTATATAACTCTATCGAAATTTGTTTGGAAGTCAGGAAATATACTGGTGTAAAATTAGTAGACGCTGGTAGAAGAGAAGGCCCACTTTCATTGTTCATTCTTGGCGGATGTGGCAGCACCAGAATGTTAGTAGCGAGTTAGTAATATTGCGGAGCACAGGCGTACTGCACATTCTGTAGAAATCGTGACCAAATTCACGAGTTTTAGGAGGCAATTTCCTCAGCGAGCGGCCGAAATAGGTATCTGAAATTTCACGAGCTTAGTGCCATATTATTACACAGTGTGATCAGAAAAGCTTGCAAGGGTGATGCAGGGTAGGTTGCGGTGAGGAATAGTAAGAAAAAATTCGATACGCTGCGTTGTTTCCGAGGTAATTAGCTTTGAATTTAGCCAATCAGGCCACTGCGCAACGCAGATTCGAGCGGCTTGCCAGACACGGCGTCACCAGACGTGTGTTTCGTTTGTTTTCCTAAAACCGATAAAGAGAGCGATACAAAAATTGGACATGGGACATTAGTAAGGATCGAAACCAAGTGAAAGGCTGAGCAGTCTGGTGCACTATCATTTGCACTATGAGAAGAACAGACACTGGTTGTTCCTGGCTGGCCGCTTGTATCTGCGCGCGCAAGGGCCTAACTAACTAACTTCAATGCTAATTAACTCGGAAACAGAGGGACACATAGAATTTTTTCTTAATTGTTATTTCTCAGCACAATCTACTCATCAACACCCTTACTACCTTCTCAGACTGTTTTCAACCACACTGTATAATAATACTGTGCGGCGTTCGTGAAATTTCCGGTACTTAGCTCTGCCAGTCGCTGAGGAAATTCCCTCCTAAAACGTGAAACGGGTATCAGTTTACTGTGCGGCAGTTTTGCGTTTATACTTTAATATAGCCTGATAATTCACCTGTATTACGTTTGCAAAGACATCATGCCGAATCCTACAATGTGATAACGAATCGAGTTCGTTGGGGAGAAAATGAATTGAGAAATCCGGCCGATGCTGTAACGACTCAGGGGAATGAAATGTTGACGTATGTGTCGAACGCATCGAAAATTACTCTGAAAGCCAATCTATAGCTGACTAGTTACATGTAGTGTCGAAACGGTGGCTGCATGAAGATTGTTCTATTTACAGCCCTTTGCGGAGGAAATGAACAGAAAAAGCAGCAAAACAGCAGTTATATAAAAGTAGAACAATACCTCCTATCTTGTAATTTCTTTGTTTATCTAGTCACCTACCCACGAATATTTCGATGTAGTTTTCGCGTTTGTATCACTTACCACATGCGCTTATGATAGTTAAGTGTTATTTTGATTCCTTCATTGTTTCCATTGGCCTGAAATCGTAATAACCGATTCTTAACCCTGCTGTAGACCTGGAGGTTATACTTGTTTATATAATTAATCGAACTAGCTACGAAGTACAATCAGAGGGTATCTCTCTTACCCAAGGTGAGTCATCTTACCTACCGTAGGAGTAAAGTTGGCAAAATACAGTTCTTTTAGATAATGTTAAATATTCCAATTTCAACGATGTATTAACAAAAGCGATTTTTTCTCATAGATGAGAAATGTGTGCCACATATTTGGCAAGCATTTATGCTTCTGTTATGTTTGTGCATACGTTCGTAGCGTTTTTCTGTAAGTTTGTTAAACACGAGGGACCGAAGTAATAGACTGTAGAAATCACGTGGTTCTGAGACGGTCTCGTCGAACTATATCAGGACTGTATTTTCATCCAAAAAGGACGTTCCTTGAAGATTTTTGAGAACGTAAAGGTGAAGATCTGAGGGCAAGAACATACGAGTAAGTTGAGTGCGGAACAACATCACAAGCCAACTCATGTACAGTGCTTTTTGCGAGTCTAGCAGAATAGTGGAGTAGTATCACTTCAGGCAGTCTTCCTGGTCGTTGTTATTGGATAGCGTCTACAAGACGTCTCCGTTGTTGACAATAAATGTCACCAGTGATTATTACACTTGGGGCAAATAATCCGTAACACACCACAACGTTGCAATTGCACCAGATGTATAACGTTATGTTTTGTGGTCATGTGTAAGTGTTTTACTTGGAGTCTTGTTTGGGCGGAACCATTCCTTTGTTTTCCTTACCTTAGCATAAAGATACTAATTTTCCCCATTAGTATCGATACAGGATAGGAATAGTCGGCGTTGTTCCCAAGCTAATTGATGACGAGCAAACAGAGATGCACATGTGTCTGATTTCTTTGATTTTGGCTTAGAGCGTGAGTTACCCATACACCCTATTTTTGAACCTTTCGCATTGCATGTGCATGTCGCACGATGGTGGAATGACGATATTTCATCACATTTCCCAGTACTCGAGTACACTGACGTGGATTATAGTGGATTGATGCGTTTAGACAATATTCATCAAACCACAAAGATCTTCCTGAACGTTGAGACTTACTAATGTCAAAACGATCCTCCCTGACACGAGAAATCCATTTTCTTGAGATGCTCTGTCCCATAACATTGCCATACATGGCACAAACGTTCCCGGCTGCCTCCGCTGTTGTGATTCCTCTAGTGAATTCAGAGAGAAGGCTACGTCGGAAATGTTCCGAATTCTCCACTTGGTACTCGATTCCTTAGCCCCCACAGCTGCACTCACTACCTCCAAATCACAAAATGGCAATATATAAACTCAAATAACAACGGTGGCTTACAAATAGCCGGCCGTTGTGGTCGAGCGGTTCTAGGCGCTTCAGTTCGGAACCGCGCCCCTGCTACGGTCGCAGGTTCGAATCCTGTCTCGGGCATGGATGTGTGTGATGTCCTTAGGTTAGTTAGGTTTAAGTAGTTCTAAGTCTAGGGGACTGATGACCTCATATGTTAAGTCCCATAGTGCTCAGAGCCATATTTTTTTACTTATAAATAAAAAATTACAATCCATAAATAAATCCGGAGCAACACTAATACTAACATACAAATCAAAAACACTACGAGCATATGCACCTACCTGATACATACGCATTTTTACAGGATTTTGACAATGTTTTCGAAATACGTGTTATCTCTTTTCGCTTTACCCTGTACACAATTCGAAAGGCAACAGTGCCAAGAAACTATCATGTAATTCCCTAAACATCACTGTAAACAAACATTAAAGCTTGTAAAGAAAATGGTGGAAAGAGAACGTACGCCAAACCGCAGTCGTTAGTTAGGCAGCTTAGTTGGGCATTCGCCTGAAGTGTTCTAGGAAAATAACAGAAAATTTTATCAGTCAAACAAACATCTGAACTACTTCGTAATTAAAGCAAGGCTAACTTTTCAGCGAATGCCTCGGATAGACCTCTTATAACCCAAAAAAGTCGTTAAGAACGCTGTTTCATATCATAGCTATGTGCAACAAATATTCTGTGCAACAAGACGTTGATATCCTCAGAGAATATTCTGTCGTACTTTTTATCGGTACGTAGCGTAACGCATCGATTCCGGGAAACGATGAAGCTAATCACGAATTTCTCCCATCATCCTCTTAGCGGTACACTCTTATCGTCTGCAACTAACTTGAACTGATCTTTATCAAACTCTGGAATAACCAGGAGATATTTTTGAGGCTATAGTGTTTCCCAAGCTAACCGCGACTATAGCCTATATAAGGGACGGTGTGGGAGACCGCCTCTAGCAGTTGCGTACCGCAGAAGCCGGCAATGCGTGCCACACTGTGCTTTGTTGCCGCCCTGCTGGGTGCGGTCAGCGCCCAGTGGGAGCCCAACGTCGTCGACGGCCGGTCGGCCATGGTCCACCTGTTCGAGTGGAAGTGGGTGGACATCGCGTCAGAATGCGAGAACTTCCTGTCGGCCAGGGGCTACGGCGGCGTTCAGGTGAGCCCGCAGTGTTTATGTCTCAGCAGTACACCTTTAAAAAGGCCTATCTCGAGCAGGCATGCAGGCCCTGGCTGCATAAATTTCATTCCTTTTTACTCATTCCCACTTCTCAGGTGACTCAGATACCGCTTACCGTTAATCACCTTAGCGCTTAGGAAACTATACTTGGGTACGGTGTGAAGAATGAGACGATGTTGTAGGATTTAGGTATCGCGTTATTACGATAAAATCTCTCTTACGGACAATTTCCATGATGTTATTTATTATATAGCTACCAGTTTAGGTGCTTCAATGCACCATCATTAGGCCTTAACTGACGCTGAAGGAGTTAACTCTAGTCGTATACGCTATTCCTCAGTGGTCAATATCTATGAACTGTTTTTCTCAGACTACGTGTAACAACAATGTTGGGTCTCCAAACATCAAGTAGTGGATGGTTGGACACAGCATTAAACAAACACTAATCAGTTGACGTACTGAAGCAAAATATCTTATATCGATCTTCAATGTCAATTTGAGAGATACTTTATTTCTTTATAAATTGTTGCGTCCGTATTCTTGAGCTTTGTCTCGAATACAGAAAGATCAGCGAAACCATTATGACCATCGACCTACTATCCATATAAACCCTTCCAGGTTATAGCAGCATCACCTGGCAAGCAATGACTGCTGGTAAGAGAGAAGCACGGTGCATGTAGTATCAGTGGGCGTGCTGTCCATGTGTAGAATAGGGAAGCCGCGTGATATATCTGAATTTGACGGACGGCAGACTGTGATGGCCCGAAGAGTCGGCTTGAGTATCTCGGAAACTGCACTACCTTATCGGGTGTTTGAGGAGTGCTGCAGCGAGTGTCTTCAACGCTTGGAGATACCAAGGTGAAACTACATCCTTACGTCGTGGTATTAGGCGGCCACACCTCATTAAGACGTGGAACGTTGTAGGCTGGGCAGGCTGGTGAAGCAGGTCAGGTGGCGCACTGTGGCGGAGCTAATACCAGACTTTAATTCTGGACCGAGTAGAGGTGTTTCAGAACATGTAGTGTACAGAACAAGCCTAACGAAGGGTCTCCGCAGCCGACGACTCAAGCATGTGCCAATGTTAACATCACGACCTCGGCAACTACGACTGAAATGGACACGCGACCATCGGCCAGCATACGTTGGCGCAGTGGCAGAGCTTTGCATGGTCTGATGAACTGAATCCCGATACCTTCTTCATCGTGCCGATGGGAGGGCGCAAATCAGTCGTCTTCCAGGGGAACAGCTCCTTGAGGCCAGTACGGCGGGACGGAGACAAACTGGAGGCGGCTCTATTACGCTCAGGGAAACATTCCCGTGCGCATCCATGGGCCCTGTGGAGCGCGTCCAAGCCACTGTGACGGCCGAGAAGTATAGTACACTGGCTGCAAAGCAAGTACATCCGCCATGACGCTCTTGTTTCCCGACAGCAATGGCATTTTTCAGCAAGATAAGCGCCTTGTCACGAGCCCAAGAGGGTGATGCAATGGTTAGAGGAACAAAGTGGCGAGTTCCAGCTGATGTGCTGGCCCCCCAACTCGCCAGATCTAAACACGATCTGGGATGTGATTGAAGGTGATGTCATAGCTCATAACCTCCTTGCCGGGAATTAGGTGATTTGTGTGTACTGAAGTGATGCTGTCTCCTTCCAGCGACCTGCTAAGGCCTCATTTCTTCCATACCATGATGCGCCGACACACCGGTTATTAGGTAGATGGTCATAATGTACTGGATGGCCAGTGTAATGAAGACAAACCAACTGATGTAATAAAGTAGACAATCTTATGTAGACGGAACTAGTTCTCGTTTTTGGTGTTTAATGAAGTATTTTTATACGTAACTGCAAGTGTCCGCTGAACTAAATGTTATCTGTGGATTCTAGGCACCATCTTTTCGGAGTGCAAGAGAATACTAAAAGTTATTAGATTTCTACGATGCCAATAAGCTCAACGTGAATTAGGGAGACTTTATTAGGATTCGATCACATCATTATCACCTGTACCACCATTAGTTCCACCAAGCAACTTTATCACTGGGGCTACTCTCTCTCAAGTCTCTGCAATCCATGTTTCCTTCATCTTACGTCTAGCCATCTACTTTTTTTCCTTAATGAGGATTTACACCGTCATTCTTTGTTCAAATGAGTCCTCCCTATTTGCCATTTCAAACAATTACAGTCATTTAGTTTCAGCTGCCCCATAATGGCAAACGGGTGAGGTGACCCAGTGGCAAGATATGGGTCAGATCCTCTTCTGGCCATCCAAATTCAAATTATCCATAGTTTTCCTAATTTCTTAAGGGAAAACCCAAGATGCTTAACTTTAAATGATTGCGGCTTCTTTCATTTCCCATCCACACCCCATACGAGGGTGTGCTTCTTTTATCACTGTAAGAAGGAAGTAAAATTTTAATCGTCTTTCCTTCTATAATGTTGTCGTTGTGGTCTTCAGTGCTGAGATTGGTTTGATGCAGCTCTCCATGCTACTCTATCCTGTGCAAGCTTCTTCATCTCCCAGTACCTACCGCAACCTACATCCTTCTGAATCTGCTTAGTGTATTCATCTCTTGGTCTCCCTCTTCGACTTTTACCCTCCACGCTGCCCCCCAATACTAAATTGGTGATCCCTTGATGCCTCAGAACATATCCTACCAACCGATCCCTTCTTTTAGTCAAGTTGTGCCACAAACTTCTCTTCTCCCCAATCATATTCAATACTTCCTCATTAGTTATGTGATCTACCCATCTAATCTTCAGCATTCTTCTGTAGCACCATATTTCGAAATCTTCTCTTCTCTTCTTGTCCAAACTATTTATCGTCCATGTTTCAGTCCCATACATGGCTACACTCCTTACAAATACTTTCAGAAACGACTTCCTGACGCTTAAATCCATACTCGATGTTAACAAATGTCTCTTCTTCAGAAATGCTTTCCTTTCCATTGCCAGCCTTCTATAATACCAGCTTTAAATTCCATTAGTTATCTTATTTCTGTGCCCATTATCCCTGTTCTCGGTATTAAGTAAAAGCGCGCACACTATTCAATTTACATTGCTTTTATTTTCGCTTTGTTCTTGTTTATAATTTCCCCACACCTACTTATACTTCCAAACTTCGTTCGATTTATTCCACCCTTAGTAGTGTAAGTTGTCTCTCTACTCCATAGTAGGGCTTTTATTACTGCTCTACCTTGACCTACACTCTTCACAATTTCAGTTTATATGTTGCGTTTTTTTTTGTTATTTACACTTCTCGGTATTTACATAACTCACAGCTCGTTATTTCTAGCCTTACCTGCAAGTCTTTCCTATTGTTTCCATCTGCGACGAATTCTGTCTTGTCCGTGTATTTTACCAGAGATCACCGCTAGGACTCCTCTTTTAATCTACGAAACAAATAACACTTATAGGCAATACAGAGTACATTCGCCAACACGTATTCTCATGTCATGGCGTTTCATTACTCTGACAGATAGGACGTTTCCAACATATGTGTTACAAAGACATATTTGCTAAATAGTCTGGCGATCCCAGGGTGATGCAGTGCCATCTGGAGAGGACTACGTGATTGGGAGCAGCGGGCTATGCTGGCGGTGGAGTAAGATCTGGCAGGGTCTCCCACAAATGTCCTTTACAAAAAACATAGATAAAGATTGTCCACAACGGGTTGGACTGTGCGATGCTCCAGAGGTCGTCATGAACACAGTTCACCTCGAGCAGAGGAATTCTAAACAAAAATCTGATCCCGCAGGTAGAAATATTCCTGATAGGCCAATAACCTATCCAGGTAGAACATCAAACTGACTATAAATTCCAGTAAATTAATGCATTCGTTACCGACAGTTTAAAATAAATAGTCATGAAAAAATAGTTACGAGACGATGCAACCAATAAAATCCAAAATGCAAAACTTGGAACCCTTTCACCAAAGGCGAAGGCCCTGTATTGTTTAACGGTTTCCAAAAAACGTCCTATAATTTACAATACGAACTACTGCTAGTTTCGGTAATCTGAGGATTTGTGCCTCTCTACAAATTTTTACACTCTCATTGGAACTGTTGTAGACACGTACATGTCATTAAAAATCCCTACCTCCCCTAGTCAAATCTACCTCGTGAGAGTGTGGTATGAGGGACACGTTTCGTAGCAACCATGTTTGTTCTTCCAGGTATCCCCGCCCAACGAGTACATGGCCATCACCAGCAGCAACAGGCCGTGGTGGGAGCGCTACCAACCTGTCTCCTACAGGATTGTCAGCCGCTCCGGATCCGAGGCCGAGTTCGGCGACATGGTCAGCCGCTGCAACAATGTCGGAGTTCGGTAAGTCTGCTCTCAGTGATTCCAAGTCTGTTTACATCTGAAGTAAGCCGTCTTCGTTATGGCAGCAAACGGACACCATACCACAGCTGGCTAGACGTGTACGTTATTACGGCAACAGCCATTCTGTTCCAAGCATCGTTCGAACTATACTAGAGTATTGCTCATCAGTGTGAGATCCGTACCAGGTCGGATTGACGGAGGAGATAGAGAACATCCAAAGAAGAGCGGCGCGTTTCGTCACAGGATTATTTGGTAAGCGTGATAGCGTTACGGAGATGTTTAGCAAACTCAAGTGGCAGACTTTGCAAGAGAGGCGCTCTGCATCGTAGTGTAGCTTGCTGTCCAGGTTCGAGAGGGTGCGTTTCTGGATGAGGTATCGAATATATTGCTTCCCCCTACTTATATCTCCCGAGGAGACCACGAATGTAAAATTAGAGAAATTAGAGCGCGCACGGACGCTTTCTGGCAGTAGTTTCTCCCGCGAACCATACGCGACTGGAACAGGAAGGGGAGGTAATGACAGTGGCACGTAAAGTGCCCTCCGCCACTCACCGTTGGGTGGCTTGCGGAGTATAAATGTAGATGTAGATGTACTTTTCTGACATAGTATTTATGTCTTCACGGTGGTAAATACTTACAAAACATGTGTAACGAATTTTATTCATAGCTTGCAATGCAGCGGTAACAGAAATGTATGTCGTATTCAACAATGAACGTGAATGATCTCTTGGTATTCCGTATTCTTATAGTAGAGATATTTCATAATTAATCTCACAATTGTGATAACCACAACCAAGAAGAAAATAGCCAACGTGGTACCTTATCCTACTTAACTATATGGAACCGAGCGTATGAGAAAAGTTTCCAAGATCCAGAGGCATTCACACAAACAACGTACAATAACGTGCTTGACTATCGTGCACGGAATCCTTGTAAGTTCTCTAGTAACGTTTCTTCTATCGTACCGTCCGTCTTGAAGATGAAAAAAACACTGAAATATCTAGGAATGAGAAGGTGAGACGCGATAATCTTTATTAGATTATGTCAGTTTCCAGCTGACAGTGTCGTCATCGGAGATATAAATGTCCTCGCATTAGGTAAAAAGATGAAGGTAAACAGTTTTCCACTTACATCCTGAAGCATCTCTCACTTTGTTATACTCAGAGCAGTAGTTTTAACGTTCTTGGTTTACTATTATTGCGTCAGAGAATGATTAATTGTACACCGTTTGTATTTCCACATTCCATTCAATAGTAATTTACACTTACATTTAGAAGTCATACCGACGAAAGATGAAGGTAGGCATTAAAATGCAAAAAGATTTGTTTCTAACCGTGTATATTCCATTATCAATTTTACTAATAAGTGTATTTCGCAGACTTTAGCAGAAAAGTAAACTGTATTACGTTGACACAGACAGTTTCAACTGATTAGTTTTAAACCCTTCTTTGTGGCAGAATCTACGTGGACGCTGTCATCAACCACATGAGTGCCTCATGGGACGGTCTGAGCGGCGTTGGCGGCAGCAAACCGAGTGGATACAACTACCCAGACGTCCCATACACGCAATCTGATTTCCATTACCCACCGTGTACCGTGAACAACTACCAAGACGCTACCAACGTAAGTAGTTACAATATTTCAATGTAGAAAAAGAGAATATCGATTTTTCTGTAGCGGCTATCAAACATCACCGATAATAGATCTCACTCTTTCTATTGTAGATTATTTTTTTATGCTTTTACGCTTCAGTTTGAATTCAAGCGAAGTACAAGGCACTATTGACTAAAGAGTAGCTTCAATGGAAATCAAAGCAAATATAATGTTCCAAGATTCTAAGCTAGCGTTAATGCCTCTTTGGAACTCACAAAAGTTGGGCAGTCTACCGTTTTTAATTTAGAAAATATTTTACCATCGTGGTCACGTGCCAATCTTAGTGAGTTACTGACAT